>NC_084829.1:165794066-166470495 GCF_033115175.1 Lepus europaeus | reverse complement strand
GTGCAGGTGTGGGTGCAGGTGTGGGTGTGGGTGCAGGTGCAGGTGTGGGTGCGGGTGTGGGTGCGGGTATGGGTGTGGGTGCAGGTGTGGATGCGGGTCTGGGTGTGGGTGCAGGTGCGGGTGCAGGTGTGGGTGCAGGTGTGGGTGTGGGTGCGGGTGCGGGTGCGGGTGTGGGTGCGGGTGTGGGTGCAGGTGTGGGTGCGGGTGCAGGTGTGGGTGCAGGTGTGGGTGTGGGTGCAGGTGCAGGTGTGGGTGCGGGTGTGGGTGCGGGTGTGGGTGTGGGTGCAGGTGTGGATGCGGGTCTGGGTGTGGGTGCAGGTGCGGGTGCAGGTGTGGGTGCAGGTGTGGGTGTGGGTGCAGGTGCAGGTGTGGGTGCAGGTGTGGGTGTGGGTTCAGGTGCGGGTGTGGGTGCAGGTGTGGGTGGGGGTGCAGGTGTGGGTGCGGGTGCAGGTGCGGGTGCAGGTATGGGTGTGGGTGTGGGTGCGGGTGCGGGTGCGGGTGTGGGTGCGGGTGTGGGTGCGGGTGTGGGTGCGGGTGCAGGTGTGGGTGCGGGTGCAGGTGCAGGTGTGGGTGTGGGTGCGGGTGTGGGTGCAGGTGTGGGTGCGGGTGCAGGTGCGGGTGCAGGTGTGGGTGTGGGTGCGGGTGTGGGTGCGGGTGTGGGTGTGGGTGCAGGTGTGGGTGCGGGTGTGGGTGCAGGTGCAGGTGCAGGTGTGGGTGCAGGTGTGGGTGCGGGGGGGTGCAGGTGTGGGTGCAGGTGTGGGTGCGGGGGGGCATCTTTTAAGGGCGGTCTGGTGCTGATGAGTTCCTTCAGTGTCCCCTTGTCTTCATAAGTCTTCATTTCCCGGGGCTAGCGCCGTGGCTCACTTGGTTAATCCTCCACCTGCAGCGCCGGCATCCCATATGGCCGCCGGTTCTAGTCCTGATTGCTCCTCTTCCAGTCCAGCTCTCTGCTGTGGCCTGGGAGGGCAGTGGAGGATGGCCCAAGTGGTTGGGCCCTGCACCCCATGGGAGACCAGGAGGAAGCACCTGGCTCCTGGCTTCAGATTGGCACAGCACCGGCCGTTGCGGCCATTTGGGGAGTGAACCAACGGAAAGAAGACCTTTCTCTCTGTCTCTCTCTCACTGTCTATAGCTCTACCTGTCAAATAAAAAAAAAAATCCTCACTTCCCTTGCCCTTTGAAAGGTGGCGCTGCTGAGTGTGGTGGTGTTTGCTTTAGAACCTGGGATTCAGAAGCCCTGGCCTGTGAGGTCTCTGCCCAGGACCCTGCCGCCAGCCTAACGGGGATTCCCCCAAGTGTGCCCCATGCCTTCTCCTTGGAATTCTCTTTGTGCTGCACCTTGGAGTGCTGGTGCAGCGTCGCAGTGAGGATCTTTCCCGGTCGTGGCTACCGGGGGACCTGTGGGCCTCCCGTGTCTACGCGTCTGTGTGACTCCCGAGACTGCAGAAACTTTAAATATCCCATTGCGTAGGCTTCTAGGACTGCCCACCTTCCTCCCTGTTTGATGTCTCTTGCGTCTGACTGGGGCGTTTCACAGGACCTGCGTTCTCCCGCCCACTAGCCCAGTGTGCCACTGGATTCAGCTCAGCACTGTGTCTGGCTTGTCGGGTTCTTTTCCGAGATCTCTGCCTCCTCACTGGATGCCTCAGCTGAGCAGGCCTCGCTTTCCTGGTTCCGCACGTTGCCCTGCGCACTCTGCCACCTCACTGAGCTCCCTCACCAGCGCTCTTTCGAATCCTTTCCTCTGGAGTTTGCTGCTGGACGCTGTGCTGCTTTGGGGCACGACGGGCCACGGGGACTGCACGACGGGCCACGGGGACTGCACGATGGGCCACGGGGACTTGCACGACGGGCCACGGGGACTGCACGACGGGCCAAGGGGACTTGCACGATGGGCCACGGGGACTGCACGACGGGCCACGGGGACTGCACGACGGGCCACAGGGACTTGCACGATGGGCCACGGGAACTGCACGACAGGCCACGGGGACTTGCACGCCCCTGTTTGGATGTCTGCACCCCGGCAGGTCAGCCGCTGCCGCTGCTGTGCCGGCGTGGCCCTCGTGGTGCCGGCCTCTTCTTGCATCAGCCTGCTCGGCGGCTCTGGCTGTGGTCCCAGCTCAACGCCTTGTGTAGTCCCCACACGGTCTGGCAGTGCGCCAGGGCCACGTCCCAGTGTGGCCTTCAGGGTCCAGGTGTGGTCCTGGATCCTCCAGGAGCCATGGCTGTGCCGGCGTGGGGCTGGGGGCTGGGCTCCAGGGTGCAGGATCCCCTGCAGTGCTGAGCCACCTGCTGTGGTCGCCTTCGGTTCATGAGGCCGCAGCCATATTTTGGGTGGAATCAGGGGGGCTCTGGGCACAGGGGTGGGCAGGGGCCTCTGTCTAAGAACGTCCTCAGCGTGGCCGCACCTGCTGCAGCCTGTGCTCAGGGCTGCGCAGACCCCGCGAGCTCCTTCTGTGTCCTCCAGGTCTCGGTGTGGGCTCCTCCTCTGGGGTGACAGATCCTCCTGTAGCCAGGGGACGCTGGCCTCTGGTGAGTGGGCTCTCCTCTTGCCCGTCCCCCTGCAACGGTCTCCCGGGCTGTGGGTCGGGGTCGCAGTGGCTGCCTCGCTCTGTGCTGCCCTCCCAGGCCTGTGTCCTACATCTCCCCTGCTGAGGTCCACCGCTCTCCCTAGGGCACTCACCCCCAAATGCTGGGACCTGTCTGTGGCTTTGCTCGTCTCTGCTGGGCAACTATTTGGCGATCGGCGAGCCTCTCAGCAAAGCAAACATCGTTGGTCTAGCACTTAATGCTGCCGGGGGTCCGCGGCGGTCGCCATGCACAGGGTGAGGCCGGCTCCTTTCTCTATCTAAGGTGAGTTTGCAACTCGGACTCGCAGCGTGGCCGCGCAGACGCACGCTGCGGCCGCCAGAGGGCGCCCCCGCTTGCCGCAGAAGGGGGATCCGCGCACGAGCTGACTCACCCGGGCTTTCCTGCTATCCCACGTGACAAAGCGGGACGGGGAAGCCGCATTTTCCCATTTCGGTAACTTTACCTGTTTTCCAGAACGAGGTTGCGTACGAAAGCCGAGGAAGACAGGGCTGCTCCCATTCCGTGGGAGCGGCAAGAAATAAAAACTCCAGGGCTTGCAAAAATTATTTTATATTTTAGTTATTTTTTTTAAAAAGCTTCTTTTTTATTTATTTTAAAGGCAGGGTGAGAGACGGAGAGAAATCATCCCTCCACTGCTTCATTTCCGAAATGCCGGCAACAGCTGAGGATGCGCCAGGCTGAAGCCAGGAGCCAGGAGCTCCCTCTGGTCTCCAGGGGATGGGCAGTGGCCCAGTACTTCTGCCTCCCGGTGTGCTCCGTCGCAGGAAACTGGGTCAGGAGAGGAGGTGGGGGTTGGATCGGCCTCCCGTACAGTGTGTTCAGCAGTGGCTTTGCCTGCGGCCCTGCACTGCCCGCCTTGCAATTCCTACTTGGAAAAATCAGTTTGTTTTCATTATTTGGAAGGCAGAGAGACACACACACACACGGAGACAGAGACAGAACAGAGAGATTTCTTCCGTCTGCTGGTTCCCTCGCCCAGGCCAAAGCCAGGAGGCGGGAGCACCTTCTGAGTCTCCCACGGGGGTGGCAGGGGCCCAGGTACTGGAGCCATCACCTGCTGCCTCCCAAGGTGCGTTGGGAGCGAGGCTGGGCTGCAAACCCAGGCCCTCCACGTGGGGTGCATATGTCCAGGGGCTGTATGAACTGCTGGGCCAAGCCTCTGCGCCTCCACGTGCTGTGCTGTCAGGGAACAGCTTATCTGTGAGAACTCGCCAGTATACCAGAGGGCTCCAGCGTGTGCACGGAGAACTGAGACGGAAAGATAAAGATTGCTTTGCAGCGTGAGCCCCCGGGCGGAAGACACGATGCTGGCTGTTCACTGCCTCTCGAGGGCTGAGAGTCCGGGACCTAGCCCCTCACCGCGCCTTTTGGGCATTGGTGCCTCGGGACTGCAGGGTGGGTTAGGATTCTTCCAAGTGCCGCCTCCCCCACTTGTTTTTGCTGAGAGGCGTGAGCAGGAGCGTGGACGCCCTGTGGGTGCTCCCTGGTGTTCCTCAGCCCGGGCTGGCTTCCCTCCAACGCTCCTGATACGCAGTATGCCGTTCTCTGGCCTTGCATCCACAGAAACCATGGCCATGACCTTGGCTCCCAACCCGTCCACCTTCTCTTGCGCTGGTCCACTCTCCGCTCTGGGCGGCCGCTGCTCTGACTGCCTTGTCTTCAGGAGCATCCTGGGACAGCCGCGTTTCGTCTCCGGTCACCGTCCCACAGACAAACGCTTCGGGATCCCGACCCCCTCCTGGAAACTCCCGTGGGAAGCCCGGCTCGCGTGGGCCCGGATCGGGTGTGTGGGTTTGGCACTCCTGGAGCAGACAGCCGTCCGCACGCACCCAGAGGTCTGTGGTGCTGCCCTAACCCGCTGGGCAGGGTCAGCTGAAGGGGTGGTCTCCCGTGGCTGGCTGCGTCTTCAACTCCACCTCCAGCATCGTCTCACCCCTCCCTGAAAGCGCGGGCATCTGCAGACTGAGCCATCCCCACAGCTTCTGTGGCGCCCTGGGGGTGTCCCCATCCTCCCGCCCACGCTGCACGGGAAACCTAGTGCTTGCACTTCTCCAGTTCTCACCACGCTTACGTTCTCTGACCCGGGGGCTTCTTCCAGGTCAATGCTTCCTGCTCCCGAGCGTCTTGGACTAGAGCCTGCCCGGACGTGTCACCACAAGCTAGTACGAGTTTACTTTGGGGCAAATAACTTTTAAACCCATGACTTTTTTTTCATAACCATCACTTTCTGTGAATTTAAGGCCCTTCCTACATGCTCAGTAGGTAAAAGACTGGTAGAGTTTAGTTATTTTGCAATTGCAGCACATTTTCCAATCATGCTGTTTAATTGCATTTGCCTAACCATACCATTTAATTTTCCATACATGAAGTATGCCGTGGAGGTTTTATTAGTAATTATTTTACTTATTAAGTGCTACTATTTAGCCGGCGTTGTGCCGGGTGCTGGGCACACTGTTAAATAAGACTGTGCGCTCAGCCCAAAGAGCCTGCTGCAGGGCCGAGGGTTCCCACAGTGGTCCTGAGACGGAAAGTCTTCCTATGGAGCTTTGTTAAGACACGGAGCCCAAGGAGGGCTACGAGGACGAGCAGTCTAGATGGAAGACTCCAGGCAGGGCAGCCAGCACTCGCGAAGGGCCCTCCAGTTAAGCACGGCCTAGGACATGACGGAATGCCTTGCGGGTGGGTGGGAGAGAGACGGACTGAGTCGTGATGAGGTTGGAGAGAGACGGAAGGGCCCGGGCGACGTGCAGGGTCGAAGTGACGAAGAGTTTAGAAAACCTGGCCTTCCTAAGCGGAAAGGAAATGGGTGAGGCTAAGGGACACTTGCGCGTGCAGAATGTTGCTGGGTGTCGCTGTTTGTCTCCGTGGAAGACCACGTTGGAGCAGCGGCAGGCAGCTCAGGGCGGATCTTGGACAGGTTGTGTGCAAGTCGACTGGCTGGGCTTGCTTGGAGTTTGGTGTGACCGTTCAGAGAAGGAGGGCTTGCACACCATGTCTGGTTTCTGTCTGAGCCCCTGGGTGAATGGTGGGATGGAGTAAGGGAGGCTGGTGCAGGGGCGCGTTTCAGTTTCCTTAGGGATGCGCCGGGGTTGAGCTGGCTGGGCTGGCAGTGTGGAGGGGAGTGAGGGCTGGAAAGGGACAGGGAGGGGAGGAGAAACCCAGGGAGAGGAGGGAGGAGAGGCAGCACCCGGACAGAAGGGGACCCAGCGGGAGTGCTCTGGCAGGAGCCCAGGAGGAAGGTGGTCTCTGCGAGGGTCTCTCTTGGTATATAGGGACAGAAACGTAACCGAAGAAAGTCGCGCGTGACGGTGTCAAGAACAGAGCCGGTGTCAAGAAGAGAGCCGGTGGCATAACGCGGGTGGAAGCCAGGCTGAAGGGACGGAAGACGTAGGAGGCAGAAATGGGAGCAGCAGGAGCAGGTGTGTCTTTGGAAGGGTCTCTGCGCCGGAGACCAGGAACGGGGCAGGATCTTAAACAGCGCCACCCTGGAGCTGGCCTTCCCCGGACTCCTCATTAGAACAGAGGGGTTGCTGGTGCAGGGGCAGGGACCCCTGGCCTGGAGAGCGGGCCTGTGACCGGGCAGAATCCTCAGGTCCACGTGCCGCTGAGTCCCAAGGCAATGCTGGACGAGCTGCGACAATTCCCCCTCGACCGATGCAGAAACAAGTCTCAAGCAGGTTCAGTGATTTTCCCAGGGTGGTGTGGAAAGCAGGGTTTGGGCCAGTTTGCTCGGTTTCATTTGTTTTAGCGGCTCTTCTGCAACAGAGCGTGCCCAGTGTGTGACGGAGTTTCTTGTGGACGCTCAGGCCTCCTTAGTGCTCCTGGCTGGATCTCCCGAGAACCTGCTTTCTCGGATTTGTGCCCTCGCCTGTTCCTCTCCTGCTCCCAGCCAAGGACCCTGGGGCTGTGGTGCTGCCACCATGCACAGACCAGAGGTGACCACACAGATCTCCCCGGCCACGTGGCTTTCTGGACCAGTGGCGGAAGTCACCTTTGCTAAAGACCTTGAACTAGAACCCTTGGCAGATTCAAAGTGTGGTTCTAGTTATTTGGGAGAACTTGTGGCAAGTAGCATCCTCGAATACCTTTGAATATGGTGACAAAAGATCAAGGTGGTTGAAGTCTAAATTCCCCTCCCGACAGTTTTCCAGGCCCCAGCACTGGCCCCAGGATGGATACTTTAATAATGCTAATTCTAGGGGCCAGCGCTGTAGCGCAGTGGGTTAATCCTCCACAGCCACTCTGATTCAATTCTCAGGTGCTTTATAAAGGAATTCAGGACAGTGTTGAGTGTATGTGGTTTGTGGCTGGCCTGTACTCACAACCCCTCTCTCCCTGAGTTTCTTATACATTCAACATGTTAATGCTTCATCAGACGAAGAGTTGCAAACATTCTCTCCCATTCTGTCCACTCTCTTCATTGTTCCCTTTGCTGTACTGAAGCTTCTTAGTTAGATACAATTGCATTTGTCGATTTCTGCTTTTGTGGTCTTACCCAAAATATCATTGGTTATCTGATGGCTTGGAGTATCTATCTTGTTTTCTTCTGGAAGTTTCGTAATCTCAGGTCTTATGCTCAGGTAGCTGACCCATTGTGAATTGGTTTTTGTATGGGTGAGCGACGGATGCGTGCGCACGATCAAGTTCAATCACCGAGGATTCCAGTTTTTCCTTCGCCATTTGACCAAGAGCCTGTCCTTCCTCTGATGGAGGTTTTTGATGTCTGTGTCAAGTAGCAAGTGACTGTCGATGCCTGGACTTATTTCTGGCAACTCCATTCTGCTTCCTCCATCCATACGTCCAGTGTCATGCTGTTTTGGTTTCTATAACTCTGTAGTATGTTTTGAAATCAGGTAATGTGATGCCTGAATTTTGTTTTTATGTTAAAAAAATTTTTTTTTGCCTTTTAACAATCTTTTGTGATTCCACATGAATGCTAAGATGTGTTTTCTAGGTTTGGGAAGAATGCCATTGGTACTTTGATGGGGATTAGATTGAATTTGTAAATTCCTGTGGGTAGAATGGACTTTTTTTAAAGGTTTATTTATTTATTTGAAAGTCGGAGTTACACACACACACAGAGGTCTTCCATCCGATGGTTCACTCCTCAATTGGTCACAAGGGCTGGAGCTAAGCTGATCTGAAGCCAGGAGCTTCTTTTTGGGTCTCTCACGTGGGTGCAGGGGCCCAAGGATTTGGACCATCTTCACTGCTTTCCCATGCCAAAGCAGAGAGCTGGATTTGCAGTGGAGCAGCCAGGACTCGAACTGGCACCCATATGGAATGCCAGCACTGCAGGCAACGGCTTTACTCACTATGTGCTGGCCCCAGGATGGATGTTTTAATTATGCTAATTCTGGGGGCCAGCGCTGCAGGCTAGGGGAGAATGGAGAGACATAGTTCAAATTCTAGAGGAAGGAAACTGTTAACCCAGAAGACTGTACCCTACAAAGCTCTTGTTTATAAATTAAGGTGAAATAAAGACGTTCCAAAACAAACAGAAATTGAAAGAATTTGTCACCACTCGTCCAGCCTTACAAATGATTTGTAAGGATGTGCTACACACAGAAACAGACAACGATAGTCATAGTCATGAAAGAATGTGAGGGCAGAATATCTCCTAGTAAAAGTACAAAGGAAATTCAAAGCAAACAATAGGAATATTTATGGAAAAATGGTAGGATCAAAGTGTTACTTATCAATAATAACCTTGAATGTAAATGGCCCAAATTCTCCAATTAAGAGATACAGGCTGGCTGAATGGATTAAAACACAAGACCCATCTATTTGATGACTGCAAGAAACATGCTTCACCAACAAAGATACCCACAGACTGAAAGAGAAAGACTGGAAAAAGGGATTCGGTGCCAACAGAAAGTAAAAACGAGCAGATGTGGCCATCCTAATATCAGACAAATAGACTGTTAAAAGAGACAAAGAAGGATGTTATGTTGACTATAATAAATGTATATGCACCCAATGCCAGGGCTCTTGGCTATTTAAAACAAATGTTAATGGATCTAAAGGGAGACATAGACACTAATACAATAGCACTGAAGGACTTCAACACCCCTCTTTCATCATTGGACAGATCAATACACAGGAAATCAACAAAGAAACAGCAGAGCTAATCTACACTGTGGATCCAATGGACTAACTGATATCTACATCCCACAGTTGAATTTACAAATTCTCCAGCTGAACGTGGAACTTTCTCTAGGACAGACCATATCCTAGGCCATAAAGCAAGTTTCAGCAAATAAAAAAATTGAAATCGTGCTTTGTATCTTTTCTGACCACAGTGGAATGAAGCTGGAATTTAACAGCTTACAAATCTCTAGAAAATATGCAAACACATCGAGACTGACCATGATCCTGAATGAACAGTGTGTCATGGAAGAAATCAAAACAGCCTAAAAGTGAATGAAGATGACAACACAACATATCAGAACTTATGGGATATGCAAAGGCAGTGTTAAGAGAGAAGTTTATAGCAATTGGTGCCTACATCAAGAAATTAGAAAGGCTTCGAATAAAGGAGCTATTGATGCAGCTCAAGGACCTAGAAAAACAAGAGAAGAAAGAAATAATTAAAATTAGAGAGAAGAAGTAAACAAAATTGAAGCAAAGAAAAAAAAAACACCAAAAGATCAGTGAAAAGAAGAGCTGCTTCTTTGAACAATTACACAAAATTGATACACCATGGACTCAACCGTTGACTCAATCAATAAAATCAGGGATGAAAAAGGAGATGGAACAACAGACACCACAGAAATAAAAACAATCATCAGTAGTTACCATGAACAGCTGTATGCCAACAACTTGGAAAATCTAGAAGAAATGGATAGATTCCTGGACACATACAGTCACACAGTTGAGACACAAAGACACTGAAAACTTAAACAGACCAATAACCAAGAAGGAGACTGAATCAGTAAAAAGACCCTCCCAACCAAGAATAGCCCAGGACCGGATGGCTTCACTGTTGAATTCTACCATGTTTTTTAATTAAACTTTTATTTAATGAATATAAATTTCCAAAGTACAGCTTATGGGTTACAATGGCTTCCCCCTCCCAAAACTTCCCTCCCACCCACAACCCTCCCCTTTCCCGCTCCCTCTCCCCTTCCAATCACATCATGATTCATTTTCAATTCTCTTTATATACAGAAGATCAGTTTAGTATATATTAGGTAATGATTTCAACAGTCTACCATGTTTTTAAAGAAGAACTGATTCTAATTCTTCTCAAAATATTCGGAACAATTGAAAATGAGGGAACCCTCTCAAACTACTATGATGCCAGCATCACCTTAATTCCAAGAACAGAGGAAGATAGAAGAAAGAAAGACAACCGTAGACCAATATCCCTGATGAATATAGGTGCAAAAATCTCAACAAAATACTAGCCAATCGAATCCAACAACACATCAGAAAGATCATTCACCCAGATCAAGTGGGATTTATCTTTGGTATGCAGGGATTTTTTTAAACAATTTTTTAAAGATTTATTTATTTTTATTTGAAAGTCAGAGTTACACAGAGAAAGGAGAGGCAGCGAGAGAGAAAGAGAGAGAGAGAGAGAGAGAGAGAGAGAAAGAGAGAGAGAGAATCTTCCATCCGCTGGTTCACTTCCCAAATGGCCACAATGGCCAGAGCTGTGCCAATATGAAGCCAGGAGCCAGGAGCTTCCTCCAGGTCTCCCACGTGGGTGTAGAGGCCCAAGGACTTGGGCCATCTTCTACTGCTTTTCCAGGCCACAGCAGAGAGCTGGATTGGAAGTGGAGCAGCTGGGACTTGAACTGGCACTCACATGAGATGCCAGCACTGCAGGTGGTGGCTTTACCTGCTACACCAAAGTGCCAGCCCCAGGGATATTTCAACATAGGGAAATCAATAAATGTGATGCATCACATTAACCAACCGAAGAAAAACCATATGATTATCTCAATGGATGCAGAGAAAACATTTGATAAAATACATTAATGATAAAAACCTTAAGCAAATTGGGTATCGAAGGAACATTCCTCAACACGATCAAGGCAAACCCACAGCCAGCATCATATTGAATGGGGAATGTTGCAAGCTTTTCCACTAAGATCTGGAACCAGGCAAGAAAGCCACTTTCACCACTGACATTCAGTATAGTTCCGGAAGTTTTAGTCAGAGCCATTAGGTGAGAAAAAGAAATCAAAGAGATGCAAATTGGAAAGGAGAAAGTCAAATTATCCCTGATAACATGATTGTATATAGGGGGAACAAAAGACTCTGCCAAGAAACTGTTGGAGCTCATAAGAGAGTTTGGTAAAACTGCAGGATATAAAATTAACACACACAAAAATCAATACCCTTTGTATATACAGACAATGCCATGGCTGAGAAAGAACTTGTAAGTTCAGTCCCATTCACAATATCTACAAAAAATTTAAATACCTTGGAATAAATTTAACCAAGAATATGAAAGATCTCTATAATGAAAATTACAAAACATTAAATAAAGAAATATAAGAAAATACAAAAATGGAAAAAGCTTCTTTGTTCATGGATTCAAAGAATGAATATCATCAAAATGTCCATACTACCTAAAGCAATTTACAGATTCAGTGTAATCCCAATCAAAATATCAATAACATTCTCCTCAGATCCAGAAAAAACGATGCTAAAATTCATATGGAAACACAAGAGACCCCGAATAGCTAAAGCAATCTTAAGCAACAAAAACAAAGCCAGAGACATCACAATACCAGATTTCAAGACATACTACAGGGCAGTTATAATCAGAATAGCATGGTACTGACACAAACATAGACATGTAGACCAATGGAGCAGAATAGAAGCCTCAGAAATTAATCCACACCTCTATAACCAACTCATCTTTGAGAAATGACTTGAAATCAATTCCTGGAGAATAGAAAGTCTCTTCAACAAATGGTGCTGGGGAAATTGGATCTCCATGGGAAGAAGTATGAAACAAGACCCTTACCTTAAACCTTATACAAAAATCAACTCAAAATGGATCTAAATACACGACCTGATACCATCAAATTACTAGAGGAAAACATTGGGGAAACTCTGACACACATTGGCGTAGGCAAAGACTTCTTGGAAAAGACCTCAGAAGCATAGGCAATCAAAATAAAAATAAACAAATATGATTCTATCAAGCCAAGAAGCTTCTGCATTGTGAAGGCAGCATGCGGCAAAATGAAGAGGCAACCAACAGGATGGGAAAAACATTTGCAAACTGTGCAACTGATACAGGATTAAAATCCAGAGCTTGTAAAGAGCTCAAGAAACTCAGCAACAACAAAAACAACCAAACCAAAAACAGTTCAGTTAAAAATGGGCAAAGGACATGAACAGACATTTTCAAAAGATGAAATTCAAATGACCAAAATATACATGAAAAAATGATCAGGATGACTGGACACCAATGAAATGCCAAGAAAAACCACAATGAGGTTTCATCTCACCCCTATCAGAATGACCAGCATTGCAAAAATAAAAAAAAATAACAATTTTTCCTGAAGACGTTGGGGAAAAGATACCCTAATACAGTGCTGGCTGGAATGTAAACTAATACAACCATTATGGGAAATAGTATGGAGGTTTTCTTCAGAAATCTGAGAATAGATCTACCATACAACCTAGCAATCACACTTCTGGAATTTACTGAAGTGAAATGAAATCAACATACAAAAGAGTTCTCTGTACCCCCTGTTTACACAGCTCAATTCACAATAGCTAAGATATGGAATCAACCCAGATGTCCATCAGCTGTTGACTGGATAAAGCAAATGTTGTGTATATACACTCCGGAGTGCTATTCAGCCATAAAAATGACTGAAATCCTATCTTCTGCAACCAAATGGGTACAACTGGAAACCATTATATTTAGTGAAATAATCCAGTCCCAAAAAGGCAATTATCATATGTTTTCCCTGATCTGTGGTAACTAATAGAGTAAAAGAAATGTAATATTTATGAGCAAAATTGACATTTTGAGAACTGATTATTGTTTACATCTTTTGTCTCCACTGTTGAACAGTGTTTTTTTTTTAAATGGTATTATTTAAATTGTATAATTTATTCAGTAAATTGTGACATTTCAATACATTGCTACAGCGTGTATTGTCAAATCAGGGTAACTATTAACGTTAATTATCCTGATTTTCCTTCTTTTGTATTATTTTTTTTTGACAGGCAGAGTGGACAGTGAGAGAGAGAGAGACAGAGAGAAAGGTCTTCCTTTTGCCATTGGTTCACCCTCCAATGGCCGCTGCGGCCGGCGCGCCATGCTGATCCGAAGCCAGGAGCCAGGAGCTTCTTCCTGGTCTCCCACACGGGTTCAGGACCCAAGCACTTGGGCCATCCTCCACTGCACTCCCGGGCCATAGCAGAGAGCTGGCCTGGAAGAGGAGCAACCGGGACAGAATCTGGTGCCCCGACCGGGACTAGAACCTGGTGTTCCAGGGCCGCAAGGCAGAGGATTAGCCTATTGAGCCACGGCGCCGGCCCTGAACAGTGTTTTTTGTTTTTGTTTTTGCTTTATTTCTTCTTAGTATTTGTTGAATTGTTTACTTAGTGGAGGGTTAAGCTTATGATTATAAAATATGCTGAAATTAAGTCATTGTAAATAAGAGAGAAAGAATATGAAAGGAGTGAGGAGGGAGGGTAGGGGGAGCAAGCATCACTGTATTCCTAAATCTGTTTATTTGAAATACGTGCAATTTGTTCACTTTAAGTAAATAAACAATACACAAATAGTAACCTGATTCTTCCAATCCATGAACATGGAGATATTTCCATTTTTTGTGTGGGTCTTCTTCAAATTCTTTTGTCAATATTTGATAATTGCCATTGTAAGAGGCTTTCACAACTTGGTTAAGATGATTGCTAGGATATCTTTTACAGCTATGGGATTGGTTTCAAAATTTCTCTCTCAGCAAGTTGGTCTTTGGGTTATAAAAGATATTGGCTCTGTATGTTGGCTTCGTGTTCTGCAGCTTTACTGAATTCGTTTCTGTTTCTAATAGTTTTTTGGTGGAGTGTTTACTGTAGTTTTTTGTATATAGAATCATATCATCTGCAAACTGGGATAGTTTGCCTTCCTCCTCCCTTCCTGTTTAGTCTGCTTTTCATTTCTGTTTGTTGCTTAATTTCTCTGGTTGAAACTTCCATTAGTAAATTGAATAAGAGCTGTGAGAGTGGACATCCTTGTCTTGTTCTAGATCTTGGAGGAAACACAACTTTTCTCTATCATTCAGTGTGATGTTGGGTGCGCATTTGTGATATGTAGCCTTTAGTATGTTGACAGGCAAGCCTCCTGTATCTAAATTGTGCAGGGTTTTCTAAAATCATGAACAGATGCTGTATTTTTTTCAAGTGCTTTTTTTGCATCCATTGAGATGATCATATGTTTTTAATTCTTCACTCTGTTGCTGGCTGTGCTATGTTTATTCATTTGCATTTGAGAATCATCCTTGCATTCCCGGGATAATTCCCACTGGGTCACAGTGAGTCATCTTTTAGATCTACTTTAGGATTTGATTTGTTAGCATTTTATTCAGAATTTTTCATCTCTGCTCATCAAGGATTTTTGTTTTATCTTGTTGTTGTGTGTTTCTACCTAATTTTTATACCTGGATAATATTTGGTTACATAGAATGAGTTTGGAAGGGTTCCCTCCCTTCAAATTTTTTGGAAGAGTTTGGAAAAAATTGAAGTTAATTTTTTTAAAAGTTGGGGAGAATTCGGCAGTGAGGCCACCAAGTCCTGAGCTTTTCTGTTTTGTGGGAGATTTCTCATCGCTGATTTAATCTCATTAGCAATGATTGGTCTATTCATGCTTCTCAGGTCCTCACGGCCAGTCTGGGCATGTTCTGTGTGCACAAAAATTTATCTGTGCTCCCTAGGCTTTCCAGTTTGTTGGGCTTTCCATGCTCATAATAGTCCTTGATGGTACTTTGCATTTCTGTGGGATCAGTTGTGATGTCTCCTCTCTCACCCTCAATTTTATCAACTTGAGGTTTTCCTTTTTGTCCTGGTTAGTCTAGCTAAAGGTTTGTTGGTCGTATTTTTAAACACTGACTCATCATTTTATCCATCTTTTGTATAACAACGCAGTTTCTATTTTATTTATGCTCTGATATTTGTCATTTCTTTCTTTCTACTTATTTTGACTTAGTTTGTTCTTGCTTTTCTACATCCTTGAGATGGACCCTTTCCTTCTTTTTTTTTTTTTTGACAAGCAGAGTGGACAGTGAGAGAGAGAGAGACAGAGAGAAAGGTCTTCCTTTTGCCATTGGTTCACCCTCCAATGGCTGCTGCGGCTGGCGCATCTCGCTGATCTGAAGCCAGGAGCCAGGTGCTTCTCCTGGTCTCCTATGGGGTGCAGGGCCCAAGGACCTGGGCCATCCTCCACTGCACTCCATGGCCACAGCAGAGAGCTGGACTGGAAGAGGGGCAACCGGGACAGAATCCGGCACCCTGACCGGGACTAGAACCTGGTGTGCCGGCGCCGCTAGGCGGAGGATTAGCCTATTGAGCTGTGGCGCCGGCCGAGATATTTTTTAAATTGATATAGACATTTATTGCTGTAAAATTCTCTCTTACTACTGATTAAACCTTATAAGTTCTGGCATGAAAGGTTTCCATTTTAATTCATTTCAAGACATGTTTACATTTCGCCTTTTATTTCTTTAATGACCCATTGTTCACCCAACAGCATGTTGTTCACTCTTCTTGTGTTTGCTTAATGTCTGAAGTTTCTGCCTTTGTTGATTCAAAGTTTTATTCTATTATATTCAGAAATTCATGACATGAATTTTTTGAGACTTATACGGCCTAATAGATGGACTGTTTTCCAGCTCTCTGCTGTGGCCCGGGAGGGCAGCGGAGGATGGCCCAAGTGCTTGGGCCCTTCACCCACATGGGAGACCGGGAGGAAGCACCTGGCTCCTGGCTTCGGATCGGCACAGTGCCAGCTGTAGCAGACATTTGGAGAATGAACCCATGGAAGGAAGACCTTTCTCTCTGTCTCTCTCAGTGTCTATAACTCTACCTGTCAAATAAATAAATAAATAAATCTTAAAAAAAAAAAGAGTGAACTGGACTGGAAGAGGAGCAACCAGGACTAGAACCCTGGGTGCCAGCGCCACAGGTGGAGGATTAGCCAAGTGAGCCATGGCGCCGGCTCTCTTCACCTCTTAGAACACCCAAAATTTAAGTATTTGTTTAATGGTTTCCTGTAATGGTTGAAGGCTATTTTTATTCTGTTTTTGGTCAGATTTTTATTTCTAAATACTTAAAATTCAGATTGTTTTCCTGCCTGATGTAGTCTGTTGACTATATTTCAACTATATTTTTTATTTGGTTTATTGAGTGCTTTATTTCCAAGATTTCTGCTTGATTCTTTTCATGATCTCTCTCTTTGCTGAATTTCTCATTCATATCATGAATTGTTCTCCTAGTTTTATTGAATTGTTTTCATGTACTCTTAAATCTCATTGAGTCTCCTTATAGTCACTCTTAGAATTCTTTTTTTTTACGATTTACTTATTTAGTTGAAAGAGTTACAGAGAGAGAGAGGAAAGGCAGAGAGAGAGAGAGAGAGAGAGAGAGGTCGGTCTTCCATCCATTGGTTCACTCCCCAACTGGTTGCAATGGCCAGAGCTGTGCTGATCTGAAGCCAGGAGCCAGGAGATTCTTCCAGGTCTCCCACATGGGTGCAGGGGCCCAAGGATTTAGGCCATCTTCTACTGCTTTCCCAGGCCACAGCAGAGAGCTGGATGGGAAGTGGAGCAGCCGGGACTCGAACCAGCTCCCATATGGGATGCCAGCACTGCAGGTGGCAGCTTCACCCGCTACTCCGCAGCACCGGCTCCACGGTTAGAATTCTTTATCAGGCATTTTGTGACCATCCTTTTCCCTGGGGTCTGTGCCTGGAGCATCATGAAGTTCCTTTGGAGGTGTCACGTTACTTGCTTAGTTCACACTTCTGTGGCCTTACGTTGAGATTCCTGCAGTCAGCGGGTCAGTTGTCTTGTAAACATGTATTTGAAGGCAGAGAAGGACAGACAGACGCAGAGACAGGCCCTGTCTGTTGACTCACCCACCAAATGCCCACGACGGCTGAGGCAGGTCTGGGGCTGAGGGCAGGATGGGGACCCAATCGAGGTCTCCATGCAAGTGGCAGGAATTCAACCACTCAAGCCAGTGTCCACTGCTGAAGTCAGGGGCTGGAGGCAGACATCAAACATAAGCACGGCGACATGGGGTGAAGGTGACTCACCTGACAACACAAACTGCTAGGCCAAGTGCCAGCGCCTTCTGCCACTCTTATAAGGTAGCTTTCATAGTTAATGACCTTCTCTGAAGATGTGTTTTAGGGTGTCAGTTTGGCTACTGTGACCGTGGTCCCAGCTGGGTATCATGATAGTCTCTGTGTGGCACCTGCAGCTGTAATCGGTGCTTTGGGCACAGAGCATGCAGCAGTGTTGTTGGGGAGCCCGTCGGTCTTCAGGGGCTGCATGGGATATACTCTGGATATACTGCTCCCCTGCAGGAGTAGAGCACACGGCTGTGGGGGTGGCACTCCCCACGTCACCACTGCACCAAATGGAGCCAGTGGGGCGCAGGTTTCCGCAGCAGGAGTGGCCGTGGCAGCATGGGGACAGAACATGGAGCACACGTCCTCAGGCCCAGTGGTACTCCAGGGGGACGTGGCCATGGAGCTGCTCTGTCATGGCTCTGCTCCCAGGACGGCGCTGTGCTGTCGCAGTCTGGGTTCTGGGGGTCTGGGAGAGCACACAGTCCAAGTTCCTCCTCCGGAGCAGGGCCGTGGTCTGATTCCGGGGAGCTCTCCCACCTGGGCTCCAAGTCCGTGGCGGCTGTGGAACTCTCCTGTGCCGGGCTGGGTGGTGGCCGCGGTGAGGACTGTGCGGGGCTCTCCCATTCACCCTGTCCCCCGCCAAGGAACCAGGCCACGGCTGTCTGTGCACTTTCTTCTGCAGCCACCCCAGGCTCTGCGTCTCGCAGGGCTCTCACCTCTCCCTTCCTGGGTTTGGCCTCTCCCTCCTCCTCACACCTTGAAATGCAGCTGCTGCTATGTTTTTCTGGTTCCTGGTGGAGGACGAGGTGCGTGTTGGCACCTCTGTGTGCCTGTCCGTCAACATTGTCCATCCATCAGCATCCCCTCAGCCTTTATTTGTCTTGATAGACATTCGAATAAAAAAGAATGATTCCAAATACCTGTCAGATGGAAGAGAAGTGCACACTTCTGAAGGCTGAGCCTCCTGGGAGTCCGTGATCCCTCCCAGCTCTGGGAGGGGCCGGGCAGGAAGTAGTTCTGTGAGTGACAGACCTGCGGAGCCAGACACAGAGGACTGGGGGTGCCGAGTCTGTTGTTGATTTCTGTGTTCCTCTTCGGGGTCTGCTTGCGGTTAAACCATTTGCTAGATTTCGGATGTTACCTGAGAGTTCCCAAAAGCCAGCTAACTTGCCTCAGGATATAAATTTAATTTCCAAAGTGGGACCTCCACCCCGCCCATTGGCTCGCTTCTTTCCGTCCCAAAGAAGTACAACCATTGTTCGCGTGCACATGTGATTTTTTTGTAGCAAGGCTTTTATTTCACACACAAAATCACACGGACTGAAACCATAATTAGTGCAGTAACTTCAGTAAGAAATTAAGGCCACTTACCCCACGTGAGGGGGCGCCGTGTGGGGCCACAGGACTGTGGATTACTGCAGCCTGAGTTGGAAACCACGTCATACAAATTGGCATTTACTGGGCACATCTGCCCTGAGTTTTCCTGGTGTTGTCAACGGATCCTCCCATATCGCCTTATTTTTTATATTCAGGGTCTGAAAACTGGGCAGAAACTTTGATTGTAAGACGCTCTGAGTGCAGCTTGAGTGTTAACTGTGACCACAGTGGTCTTTTCTGGACACGAAGACAGACATGCATCTCTCACACAACCACACACACACACACACACACCACATTCAATCACAAACGCGCACACACAATCACACATGTGCATAAAGCCAATCACAATGCACATACAATCATGAATGTGCGTACAAACACATCTAAAGGCACACACAAACAGACATTGCATTCTTCCATATAGGCACACACTAAGCCATACACACCCCCTGTACTCAATCACACCCACACAGGCACAGCCATCTGGGCAGTCTGGTTAGGCAATGTTTAACCATGACCTTGACACCCGGAGAAGCAGTGTGGCATCAGTTAGCACTGGAGTGGAATCCTGGCGCCCCCATGACTCCCAACTTGCCAATACTCTCTGATCCCCCTACCGAGGATCCTGTCCCCTGATGGACTGTTGTGACGTCCCCCTACCGAGGATCCTGTCCCCTGATGGACTGTTGTGACGTCCCCCTACCGAGGATCCTGTCCCCTGATGGACTGTTGTGACGTCCCCCTACCAAGGATCCTGTCCCCTGATGGACTGTTGTGACGTCCCCCTACCAAGGATCCTGTCCCTGCTGGGCCCCACTTGCGGCTGCCTTAGTCCTGGTGTGCCGTGCAGCTGGGATTTTTTGGCCAAGAGCAGAAAGGTCTCAGATGCCCATCTTCCCTGGGCGATGGGTGGGATCTGAGCACAGCCCAGGGCTCCTCCAAGTCTCACCGCTGCTGTTCTTCCTTTACGGCTTGATTTGATCTCGCCCTTCCAGTCCATCAATTCCTCGTTCCTCGGACCCATCGGCAAGGGTTAATAACCTGGCTGTGACGGTCAGGTGGCTGTGGGGAGGCCGTGTGGGAATTCCCTCCTCCTGGCCAGCGCACGGGGAGCCCTGCAGCTGAGGGCTGTGTGGCTGGGCTCTCACCAGTGTGTGGAGTGGTGTCCACCCCAGCCCACCTGGTCCCTGAAATGTGCGCTCCCTCTCTCTCCCATTCCCTACCACGCGAGTGCAGAGGACGGGCAACGTGTGGCTCCAGGGAATGTGGAGCCCCCAAGAGAAGCCACCCGGCCCCTTGACGGGTGACTGCAGCCCCTCCCCATGTTGGCCAGAGCTGGACCTGCTGCTCTCCCCACACACGAAGGGCTTTATTTCTTAGTAAACACAGCTCTGTGTCATTAGATTGCATGGTTGGTGTAGCTGTCAATCAACCTTGGTATGCACGTGCAAGAAAGCTAGGTCTAGCCACGCCCAGGCGGCGTGTGGAGCTGACACCGAGGCACACAGACGCCGGGTTCTGGTGGTCCTGGCAATGCCTGTTGGTTCCTGTTCTGACCTTCCTTGGCCTGCCATGGCCTTTTCTTGGTTCTTTAAACCACGTCTGCCAGCCAGCCCGAGCCTGCGACGAGTTCATCTGTGTTTTCTCCCGTGAGGACAGTCAGGGAGCCACAAAGGTGGCCACCGATCGCCTGAACCACATCGTCACAGCATCTGTTTTGCACGGCACAGGAACCTCTGGAAAGCAAGACCACTGGCCACCTCTGCCTGGGACTGGGGTGACTGTCCCCGCCGTAACGCTCAGGACACCCTGGGGAGACCTTGAGGTGTTCGAGTTTCCAAGTGCAGATTCCACCCGAGCTTTCGGAAAATCTGACGGCCACGCCGGTCTTCAGCACATGGCCTTCTGGGGCTGAACGGCCGTGAGTCAGCACCGCCCAGGCTGCGCCGCCCTGGGCCAGCTTGCAAGGCTTTGGGGGAGGAAGCGCACCGTACAAACTTGATTCAAAACTCAATTTTTTTCCTAAGCTTTTATGACCATCAATAAAATTGGTCAGAGGAGTCAGCTAAGCAGCCCAGCGATATTCTTAAAGGTCATTCAGGGTTTCATGGTCTGCTAAAAGCAGACACAGACCAGAAGGAAAGAGAACAGCAGAGGGGTGGAGAGACCTACATGTTGAGGCTTTTAAATGCAGGACAGAGACTTCAGGTCCTGGGAATCCCCCAGCAAACATGAGCATTTACATACTGTGTGCCTTACAGCATTACACACTGTGTGTGTGTGAGTGTGTGTGCCTGTGTGTGTGAGTGACTGTGTGTGTGAGTGTGTGCCAGTGTGTACCTGTGTGTGTGAGTGACTGTGTGTGAGTGTGTGCCAGTGTGTACCTGTGTGTGTGAGTGTGTGTGCATGAGTGTGAGTGTGTGACCTCCCAGTGCAGAAGCCACTCTCACATTCTGGGTCAGTGTTGATCCTCACACTTAACTGGGAGGGAGAGGTGGCTGTTCTGAATTTCTGGGTGAACAAACAGGTTTTTTCTTAAGATTATTTTTTATTTGAAAGCCAGAGTTGCAGAGAGAGAGAGAGGGAGAGGGACAGAAAGAGAGAGGAGAGACAGGCAGAGAGAGATATCTTCCATCTGCTGGTTTACTCCCCAGATGGCCACAATAGCCAGGGCTGGGCTAGGCCAAACCTGGGAACCAGGAACTTCATCCAGGTCTCTCCTGTGGGTGGCAAAAGCCCAGACACTTGGGCCATCTTCTGCGGCTTTTCCCAGGCCACGAGCAGGGAGCAATTGCTCATGGATATGGAGCAACACAACACAAACTGGCGCTCAGAGGGAAGCTGGCATTGCAGGCGGTGGCTTAACCTCTACACCACAGTGCCCGTCCTGGGCAGACAGGGCCACACGGAGCAACTGCTTGCCTGTCTAACCAGGAAGCGGCCGCCTCTGTGGCTTAGAGTGATCTGCCGTTTCCCCAGTCGGCTGAAGGACCCTGCCTATCTGTGGACTTGCGGCTTGGCTGCCTTCCTTCCCGTATCAGGCGCCTGGGTTGGGTCCCAGCTCCGCGTCCATTCCAGCTTCCTGTTGATGCTCATCCTGGGAGCCGCAGGTGATGGCGTAAGAACCTGGGTGCCTGCCACCCACAGAGGAAACCTGAGCTGAGTCCCAGGCTCTTGGCTTAGGCCTGGCCCAGGCGCACCTGTTCCAGGCATGTGGGGAGTGAACTGGTGGATGGAAGATCTCGGCCTCTCTGACTTTCAAAATAAGTAAAAAGTTTAGAAATGTAAGGGCTGAATATCTTATCTTTAACATATAGATTTTTTATGTTAATAAAGATAAAACAACCCTTTACTTAAAAATAAGGAATCAAATGGTGTATTAGGATATTGCCACTAAGGTGTACCAAATCTAATTCCCTTTTTTATGACAAAGAACATCATGCAATTAAAACCATATTCTTTATACTGGCTTTGATAGTCTAAGAATAAAAATGTCTATGCATTCAAATATGCATATGTGTACTTATAGCTCCATAGCCTGTATGTGTTGTTTACGGACATGTGTTTATTATGTGTATGCATGTTGTATGAGTATTGATGCCAGCAGCAGGAATGTTTGTGAAAGTTGCCCATATTTAAAATCCTTAGTCTTTACTATCTTGAAAATTAACTTTCTGAAAATTCAGAAGTGTGATTCTCAGTAGGTGAAATGGCTCCCACGTGGGTGCAGGGGCCACACACTTGGCCCATCTTCTTTTTTTTTTTCCCAAAGAAGCTGTTTATTTAATGAGTACAAATTTCATAAGTACAATTTTAGGGATAAAGTGATTCTTCCCATCATACCTTCCCTCCCACATCCACTCTCACCCCACCTTCTCCTCCAGTCCCATTCTCCACTAAGAAAAAAACCTGTTCCTCGACAGTCAAGACAAGGGCTGTTCAAGTCATTGCTTCTCAAAGTGTCAATTTCACTTTTATAGATTTCCTTTTAGGTGTTCTTGGTTATCACAGATCAGGGAGAACACATGGTATTTGTCCTTTGGAACTGGCTTATTTCAATAAGTATGATGTTTTCCAGATTCATCCATTTTGTTGCAAATGACTGGATTTCATTTATTTTTACTGCTGTGTAGTATTCCATAGAGTACATATCCCATAATTTCTTTATCCAGTCCTCAGTTGATGGGCATTTAGGTTGATTCCAGGTCTTAGCTCTTGTGAACTGAGCTGCAATAGACATGGGGGTGCAGATCACTCTTATTTGCTAGATTTCATTTCCCTTGGGTAAATCCCCAGGAGTGGGATGACTGGGTCGTATGGTGGGTCTATATTCAGGTTTCTGAGGAATCTCCAAACTGAATTCCATAGTGGTTTTACCAGTTTGCATTCCCATCAACAGTGGGTTAGTGTCCCCTTTTCCCCACATCCTCACCAGCATTTATTGTTGGTAGATTTCTGTATGCAAGCCATTCTAACCGGGGTGAGGTGAAACCTCATTGTGGTTTTGATTTGCACTTCCCTGATTGCTGGTGATCCTGAACATTTTTTCATGTGTCTGCTGGCCATTTGGATTTTCTCTTTTGAAAAATGTCTGTTTAAGTCCTTTGCCCATTTCTTAACTGGGTTGTTTGTTTTGTTGTTGAGTTTCTTGATCTCTTTACATATTCTGGTTATTAGCCCTTTATCAGTTGCATTGTTTACAAATAATTTCTCCCATTCTGTCGGTTGCCTCTTCACTTTGCTGTTTCTTTTGCAGTACAGAAGCTTCTCTATTTGATGTAATCCAATTTGTTGGTTTTTGCTTTGACTGCCTGTGCCTCTGGGTTATTTTCGAAGAACTCTTTGCCTGTGCCAATGTCTTGCAGGGTTTCCCCAATGTTCTCTAGTAATTTGATGGTACCAGGTCATAGATTTAAGTCTTTAATCCATTTTGAATGGAGTTTTGTGTAAGGTATAATATAGGGGTCCTGCTTCATACTCCTGCATGTGGAGATCCAGTTTTCCCAGCACCATTTGTTGAAGAGACTGTCCTTGCTCCAGGGATTGGTTTTAGCTCATTGGTTAAATATAAGTTGATTGTAGATGCTTGGATTGATTTCTGGCATTTCTATTCTGTCCCATTGGTCTGTCCATCTGTTTTTATACAAGTAGCAGGCTGTTTTGATTATAACTGTCTTTTAGTGTGTCTTGAAATCTGGTATTGTGATTCCTCTGGCTTTGTTTCTGTTGTATAAGCTTGCTTTAGTTATTCAAGGTCTCTTGTGTTTTCATATGAATTTCAGCATCATTTCTTCTAGATCTGAAAAGAATGTCTTTGGTATTTTGATTGGTATTGCATTGTATTGAATCTGTAGATTGCCTTCAGAAGAATGGACATTTTGATGATATTGATTCTTCCAATCCATGAACATGGGGGATTTTTCCACTTTTTTGTATCTTCTATTTTTTTCTTTGAAGTTTTGTAATTCTCATTATAGAGATCTTTGACTTCCTAGGTTAAGTTTATTGGAAGGTATTTAATTGTTTTTATAGCTATTGTGAATGGGATTGATCTTAGAAGTTCAGTTGCAGCCATGGCATTGTCTGTGTATACAAAGGCTATTGATTTTTGTCTATTGATTTTACATCCTGCTACTTTACCAATCTCTTGAATGAGTTCCAATAGCCTCTTGGTGGAGTTTTTTGGATCCCCTATATATAGAATCATGTCATCTGCATATAGATACAGTTTGACTTCCTCCTTCCTAATTTGCATCCATTTGATTTTTTTCTTGTCTAATGGCTCTGGTTAAAATTTCTAAGACTGTACTGAATAGCAATTGCGAGAGTGGGCATCCTTATCTGGTTCTGAATCTCAGAGGGAATGCTTCCACCTTTTTCCCATTTAATAGGATGCTGACCATGGATTTGTCATAAATTACCTTGATTGTGTTGAGGAATGTTCCTTCAATACCGAGTTTGCTTAGAATTTTCATCATGAAAGGGTTCTCTGCATCTATTGACATAATCATATGGTTTTTATTCTTCAGTTTGTTAATGTGATGTATCACATATATTGATTTGTGAATGTTGAACCATCCTTGCATACCAGGGATAAATCCCACTTGGTCTGGGTGAATGATCTTTCTGATGTGTTGTATTTAATTGATCAAAATTTTGTTAAGGATTTTTGCATCTACGTTCATCTGGGAAATTGGTCTGTAATTCTCTTTCTCTGTTGTGTCTTTTTCAGGTTTAGGAATTAAGGTGATACTGGCTTCATAGAAAGCATTTGGGAGGAATCGCTCTCTTCCAATTGTTTTCAATAGTTTGAGAATAATTGGAGTTAGTTCTTCTTTAAATGTCTGGCAGAATTCAGCAGTGAATCCGTCCGGTCCTGGGCTTTTCCTTATCAGGAGGGCCTTTATTACTGATTCCATTTCTGTCTTGGTAATGGGTCTGTTTAGGTTTTCTCTGTCTTCCTGGCTCAGTTTAAGTAGGTTGTATGTGTCCAGGAATCTGTCCATTTCTTCTAGGTTTCCCAGTTTGTTGGTATGCAGCCCTTTGTGATAATTTCTAATGATTCTTTTTATTTCTGTGGTATTTGTTGTTACATTTCCTTTTTCACCTCTAATTTTATTGATTTGGGTCTTCTCTCTCCTTTTTTTGGTTAGTTGTTGGCCCATCTTCTGTTGCTATCCCAGGAGCATTAGTAGGGAGCTGGATTGGAAGTGGAGCAGCTGGGACTGGAACTGGTGGCCATATGAGATGCCAGCACCGCAGGCAGCAGCTTTACCCACTGAGCCACAGATGGCCCCATGAGGTGGAATTTAAAACATGTTCTCAGTGGATGTAATTGTTCAAGGAGAGGAGATGCCGTATGGGATTAGGCCAGGTCTTACTCTGATGTAACCTCCAAAGAGGAGGGAAAATTGCACACCCACAGAGGAAGATGCCGTTTGGAGACATAGAGCATCCAGCAAGAGAGAACTGGGGCTGGAGGCGGAGCCTGGAGGGATGGCCAGCAAGCAGCAGAACCTGGAAGAGGAGAAGGGACCTCCTTGGCATCAGAGGGAGCAGTGCTCTGCCAACACCTTTGTGTCCGCCCCCGGCCTCCGGAGTTATTAGACGGCACATCCCATGTTCAAGCTGCCCAGGATGTGGCACTGTGGCGTGGTGGCAGCAGGAGACCACATGGAGATCTTCCATGCCAGGGTTCCAGCTGCGTCTCAGCTCTGTTCCCACCTCTCCCCTCCATACCACGTGCGTCCTCATGCCCAGCTGCCATTCCACCAGTCCCAGGCCTTCTCCACCTGGGTGGAATTTCTCTTCCATCTGCATCGCCAGTTGTTCAGTTTACTTGGGAGCTTTACCCTAAGCCCAGGAAAGGGAATCAACATCTTTGCTGGATGCGCGGCTTTTTTTTTTTTGGGGGGGGGGGGGGGTTGACGCAGCTGCTGCAGTGTTTTCTGATTGTTTTAACCCTATGTAACCGTGCTGCCTTCCATCATTTCGTTGACTGACAGGTAACATCTACACAGTCCTTTGGTTATTAGTGGGTATCTATATACGTGTATTTTCAAAAAATACTTATTTTTATTTATTTGAAAGTGAGAGTTACACAGGGAAAGGAAGGCATGTCCGTGCGAGTGTACACACACACACACACACATCTTCTATCTGTTGATTCACTCCCCCAATTGGCTGCAATGGCCAGGGCTGGGCCAGGCCGAAGCCGGGAGTCAGTAGCTTCTTCAGTATCTCCCACATGGTACAGGGACCCAAGGACTTGGGCCTCCTCCACTGCTTTCCCAGCAACATTAGCAGAGAGCTGGATCAGAAGTGGAGCAGACAGGTCTCCAACTGGCACCCACATAGGATGCCTGTTCTGCCCATGGTAGCTTTATCAACTGTGCTACAATATTGGCCACTATTTTTTTTTTAA
The DNA here is from genome assembly GCF_033115175.1 of Lepus europaeus. Classification (NCBI taxonomy): domain Eukaryota; kingdom Metazoa; phylum Chordata; class Mammalia; order Lagomorpha; family Leporidae; genus Lepus; species Lepus europaeus. The sequence continues at coordinate 166,444,267 of NC_084829.1, read as the reverse complement.
AGATTTAAAAAAATATTTGAAAGAGTTACACAGAGAGAGGGAGAGACAGACAGACAGACACACAAGGTATACGTATATTTTTAATTTTTTCCCATATGGAGCTATTTTAGTAATTTTATGTCATGTGGCAAACTAGTCCAAAACTCGGTCCTGGAACCTGTAACCACCAGTTTCCTTGCTGGTCTGCACCCTGTACTGGGCTCAGCGGGCAGTTCTTCTGCTCATCCACTTGGTGTCACTCTTGTGGCTGGGGGACAGCTTGACTCTGCTGTGGGTGTTTCTGCTGTAGGGCTGCCAGAGGTGGGCCGCGCCAGGTCTCTTTCTCACTGCGTGTGATGTCTTCGGGAGGGTAGCCGCGCCTCCTGTGGGGTCAGACGGCAGTAACAAACATCTGAGGAGGTTTAGGATGTGTCCAGCCTGCTGTGATCTTGGCTGGAAGGTGCCTTTGCCACGCATGTCTGCTGGTCTGGTGGGAAGGCCCAGCCCACGGGACCAGGAACGTTTTTGCTGGTCTTCGGTCCCAGGTCTGACTGTGCACTGTCTAGCTTCTCTGTCTAAAATACCCTCTGTGCTGTAACCCACTGAGAGGCGTTTTTGGAGGAAAACTGCACTGTCTTTAGAGCCTGCTTCTGAACCCCTCCCTCTCAGGGGACAGCGGTGATGTGTCTGGAGGGTGGCAGCCAGCCAGCTTTCCTGTGCCTGTAAGGTCAGCAGCCCGCCGATCCTCCTCCCAGACCAGCGGGGAGCTGGGGGCTGCAGCTGCACTGTTTTGACTCCCAACAGAATTTCTTGTACCAAACTATGCCTTGGTTATGGAGCCATAGGTCTACATCAATGGGCACTATTTTTACCCAAGCTTTCCTTAATGTTGGATGTTGTCAGAGACATTGCTCACACTGGGTCACATGAACCATTTTTGTGTCCCAGAGAAATATCGGGCTCAAATTAATCTATGCTTCACTAGAACAGATGATTTTTCTTAACCTGATTTTGCTTTTAATTGGCAATTGAAGGGTTGGCGCTGTGGTGTAGCGGGAAAAGCTGCTGCCTGCAGTGCCGGCATCCCATATGGGCACCGGTTCGAGTCTCGGCTGTTCCTCTTCCCATCCAGCTCTCTGCTATGGCCTGGGAAAGCAGTAGAAGATGGCCCAAGTGCTTGGGCCCCTGCACCTGTGTGGGAGACCTGGAGGAAGCTCCTGGCTCCTGGCTTTGAATCGACACAGCTCCGGCCATTGTGGCCAATTGGGGAAGACTTCTCTCTCTCTCTGCCTCTCCTTCTCTCTCTGTGTAACTCTGACTTTCAAATAAATAAATAAATCTTTTAAGAAAATTGGCAGTTGGCCATGTTTTTCTCCTTGGGTGGTGGAGGAACAGAGCCAGACTTCCAAGTGCTCAGAGGCTTATGGTATATGTGTTTTGAGTACTAAGCTCACAATGCAACTTATCTTAGGTTTTCTCTCCTATTGGGTCTTGTCTCCAAATTTCTATTATTCATTTCCAATTGTATGTAATTTTTTTGTTTTATTAACTTCTAGTATTATTTTTAGACAAGGCCAACATTTGTTATTGCACAGGGTTGTCGTCTACCTAACATTTAACATTCTCCACTTTCCTAGGGTGTGCTATGAAATACATTTGTGATGGAGAAGTTATCCTTTCACTTAGGTACCTACAAAGATTTCACTTACTTTTCAAGTCTCTGTTCAAAGATTTGGTTGATAACCTTTTGCAGCTCTTTATGGAAGACTTAGGTACTCCTTTTCTTGTTGCTGTGGATTTGTTCTGAGAGGAGGAGCGTGGTGGGGGCAAGAGGTGCGGAGTCACGACCCAGACCCCAGGAGTTGGGTGAAAGCAGGCCAGAGGCGAGTGGCCTGCAGACTCATTTATTTCAGTTGGTACAGCAGCTTAGCCAATCCGGTCAAGGGGCTGTCTATGCCCTAACCAATCACAGCCCATTGCCAGGCAGTTTCCAAAGCCATCCAATCACAGCTTGTTACCAAACAGGCTCTGTTGCCAGGTGGTTTCCCAGGGGGTTTCCGAAGCCACTCCTGAGTAACTAACGCTCGCTCGCCAGAGCCATCTTGGCATGACCCTCTCATTCCACCACATTTTTTGACTATTTTTTAAAGATTTATTTATTTATTTGAAAGTCAGAGTTACACACAGAGAGAAGGAGAGGCAGAGAGAGAGAGACAGGTCTTCCACCCTCTGGCTCACTCCCCAGATGGCCGCAATAGCTGGAGCTGCACTGATCCAAAGCCAGGAGCCAGGAGTTTCTTCCAGGTCTCCCACACGGGTGCAGGGGCCCAAGGACTTGGGCCATCTTCTACTGCTTTCCCAGGCCACAGCAGAGAGCTGGATTGGAAGTGGAGCAGCCAGGACTTGAACTGGCGCCCATATGGGATGCTGGCACTGCAGGAGGTGGCTTTACCTGCTACGCCACAGCACCAGCCCCTGATTCCCTATTCTTCTCCCTTACGTCTGGTCCATATTTACTGCACACCAGATATTGCAGGATGACCCTAGCTCTGCTACGTGTGGCTCACACGTGAGCAGTCTTTATTCGCCACTAACGACCTCCCGCTCTATCATCCTGCCTCGCCTCCCTGGGCCCCCACCGGGCTGATGGCTGAGAAAGTCCAGCTGTGTCTGCGTCTGTGCCGACACACAGAGCAAAGGTCCCTGTCCCCGACAAAGGTTCCAGATCTTCTGTGTTGCTTGCTCGGCATTCCTCTCCAAGCAGGAGCCGGATGACCAAGGGGAGAGGTGTGGGATGTCTCTGTGGCAGGAGGGGTGTGTGACGACTTTTAGTGAACACTCTCTGGATGTCTGGTTCAGAGATCGCCCTGCCCACGCGGAGCTTTCAGGGCCGTGAAGCCCGAGGGCCTCACAGTGAGCTCCGACCCCTCTGTGTTTGCCGACGCTGAAATTCTAGGAGCTGTACTGTGTGCTAGGTTAGTTATTTCCATATGGTACTGAGACAGCAATCCCCAGATACAATCTGTGAGCAGGGGCCGTTCACAAGCCCGCCGGGCCCAGCAGTTCCTTGTGTTCGCAGGAAGAATTGGTTTTCAAATTCTGGAGGAGAAATCCAGGAAATTGGAGGTATTTACAGAAGCCGGAGGTGCGCATGATTCTGGCTATTTCAGCTCCAGCGTCTTGTGGAGAAACATCTGTCGGACAAAATGCTAGGGAGCTGAGGTCTAACACTTGCAAATGTGTGCATTTATGATCTTAATCAATGCCCTCAGTTTCACGAGCCCTCCCAGCACCGTATGGGCGCTGATTAGAGATCACTTAAGGATGTGTAGTGTGGAATCACTTTCTAGGATTAAGGGAAAGGCAAAGCAATGGCTTGCTTTTCAAGAAATGGCATCTACTGGAGCTTTTAGTTTGCTAAGTCCTGAATTGCTGTAAATGAAACTCTTCTAGAAGAGTGCACACCACAGCCATCCTGCCGGCTGCTGTTCCACGTGGACACTGTGGCAAAGCCCCCGAGAGTCTTGCTGTGTGGGAGAGGCAGGGGGAGCCGCTGGGACACGGGTGCAGCCCGAGCGTGGCCGCCGTCTCCCGGGGCTGGGCAGGGCACAGCCGTCCGGCTCTGCCAGCCCCTCCCCGCCTGGGCGCCTTTCTAACTCAGGAAGTTCAGAGGCCTTCTCTTCACTGCGGTGCTGACAGCAGTGGGGTGGGCAGAGGTGAGGCAGCCCACAGGGGTGCAGGCCCCATGATGGAGGTGAGCCTGGGCTGGCCAGGGCCTGCGGTCTCAGGGCAATGGGTGAAGACCAGAGGGCTGTGATGCCCCCAGGGTCCCGCTACCTGCTGGCCCTCAGCCTCCACGGCGGTTGGGTGGATGAGAGTGAGAGTGTTGGCTCCAGTCCTCGGCCGGAGGCTGTCATCACACTCACAGATGTTCCTCAGCTTCTGGATAAAGAGGTGGAAAAAATGAAAATCAAAATAATTCCGACTGGGAAGCTCTCGGCCCAAGTCCTTTCTAGGGATCGTTGATGGGCCTGTAATTGATTCTTTGTTTCCATTTCTTTGGAAATAAAATGAGCTTAAAAAACCCTGTATCCATTATGGGAGCTAGACCAAGATCTGTTATTGCTAAGACAATAGCACATACATCACGTCTCACGTTGGCAAAGTTCTGGTGAGAAACCTTCCTGGCACAGCATTCGCCTGCCGGTGGATGGAGGCCAGTGGGGCCCCTTGGTGCCTTGGGCATGGGACGGTCGCATCTGATGCCCCTCGGCCCACCAGCTCCACCTCAAGGGAGACCGTCTTGCTGGCCTCGGCAGCCCCATTGTCTCATGATGGGTGGGCTGTGGGAAACCATCTCCCCCTGTGACCCTGGGCCACCTCAGGCAGCCAAACCCGTACCCCAGAGAGAAGGCAGAAAATGGAGCTGGAAAAAGATGAATATTGAGTGACCATTGCTTTGGATACAAGGAAGAGTGAAACAGTCAGACCACCCTCTCTCTCTCTCTCCCTCTCTTCCCTTCTCTCCCTCCTTCTCTCTCCCTTTCCCTCCCTCCCTCTCTCCCCTTCTCTCCCCCTCTCTCCCTTTCTCTCCCCCTCTCTGCCCTCTCTCTCCTCCCCTCCCCCTCTCTCTCCCCTTCTCCCTCCCTCTCCCCCCCCCTCCCGCCTGCTCACCTCACTGCAGGTGCAGCGTTCTAAGGCGGCCTCATCCCACACGTGACAGTCTTGAAAGCAAGCAGCCCCAGTGATAACCGACAGAGGACAGCTGTTTGGGGTCTATGGGGAATCGTCAAAGGCTGTTGCTAGGGTTCATCCCCCCCGAGACTCATGTGGAGCCTGGTCTCCAACAGAGGCTGTTGAGAGGTGGGGGCACCTGGCGGCCTCCCCCAGGGGAAGGGATCAATGGCGTCCCCGCCACAGCCGGTGGCTGAAAAGTGAGTTCAGCTTGCTCCGTGTGGTCCTGCCTGCTCTGTCCCATGTGCTTGCCCCAGCAAGCCTGATGCCCCTCCTCCCTTCACCACACAGGGGGCAGCCTGGGGCCCTCACCAGAAACCAAGCAGACACTGACCCCATGGCCTTGCACTTCCAGATCTTTCTTCAGAAATTGCCCGGTCGAGGCTGGCGTTGTGGCGTAGTGGGTTAAAGCCACCACTTGTGACGCCAGCATCCCATATGAATGCTGGGAGTCCCGACTGCTCCACTTCTGATCCAGCTCCTGCGAATGCGCCTGGGAAAGCAGTGGAAGATGGCCAAGGGCTTTGGGCCCTGAACCTTCCTGGAAGGCTCCCAGCTTCAGCCTGGCCCAGCACTGGCTGTTGTGGCCATCAGGGTAGTGAACCAGTGGATGGAAGCTGTCTCTCTGTCTTCCTGTCTTTCTCTGTAACTCTCCTTTTCAAATAAATAAACAAACCTTTAAAATAAAAGCAACGGCCGGGTCTCAGGCGTTCTGAAATGGCCACAGCAGGTGGATGAGGACAACCGTGAAGTGGGTGGAACTGGATTAGGAGCCCGTATGCCTTGAAAGAGGCTCCTGGAAAAGCCATGGACTCCGGGTTCTGTCACCACTGGGCCTCTGACTCAGCAGTGTGACATTCCCTCCGCCAGCCCCGCCCTTCCACTGTGTGCAGTCGGAGAGGCGGGGGAGGGTTATGAAAGCAGCCATGGTGGGAGGGGCTGGGGGCAGGGGAGGGGGGGCTGGGACCTGGCCTTGCAGGGCTACCTGCTCTGGGCACTGCTGGGAAGGTCACTGGCTGACCACAGGAGCCACGCTGATTTTCGTTCCTGAAAAATAAAGTCTAGATGAATCTAAAACGATCTAGCACAAAACTCGAAAGAACCATTTTAAAGATTTTCTTCCTTGTATGTGAGAAGGCAAATTCTGCATGAGTTGAGATCAGGAAGTTTATGGGCAAGAACACACCAAGTTAAAAATAAAGACCATGAAGTAGGAATAGATCAGTGAGAGCTTTCACAAACTGAGCTGAACCATGGAGAAAGGGTTGCAGGTGTAGAAGCTCGAGAACAGAAGAGAAACCCATGTGAGGATCGAGCAGGAATGCAGTGGGCACCAGGAAACAGCTCGTCTGTGACATGGGGGCCTGGAAACTCTCGGCCAGAGCTCAGAGCGAAGGGGAGCGAGAAGACCTGGGGAGCGGCTGGCCCCCAAGTGCTGGCCAGCTCATGGCCGTTTCATCGACATTTCTGACAAAGGGAATGGAAGCAAAACCCAAGAAATTGGGAAAAGCCTCCTGACTGGATGGAGTGGGCACTGAACGGAGGTTGGAGGCGCTCACGCGGGCCGAGCAGTGAGAGCGAACAGCAGTGCCAGGTGGGTTTCGTGGTCTTCCCCACCTCAGGGAGGAGGCAGAGCCTGGCTGATGGAGTCCCAAGCAGGACAGCTGATGGTGACAGTGAACCCACATGTGGGCGCCTGGGAGCTGTGCTCCCTGCAGTGACTGAGCCCACGACTCTGAGAGCCCCGCATTCGGAGAACATCGAACGTTTTTCACATCTCTTGCACCAGGAAGAGAAGCTTATTAGATCTGCAAACAAATCGGAAAGTCACCGCCCTGCGTTCTGTCTTCTCACGCTGCGCGTTGTGGTCGGGAGTCCCTGGAGTAACCCCACGACCAGGAGCTTCCTTGGAAGTGATGACCTCCATGGCCTGGTGGTCGGACGCTGGAGCTGACTACCCAGGACGCGTGCCACCAAGCAAACCTCAGATCTAAATGCAGGTGGATCAAACCAGCCAATCAAAGAAACAGCAAATGGAAAATGCAGGGAAGATAACTGAGCATCCAGAAAACACGTGGAGCGCACACTTGCTGTCTTGTCTGGAACTGGGCAGGCATGGGCCATCCTCCACTCACGGCAGGAGCAGCAGGAGCCTGCGCGTGGCAGTGGCTTCCCCAGGGTGGGGTGCTCCCTGTACCCGTCCACTCTCCTATGACACATCCGGGAACTGCTGTGAGTGGGTTCAGGAGTAAGGGTTTTGTGGCTGGTGCCGTGGCTCAATAGGCTGATCCTCTGCCTGTGGTGCTGGCACACCAGGTTCTAGTCCTGGTCGTGGCGCCGGATTCTGTCCCGGTTGCCCCTCTCCCAGTCCAGCTCTCTATTGTGGCCCGGGAGTGCAGTGGAGGATGGCCCAAGTCCTTGGGCCCTGCACCCGCATGGGAGACCAGGAGAAGCACCTGGCTCTTGCCTTCGGATCAGTGCGCTGCGCTGGCCGCAGTGCACCGGCCGCAGTGGCCATTGGAGGGTGAACCAACGGTAAAGGAAGACCTTTCTGTCTCTCTCACTGTCCACTCAGCCTGTCAAAAAAAAAAAAAGAGTAAGGGTTTTGTTTTATCCCCTAAATTGTAATCTGTGTGTTTTGATCAACATGAAAGTGTAGTGAGAAGAAAAATAGTTCTTAGAAAATATGCTGTTTTCTTCATAGTGATACGCTTATTCAAATTGTTTATATTTCAGTGGATTATTTTGATTTCAATGCTTAATAATAAATAAAGGAAATAAAATTAAGCCTTGCATATATTATTTGGATCATTTACACACTTGCATTTATCAGTTTTTAAATCTATGCCTGACGCTCACGGGGCAGTCTGCCTTTCAGTTCGAGTACATCGTTCTGAACAAGCTGACACTCGGTGATTAACCTTCAAGTCAGCTTGCTCTTCTAAGGTTTATTTTATTTATTTGAAAGGCACAGTTACAGAGAGAAAAGAGAGAGAGAGAGAGGGGGAGAGAGAGAGAGGAATTTTCCATCCACTGGTTAGTTCCCCAAATGACTGCAAGGGCCAAGGCTGGCTGAAGCCAGGAGCCAAGAGCTTCCTCCGGGTCTCCCAAGTGGGTGCAGGGGCCCAAGGACTTGGGCCATCCTCCACTGCTTTCCCAGGCCATAGCAGAGAGCTGGATTGGAAGTGGAGCATCCAGGAGTCGAACTGGGGCTCATATGGGGTGCTGGCACTGCAGGTGGCAGCTTTAGCCTCTATGCCACAGTGCTGGCCCCCAAGTTTGTTCTTGTAAAAACATCTTTAGGAAAACTGTGCAGGCCACACACTCTAAAATACATGGTTGTGAAAGATGGAGACTAAAGGGTGTTCCGTGGGAAAGGAGGCTGAAGAGACAGGGCCACCAGCTGCAGCCCTGATCCCGGGCTGGAGCCCCAGCCAGGGTCTCGTGTGCTTGTTCCTCTCTGAAGAATGCAAGTGGGACACGTGACAGAATTTGAAAAGGTCGTTAGACTGACCATGAACACTGCATCACGGATAGTTCCAGATTTTAAGCATTGCACTGTGGCTGTAAGAGAATACGTGTGCGTGTAGAAAACACTGAGGTGCTCACAGGCAGAGCGGTATCAAGTCCTTACCATCCGTGCGCAGTGCAGCAGGTCGCGTGCTAGAGGTGAGGACTACCCAAGAGGAAAGACTGAGAGAGCATCGTGGTGCTAGTGAGGATCACCGTACATCCAAAGTAGAGGAACAATGCACAGAATTATAAATGCATAGTCTGCACATTTCTGCAATAAGGACTTAGGTCAGATGTCACAGGACACGCCAGGAGCAGGTCAGATGTCACACAGGACACGCCAGGAGCAGGTCAGGTATCACACAGGACACTCCAGGTCAGATATCACACAGGACGCGCCAGGTCAGATGTCACACAGGACACTCCAGGTCAGATGTCACACAGGACACGCCAGGAGCAGGTCAGATGTCACACAGGACACGCCAGGTCAGATGTCACACAGGACGCGCCAGGAGCAGGTCAGATGTCACACAGGACACTCCAGGTCAGATATCACACAGGACACTCCAGGAGCAGGTCAGATGTCACACAGGACACGCCAGGTCAGATATCACACAGGACGCGCCAGGAGCAGGTCAGATGTCACACAGGACACGCCAGGTCAAATGTCACACAGGACGCACCAGGAGCAGGTCAGATGTCACACAGGACACGCCAGGTCAGATATCACACAGGATACTCCAGGAGCAGGTCAGATGTCACACAGGACACTCCAGGTCAGATATCACACAGGACGCGCCAGGTCAGATGTCACACAGGACACTCCAGGTCAGATGTCACACAGGACGTGCTGGGAGCAGGTCAGATGTCACACAGGACACGCCAGGTCAGATGTCACACAGGACGCGCCAGGAGCAGGTCAGATGTCACACAGGACACTCCAGGTCAGATATCACACAGGACACTCCAGGAGCAGGTCAGATGTCACACAGGACACGCCAGGTCAGATATCACACAGGACGCGCCAGGAGCAGGTCAGATGTCACACAGGACACGCCAGGTCAGATGTCACACAGGACGCGCCAGGAGCAGGTCAGATGTCACACAGGACACGCCAGGTCAGATGTCACACAGGACGCGCCAGGAGCAGGTCAGATGTCACACAGGACACACCAGGTCAGATATCACACAGGATGTGCCAGGAGCAGGTCAGATGTCACACAGGACATGCCAGGTCAGATGTCACACAGGACACGCCAGGTCAGATGTCACACAGGACACACCAGGAGCAGGTCAGATGTCACACAGGACACGCCAGGTCAGATGTCACACAGGACACACCAGGAGCAGGTCAGATGTCACACAGGACGTGCCAGGAGCAGGTCAGGTATCACACAGGACACGCCAGGAGCAGGTCATATGTCACACAGGACACTCCAGGTCAGATGTCACACAGGACGTGCCGGGAGCAGGTCAGATGTCACACAGGACACTCCAGGTCAGATATCACACAGGATGTGCCAGGAGCAGGTCAGATGTCACACAGGACATGCCAGGTCAGATGTCACACAGGACACGCCAGGTCAGATGTCACACAGGATGTGCCAGGAGCAGGTCAGATGTCACACAGGACACGCCAGGTCAGATGTCACACAGGACACTCCAGGTCAGATATCACACAGGATGTGCCAGGAGCAGGTCAGATGTCACACAGGACACGCCAGGTCAGATGTCACACAGGACGCGCCAGGAGCAGGTCAGATGTCACACAGGACACACCAGGTCAGATATCACACAGGATGTGCCAGGAGCAGGTCAGATGTCACACAGGACATGCCAGGTCAGATGTCACACAGGACACGCCAGGTCAGATGTCACACAGGACACACCAGGAGCAGGTCAGATGTCACACAGGACACGCCAGGTCAGATGTCACACAGGACGCGCCAGGAGCAGGTCAGATGTCACACAGGATGCGCCAGGAGCAGGTCAGGTATCACACAGGACACGCCAGGAGCAGGTCATATGTCACACAGGACACTCCAGGTCAGATGTCACACAGGACGTGCTGGGAGCAGGTCAGATGTCACACAGGACGTGCCAGGAGCAGGTCAGGTATCACACAGGACACGCCAGGAGCAGGTCAGATGTCACACAGGACACTCCAGGTCAGATGTCACACAGGACGTGCCAGGTCAGATGTCACACAGGACACGGCAGGAGCAGGTCGTACCCGTTATTAAGCTGCCCTCATGACCCAAGGGTTCAGGTAATCCTGAGACTGAGGCAAAGCCAGAAAACTCAGACGCCAACGAGACGCCCAGGTGCTGGGAGTCACTGGATTGGGCTGTAGTCTCGGGCTGGCACTGTGCGTGCCTACAGCTGCGTATTTGACTGTGACACTGTCCGGGGCTTGGGCTTGTGTGCAGAACCAAGGTATCAGGCCCGGCGGCTGAGAGAACCGCGCCAGTGGGAGTCGCCGTCACCGCCCAGCTGGCGCTGGGCACAAGGATGGGCGTCCTGCTCACAACGCAGCAACAAGAGGTCGCTGCTCTGAGAGTGGGCCGCGGAGCACAGCTGGCCCTTCCCCAGCCCTGGCTTGTTCAGGGGTCTCTTGTATTATTTTCTTGACGTGCATCTGGTCAGCACTGATTTTCACTCTTGCAAGTGAATCTTTGGGGACAGGTGTTTGGTGCAACGGTTAAGGCACCACTTGGGGTACCTGCACCCCATATCAAGGTGCTTGTATTCAAATCCTGTCACTACTTTTTTGAAAATATTTATTTATTTGAAATTCAGAGCTGGAGAGAGAGAGAGAGAGAGAGAGAGAGAGAATCTGAGAGAATCTGCCATCTGCTGGTTCATTCCCCGAATGCCCACAACGGCTGGAGTTGGAGCCTGGAGCTTCATCGGGTTCTCCCCTGTGGGTTCAGGGGCCCACGCTCTTGGGCCATCCTCTGCTGCTTCCCCAGGTGCATGAGCAGGGAGCTGGATTGGAAGTGGAGCAGCTGGGGCTTGAACCAGTGCCCATTTGGGATGCCAGCATTGCAGGCTGTGGCTTAATTTGCTAACCGAGCTCTGGCCCCTGGGTCTACTCCTGATTCCAGTTTTCTGCTAATGTACATCCTGGGCAGGAACAGGTAACGGCTCACGTATTTGGGTTGTTGCCACCCACATGGGGGATTTAGATTGAAATCTGGTCTCCTGGCTTCAGCTGTTGGGGGAATGAGCCAGTGGATAGAAGATTAATCTGTCTGTCTGTATGTCACTCTCTCTCACTGCCTTCTGCATAAAAATAATTAAGTAGATAAATAAATATTTTTTAAAAAGGAAGTGCTTCTTTTTTTTGGCTATTGTATGTGTAATCACTCATGGAAACATACTTTTAAAAAGGCATTAGGACCAGATGGTTTTATCAAACAACTTCAAAAGTTAAAAAAAACTATTGTGTATCATATACCATTGCGGGGTATGGAAGAACTGGTGGAAATGTTCCCGATACTTGCTTTAAGTAACAAGACCAGCTCTGGCACAAGGACAGAACGAGCAGTGCACAGTAACAGGTGCTGCCCAGTTAACTGGCTCTAGTGGCACACCTGGATGTGAGTGAATACTCAAATAAACATGTCTCTGCCCCTGTATGTGCTTCTGATCCCCAGGTGCTCCTCTGTGCGTGCAGTCGCCAGTGCACACGGGTAAGAGAAGTGTTGATCCTGAGAACCATCCATCTCCACGCTGTCTCTCTTGTTAATAACGAACGTTCAGTTAGAACCGTCTTAATCTGCTTGTTGATCATGATAACACCTACTGGGTAGCAAAGACAAAGGAAAAGCCAGCAGGAGGAGTTTCATTAGCAGCAAATCCCCGTAAAGCAAGACAGAGTGTCTCACAAGGAATTTAGGACAGAGTTACAGAGAGAGAGAAGGAGAGGCAGAGAGAGAGAGAGAGAGAGAGAGAGAGAGAGAGAGAGAGGTCTTCCATCTGCTGGTTCACTTCCCAGATGGTCACAATGGCCGGAGCTGCACTGATCTGAAGCCAGGAGCTTCTTCCGGGCCTCCCACGTGGGTGCAGGGGCCCAAGGACCTGGGCCATCTTCCACTGCTTTCCCAGGTCATAGCAGAGAGCTGGATTGGAAGTGGGACTCGAACCAGCGCCCGCATGGGATGCTGGCACTGCAGGCGGCGGCTTTACCCACTACGCCGCAGTGCCGGCCCCAGGGAAGAGCATTTTTCCTGATCAAACAGATGCACTTAGGATCTGAGCTGCCTCGACTTACGTTTAATATTTTGTTAATGCCTCTCTTCCCCGCTTTCATCAGGAAAACATCTGCAAAGGGCTCCCTCCTCTGCCAGACTCCGGGCGCCTCCGGGGAGGGGACATTTTATTCCCCAAAATGCCCTTCCAGCAGAAGCAGCCAATCATGTTTGTGCGATGAGGGAATTCATTCATCCTTGCGGTCTCCAATCCCTCTTCTAAATTCTGGTATCTGAGAGTTTCCGCTCTGACTCCTATTTCATGCAGACGGAACACAGAGATGAGGATCCTGGTAAGAGTCCTAATTAGGCCAAGCTGAGTTCTCCCTACACACAGAGAGGCTTCCCGGAAAGAATGGTTTCCTACTTAGTAAGTGAGGGAAGTCTGCTAACCTAATCCCTCTGGGCCGACACACAGACTGGTCTCATTCTTCCTCCAAGATGCAGGCGTTTATGGTTTGAAAAGCATTGCAATAAAATATTGCATAGGGTTTCTGAACTAAGGACCCAGAGCCAGGCTGGGGAGACGAGGGCTCCTACAGCAACTCTGTGGACATGCACCGGACATTCCCTGTTGCTGGCTGCCCAGCCCACCCCAGTCCTGACCCGGCCCTCTGGGAACCTGGCTTTTCCAGGAGCTGTGAAGACCCCCAGGCTTCTCATATCGACTGTCTCAACTGCTCCCTGCCACGGCCCTGTTCCTCTGCCTTCCTACTGCCTCCTCCCTCTGTCTCTCTCTGTGCTGCCCTACCACCTCCAAGGACCGCCCATCACCTCCAAGGACCGCCCATCACCTCCAATGACCGCCCACCACCTCCAAGGACCACCCACCACCTCCAAGGACCGCCTACCACCTCCAAGGACTACCTACCACCTCCAAGGACCGCCCACCATCTCCAAGGACCGCCCACCACCTCCAAGGACCACCCTCTTGCTGTATTTCATCTCTGCTTCTGTCATTGCCGTTGTGGGTCTCTTATCAATATTTACATTGTCCCCCAAAAGATCCCAGGGGTCCTTTGGACAACTGGGCCCCAGGCTCCCGGATGCATGCCTTGGATTCTGGCATTGGCCTTCGGGGTGAGCAGTTGTGGCAGGGTGCTGGATTGCAGGGGATAAAACATGGTTTAGCAAATAGCTTTCAGGGCTTCTTAGCAGCAGCATCAATCACTGCTGGTTATAGATGCGCCATCTTTCTGGTCACTTGGTACCAAGCACGTTGTCATAATTAAAGGTTAAGATTCAGTTGGGCCCCACAGAGATTATTATTATTATTTTATTTGAAAGACAGGATTAGAAAGAAGGAAATAGAGAGAGAGAGATCTTTCATCCACTGGTTCAACCCCCGAGTGGCCACAATGGCTGGGGCTGGGCCAGGCTGAAGCCAGAGCCTGGAACCTCATTAAGGTCTCCCAAGTGCAGGGCTCCAAGCACTTGGGCCAATCTTCCACTGCTTATCGGCAGGGAGCTGGGTTGGAAGTGGAGCAGCCAGGACTCAAACCAGCACACATATGGGATGCTGGTGTCGCAGGTGACAGCTTGACCTACTACACCACACACAGGCTCCTCCCCAGAGATGAACACAGACCCCCAAGCAGATACACAGCTGGGCTTTGTGGTCTTAGGGAGTCCTTTCAGCGTGACTTCAGGTACAACTGTTGAGTCTGACAGCGGCCCAATGTCAGTGTGGACCCCGCGTCCCCTTGGCTTGGGCAGGGATGGCCGTTGGTCCTTGCTCGCTGGACCGGGATGGCCGTTGGTCCTTGCTCGCTGGACGGGGGTGGCCGTTGGTCCTTGCTCGCTGGAGAATCTCAGATGCAGAGCCTGCTCCATATGTGTGGCAGGAGACTGAATGTGCTTGATTTTTTCACTTTGCCAGTGCGAGAGCAGAGAACCTGTAAACTCTTCCATGCAATATTCTTCTTGAATATTATTTATTACACCAAAAAAAGCTTGTTAATTAAGAGAATCTCTATGGCAGATTTATGTAACAGTGCCCTAAATTCTGGCTACAGTCACCTTTAAAATGCAGATTTCTAATTAGCTACAAATCTCTAAAATATAAATTCAAAATCAACTTTGAACTCCCCCACCGCCACCCTTTGTTCTGAAAGAGTTAGAACTTGTCACGCCTGGAGATCCGCGTGGCAGGGGCCGTCCTAGTGCTGCTCTGACAGCCTCCAGGAAAGGAAAGGGAGCAGGATCTCTCAGAATTCCAGGCCTATACCAATCCCTCCGAGGAGGAGAGGACTGAGCAAGGAACGGCTCATCCCTGAGCCCACTGACTCTGTGCACGTGAGCAAGGGCGTGCGTGACTCAAAGGCACAAGGTCTGGGTGACTCTGCCTTCCCCTTTGGAAGCAGAAAGCTGATTTATGCTGTTTGTCCTGACTGCTGAAGTTCCTCTGTACTACGGTTTTCCATCCACTTCTTACAAAGGCGTTTTCCACGCCTTTGGAAACAGCTGGTTTAGGCCAAGGACCTCATTAGCAGCAACAATTTCAAGAGTCCGTTTTCTATCACAGCTATGTCTCCTCTTACCCCCTTCTGTCTAGCAGACAGCCGTGCTGCGTGGTGCTGTTTAGTTGTCACTGAGTTGATGGGTGGGAACCCAGGGGTCCTGAGGACGCGTGCGCGTGGGCAGGTGCCGGGGTCCACGCTAGAGTTTCCTCTCCCTCTTTCTCCTTTGTCGACAAGCACCTTCACTTCCCTCCACACAGAAGCAAATGCCCAAGACACCCCTAACCCAAATGTGAGACCCGAAGAAGGTCCAGAGCCGTGCTTAGAGAGCCAGCACCTTCCCCTGTGAACGTGAAGTCATCCGGACACGGCGGAAAGGCAGGGCTGGTCTGCGAACCACAGAGACACAGGTGTGAAGGGAGCAGGCTTTCAGTTCAAGGTTGTTTTCTGTGTCCAGTGACCAGGGAGTGGTCAGCTGCCTTGAGCCTGGACTACCGGGCCTCACGTCACCTGTGCAGTCCTTAGAAGGACCTAGAAGGACAAGGAAGCAAAAACACCAGAACCTTCCACACCTGTGGGTTTCTGAAGGCAAAATTCGGCCTCCTGGCTGGAATAGAACAGATTTTGTTGGGAAATTTCCCTTTGCTCATGGAAATGCTGGACTCACCCCATAGTTTGCTTCTAGCACTTGAAGTGTAGGGTGTTTAAGACCCATTCGTATTTGGAGGGAAAAATGGGCAACGATTTGGAGAGCGGTGGCAGACATGCTTTCCTTGGGCTTCCGGGTCAGGAGGGCAGAGATGGTAACAGGTGTCTGCACTGAGCACTTTAACCCAAAACTGTCTTCTGTGGGCTGGGCGCTGTGACTCAGCGAATGTAGGGAGAGTGAGAAGCAGATGGTCCCCAAGAGGAAGAGGAATGGAGTTCTGAGGCTAGTGAGGCCAGAGATACGTCCTCACCGCTCCTGTGGCAGGGTCTGGAACTGGGGTAACCACATCTCTAATTGGCGCCTGGTACATGCAGATAAATATAACATTAGAACATCTCTCTGTTCACTGGGGCTGATGGCTCAGAAGGTTTTCTTGATAATTTCTACTAAGCCTTAAGAAATAACTAATTCCCACTTTACACAAGTTGTTTCTCCCCAACTATAAAAGAGACCACACACTCAGTTTTCCTTCTATGCTGGGTGAGGACAATTCAAGAACAGAACATCATAGCTATAGCTCATTCTGAACACAGATGTGAATATTTTTAATAAGAAATAAGAAAATCTAACACTATGTTTAAAAAGACCCAAAAATTAACAGAACATTAATGAATGCAAGATGGTGTAGTATAGGGAAATATATAAATGAAATTCACTTTGTCAACTAAGACTACAGTATAAAATTTGTGATTATCTGAATTGATGCAAAAAAATTCTTGATAAATTCAACAAATGTTCATAGTAAAAATTGCTAACAAACGAAGTAGAAAGGAATTTTTTCAGTTTGTTGAGGTTGTGTTCCTTAAATAGTATTATATTTTTATATTTCCTCTAAAACTGTGAATAAGTTAAAGACCTTATCATCACTCTTCTTACTGGACATTTGTACTTAAGCTCCTGACCAATGCTGTAAGGAAAGGAAAAAAACAGGAGATACAAGAACTGAAAAGAGAGAGAAGACTGTTACTATTTGTGGGTTGTATAATCATCAACCACAAAATTCCATCATTGGAAATAGAATGATAATTCAACAACATTTTCAGAAAAAAAGAACAATATGAATATGAAGTCATAGCACCTTATACATTGACAACACTTAGAAAATTTAGTAACATACTATTCCATATAGCCATCAAAACACTAGAGTACTTGAGAATAAATCATTAATACGTTGGCATTTTATAGAAAACCTGCTAATTTTAATGAATGACACAGGAAATGAAATGGAAAGGCAACCCACACTCTTGAATGGGACGTGTTAATATGATAAAGTTAAAGTATGAACTCAAGACAGATCTAATAACATTCCCAGTTGAATCTTTTAATAGATCCAAAAATATTACCAGAAAATTTATTTGGCGGTTTAAAAGTCCGCATAAAGAGAAGTAAAATTTAGAAATGAAATACAGACAAATGATACTTGTCCTGCCAGAGGTGAATATGCTACCGGTGGTGACAGTGCATCTAAGAGCAGGTCAGTGATCGGCGGGGCACACCCTATCTCAGGGTCAGATCCCTGCATGTATACGGGCACTTAGCGTGTAAGGAAGGTGGTGACACACAGGGGTTGACAAGGTCGACCTTGGGTAGACGGTGTTTGGAAAGCTGACACACGTTATGGAGGCACACGTGACTGCACTCCAGCCAACAGCATTTTCGGAGATGAGTGTGCACACTGTGGAGGTAGCACAGGAGAAAGCAGGAGGTTGGCTGTGACGTGCACCTGGCAACACAGGTCCTAAACAGAACTCAGAAACACAGTCCACAGGCGAAAAACGGACAACTTCACTGCATTCAACAGGCACAGCGGAGAGTTAGCCTCCACGCGCAAGGTGGCACGGGTTTCCTGGGGCTGCACCTCGTCCCGGCCCAAGGGAGGTGGGGGGAACCCAGGAGGCGCCTGGGGACGCAGGAGTGCCCAGACTCCGGTCCTGCAGGCAACACGAGAGGGCCCAGGCGTGCCCGCTCAGGCTCGGGAGGCCATGGTGGGACAGCCCGTGCCCAAGCTCTGAGCTCATCTCGCATGGACTGCCCCGGTGGGCATCAGGAGTGGGTGTGTGCCAGCAAAAAAAAAAAAAGCTATCAGTGTCCAGCAAACTCGTACATGTGATGTGCTTCAGCTGACCGAGGAAATGGTGGGAGTCTTAATAAAAACACGGCTTAAGGATGGGAAAGGTAATTTACAGAGAGGAAGCTACTCAGGCCAACGAGCACGAAGTATGCAAACTCATTAACAGTTGGAAAAACGCAACATAAATCAACTATATCAGTTGATGCCTATTAAACTGGAAACATTAGAAATATGATGACTATTGCCAAGTCTGGTGTAGTGGAAACATAGGCAACCTCGTGTGTGGACCAGGAAACCACTTTACAGAGTTATCTGGAAAACTGAGCCAAATTCACACGTTTTCCAAAGATGCTCTCACGTGGTTCTCCACGGATCATCCGGGAGGCTGTTCCTGGCCTTGTTGTTTATGGAGACAGGGGTGGGTAAGATGCTGGAGGCACACCATGCTGGACGGGGCAAAATGAATGGCTTTCAGAGTGGTAAATGAATCAATGGAGAAGCAGCATAGGAGCTACATGTAGTCTCCTTCGTGTAAGTCAAAATACACACTCAGCTCAAATGACCCACATTTCATGGATAGATAACAAGTGAAAGTACACACAGAGCTAATCAAAGCTACTTAGCGGGGCACACACTTGGCCCAGCTGCTAGGTCACGGCTTGGGGTGCCTGCGTTCCGTATGGCAGCACCTGGTTTGAGCATCAACTCTCCAGCTTCCTGTTAACGTGCAGCTGGGAGGCAGGAGGCGATGACTAAAGCACGTGGGTCCTCCGCTCACATTGGAGACCTGGGCGGAGTTCTAGCTCCTGGTTGGGCCTGGCCCAGACTTGGCTGTTGCAGGCATCTGGGGATTGAATGAGAGGACGGAAGTTCTTGTGTCTCCATCTATCTGCCTTCCACATAAAATGGAAACAGAAGGGCCGGCGCTGTGGCACAGCAGGTTAAACTGCTGGCTGCAGTGCCGGCATCCATATGGGTGACGGTTCACATCCCGGCTGCTTCACTTCTGATCCAGATCCCTGGGGATGCACCTGGGAGAGCAGCAGAAGCTGGCCCAAGTGCTCGAGTGTCTGCACCTGCTTGGGAAACTTGGGCGAAGCTCCTGGCTCCCGGCTTTGGCCTGGCCCAGCCTCGGCCAGTGTGGCCATGTGGGGAGTGAAGAACCAGTGGATAGAAAACCTCTCTCTCTCTCTCTCTCTCTCTTTCTCCCTCTCTCCTTCCCTCCCTCTGTCTGTCTCTTCTTCACTCTCTGTAGCTCTGCCTTTCAACTAAAATAATTAAATCTTAAAAAAGAAAGTAGATAAATTTTTAAAAATATTGAATAGCTTATACGACGATGCAAATTCATATATGAATTCAGAACTAAGGACGTATTTTTCTCCATCTTTAAACTCTGCATCTTAGTAAACTGCTTATCAAGTGGTAGGGCGGGATGCAGAGTATTTGCTATTTGCCAAATCATCATTTCTCATTGATTTGTTGGGAGCTGTTGATGCAATCCTCTCTGTGAGAGCATCTCTGGCCAAATGCCTTCCCTGCTGAGCAGTGGTTCAGTGCAGGGGATGCTCCAAGCTCGTGGAGGGACCGTCCAAAGAAGTCATTGCCAGAGCTGACGGGGCACCATCAGGCCCTTGGGACAGGGCCCCCAGGGCGTGGCAGGCACCCCCAGCTGTTTCCATTGCCTGTGGTCCCCTTGCCTCCACCCCTCTCTCTGCCTCTGCTCTCTCCCCCCACTGCTCAAGACTGCGCTGAGAGGAGTTGATGCATTCTTTGAGCTGCTGGGAGTGTGGGCCAAGAGGAGGAAGATGGAGAGAGAGGCCGAGGGGAGTGGACGCTTCTCTCTTTGTTTCCAGAACTGCATTGGGAGCCGACGACCTTGCTGTACCAAGGGTCACTGAGGTGCAGTTGGTTGAAGCCCAGTTGCTGAGATGATAACTGCAGGAGAAAGGAAGACAGGGAAGAACCGACGTGCTGGGGGGTCCTTGCCTGGAGCCAGGGGGCTCCTGCTGCGGCTGCACCTGCTCGGGAGGGAGCAGGTGAGCATCAGGAGAGAGACGGATGGAGGGACACGGAGGTGTTTCCTCTGTGACAAATCACATTCTTCCTTTCAGATCTCCTCATAACTCACAGGAACCCAGGGACAGCTATGCCCTGGGAGGAAGGGAGTTGTCAGATAAGCTCCAGCTCCTCCAATCCAGGGATGGGAGCAGGCGTGCTGCACAAACACTGGCCTGTGCTCATGGCCACTGGTGCCCTCAGCTGCTTCCTGACTGCTTCCAACTTTCTTGGGCAAGGTTAGACTTCTCCCACAGAAACTTCCAGAACAAGCTGTCTTCAACTCAGCTGTGTGGCTCCAATGTCTCTGCCCAGAACTTGTCAGGATATATATTTTTAAAGATTTATTTTTGCTTATTTGAAAGGCAGAGTTGCAGGGAGATACAGGAAGATCTTCCATCTGCTGGTTCATTCCACAGATGGCTGCAACGGCTAGGGCTGGATCAGGCTGAAGCCAGGAGCCAGGAGCTTCATCCAGGTCTCCTAAGTGGGTGCAGGGGCCCAAGGACTTGGGCCATCCTCTGCTACTTTTGCAGGCGCACTAGCAGGGAGCTGGATTGTAAGTAGAGCAGCTAGGGCGGGAGACGGTACCCCTCTTGTCTTCAGTAGATTGTGAAAGTTAACATATCTATAAGGTACCTAGCAGCTTCTGGGTTGGTGCTTTCATGCCTGAGTGTCAGTCTAGCCAAGTTGATACAAGCTTCACCGTCACACTGAGTAAACGCTGTTAAAATATTTATTTGTTGTAATATAATAAATATAATTTACCAAGGGGCATATAACTATTCCGGAGAGTTCTGACTAGTCCTGGATACAATTCAAACTTGCTAAATCGCAGGGTGGCCAAGAAATGTGGGGAATGGAGAGGAAAGGGAGTAAATAGAGAAATACATCAGTCGATAAACAAAACAAGGGCAGGGCTGTGCATGGGCAGTGATGGCGAGCGCCAAGAACTCAGGAACACTATGAACTTGAACTTTCATAATTGATTCTTCAAGCAGAATCTTTTAAAAAACTTGGCCCTGACGCCCAGAATTCAAAAGAGAGAAGTGGAAGCCCACCCCCACTGGAAGGTTCCACAGGAGAGGTGGGTTTGGCTCAGTGGTTGAGGCACTAGCTGATGCCCGTGTGCTACATCAGGATGCCTGGGTTCGAATCCTGGCTCCAGGTCCTGAGTCCCTCTTCCAGCATCATGACCTGCACACATGCTGACTTGTCACATGACCTGCACATATGATGCCCCATCACACAACCTACCACGTGACAACCTGTGCACATGATGACCTGTCACATAACCTGTACACATGACCTGTCACACAACCTACCACGTGACAACCTGCACACGTGATGACCTGTCACATGATCTGCACACATGATGACCTGCACACGTGATGACTTGTCACACAACCTACCACGTGACAACCTGCACACATGATGACCTGTCACATGATCTGCACACATGATGACCATCACCTGACCTACCACATGACGCCATCTTTCGACCTCTATCATACACGACCTGCACACAGACTTGGGATGGGAGGAGCTGCTGGAAGCCATCCATCTGGTTCTATAAAAAGCGTTCAATGCGTCAGATTCACAGAGCTCAAGAGGGAGCAGGAAGTGTTAGTGGCAGCAGCTGCACTCTGCAGGGTTTGAAGTGGATGCTCAGGGGGCCTGGCTTCCTGCTCTGAGCCCCGCAAGCTTGGTAAACCTCACTCACATTAGTACTCTAAGTACTGTTTGCTCTCCAAGTCTCTTCTCAACTGGCTGTACCTGGTGAGAGGGTACCCACATGTGGACTGAGATTGGCAGTTTATCTAAGGCTCAGAGAAGGGAGGAATACAACAGAGGCCAGGAAATGAAGGCTTGGAGCAGGTGTCCCCAGGGGCCGAGAACACCCTGGGGAGGCACAGTCTCAGGTGAGCCTGAGCCCAGATGCGGAAGGGAACACAGGAACCTTAACAAAGTAACTACCCACCGGAAATGCACCTGTAGGCTTCCTAGAATCAATGAGAAGCAGAGGGGAGAGGAGCCCTCCACTGGAGGGCTCAGAGCTGGGTCAGGAGGAAGGTCTCTCCCTCCGCCTCTTTTCTTTTTCTTTCTTTCTTTCTTTTTTTTTTTTTTTTTTTGACAGGCAGAGTTAGACAGTGAGAGAGAGACAGAGAGAAAGGTCTTCCTTTTTCCGTTGGTTCACCCCCCCAAGTGGCCACTGCGGCCAGTGCGTTGTGGCTGACGTGCTATGCCAATCCGAAGCCAGGAGCCAGGTGCTTCCTCCTGGTCTCCCATGTGGGTGCAGGACCCAAGCACTTGGGCCATCCTCCACTGCCTTCCTGGGCCATGGCAGAGAGCTGGATTAGAAGAGGAGCAACCAGGACAGATCCGGCGCCCCAACCGGGACTAGAACCCGGTGTGCCGGCGCCACAGGTGGAGGATTAGCCTAGTGAGCTGCGGCACTGGCCCCTCTGCCTCTTTTCTGCTTCTGCTAGTGGACATTCAAATCCTGCTGAATTGGGTTAGATTGCCAACACTGCAGGGCGCATTTCAGATTAAAGCCAATGCCAGCATAAATGAAACTCTTAGAAGAAAACATGTCTTACTTCTATCAGAAACTGTGCTGGGTTTGTTCTTCCCCACCCAGTTATGCACTAAAATACGGAGAGTCCTGCTGTGTGATTTTTCTGGTTTATGTGCACACCATAGTGACAAAGAGGTGAGCTCTTTGATAAACCCACCAGAGCTGACACTTTGTCTTCACCTACAAACTGAAGAGCAAAAGGCGAATTTCATGCCTCAGCGAGCAAGTAAGGAAAATGGGTCCACCAGCTCCTGCCGTCTCTATGTCTGCAGGTAGCTGTGTTGTCCTGCTTCACAACTCCTCTGTGCAAACATCATCTTCCTCTCAGACAAAGAAATGTAAGACCACAGCACAGTGGGGCTGGGCATTTTCAAAGATGAACACTAAGACGTTGAGAAATTCACGTGCAACTCGGAGTGTCATCGATGGGGCCGATTCTCACTCACGCCTTCATTGGCATGGGCATCAGCTGACAAAGACAGGGCTGAAGAGCATACGAGGGCCAGAGTTTCCAGTGGACACAGAAAACTGTAGAAAATGAGTCTGAACGCTGAGGAGCAGGAGCGAGTGGATCACACATAATGGAAAGAGAAGCGAGTGGGAGGCAGGCTGCGTGTGACTCCTTCCCACCGGGCTCTGCCAATTGACGTCAGCGAGCCAGAGCCTCCCCCAGACACTGCAGACCAGCTGGGCTCGCCAACTGTGCAGGCTGCAGATTGCTGCTAAAATATCTGCAAATGGCTGTGTGCGGCAAATTGACTCCCCGAATCTCGGGCTGTGTACAGCATCGCGGGAGCCTCGGAGACTAAACTCCTAGGAGGAAGCGTGTTCTCCTGAACTCGTTGTTGTCTGGTGCATAAATCAGAAATACCCACAACTGTAGACCCAGGTTTGCATTCAGTCATAAGACCAATGGGTTCACAGCCCACGATGTTGAGAGTCCCTATGTTGGGGCTCAGCAGTGTGTCTTCCATGAGGTGCATGTCTTTAATGGGGGGGGGGAGCTCAGAGCGCAGTTCTGGGGAGTCTGAGTTGTCACTGACGGGTGCCACCAGCCGTTCCTGGGGACTTCCTGTGGGCAGGCCACGGTCTAGGAGCTTGAACAGTCACTGGCCCACAGCAAACTCCTCTCCCTCGTAGAACTGACAGCCTGGCAGGGGAGACGGAGAAAAAAGACAGCCACAGATAAGCTGCTATCTTGCATCCTGTGTTATGTTTCTAGACGTCAGGGAAAAAGGCAGAGGAGGGGCAGAGCAAGTGTAGCAATGGGCCGGCGGTTACTGGGCGGAAGCTTGAAGAAGATGAAGGAATGAGCCACACAGAGGAGCGTGGCTGCGGCAAAGGCCCTGGGGCAGAGCCACACTCGGTGTTCACAGAACCGCAGGGAAGGGCCAGGCAGCGCTGAGCTCGGCCTGAGAAGCAGGAGCTGCGGCCCCGAGGGAGCCGGGGGCTCTGCGGGGATCCTGAGGGTGCTGGGGGGCTCTCTGAGCACCTCGAGAGTGCCGGGGGCTCTGTGGGGACCCCGAGGATGCTGGGGGCTCTGCGGGGACCCCGAGGGCACTGGGGGCTCTGCCGGGATCCCGAGGGTGCTGGGGGCTCTGCGGGGATCCCGAGGGAGCTGGGGGCTCTGCGGGGACCCCGAGGGTGCCGAAGGCTCTGCGGGGACCCCAAGGGCTCTGCAGGGCCCTGAGGGCGCTGGGAGCTCTGCGGGGACCCAGAGAGTACTGGGGGGGCTCAGTGAGGATCCCAAGGGAGCCAGGGGCTCTGCAGGGACCCCGAGGGTGCTGGGGGGCTCTGTGAGGATCCTGAGGGCACTGGGGGCTCTGTGGGGACCCCGAGGGTGCTGGGGGGCTCTCTGAGGATCCCGAGGGTGCTGGGGGCTCTGCGCGGACCCCAAGGGCTCTGTGGGGACCCCGAGGGTGCTGGGGGGCTCTGTGAGGATCCCGAGGGTGCTGGGGGCTCTGCAGGGACCCCGAGGGTGCTGGGGGGCTCTCTGAGGACCTTGAGAGTGCCGGGGGCTCTGCGGGGACCCCGAGGGCACTGGGGGCTCTGCGGGGATCCCGAGGGAGCCGGGGGCTCTGTGGGGACCCCAAGGGCACTGGGGGCTCTGCGGGGATCCCGAGGGCGCTGGGGGCTCTGCGGGGATCCCGAGGGTGCTGGGGGGCTCTCTGAAGACCCCAAGGGTGCCAGGGGGCTCTGCGGGGACCCCAAGGGCTCTGCGGGGACCCCGAGGGCTCCGGGGGGCTCTGCAGGGCCCTGAGGGCGCTGGGAGCTCTGCGGGGACCCCGAGGGTACTGGGGGGCTCTGTGAGGATCCCGAAGGAGCCAGGGGCTCTGCGGGGACCCCGAGGGTGCTGGGGGGCTCTGTGAGGATCCCGAGGGAGCCAGGGGCTCTGTGGGGACCCCGAGGGCACTGGGGGCTCTGCGGGGACCCCGAGGGCACCGGGGGCTCTGTGGGGACCCCGAGGGCGCCAGGGGCTCTGCGGGGACCGAGGCCATTGTGAAGCTCAGCCTTCTACCGGGAACAGTAGGAGAGCAGCAGAGACTTGTGCAGAGGGTCCGGGGAGGGGCTCTGATTTGGTTTCCCATGGGGGCTCTCACTTGGATTTTCCAAGGGTCGTCGAGGTGGAATCCAGAGACTCGTCCCAGCGTGGCGGCAGCAATGGGGAAAGGGTGCTGGATTCTGGAAACATTGCCCCTCGGAGGTGGAGGAGTGGAAGGGGGTGTGAAGGGAAAAGAAGAGTGAGGCAGCCCGGGTGGGGAGAGGAGCCTTGTCTGTCCCCCACTGCGGGTGATGCACAGCGCCAGGTGCCAGCTCCCGCAGCGTGGGTGAGGTCAGTGTACTGCAGGCCCTGGCCAACTCTCTTGCTGGAAATCAGCGATTCTCAACCAGAACTCTTAAAAAAAATCAGATGAGATAACATTATGGACATATTGGTGTCCCACCAATGGCCTAACGGGGACTGGGGACATCAGCTGCTTCGGTCAGTGGCTGTGGTCCTCAGTGGCGACAGCGGGGACTTCAGGGGCCCACCTTGGCCAAGGAGGAGCACAGTGAGCACCTGGCTGGATTTCCACTTGGCAACCATTGGAAGGATCAGTGCAGCCCCAGGACTCCCCAGGGGATGAGCTGAGGTCTCAGCAAAGAGGAGCGCCATCTTCCTGTCTCGGAACCCAGATGCAAATCAAGAGTCAAATGCCAAGGAGAGGCCGTGTCATCACACAGCGGGTAAACCATCGCCTGGGAGGCTGGCATCCCATATGGGTGTCAGTTCAAGTCCCAGCTGCTCTACTTCCGATCTGGCTCCCTGCTGATGGCCTGGGAAAAGCAACGGAAGGTGACTGAAGTGTTTGGGCCGCTGCCATGCATGTGAGAGACCCAGAAGAAGCTCCTGCCTCCTGGCTTTGTTTTGGCCCAGACCAGGTCATTGTGGCCATCTGGGGAGTGAATCAGTGGATAGAAGATCCCTCTCCCTCTCCCTCTCCCTCTCCCTCTCCCTCTCCCTCTCCCTCTCCCTCTCCCTCTCCCTCTCCCTCTCCCTCTCCCTCTCCCTCTCCCTCTCCCTCTCCCTCTCCCTTTCCCTCTCCCTCTCCCTCTTCCTCTCCTTCTCCCTCTCCCTCACTCTCTCCGTAACTCTGTTTTTATTTTTCTATTTTTTAAATTTATTTATTTACTTGAGGGTAGAGCTGCAGACACAGAGAGAGGTCTTCTTCTGCTGGTTTACTCCCTAAATGGCAGCAACGGCTGGAGCTGCGCCGATCCGAAGCCAGGAGCCAGGAGCTTCTTCCGAGTTTCCCATGTGGGTGCAGGGACCCAAGCACTTGGGCCATCTTCCACTGCTTTCCCAGGCCATAGCAGAGAGCTGGATGGGAAGTGGAGCAGCCGGGACTAGAACCGGTATCCATATGGAATGCCGGTGCCACAGATGGAGGCTTTAGCCCTCTGTGCCACAGCACCAGGTCTAACTGAGGTACACCAAGCTTCCCATGCGGTAGTGGGGCTGTGTGTGGAGGAGAGAAACAAAAGGTGTCAGGCAACAGCACCGGCAGGGCCAGGGCCTGTGCAGAGCAGGCAGGGGCTGGGATTTCAAAGGTGGCTCCCGGTCCTACCTTTCCACAGGGCTTGTGCAACACGGTGCAGAAGGTAGGTGAGCTCTGCAGGCGTGGTGTGGCAGTGGGCGCTGTGGGTCAGGAAACAGCTCCAGCTCAGGCCGAGATGGTAGCGAGTCACGTTGTCCAGGGCACCGTGCAGCATAAATCCATAAACCTAGGCTTGTTTACCACACGTGTACACCCAGCCACGCATTCAGTGCATAAAGGCGTCTCTGTGCGAGGTCTAGCTGTTGGTGTGCTCACACAGCGGTCGGAGTCGGCGGCATTTTCCTTCCGTGGGAATCACCTTGTTGATGTCCTCTCAGGAATTCTTTTCCATGACAGACACTCTGTCGCACACAGCGCAAACATAAAGAAAGGCTGACGTAGAATTCTGCAAGGGTTGCCTTTTGCTATCTAGGTGAACTCTGACAGCCAGCATGGTAGATGATGTAGAGAGATCTTAACAAATTGGGGGAGAAGGAATACAACTTTGTCCAGAGAACTCCTGAACTGACTATCTTGGGAATGCCAAGAGGTTTCCATTCACTGTATTAATTCAGAATGTGCTAGCAACGCCCACTTCCAGCCCAAAGGAAGTGTAGAGGGAACAGATTTATCCTCTGAGAATAAATAACCATACCAACACAAAAAGCATAAAACAAAATGGTTGTAGACATTGGACAGCGTGCAGCATTGGAATGAGATCCTTACAGGAAAGAAAACAAGGAGGAGGCTGCGACTGTGTCAGTGCTCATTGCTCTGTGACTGTGTCAGTGCTCACTGCTGCTCTGTGACTGTGTCAGTGCTCACTGCTCTGTGACTGTGTCAGTGCTCACTGTGTGCTGTGTGACTGTGTCAGTGCTCACTGTGTGCTCTGTGACTGTGTCAGTGCTCACTGTGTGCTCTGTGACTGTGTCAGTGCTCACTGTGTGCTCTGTGACTGTGTCAGTGCTCACTGCTCTGTGACAGTGTCAGTGCTCACTGTGTGCTCTGTGACAGTGTCAGTGCTCACTGTGTGCTCTGTGACGGTGTCAGTGCTCACTGTGTGCTCTGTGACTGTGTCAGTGCTCACTGTGTGCTCTGTGACTGTGTCAGTGCTCACTGCTCTGTGACTGTGTCAGTGCTCACTGCTCTGTGATTGTGTCAGTGCTCACTGTGTGCTCTGTGACTGTGTCAGTGCTCACTGCTCTGTGACTGTGTCAGTGCTCACTGTGTGCTCTGTGACTGTGTCAGTGCTCACTGTGTGCTCTGTGACTGTGTCAGTGCTCACTGTGTGCTCTGTGACTGTGTCAGTGCTCACTGTGTGCTCTGTGACTGTGTCAGTGCTCACTGCATGCTCTGTGACTGTGTCAGTGCTCACTGTGTGCTCTGTGACTGTGTCAGTGCTCACTGTGTGCTCTGTGACTGTGTCAGTGTTCACTGTGTGCTCTGTGACTGTGTCAGTGCTCACTGCTCTGTGACTGTGTCAGTGCTCACTGTGTGCTCTGTGACTGTGTCAGTGCTCACTGCTCTGTGACTGTGTCAGTGCTCACTGTGTGCTCTGTGACTGTGTCAGTGCTCACTGTGTGCTCTGTGACTGTGTCAGTGCTCACTGCTCTGTGACTGTGTCAGTGCTCACTGTGTGCTCTGTGACTGTGTCAGTGCTCAGTGTGTGCTCTGTGACTGTGTCAGTGCTCACTGTTTGCTCTGTGACTGTGTCAGTGCTCACTGTGTGCTCTGTGACTGTGTCAGTGCTCACTGTGTGCTCTGTGACTGTGTCAGTGCTCACTGCTGCTCTGTGACTGTGTCAGTGCTCACTGTGTGCTCTGTGACTGTGTCAGAGCTCACTGTGTGCTCTGTGACTGTGTCAGTGCTCACTGCTCTGTGACTGTGTCAGTGCTCACTGTGTGCTCTGTGACTGTGTCAGTGCTCACTGCTCTGTGACTGTGTCAGTGCTCACTGTGTGCTCTGTGACTGTGTCAGTGCTCACTGTGTGCTCTGTGACTGTGTCAGAGCTCACTGTGTGCTCTGTGACTGTGTCAGTGCTCACTGTGTGCTCTGTGACTGTGTCAGTGCTCACTGTGTGCTCTGTGACTGTGTGAGTGCTCACTGTGTGCTCTGTGACTGTGTCAGTGCTCACTGCTCTGTGACTGTGTCAGTGCTCACTGCTCTGTGACTGTGTCAGTGCTCACTGCTCTGTGACTGTGTCAGTGCTCACTGTGTGCTCTGTGACTGTGTCAGTACACACTGTGTGCTGTGTGACTGTGTCAGTGCTCACTGTGTGCTCTGTGACAGTGTCAGTGCTCACTGTGTGCTCTGTGACTGTGTCAGTGCTCACTGCTGCTCTGTGACTGTGTCAGTGCTCACTGTGTGCTCTGTGACTGTGTCAGTGCTCACTGTGTGCTGTGTGACTGTGTCAGTGCTCACTGTGTGCTCTGTGACGGTGTCAGTGCTCACTGCTCTGTGACTGTGTCAGTGCTCACTGCTCTGTGACTGTGTCAGTGCTCACTGTGTGCTCTGTGACTGTGTCAGTGCTCACTGTGTGCTCTGTGACTGTGTCAGTGCTCACTGCGTGCTCTGTGACTGTGTCAGTGCTCACTGTGTGCTCTGTGACTGTGTCAGTGCTCACTGTGTGCTCTGTGACTGTGTCAGTACTCACTGCTCTGTGACTGTGTCAGTGCTCACTGCTCTGTGACTGTGTCAGTGCTCACTGTGTGCTCTGTGACTGTGTCAGTGCTCACTGTGTGCTCTGTGACTGTGTCAGTGCTCACTGTGTGCTCTGTGACTGTGTCAGTACTCACTGCTCTGTGACTGTGTCAGTGCTCACTGTGTGCTCTGTGACTGTGTCAGTGCTCACTGTGTGCTCTGTGACTGTGTCAGTGCTCACTGTGTGCTGTGTGACTGTGTCAGTGCTCACTGTGTGCTCTGTGACTGTGTCAGTACTCACTGCTCTGTGACTGTGTCAGTGCTCACTGCTCTGTGACTGTGTCAGTGCTCACTGTGTGCTCTGTGACGGTGTCAGTGCTCACTGTGTGCTCTGTGACTGTGTCAGTGCTCACTGTGTGCTCTGTGACAGTGTCAGTGCTCACTGTGTGCTCTGTGACTGTGTCAGTGCTCACTGTGTGCTCTGTGATGGTGTCAGTGCTCACTGTGTGCTCTGTGACTGTGTCAGTGCTCACTGTGTGCTGTGTGACTGTGTCAGTGCTCACTGTGTGCTCTGTGACGGTGTCAGTGCTCACTGTGTGCTCTGTGACGGTGTCAGTGCTCACTGTGTGCTCTGTGACTGTGTCAGTGCTCACTGTGTGCTGTGTGACTGTGTCAGTGCTCACTGTGTGCTGTGTGACTGTGTCAGTGCTCACCGTGTGCTCTGTGACTGTGTCAGTGCTCACCGTGTGCTGTGTGACTGTGTCAGTGCTCACTGTGTGCTCTGTGACTGTGTCAGTGCTCACTGTGTGCTCTGTGACTGTGTCAGTGCTCACTGCTCTGTGACTGTGTCAGTGCTCACTGTGTGCTCTGTGACTGTGTCAGTGCTCACTGCTCTGTGACTGTGTCAGTGCTCACTGTGTGCTCTGTGACTGTGTCAGTGCTCACTGCGTGCTCTGTGACGGTGTCAGTGCTCACTGTGTGCTCTGTGACTGTGTCAGTGCTCACTGCTCTGTGACTGTGTGAGTGCTCACTGTGTGCTCTGTGACTGTGTCAGTGCTCACTGTGTGCTGTGTGACTGTGTCAGTGCTCACTGTGTGCTCTGTGACTGTGTCAGTGCTCACTGTGTGCTCTGTGACTGTGTCAGTGCTCACTGTGTGCTCTGTGACTGTGTCAGTGCTCACTGTGTGCTCTGTGACTGTGTCAGTGCTCACTGCTCTGTGACTGTGTCAGTGCTCACTGCTGCTCTGTGACTGTGTCAGAGCTCACTGTGTGCTCTGTGACTGTGTCAGTGCTCACTGTGTGCTCTGTGACTGTGTCAGTGCTCACTGTGTGCTCTGTGACTGTGTCAGTGCTCACTGCTCTGTGACTGTGTCAGTGCTCACTGTGTGCTCTGTGACTGTGTCAGTGCTCACTGTGTGCTGTGTGACTGTGTCAGTGCTCACTGTGTGCTCTGTGACTGTGTCAGTGCTCACTGTGTGCTCTGTGACTGTGTCAGTGCTCACTGCTCTGTGACTGTGTCAGTCCTCACTGTGTGCTCTGTGACTGTGTCAGTGCTCACTGTGTGCTCTGTGACTGTGTCAGTGCTCACTGTGTGCTGTGTGACTGTGTCAGTGCTCACTGCTCTGTGACTGTGTCAGTGCTCACTGTGTGCTCTGTGACTGTGTCAGTGCTCACTGTGTGCTCTGTGACTGTGTCAGTGCTCACTGTGTGCTCTGTGACTGTGTCAGTGCTCACTGTGTGCTCTGTGACTGTGTCAGAGCTCACTGCTCTGTGACTGTGTCAGTGCTCACTGTGTGCTCTGTGGCTGTGTCAGTGCTCACTGTGTGCTCTGTGACTGTGTCAGTGCTCACTGCTCTGTGACTGTGTCAGTGCTCACTGTGTGCTCTGTGACTGTGTCAGTGCTCACTGTGTGCTCTGTGACTGTGTCAGTGCTCACTGTGTGCTCTGTGACTGTGCCAGTGCTCACTGTGTGCTCTGTGACTGTGTCAGTGCTCACTGTGTGCTCTGTGGCTGTGTCAGTGCTCACTGTGTGCTCTGTGACTGTGTCAGTGCTCACTGCTCTGTGGCTGTGTCAGTGCTCACTGTGTGCTCTGTGACTGTGTCAGTGCTCACTGTGTGCTCTGTGACTGTGTCAGTGCTCACTGTGTGCTGTGTGACTGTGTCAGTGCTCACTGTGTGCTCTGTGACTGTGTCAGTGCTCACTGTGTGCTCTGTGACTGTGTCAGTGCTCACTGCTCTGTGGCTGTGTCAGTGCTCACTATGTGCTCTGTGACTGTGTCAGTGCTCACTGCTCTGTGACTGTGTCAGTGCTCACTGTGTGCTCTGTGACTGTGTCAGTGCTCACTGCTGCTCTGTGACTGTGTCAGTGCTCACTGTGTGCTCTGTGACTGTGTCAGTGCTCACTGTGTGCTCTGTGACTGTGTCAGTGTCACTGTGTGCTCTGTGACTGTGTCAGTGCTCACTGTGTGCTCTGTGACTGTGTCAGTGCTCACTGCTCTGTGACTGTGTCAGTGCTCACTGTGTGCTCTGTGACTGTGTCAGAGCTCACTGTGTGCTCTGTGACTGTGTCAGTGCTCACTGTGTGCTCTGTGACTGTGTCAGTGCTCACTGCTCTGTGACTGTGTCAGTGCTCACTGTGTGCTCTGTGACTGTGTCAGTGCTCACTGTGTGCTCTGTGACTGTGTCAGTGTCACTGTGTGCTCTGTGACTGTGTCAGTGCTCACTGTGTGCTCTGTGACTGTGTCAGTGCTCACTGCTCTGTGACTGTGTCAGTGCTCACTGTGTGCTCTGTGACTGTGTCAGTGCTCACTGCTCTGTGACTGTGTCAGTGCTCACTGTGTGCTCTGTGACTGTGTCAGTGCTCACTGTGTGCTCTGTGACTGTGTCAGTGCTCACTGTGTGTTCTGTGACGGTGTCAGTGCTCACTGTGTGCTCTATGATTGTGTCAGCACCGGGTGCTTGTGACTCTGTCTGTGCACTGCCTGCTCTCCTACTCTGTTAGCACTGCCTCTTGTGACTGTGTTAGCACTGCCTCTTGTGACTGTGTCAGCACCCTCCTGGGGTCATTGCCCTACTCAAGGCAGTCCAGAAACTGGCAGTCCTATAAAACTTAGCCATGTGTATTGGACTCATGGAGCTCAGTGAGGCCAGAATCTGCATGTGCAAGTTAAGGAGATGAGATTGTGAGAGCCAGAGACAGACAGAGGGCTCCTCCTGAGTCACTGTGTGGGTAGTCACCTGCACATACATTAAGGACAATTGCCTATGGACAACATGAAGAAGAAAGCCATGTAGAGGAGTAGATAGCACAATATATGTAGCGCTCTTGTAGCTCCCGAGGGACTGCCAATGGTTCAAGTACTAACAAGAGCAAAAGACCTCATAACACACAAGGTGTTCATATCAGCCTCAAACTAAAGACTGTTGTGGCCCTACTGTAACACAACTTTAGAGAAACCCTCTGAAGAATGTATCCAACTGTCACCTGTGATTGAAAAAAAAAAACAAGTTTTAAAAAGAATAGGAGAAAATCCAGAAAGCAACAAAGTATCATTCATGATAACCAAGAAATAACGCAAAGCTACTTGGCAAGCAAAAAATAGGAAAACACAAGTCACAGATCAATAAGTAGATGCAGAACTACAGCTGGAAGGATTAGGGACTAGCAGAGAGGAGAACTGAAGGCTGCCACACGCGTGCTGCCCTTCGTAAAGGCAGAGGTAAGCAGGAGTGTGGTGACGGTGCGGAGAGCACACAGGAGACTGCAGATACAGGTGCAGCGTCTGCGTGAGCTCTCCCTGGGTGGGGTTAGCAGCAGATCGGATGCCATGGATTTTGATCTGAGGACACAGAGAACTGAAATTATTCAAAATAAAGCACACAAAGAAAAGATGGAAGATAATGAAGAAAGCCTCAGTGGCCCATGGGAAAGATGAAGCAGTCTAATAGTTACAAAACAGCTGGAGTCCAAGAAAAAGGGGGAAGGAGAAAAAAAATGTACTCAAAAAAATAATGGCAAAACAGCTTAAATTTCAGAAAAATCATAACCCCCAAATCCCAGAAACTTAAAAGAACTACAAGGGAGAAAGGAAGAAAAAAAGGAAAGAAGGCAGGTAAAAAAACATTCGAAGGGTGCCGGTGCTGTGGCATAGTGGGTAAAGCCACTGCCTGCAGTGCTCGCATTCCATAAAGGTGCCAGTTCAAGACCCGGCTGCTCCACTCCCAGTCCAGCTCTCTGCTGTGGCCTGGGAAAGCAGTGGAAGATAGCCCAAGTCCTTGGACCCCTGCACCCATATGGAAGACCTGGAGGAAGCTCCTGGCTTCGGATCAGTGCAGCTCCAGTTGTGGCCAACTGGGGAGTGAACTAGAGGATGGAAGACCTCTCTCTCTCTGCTTCTCCTTCTCGTTCTGTATAACTGTTTCAAATAAATAAATAAATAAATAAATAAATAAATAAATAATTAAAAAATGTGAAGGCCGGCGCCGCGGCTCACTAGGCTAATCCTCCGCCTTGCGGCCCCGGCACACCGGGTTCTAGTCCCGGTCGGGGCACCGGATTCTGTCCCGGTTGCCCCTCTTCCAGGCCAGCTCTCAACTGTGGCCAGGGAGTGCAGTGGAGGATGGCCCAAGTGCTTGGGTCCTGCACCCCATGGGAGACCAGGAGAAGAACCTGGCTCCTGCCATCAGATCAGCGCGGTGCGCCGGCCGCAGCGCGCTACCGCGGCGGCCATTGGAGGGTGAACCAACGGCAAAGGAAGACCTTTCTCTCTGTCTCTCTCTCTCTGTCCACTCTGCCTGTCAAAAAAAAAAAAATGTGAAGACACATTCTTAGTAATTTTCTTGAGATCATTATGAAGTGAAATATCTTAATAATATTCAGAGAAGAGGGGCAGAGGAGCGTGCTAGGAACGACATCGGACTTCACGTCAGAAACTACGCAAGGCGGACACAAAGGAAGACACAGAACAAGAAACTTCAATCAGTCTGGAAGTCTACAAAGTGAAATTTCCAAATTGTAGCTAAGTGAATACTTTTATAAAGAAACAAAAGATAAGAGAACTCATCAGCAGTAGAGCAGCATTCAAGAAGTATGAGAGGAAGTTTTTCAGGCAAAAGGAAATGATTTCTAGACAGAATGAGATCTAGTCAGGGAATAAAAGACACAGCACAGAGGCAGCCTTGCGCCACAGTGGGTTAAGCTTCTCCTCGCGATGTCTTTGTCCCCTGTCAGAGAGGGCGGATCCTGGCTGTTTCAATTCTGATTCATCTCTCTGCTGGGAAGGCATCAGAAGATGGCCTGAGTGCGTGGACCCTGCCACCTACGTAGCAGACACAGATGGAGCTCCTGGCTCCTGGCTTTGGCCTGGTCCAGGGCTGGCTGTTGTGGCCATTTGGGGAGATCTCTCTTTATCTATGCCTTTCAAATAAATAAATCTTAAAAAGCAATGTCTACAAATAATAAATACATGAATATATGAGTTTTTCCTCATTTCTTATTCCTTTAGAATATAACTGGTGGTTTCAAGTAAAGATAGCTTCAACAAATTGGAGGATTTACAATATATTTTTTATTTATATAAAAATATATATATGAAAACAAAATGGCCCAAAGAGTAGAGTGGGTTAATGTGCGGACTGTTGCTAGTCCTACACAGACATGGGGTAGTGTAATATCCAATGAACACTGACTGTGATGTGTTCAGTATGCAGGGTGTGTGAACCCTGGAGGAACCACTACAAATACTGCAGGAAAGTATAGTTAATAAGTCAAGAGTGGAAATAAAGTAGAACTATGAACAAAACGTATTTAAAGGATCAGAGAGGCGAGAGGACAAATAACAAATGGACAGCAAAGTTGGCATTGGCAGTCTGCTCATGTTAATAGTTTCCTGAACTGGGAATGACCTAAATACTATCATTAACGTCAGAGGCCATCAGATAGCATAAAGCAAGGCCCAGCTGTTCACTGTCTGTAAGAAATGAGTTTGGGGGCAGGCATTTGGTTCAGTGCTTGCAATGCCCACATCCTACATCTCAGTGCCTGGTTCAAGCCCTGGCTACTCCACTTCTGACCCAGCGCCCTGCTGATGCATCCTGGGAGGCAGCAGAGGGTGGCTCAGGTGCTTGGGTCCCTGCCACCCACACGGGACACCCAGACTGAGTTCTCGGCTTCTGGCTTTGGCCTGGCCCAGCCCTGGCTGTTGCAGGCTTTTGGGGAATTTTTTTTTCCCTTTCTTTGTTTTTTTTTTTTTTTTTTAAGTCAGAAATCTAGCTTTATTGTCATAATATTTCATAATCTAAAAACTTCTTTTTTAAATTCTGGAATAGAATATTCCAACTTCTGTACTACTGACTGACCATGCAGAATACTGGAAAGCAGTGTCTAAGCAAACTGAACTTGCAGATCGAGAGTCTGTAACCTAGCAGAGAGAAAAAGAAGAAAGCAGGTCAAGTGAAGGTTTCTTCCCTACAAAACGCTTGACAAAATTAGGTCTGCTCTCTGGCTTACCCTTGAACATGTTTCTCCAGAAATTTTGGTGGCTCCTTCAAAAAACCAACTGCCTCAAGTCTAAAGTCAACTGCCCATGGGGACAAAGAAAATATTTACAAATAAGACAAAAAAGTGACATAGCACCCAGCTGAGGCCATGAGGGATGGAGTAGCCTCCATCCTCCGATGAGTCAGCTCCTGTATTTCAACACTAATTCATGCCTCAAAGCAAGCACAGCATATTTAAGACTTTCACGTATAAAGTCCTGATTCAGTCCTAACCTTAAAGAAACATTTAATAAATGAGTCGCAAAGCCATTTGTCTTGTGTTTGCAGTAGATAGGACACTCTGGTGCTTTCTGAATATCATTGGTACCACTGTCAAAGAGGGCTGACCTGCTCCCTATGTATGCTACATGAAAATCAAACATGTAAGCTACTTTAATGAAAGGGAAACAGAAAAAAATGAAACAGAAAAAATCTGGCTATCCCTTCTTTGTCATTGCATGTGTTGCAGGACCTTTGGGGAGTGGAGCAGCATATGGAAGCTGTCTTTTCGCCTCTCTGCCTTCCAAACAAAATGCAAAAGAATGCATTTTAGATAAAACCACAGGTCAAAGGGAAAAGGGTAGAAAATGACATCTAAAGAAAGCCGGGAGGACTAGTTTTACTGACGGTCAGAATCCTTACCGGACAAGTTATATGACCGGACAACCAAAAGGACATCTCATGGGCATTTCACGGTGTCACTTCAGAGGGACGAGTCATCAAGAGAGGACGATCCTCTGAAATACGTGAGAGGTGGGAGCACGGAGGCAGAACCCGGCAGAACGGCAGGGAACTCCCCGAGCTGTGCAGTTGTAGCTGGAGGCCTGCGCACTCCTTCCTCAGGAGTCAGTACAAGTGGACTAACTACGAGCGAGAGCGCAGAAGACTGGGCAGCATTAGTGTATCAGCTTCCTACGGCCCCTGCAACACATTGCCTGGTGGTTTAAAACCAAATTAACGAGGTTTATCGATGATGACAAGCGTTGCATTCTGAAGGGGGTGTTGGTACGTGGGAGGGGCAGCTTGCATGGGGCGGGGGTGTACAGGGGCTCTCTGCACCTTCCTCTTAGGTTTGCTGCAAACCTGCAACAGAAAACAAAAGGCCTTCAAAAAATAGATAAAAACCACTACCACCAAAATCCAGTTGATAAGAACGGCGCGTGGTTTCCAGGGTTAGGGATGGGGCGGGGGGAGGGGTGTGCTGTGTAAGAGGGGAGCACAGGGGAGACTTTGTGGGGGGATTAGTTCTATGCCCCCACTGTGGCATTGGTTTTATGCATCTACACATGGGGCAAAATGACACAGAAATAGAGCTCCGTGCGCATTGCGTCCAGGTCTGTCTTCTGGCTTTGACACTGCTCTGCAGTTCTGTAACTGCAGGGGCCGAGGGCCACAGGGCTTCTCTGCACTGTCTTGGCAGTTTCTCATGGATCTCCAATAATTTCCAAACAAGAAGATCAGCAAGATCACTCTCTGGCAGTTCTGGAGGTCATCAGCTGAGAGGCAGGGGAGGGAGGGCAGCCAGGAAGGGACATCCTGCGGCTCTGGGGGCCACAGTCCCGCTCCAAGCTGCACTCTTCCTGCTACTCAGCTCGCGACCCCTTCCTCACCTTCCAGACCAGCAGGGAGCCCCCTCAAGTCCCTCTCTGCTCAGTCTTCAAGCAGCTTTTTCTTCTTCTGTTTCAAATTTCCCTCTGCCTCGCTCTTAGAAGGACCCCTGTGATGGTGTGCGGGGCACACCCAGACAATTCACAAGAATCTCCTGCAATTCAAGACCTTCAATTTAGTCACATCTCCAAATCTGCCACAGGCTCCAGGGATTCGGACTGGGCTGTCATTAGGGGCCACTGTTCCGTGTTCTGCAGCAATCACACAATTTGATGCAGTGGGTGTTCAAAGCACACGCCAGCTATTCCAGTCCATATCGTGAGTCTGAATAGATTCAAAGGGAATTAAAGCATAAAGGTATAATCACCTTTCCCAACAGCAAAAAACTAGACACCGATAACAAAAATAGAGAAAATCTCCAAATATGTGGATACAGAAGGATACATCGTAAATGACTATGGGTAAAAGAAGGATTCACAAAGAGAACTGGAAAGTGTTACTGGTAATATAAAATGGAAGCAGAAAACACAATGTCACAAGACTTGCGGCTTGTAGATAAACCGTGCCTAGATACTTTTATATATGAAGGCGTAAAGTATAAAAGAAAGTTGGTCTTGGGGCACTGGGTTAAAGCCCCAGCCTGCGGCACTGGCATCCCATATGGGTGCTGGTTCTAGTCTTGGCTGCTCCACTTCCAATCCAGACCCTTCTAATGTGCCTGGGAAAGCAGTGGAGGATGGTCCAAGTCCTTGGGCCCCTACACCCACGCGGGTGACCAGGAAGAAGCTCCTGGCTTCAGATCAGCGCAGCTCTGGCTGCTACAGCAATTTGGGGAGTGAACCAGCAGATGGAAGACCTTTCTCTCTACCTCTCTCTTTCAAATAAATAAAATAAATCTTAATTAAAAGAAGAAAAATGGTCTTAGTCATCTAGGCTGTCACTCCAAGAAATTAGGAAAGAAGAGCCAATGAGATCTCTGCGATCAGGAAGAGATATTGACAACAGGAGAGAAACATCAGTGAACTAGAAAACAGAAAACCAGTAAAGAAAATCAATGGAATGAGAAGTGCATTATTGGAAAGGCTTAATGAAATTAATCAACCATAACCCCTTGATCAGAATAAAACAGAGAAGACAAAATCTACAGAAATCAGACA
Organism: Lepus europaeus; assembly: GCF_033115175.1. Classification (NCBI taxonomy): domain Eukaryota; kingdom Metazoa; phylum Chordata; class Mammalia; order Lagomorpha; family Leporidae; genus Lepus; species Lepus europaeus. The sequence goes on along the minus strand of NC_084829.1, from coordinate 166,405,895 downwards.
TGCGAGCGGGCTATCCTCACAGACCCTACAGCTATGGGGAGAATAATGAGGAGTACTGTGACTACTCTAATCCACAGGCACTACTATGCCAGGGCAGCGGAACCAGGCACGTTCCTTAAAGGCCTGAGCTCCCAAAGCCGCTCAAGAAGACGAGTGTCTGGAGGGCACTGTGTCCACAGTGCAATGGCTTGTGGTTAAAAATCTCCCCATAAATAAACCAGCGAACAACCCCTCCCCGACTCCAGGCGCAGACATCGTCACTGCCAAAGCCATTCACTCCAGGAGGAAGTGTCCGTCCGGGACACAGAGGTGGAGGGCTTCCCAGTGCAAACCCTGAGGCCGAATGACCCCCACCCCACCCCCACCCCCCGACACCAAAAGCAGATCAACGCACCTCACAGAGCTGCAGATGCACCTATCAAAACGTTGCAAATCAAATCCTCAAAAAATAGCACATCATAAATAACTGGGCGTGACCGCACGGTGGCAAGGTTGGCTGCACATTCGAAAGTTGGAGAAGTTCACAACAACAGACTGAAAAAGAAATACCATAGGGTGGTTTCAGTAAATGCAGAAAACACATGGGCAAAATCCACTGTTTACTTTTGAGAAGTCAAATTCTTGGAAAATGAGGCATCTTTGTAGATTTTATCAACATGCCACATAAAGAACATAAAAAAAAACTACATCCAGCATTGTTTGAGGGGACTTCAGAACGTTTTTGAAAAATGGAATTAAGAGATGCTATGTTTGGTACAAAAAATGAAGTTTGTTTTTTTAAACTTTTATTTAATAAATATAAATTTCCAAAGTACAGCTTTTGGATTACAGTGGCTTTTTCCCCCCATAACTTCCCTCCCACGCGCACCCCTCCCATCTCCTGCTCCCTCTCCCATTCCATTCACATCAAGATTCATTTTCAATTATCTTTATATACAGAAGATCAATTTAGTATATATGTACACAGCCTTTTCATAATATGTATTTCATGAACTTTTTGTAGCCTCCTCAAATGAACAGGTTTCAAAAAGCTTTGGATCAAAATAACTTCTTTGAATTTCATTTTGCATGAACTTTGTGAACGCTATCCTCTGTGATGGTGAAAGACTGGATGCTTTGTTCCTGAGACCTGGAGCGAGCAATGGTACTCATTGTCTCTTCTTTTCAACAGGCAAGGAAAGAGAAGTAAAATCATGCAAATTGGAGCACCAACATTAAGGCTGACCTTATTCACGCATTACATGTTGTCTGCAGAGAAAATTTTCCAAGAATCTAAGAAGAAGCTGCTATAACTGTGAAATGATTTCCGCAAGGTTACAGGTGCATAATCCCAGAAATCACTTATATTTCTACATATGATGGTGCTTCAAAAAGCTTGTTGACAAAGGGAATTGAAAAGGAAGCTGGTGTTGAAATCCATGCAGAGTTTTCTCATAGCATGCATTGCCCCAAACTCTCTGAGGACATCATGATTGACTGGAAATTAAAAAATTAAACAGTACTGTTTACGAAAACACCAGAACCATTGAGTACTTAGGGACAGATTTACCAAAATCCGTGCAAGGCCACTATGCACGTACACTGAGATAAAGAACATTGTCAGAACATCTGGAGATGAAACAGATGCAGAGACCATACTCAGGGAACACGAACCGTCTGTGATGTCCCTCTCCCTGAACTGGCCTTGTCTTCAATGCCATCCCAGTCAAAATCCTGGCAGACATTTTTCGTACAAATTGATAAGCCAATTCTAAACTTTATCTGCATATGCAAAGGACTTAGACTATCCAAGACAGGTTTGGAAAAAGCATTTGAAGGCTGGAGGTCTTGCACTATCTGGTTTCTAGATTATTACAAAACAACCGGGCAAACACACGCAGGAGGACACTGTCAGGGAGTGGAAAGGAACACGTCGCCAACACAACAGTGCGGCTGAATCTCAGGCACAGGCTTAGGTCAAGGAAGCCAGCGCCGAAGGGCTGCACGTGTCTGCCTCCATTTCTGAGACATCCCAGAGAGAGCCGAACTGTCGCCACAGAGCTCAGTGCAAGCTGGGGCCCGGGTTTGGGGGAGGGTATAGCGTTCAAATTTGGCAAAAGGGACTTTTTGAGGCAATAGGAAATTCAACAACATGATGAAACTCAATGAGTCCAACCCTTAAAGCTGTCTGATTGTATTGCACATAAATTACCCTGCAATGAAGTTGACTATAAAAATGAAAACAAGGAGGGCCAAGGAAGAGGAGCACTGGCACTACTGAGAGTCTGCTTTAATTAGTGCGGGCAACACGATGCTGTGTCCCCAACAGGTGTGGCACAAGGTCTGGGACCCAAGGGGTGGAAGATTGGATGCCTCTACCTGCACCATCGCGGGGTCGCCATGAGTGACGTTCAGCCCACAGGCGATCATTCCCCTTCCATCTGGGGACACAGCAAGAAGTCCATTAACATCCAGGCCAGGCTGCTGCCCACCCAGTCACTTCAGGATCCTTGTGCCAGAGCTGCAGGTGAGGACCAGGGCGCTTGCCGGTGGGGGCAGTGGAGCAATTTTCAGGAAGAGCTGGGCCGTTGCATCTCATGCGGGAAGGAGAGATGTGCATCAGTGATCCATCAGTGCTCCCACACTGTTTTTGAAGAGAAAAAAAAATAATCTCAAAATGTCAAGACTTTTGTTTATGCCCTAGTCTATACTCTTGGGGAACAATGGTTTTTCTATTCACTGCTTGTTGAATTCTTTGTGTAGTGGGAGTCAAGTCTGTGATTAGAAAGTAAATTGAAAGTACGTCCTCATAAAAATTAAAAGAAAAGTAAGACAGGAAGAAGGGTGGGAGGGAGGGAGGAGGAGCAGGTAGGGTGGGGAGCACCATGCTCTTACACCCGTATGGATGGAATACACGAAATTTATTTCCTCTGTATAAGTAAAAATAAAAGGATGAAAAGTTAAAATTTCCTATCTGGTGTGAAACAAATAAAAGTTCCTGGAAAATGTGTTTCATGGAAAAACTATGCATGGATTTCAAGAACATTTTGAACCAGAAAAAGCTAATTGGAAAAAATTAACGTCAGCTTAGACCAAGCTGCCACTCAGAAGACACCAAGTACTTTTTCCACTTGACTTTTTTGAGAACAATTTGTCAAACTGCTGTCCTATCCCCACTAATACTTGAGTATTTCTGCATAGCTGTAGGGACATTTTCCTATGTATCACAAACAACCATTAATACCGAGATGAACAATGGTGCTGTTATCCAGCTTCAACCTCCGCCAATGGAAACAGAGGCCGTGTCAGCGTTGCTGGTGACAGTTCCAGCCCTTGGTGAGGCGGCAGCTCAGCTGAACATGCAGAGCCGCCTGACAGGTGCACATGCAGGGACTCCAGCCCGTGAGCCCCAGCCTCTCTGGCTTCTGGAATCACTTTTCCTCTGTGAGCCTCAGCTCTCCCCTCCCCTGTGGTCTTCTAGCTCTTCCATCAAAGCTGTGTAACAAGACAGTTTCTCCCAGGATTGAAATCTCCCACGTGGGAGACCCAGATGGGGTTCCTGGCTTGGTTGGCTTGGCCCAGTCCCCATGGTCATGGCCATTTGGGGGAGTGAACCAGCAGAAGGATGATCTCTCTCTCTCTCTCTCTCTCCCTCTCCCTCTCCCTCTCCCTCTTCTCCCTCTCCCTCTCCCTGACTCTCTGCCTTTCATATACTAAAATAAATCTTTAAAAGAGAATAAGACTGACGTTTCATTGAGAGCACTGATGATGCTCACGAAACGCCAAGGAAGCTAGGGCTAAAATATTTCTGTTTGCCTCCGAGGTTTTCATTAGTTTGCTTGTGGATGTCTCGGCTCCCTCTCTCGCTGCAGCCATGCTGGGGAGGCCTGCATTGTGCAATCCCAGCACTGCGTTGTCAGGCGATGCTTTCGGAGGAAGTCTGCAGAGCCTCGTCTGGCTGTGTGGGTGCACGCGTCCAGGGTGGCTTCCGTCAGCCTGGCTCCTCAGTGACCAGAGTGAGTGACCACCTTCTGCCTCTGCAGTGAGCAGGAAGCTGTGTCCATGCACTCGGATTTGGGAGCTGCTCGTCACCTGAGCAGGACCAAGACGGAGCTGACGCAGCCGCTACCGTGCGCGTGGGAATCCCAGGACTGCTCCTCCCCAGAGGAGCACACTCTTTCCCAGGGTTGACACACGCCTCCTGCTCTTCCTACCTGGCTCCGTGGAGGTGGAGTTTTTGGCACCTGCTACAGGCACAGTATTCGTATTTCTTAAAGACGAGCACTGTAAAACCCGCCAGCGGCTGGAAGAGCAAGGGACCACGTGTCAGCCTCCTCCCTCCCCCGTTCCGTGAGTTAGTCTTTCATCTACAAGGTGGAGTTTGCCCTGTTTAGAGGTCTGTCTCTGTATACTCTACATACCTGGCCCCCACACGGGCATTGAGGAAACTGCTGCTGAGGACAGCTCGGGGAAGGTGGCCGATTTCCTGGAGGTTTGCGGTCCCAGGCCCCTCAGGTGCACTGCAGACACGCGGTATTTCTCACCACCCACGGAGGTTTTGCTACTTATTTTCCATGACTTTATATTTTAGATAAAAACATCAACATTTGGGAATGCATCATGTCACGAAATCAGCAGTGATCAACAGCCCAAGTCTTCACGTGCGCTAAACAATTGTGTGTGCTTACTCTGGCTTCATAAAAGCCTTTAGACAGCATCTAGGTGAGTGTGGAAACAGCGGGCACGATCGTCTGTATCTGAATTCCCTGGGACACCATGTCCCCTCTTCTTCACCTGGTTAAGCCTCACTCAGGTGAAATACGCAGCCTCACATCCAGCTTGGCACCTCCTGCTACGTATGTAGTTTTGGGAACCGTGTCTCCCATGCCACAGCTATGTGTAGCATCTGTGATGGCACCACATCACCCACGGGGAGGGGACAGGGCCCACGAGAGCAGAGGACACTCACCGCTCTGTCTGCATCCCCAGGAGCCCTTCCTGGCCCCAAACCATGACCACACGTGTTGTGTTGGGTTAGTTAATGGGTTCGTTCCATGACTCCACACGTGTTGTGTCGTGTTAGTTAATGGGTTCGTTCCATGACTCCACACGTGTTGTGTCATGTTAGTTAATGGGTTCGTTCCATGACTCCACACGTGTTGTGTCGGGTTAGTTAATGGGTTCGTTCCATGACTCTACACGTGTTGTGTTGGGTTAGTTAATGGGTTCGTTCCATGACTCCACACGTGTTGTGTCGTGTTAGTTAATGGGTTCGTTCCATGACTCTACACGTGTTGTGTTGGGTTAGTTAATGGGTTCGTTCCATGACTCCACACGTGTTGTGTCATGTTAGTTAATGGGTTCGTTCCATGACCACATGTGTTGTGTTGGGTTAGTTAATGGGTTCGTTCCATGACTCTACTCGTGTTGTGTCATGTTAGTTAATGGGTTCATTCCATGACCACACGTGTTGTGTCGTGTTAGTTAATGGGTTCATTCCATGACTACACGTGTTGTGTTGGGTTAGTTAATGGGTTCATTCCATGACCACATGTGTTGTGTCATGTTAGTTAATGGGTTCATTCCATGACTACACATGTTGTGTCATGTTAGTTAATGGGTTCATTCCATGACCACACGTGTTGTGTTGTGTTAGTTAATGGGTTCATTCCATGACTACACGTGTTGTGTCATGTTAGTTAATGGGTTCATTCCATGACCACACATGTTGTGTCGTGTTAGTTAATGGGTTCGTTCCATGACTCCACACGTGTTGTGTCGTGTTAGTTAATGGGTTCATTCCATGACTCCACACGTGTTGTGTCGTGTTAGTTAATGGGTTCGTTCCATGACTCCACACGTGTTGTGTCGGGTTAGTTAATGGGTTCGTTCCATGACGTCACTTGTACTGTGTTGGGTTAGTTGATGGGTTCATTCCATGACGTCACTCGTATTGGGTTAGTTGGTTGCTAATGTGCCTGGGAAGGCAGCAGAAGATGGTCAAAGTGCACATAAACAAATATATAAACCCTTAAAAAATAGAAAGTGTTGCAAAGTATGAAATTCTGGTCTTGAAATATACAACAAGTGACAACTTTTTCTTTTTTCCTTAATTTTTAAATGTATATATTTGAAAGGCAGAGTTACAGAGAGAGAGAAGGTGGGACAGAGAGAGATCTTCCATCCTCCGACTCACTCCCCAGATGCCTACAATGACTGGGGCTGGGTCAGGCAGAAGCCAGGAGCAGGAGCTTCATCCAGGTCTCCCACAAGGGTGCAGGGGCCCAAGCTTTCCCAGGCTCATTAGCAGGGCGTGGGACTGGAAGTGGAGCAGCCTGGACTTGAACCATCACCCATATGGGATGCCGGCATCTCAGGCATGGTCTTAACCCGCTACACAACAGTGCCAGCTCTTGATGATATTCCAAATTCACAATCCACAGAAGAAGATGGGAGCGGCTCCAGTATCCAGTGCTTTGTGAGTCTCCACCTGTGACGGCACAGCCAGCCGCTGTGAGGACGACGCCTGTATCCACAGGCTGTGAGTCAGGAGGGAGGATCAAGGAGGTGCGAGGAGGGTGACACCACGCCCATGGGGCACTCACATTTGAAACTTAGGAAGAACAGGCCCTCAGACCATTCCTGATGTCAATTTCAGCAAGTCTGCACCCTGGCTGTGAAAAGTCACCCTTCAGTCAAGAGACGTGCAGGCTCTGGGATTCCCTCCTTGTGGGCTCCAGGTGGTCGTGCAGCAGCCCCGGCCCCAGCCAGGGAACCAGGGAGGGGAAGGACAGTTCCCATGGGCCCTGCACAGAGGCCGGCAGCTCAGCCCCCACTGCAGCTCCCACCGCACAGGCAGAGGGAATGCTGGGATTCGCAGCACAGGACAAGAACCGCAGCCTGTGGTCTGCAAAGTGTCTAAGGGGCAGGTGCGCCCTTCGCTGGCAAGGGGGCCGTGGTCTTGGCTTCGCTGCGCTCTGTGTGGAGGGAGCTGCTGTAAAATCCTCCAGGGCAGGGCGCACGGGGGCACTCAGAAATGCCGCTCTCACAGCCGTGAGGCATCTCGGGGCTTGTTCCGGCCACAGGCCCGTGTCCCCCCTGCAAAGGCTGGGTTGCTCCCTGGTCCTGTCGCGGGTGTCTGGGCAGGGGTTAAGGGTCGTGAGGATGGGGCCCACGGGAGCACACAGGAGCTGTCAGTTCTAGATGTGTTACCCTTGCTCACTTCCACACACCCGTGTCCTCATTTACACTTGCCTTAGTGTAGATTCTCCAGATGAGAGTGCTGTGGGACTCCAGGCTGGCTGGGACCCGCCCTTCCAGGGTGCTGTGACCTGTGACCTGCACACAGCTGGTGGGACTCCTGGCTGGCTGGGACCCGCCCTTCCAGGGTGCTGTGACCTGTGACCTGCACACAGCTGGTGGGACTCCTGGCTGGCTGGGACCCGCCCTTCCAGGGTGCTGTGACCTGCACACAGCTGGTGGGACTCCCAGCTGGCTGGGGCCCACCCTTCCAGGGTGCTGTGACCTGCACACAGCTGGTGGGACTCCCAGCTGGCTGGGACCCACCCTTCCAGGGTGCTGTGACCTGCACAGAGCTGTGGGACTCCCAGCTGGCTGGGACCCGCCCTTCCAGGGTGCTGTGACCTGCACATAGCTGGTGGGACTCCAGGCTGGCTGGGACCCGCCCTTCCAGGGTGCTGTGACCTGCACACAGCTCTGGGGATGCCGAGCTGTGCCCTCTCCCCCCATACTTCACTGCTGCCATCCGTGGGACTTTTCTCTCATGATCAGGGCGTAGTGGAGCATCATCACTATTAAATATCGATTTTTAGCAGGCAACATCCAACTTCGAGTCTGTGGTGAGGAGATTAACGTGCTGAGGTTTATACCTCTGCTGTTGTCCGCACACAGCTGCAGAGTCCGTGGAAACAGACGCACACGCTGACATACTGTGTAGGAGGGAACCAGCCCCAGACGCAGCCCATGCAATTCGTAACTTGGAAAATGCATGGAACCAACACCTGCTCTGCCTTTCCCATCTCTCCTGGGGCCGTCTGGATGCATCACATAGCTGACGGGGAATCCAGCAGAATGGCAAACAAACAACTCGTATCACACAGCCCTCTCATTTCAGGGTGATAATTGTAAATTATCAAGTTCCGACAGCTCACCTGAAGCTCTGAAGTTCTCTTATTCCATGCTTTTTATAGCAGACTGAATATGGAAGAACGTTTTCACAAGATCGCCTGTTACTTAAGCTCTTGATTTGCTGTTCGCACCCGGACAGACTTCCGAGTGCAGTCAGCAGAGCTGAGCCCCTGCCCTCGACTCTGGACCTGAGCACTTGCTGACCTCTGACCTTCCCATCCAGCCCTGGGGCCGGGCACTGTCTTAGCTCCTGGTCACTGTAACATAACGGACGCGAGCCCCTCAGGAGGGCAGAGGCTTGCTCCAGCTCTCAGTTTGGAGGTTCGCAGTCTGAGACCGGGTGGTCCCATTAATCTGGCGCCTGGTGGCGGTGGGCAGTGGTGCAGTGTGTGCGGAGGAACCTCACGCGCCCAGCCAGGAAGCAGAGAGGCTGGAACCGGCTCGCACCCTCCCTCTCTGCCGCCTCTCCTGATAATGTCATGATTCGATTATGGGCTCCATCCCAGCAGCCTAATCCAATCCAGTGGCTTCCCATAAGCCCCACCTTCAGACACCATAATTGGATCAGCCTCTACCCTAACTAATCAATCAATAATCCCATAGCCATTAACATGGAGTTTAGGGAGCTGGATCCTAAGCTCATGGCAGAGACCATCTCTCCATGGAACAGTAGACACTCTCATGGTGGACAATTTGGAGAGTATAGCAAGCTGTAATGTATAAAGACCACACATGCAGGTGCACACACACACACACACTTGTGCACAAAAGCAACCACAATTAACACTGGGTGCAAGAAGTTGTTTTTGCTGGGGAACAGTGCAAGAGGGGAAAAGATGGGCTTACTCAGGGTCACTCCTGGACCAGGGCAGGAACGGTCTAGTTGTCTGACTTCCTCATGGACACCTGAGTCGGGGAGCATCAGGAGGCCACCCCAGGAGCATTTCGGGGTTTAGATGTTTGGATTTGTGATGCGCACCCTGTATGTTTCTGAGATGTATCCCCGCTTTAGTGTGTATCAGTAGCTGGCGTCTTTTCGTTAAGATTCCATTGAATGGATTTGCCACAGTTCAATTGCTGGCTCACGAACACTTAGACTGCTCCCTGCTATTAACGTTGACATCCAAGTCTCTGTGTAGTTGCACAGTTTCATTTCCCTACAAGTGGAGCTGCTAGGCCATGTTTCTCGCCTGTGTTTAGCTGTTGGAGAAACTGGTAAGCTGTTTCCTAAGTGGCTGCGTGGTGCGTGCTCAGATGTCTTGTATGAAGGTTTCGCCTGCTCAGTACTCTCACCAGTACTTGGTATTGCCTGCCGTCTTGATTTTTAGCTGTGCTAGTGGATATGCAGTATGAGTGTAGGAGGACGTCACTGTGGGCTGATTTTACACTGTTTGGATCACAATGACATTGATCGTCTTTTGACGTACATGTTAATCATTCAATATCTTCTTTTTGGTGGAGTCCATTCAAATCCATTGCTCATTTTTTCTCTCAGTTGTTTGCCTACTTATTATTTAGTTGTAAAAGTTCTTTCTACCAAATGGGTAAAAATGCATTGTCTTGGGGCCGGCGCTGTGGCATAGCGTGTAAAGCTGCCACCTGCAGGGCCAGCATCCCATATGGGCACTAGTTCAAGTCCCGGCTACTCCACCAGCAGATCTCTCTCTTTCACTGCCTCTCCTTCTCTCTCTGTGTAACTCTAACTTTCAGATAAATAAAAAAAGTCTTTAAAAAATACATTGTTGGTGCAGGTGCTGTAGCACAGAGGGTAAAGCCTCTGCCTGCAGTACCGGCATCTCATATGGATGCTGATTCTAGTCCCGGCTGCTCCACTTCCAATCCAGCTCTCTGCTATGGCCTAGGAAAGCAGTGGAGGATGACCCATGTCCTTGGGCCCCTGCACCATGTGGGAGACCCAGAAGAAGTTCCAGGCTCCTGGTTTTGGATCTGCATGATCTGCGTAGCTCCGCTTGTTGTGGCCAATTGGGGACTGAACCATTGGATGGAAGACCTCCCCTTCTCTCTCTGTGTAACTTTGACTTTCAAATAAATATATAAATAAAGCTTTAAAAATACATTGTCTACTTTGTCAGATCTATATTTTATAAGCATTTTCCCCAATTTTTGGCATGTGTTTTCATTTTCTTCTTCTTCCTCTTCCTTCTCCTCCTCTTCCTTTCCTTCTTTTACAGATTTTTAAAATTTTACTTGAAAGTCAGAGTTACAGAGGAAGAAGAGACAAATCTTCCATCTGCTGGTGCTCTCCCCAAATGGCCACAATTCCCAGAGCCGGGCCAGGTCAGACTCAGGATCCAGGAGCTTCTTCCAGGTCTCCCTTGTGGGTGCGGGGGCCCAAGCACTTGGGCCATCTTCCACTGCTTTCGCAGGCACATTAGCACGGGGCTGGATCAGAAATGGAGCAGCTGGGATGTGAAATGGTGTCCTTACAGGATGCTGTAGTTGCAAGCAGTAGCTTAACTCACCATGCCACTATGCTGGCCCCTCATTTTCTTAGCAGGATTACATGAAAAAAAATTGTTCTAATTTTTAATTCTGATAAAATCTAATTATCCCTTTTTTCCTTCTGTGGTTTGGGTGTTAGAAATAATTACCCATCTTAAGACTGCCAATCTCCATGCTTTCCCGCCTGTGCATCAAGGTGCCTCTCCCGTTGCCTAACATTCTTTAGTGGGATTCCGCGGCCACGAGACGGCCCGGTGGCCTCACGGAAACACTGGCATCGCCCCTCACTGCATTCGAGGGGCCGTTCTCCCACTCCCCAGCTTTCACTGAAGCTGTGGGTCTTCCGTCTTCCTGGCTGCTTCCTAGTTTTCTCGGAATTCACCTGCCAGGTTCTCGCTCCTTTGAAGAGATCCGTTTACTTCTCTCCTGGCTACTTACTCTTCCCGTGACACGTTTAGGTGAGCACGTCCTTCTGATTGCCCTGTCTGAGGCTCACTGGGCTTCCTGGCTGTGTGATTTAGGGTCTCTCTTCAGTTCTGGGTGAGTGTCAGCTATTGTCTCCTGTCCGACCACTTCCGTCTTTCTGGGATTCTAGACAAGCCAGTTCCGCCCTCTCTAGCACACCTTCCCCTTTCGTGACGTTCGTTCCCTGTGTCTTGCGCCCCGGGTGCCTTCCAGATGGCTCCTGATGCCGGCCTGGCTGTACTGCAAGTTGTCACACTAAGACACATCTTGATGGCCACTGAAGTGTGGACACAAAGAACTGGACATCAGGGTGCAGTGAGAGACTCAGTGAATCCGCTCACTGTCTGACCTGGCGCTTACAGGCGGAGGATGGGGGTGAGGGCAAGGCCAGCAGAGCTCTTGGTGCTGGGTCCCCAACAGAAGTCCCAGCCCAGCCTCCGGCACAGCCCTGCCCTCCCTGGTATTTTTAATTTTAATTTTTGGCTGTTGGGAGGAGAGGCTCAGCCCCTTGGGGGGCTGCCTGGGCCACACCTTCAGGACGTGCCCCATTCGGAGTTCCCTTCCAGCTGCGAATGCTGGCCTGGTTTTCCTCGAAGCTGCAAACGCCATCAGGCGCGGAATTCTGCAGCCGCTGCATGGCCTGAAACCCCGGCTTCTTCCCTCCCTTCCTGCTTCAGACTCGGCGGCTGTCCCAGTGGTTCTGTCGGGGGGCCAAGCGGTGTCCTCTGGAGAGAGGGACCAAGTCTGAAGCCCAGTCCCACTCAGGGTGACCTTCTTGGAAACAGGGTCTCTGTAGATGGAGTCAGGACGGAGTCATTCGGGAGAAGAAACGGGTGCAGACGCACCCAGGGAGCAGCCGGCTGTGACATCAGAGGAGTGGCCCGGCTGTCAGGCACCCAGCACCCGGGGTTGGCCACATCGCCACTGGCTGGCTGGAGTGGGAAGGACCCTCCCTGTGTCTCAGGGAGCCAGGCCCTGTGGACACCTCCACTGCAGATTCGAAGCCTGCAGAACTGAGAGAGAGGAAGCCTCTGTTGTGTGGAGCTCCCAGCTTCCGAGACCTGTCAGGTAGCCCTAGCAAACGCACACAGTGGCCACTTAGGTCAGTGTCCACTCTTGTCTGTGTCCTCCCACGCCAGTGTGATGTCCTCCCATGTCTGTGTCCTCTCACGCCAGTGTGACGTCCTCTCATGTCTGTGTCCTCCCACGCCAGTGTGATGTCCTCTCACACTGGCGTCCACTCACGCCAGCGTCCACTCTCCTTTCCCGCAGGGTTTCCCCACTTTGCACCCCTACTCCTGCAAACTTCCACGGTTTCCAAGGCTGCACCTGCACTTTGAGAAGCATCAGTCCTGGGCCAGCCAGACCCAAGCACCAGCTCTGCAGAGGAATCCATGCAACTTGCAGAAGACGCACGGTGCGCCCAGGCACGGGGGCCTGGCAGCAGCCTTGCGGGGTCGGCTGCCCTCAGACAGCCCGTGCGCCCCGCGCCCGGCTCCGCAATACTTCCACACCTCTGTGCCTCTGTGCAAGGCCGACGCTAGGGGCCCGAGGCTTTGCGCTCATGGCCTGCGCTCTGCTTCAGTACCCGGGACAAGGACACGGAGCGCAGCGGGGCGGGACTGTGGGAAGCGGTGCGGCCGCAGGCCCAGGGGCTCTCGGGCTGATCCTCTCTCTGGGAAAAGCATTTGAAGCCGTTTCACCTTTCCGTTGCGAGTTTCTCTCTCTCTCTCTCTCTCTCTCTCTCTCTCTCTCTCTCTCTCTCTCTCTCTCCTGAGCCCTTCCTTTCGGGGAACTGAACTGGAATCTTCCCCAGGCGGCAGAGCGCGGGTCCCAGCCCGCAGCACATCTGCCCGGGACCCGGGTGCGGGAGTCCGCGGCCCCGCGTGGAGCCGGCGCCCTGATGGCGCCCGGGCTCCCTCCCAACCCTGGCCGAGGGCTCTGGTGACAGCGCGGAGCACCTGGAGCGTCTAAGCGACGCCGGAGGATTTCAGGGTCCATTGCTGGCAGGGCGCGTCCGAGACTGGAGGTGCGGGCCGGGACTCAGGCATGTTTCCGCGCGTGTCCGTGCACGCGCGCGCACGCTGCTCAGGCCTCCTGCGGAGACAGGTGGGTAACGCGCGTCTCACGTCTCCCTTGGAGGCGCACGTATGCGGGGCCAGCCGTCCCTTCAGGTTTTCCCCTGGGTCGGGGCAAAGCTAGGAGTGGTCCCGCCCCTCTGCGCCTCAGCAGTGAGCCTTGTGGTGCAGGCGGCCGCTGGCAGCGCCTCCCACCGGCCCTGTCCTTGGCGAAGGTCAGAGGCAGGACCCCTCACCTCGCCTCTGTCAGGCCGTTCTCTTCCCCTCCACGCAGGTCCTGGACTCCTTTCTCCCCACTGACATCCACGGGCACCTGCTTCTTCGTGTGTTTGCAAAATGCATCATTTTGCTCCTTCTTTGGATGCACAAATTATGAGTTAATAATTTTCTAGTAGCTTCCCTTGTGTCAGCCTCCTAATTTGGTATTAAAAAACTCGCTTTACAACAGAAACCGCTGTAACTTATTTTATGCAAGTGCTAACTGCCTAATGGAATCTTCCAGGGACCTGTCTTGTGGCATAGGGAGTTAAGCAAATGTCTGCAAACCCAGAATCTCATACCTGTTTGATTCTGGGCTGCTCCACTTCCCATCCAGCTCCCTGCTGAATACGCCTGGGAAGGCAGCAGATGGCGGCCCAACCCACGTGGTAGACCAGGAGACAGTTCCTGGCTTCAGCCTGGCCCAGCTCTTGCCTTTGTGACCATCTGCCCAGTGAACCATCATATGGAAGCTTGCTCTCCCTGCCTCTCCCAGTCTCTGAAATGCAGCCTTTCAAATAAGCAAGTAAAACTTAAAAAAAAAAATCAAACTTCCACTGAAGTCCATCAACTCACATTTGAAAAAAAATTATTTATTTGAAAGGCAGAGTTACAGAGAGAGAGAGAGAGAGAGAGAGAGAGAGAGAGAGAGAGAGGATGAGACAGAGAGAGGGATCTTCCATCCTCTGGTTCACTCTCCAAATGGTACCAACAGCCAGGGCTGGGCCAGGTGGAAGCCAGGAGCCAGGAGCTGCTTCCGGGTCTCTCATGTGGGTGCAGGGGCCCAAGCATTTGGGCCATCTTCTGCTGCTTTCCCAGGTGCATTAGCAGGGAGCTGGATTGGAAGTGGAACAGCCAGGACTCAAACCGGCACCTATATGGGATGCTGGCACTGCAGATGGCGGCTTTACCTGCTATGCCACAGCGCCAGCCCCATCATCAGCTCACATTTTAATATGTGTTTTATATCTATTGCATTTAATCCACTTTTATCATTCAGATCAGTGCGGCTTATCTGGGATGCTGGAGGTTGTGCTAGCAACAGTGTCCTACAGCTACCACATCATTTTATTTATTTGAAAGCCAGAGTGTGGGGGAGGCAGAGGCAGAGTGAGAGGGTGAGCCAGAGATCTATGTGCTGATTCACTCCCCAGATGGCTGCGGTGGGAGCCAGGCTGAAGCCAGGAGCCAGAACCTCCATCTCGGTCTCCCACATTGGCAGCAGGGGCCCACGCACTGGGGCCACCTTCTGTGACTTTCCCAGGTGCGTGAGCAGGGAACTGGATTGGAACGGGTGCTGCAGTAAGGGATGGTGGTGTCTCACCAGGCACCGGCCCCTACTACGTCTTTCCTTTGTTTACCCCCAAATCTGCAGGTGCCAGGTTCAATGCAAGAGGCGACATCCTGACCGCGCAAGCCGCGGAGATGTCACTATCCATTTTGCTTTCCCACATCCCCTGCTTCAGCCCCTACTGGGCGCCCACCTCTGGCATTGCCTTAATCCTCCTCTGCCAGGTGGAAAGATGCGGGCAGGTGGGCAGCGGGCAGGATCGCTGCTCAAAATCACATCCTCGCGCTGAAAGCGTGAGAGCGGCCGTCAGCCCCTGCACCCGGCCAGCGCGTGTGCGGGGAGAACTCGGCCTCGACTGCACACAGCTGTCCCGGCACTGGCTGGGCGGGCACGGCCGGCCCTCCGCAGCAGCCCCAGCCTGGGCCTCCAGCTCCTGCCCTGCTGCTCGCCCCGACTCCAGGGCACAAAGACCTGGCTGCATCTGCTCCCGGGTGCCCTGGGGGCGTGGGGGGCACCGGCTGGGAAAAGGGAGCTAAGATCATCATGAGTTCAGTAGAAGGAGGCGACGGTGGTCTTCGGGGTTCCTTGCCAGCCTGGGCACGTGACAAGCCAGCCAGCCCTTGCGCGGGGAAGCCATGGGTGCCTGGCCTCCGAGCCGGCAGGCGGTCACTGCACGCCCTTTGCTGCTCTGGGTAGGGGCCCCCGGGCGCACGTGACGGCTCCCGGGGAGTGGTCCCTAGAGGCGGCACAGGTACTGCGTCTCTTTCTGGAAGCTGGGACCTCCTCCTCGCCAGAGCCAAGAGCGCGGCGCCTCCGCGCTGTGGCCGGGCTCTGCCAGGCATAAGGAAGGGGCTCCTGAGGGATCCTGGGCCGGGATCGGCGTTGGGGGCGGGGGCGCCAGCTCAAGGCTTGTGACTTCTGCTGGCACAGCCGCGCGCAGCGGCGCCCCGGTCTGGCTCTGATCGGACGGGCGAGCGCCACGCAGAGCGCAGCCCGCACCGCCCTCCCCCACCCCCGCTCCGGGCTGCGGGTCCGCTGCTGACGTCATTGCTCCGGATCCGCAGTCGCCCCTGGGCTTTGGCTCCGCGTCGGGAACGCAGGCGCGGGAGTGGGCCGCCCCGCGGCAGCTGCAGACCCCGGCCCGCGCCGCCCCCGCAGAGCCCGCAGTGGGCGCGGCGGCCCATCCCCCGCTCGCGCGCGCGCCGGGCGTGCCGGCCCCGCGGTCTGATTTATGAGCCCGATAATAAAAATCCCATTAGGCGCCTCTCATTGAGAAAAAGGAGAGGAAGGAAAAAAAAGCCGCGTGTGTCACCGGGCAGCATTGACGCAGGCGGCTCTGACGTCAGCAGCCGCGGGCGGGCAGGCAGGAGTGGGGGGACGCCGGGGAACCAAGAGGGGCGCGCGAGGGACGGCGGCCCCTGCGCCCCTGCAGCTCCCGCCCCCGCTGCCGCCTCCCGCGGGACCCACGCGCACCTTTGGGGTTCCCCCTAGTCGCCACCCCTTCCTCGCGGGCCTCCTGCAGCCCGCTGCAGGGGTGCCCCCCTCAGAGGGCCCTGAGAACCCCCTCCTCTCTGGCCCCCACCGCTGTCCCTGGAGGACAGAGCAGGGCAGGGGGAGGCGGCCTGGTGCTCCCTGCGGAGGTGGCCCTTATGGGAGCTCCCTGCAGACCCACCCGCACCAGACCTGCGCCCCCCTCCCCCAGCCAGGTGCCCCTTGTTCAAGGCCTGAGAGACCAAGCAAGCAGTCAGGGGTATTTTTCTATTTAGAAAATCAGTAGGACAGGAGGAAAAGTCAGTGTGCTGGGCGGGGCTCTTCCAAGGCTGGAAGGGGGGGGGGGGTGGGGGGGTCGGGGGCCAGGCAGGTGGAGCCACCGTCAAAGCCACTTTTGGTGGCAAAGCAGAGCTGACTCTGAATTTCCCCCAAATCCACCACGTAACATAGGCTTGACCTTGACCACCATAGTCCAGCCCTCCAGGAAACCCGTGCCTCTGTCCTCTCTCGTCCACTTGGGGAGGCAGAAAGGACTGGAATTTCCCAGCGCAGGTGCCGCTCCCCCCCCCCCCCCCCCGCCCCCGCCAAAGTCCCTGGAATAAACACCTGCATGTCTGGTTCTCCCACAGCACTGTTTGTCTCAGCTCTGTTAGCATAGCCAGGAGGTGGGGACACCCAGATGCCCAGCAGCTGATGAAACAAAATGTGGTCCGTCTACACGGCAGGCCTCACCGGCCAGGGAGAGGACTTGGGACACTGCCAGGGGTCAGGAGGAGAATGGCCCTGGAGGACATCGGCGGAGTGAAGTCCTGTGCAATCCCATTCACTCAAGTTCCCTAGTGGAGCTGCGTTCCTGGGGAGAGGAAGTCGGAGGCGCTTGCCAGGGCCTGCGAGAGGGGAGTCGCTGTGTGTTGGCACAGAGTTGCTGTTTGGGGTGGTGGGAAAAAATTGGGAGTTGGTGCAGGCAAGAGTTTCAGAGCATTGTGAACTGAACCAGCAGTACTGAACAGGCCTAAGGCTAATCCAGTCAACGGGAGCATCACCCTCCAGCTCACATCAACCATGGCGGTCACCCCACCTTAAATGAGCCCCTGGCCTCCTTGGGAGCAGAGCGAGGGGAGACACCAGAGGTCACCAGCACTGGCTTGCCCTCATGTGTCCTGAGAGGTCCTCATATCTGTGGGGACGAGCTGGGAGGGCTGCATCCCCGGGCGGCAGGGCTCGTCCCCGTGATGGTGTTTTACCGGGAGCCCCGCCCCAACACAGCACACTTCAACATCATGGGGTTCTGCTTGGGAGACCATTGTGGGTCACTACTGACCCAGGTGTCTTTGTTTCCGCCTACTGCTGTAATAGCTCACTACACATCTACCTTGGGGTTCTGCAGGTCACGGGTCTGCGATGGGGTTCCCTGGGGTGACCCCCTGGGGACAGCAGCTCTAGGGGAGCTGGCTTCTTCCAGCTCCTGCGCGCCTCGGCTCTGGCCCCTTCCTCAAGGAGTCCCATGAGTCAACGGGGCAGGCCTTCTGGGTAATTTAGGCTGGTCTGGCATCTCAGGATGCTCACCTTTAACCTCGTCCACTGAGCTCCCTTGGCTGCGTCGGCGACCTTGCCATGGGCTCTGGGCCTTAAGACACGGACACCTTTGGGGACCTCATCTTTCTGTCAATCACGCGAAGGGGTGTCATGACTGATTGTATCTTCGGGAATGTGACCACCCAAAGACTTCCAAAGGGAATTTGGGGCTGACTGCATGCGTAGGAGAGCGGGGGGACTTCCAGAGCTCTGGAGGAGAGAGGAAGCAGCTGTCATCTTCCTGTTGAACACCTGTCCATGGCTACCTGCTGCTTAGCATAGACCCGATCCTGTGGGCCAATCACAGGGGCTCTCACTCTCCTGCCCGGCCCCTCTACTGCTGCGGACCAATCACAAGGCGGCCCTTGGGCGTCTGTCTCACCACTGGCCTCTGGCAGGCCCTTTGTCCCCTTCCTCTCCCCGAGTTTGGACGCCCCACCAGAAATGCCACTTCCAAGGACTCTTCCTGCCCCTTGTCCCAGCCCCGCCCCCAACAACACAGCTCCCTGGCAGGTGTCCTGTCCCTGGCTGGCCGTGGTTGCCCCTGTTGCCCGGAGCCCAGCCACTCCCGGGCATCATGGGGAGAGTCCACCCTGTTTCTCCCCAGCCTGGGCCCTGGCGTGCGAGGCGCTGCGTCTGGCACATGGACCCTGCTCAGCAAGTACATCTTCTTGCGAGCAGCTCTGGGCCATGGGGTCCTGCTTCTCTGGACGTCCAAGTGCAGGTTCCGGCACAGACCAGGTGGGAGCCAGAGCCTTCTGCTGGGGGCTGCAAGCTTCCTTCTGTCTGCTTCCTTACCTTGTTCTATCATCGGTGAACTTCACTCACTGTATCACTTTATCACTCACAGTTGAAATATTTTATTGGCTATTTTCCACTTGTATTTCAAAATTTTTAAGAGAAATTGGTAGATGCAAGCAAAAAGTAAATTAAAAGTGTTCCCTGGCTTCCTGGCTTGTGTGGAGCCATCTTGGGTCTTTGTTCAAATTGAATATGTGCATAAGCATGTCTTAATAGTTCCCTTACAGCATCATTGCACACGTATATGTTTTATTTTAACATTGCCATGGTTACCAAAAGAAGTCATTGAAAAAAAATTCTTGATCAGAGATCAAATTATAAATGGGTTCCATGCTGTGACAGCGTGTTCTTTCATTTGTACATTAGTCAAAAATTTTAGCATTTCTCCATGGAAAATTCCAGAGTGGCAAAGGACTCGCAGAGTGTTGAGCACTGTCTCGAATCTGGGAGCAGCAACTTCTCAACTTTTGGTGACATATTCACTTATTTTCCATGTCGGAAAACCCTTGTGTGCTCACAGATAGCGCGGGGGGCGGGGGCTGTGAGACCTTAATGAGCAACAGAGGCGCTGCAGGGCTCCAGGGGCTCTGACTTCCCATGCAGCCTCACTGCGGCCTGCAGCTCCCGCGGCACTGAAAAGCCGGCTGCTTCCCCGAGAGTGCAGAGCTGAACACACGTAGGCCAGTTCTAACGAGCAAACGCTACCTTTGGTCATCCACAAGCAGGGACAGTTTGTAAGTTGGCGTTTGGGTTGGCCTAGCAACACCGCCCCTTTTTTGACAGCTTCCCTGTCTGTTCCCAGCTGACTTCTGCCTCTACCTTATTAGCACGGGTTCTGTTGGAGCACAGCCCTTGTTGTCCTGAAGTCGAACGTTGTGACGCCTCCCTTCATCGCTCCACAAATTGGCCAAAGTCTGCAGTCACTCACATGGAAAAAGTGAAATCCCACGAGGAAGTTGGGGTGCCCTGAACGAAGGCGTGTTCGGGGGGAGCACAGTGCCTCCTGTGTTGATTCCTTCCTCGGTTTCACGCTGAAGTAGGACGTCGGAGCTGTGAAAGCAGAAGTGTCCTGGATGTCAGGCCACACGGTGGGAGCCAGGCGCAGAGGACGGCTGGGCACCGACCAGAGGGGCCTGGACCCCCGCTTGAGTTGGGAGGGGAAGGGGCATTGGTGGCAGTTCCAAGTTCTGACCTCCTGTCTCCTTTTATGGCTGGCCCCTGGTCCTGCTGGGGAGGTGACAGGCTCAGTCCAGTGACAAAGTCCCAGTGAGGGAGGTAGAACAATCTGCTAAAGGCATCAGGAAAAGATGGGTGTCCATCTCATCTCTCCCCTCACCCCATACCTCGTACAGAAAATGGCGCTGGGGTCTCCATGGATAGTCTAGCCGTGAAGGGACCAGTATTGGGGGGAGACCGAGAGACACCCCTGTGGGCCGGCTCTGGCTGCATTGAGCCCCTGATCAGTGGACTGATCCCACAGCCACTGTGAGTGGGAACCAGCGGTGGGGGCAGGGAAGAGGGTCCCTGGCTCACACCCTCTGCTGGCTGTGAGGCAGTGGGGCCAAGCCTGTGCAGGCTGGTCAAGCCTACTGACCTCATCCCAAGGGGTCAGGGAGTATGTGAGCTCCCAGGTGGAGGCATAGGCGGGACTGGAATCCAAGAAGGGCTCAGAGCCAGGGGAGGGCCGAGGCAGGGTGCTGGGCAGAGGGGCGGGCATGGTGAGGGTGGGGAGGCACGATGGGCTAGGGGCCTCCAGGAGAGAGAGGAGCTCGGGGCCAGGGAGGAGGACGAGGCTGGAGGGGCGAGTGGGAGCCTGCGCTGACCACCCTTGAGGGACTTCTTGGATGCTCTGAAGCCAGTCAGACGTCCCCTGGGGCTGGGACAGGGACACGCCAGGTGGCCGCCTGTGGTTGTGGGCGCTGAGTTATACCATGGGTGGTGACAGGACACTGAGTGGTGCGATATCTGGGGACAGAGGGATGTGGGAGAGAGGGGAGGGGGAGGAGTGATCACAGTTTTCCTGGGAGCCGCTGGGAGAGTGTGCAAGACAGAAGCCTGGCACTTGGCCCGAGGGGTTGAAGATTGCAGAGCAGAGGGTACAGTTTGGGGCAAGGGGTGGTGGTGCTGAGCGAGGGCCAGAGTGAGGCGTGCCCATGGCATGGTGTACTGCTGCCCCTGCCCTCGGCACAGACCAGGAGAGGCTGCTCCTCGAATGAGGCCTTTGCAGCCACCGATGAAGCTGAATTTCAGAAGTGCAGGTGCAGGTCGGCGCCCCGGCCACACCTGTGCTTTCCTCCCGCGGGCCACGGGCCCCTCGGATGCTCTGGTGTTCTGTCACCTGGGTGAGGGGAGTGGACCTTGAGACCCTCCGCTCTCCCTGCCTTTCTTGTATTTTTTTTTCGGGGGGGGGCAGTCTTCCTTTGCTAGCGAACTGAACTCAAAGTCAGATTTTAGCTCTCAGGGAGAGGCAAGGGAAAGAACGATGTATTTTCCACGGAATCAAAAGCGTCTGGTTCCACCCCTCCGAGCTGGAAACGTGATCTTCGATTGAAGACACCGTCCCAGTTCTCTGTTGAAAGTTTCCTTTTCAGAGACTTGATTTCTTGGTGAAGCCCTTCAAAGAGGGGGCGTGGAATTCGGCTCGGCCCTCCGTGCCCTCACTGACAGCCTCACAGGAGCTGCATGGAGACTCAGAACGTTCCGAGCTGGAAGGGGACTCACAGGTGATGAGTTTGGCTCTCTCCTTTTATAAAGGTGGCGGAGAACACCCAGCAAGGTGGAACAATCTTTCCTGAGTTAAGCCTGAGGTAAAGGTGGCGAGGACAGCAATGAGCAGGCGTGCAGGTCCCCTAAATTCAAGTTCTTTCCCCCTCATTATCTTGGTAGGGAGTTCTTTTTTTTAAGATTTATTTATTAGGCCAGCGCCGCAGCTCAATAGGCTAATCCTCCACCTGTGGCGCTGGCACACCAGGTTCTAGTCCTGGTCAGGATGCCGGATTCTGTCCCGATTGCCCCTCTTCCAGGCCAGCTCTCTGCTATGGCCCGGGAGTGCAATGGAGGATGGCCCAAGTGCTTGGGCCCTGCACCCCATGGGAGACCAGGAGAAGCACCTGGCTCCTGGCTTCGGATCAGCGCTGTGCGCCGGCCGCAGCACACTGGCCGTGGCGGCCATTGGAGGGTGAACCAATGGCAAAAGGAAGACCTTTCTCTCTGCCTCTCTCTCTCACTGTCTACTCTGCCTGTCAAAAAAAGATTTATTTATTTATTATTTGAAAGGCAGAGTTACAGAGAGGCAAAAGCAGAGAGAAAGAGGGGTGGGGGAGAAAGTCTTCCATCTACCGTCTCACTCCCCAAATGGCCACAAGAATGGCCAGAGCTGGGCCAATCCAAAGCCAGGAGCCAGGAGCTTCTTCCAGGAATCCCATATGGGTAAGGAGCTCAAGGACCTGGGTCATCTTTTACTGTTTTCCCAGGCTATAGCAGACAGCTGGATTGGAAGTGGAGCAGCTAGGACTCAAACCAGCATATGGGATGCTGGCACTATAGGTGGTGGCTTTACCTGTTCCACCATAGTGCTGGTCCCAGCAGGGAGATGTTTCAAAGATGATAGGCATACAAGCCACAGACAGATACTTGCTAGATAGACGGGTGACAGGTAGATAACAGGAACATGATTGATATGTAGACAGATGATCAGTCGGATGGTAGAGATATATAGATCAGTGGATTGTTGATGGTTATGCCTTTAAGTGATGCACTGTTTGATCCTTAAGCCTATCAGGTAATGATGGAAAACGCTATTTTATCCCTGTTTTACAGAAAAGGAAGCAGACGTTTGGTTGTATTAAGGATTTCCCCAGGTCCGATGAGGAAGAAGAGGATGTCCTTGTCGGCTTCCAGTGGACTGATTTTCCAGAGTGTTTTACCACATCCAAAGCAAATACTGGGTGGAAATTTGTGCGGCCAACTTGGTGGGCAGGTGTCACAGACGCCCTCGTGTACCAGGAGCTGCTTCCTGCATCGCATTCCGCGTGGTCTCAGAGGAAGCAGTCCCTCACCCCCATCATTTCAGCTCGGGGAGCCAACTTTCCTCCTTAGAACTCAGTGAATGCTTTCTCATTGACGGATATCTGCTCGCACTTGGGGCATTTTATTTATGGTTCTTTATGAAAGGACAGCAATGGGCGAGCTGCAAACCGGAGCAGTTCTCAGACGACCGTGCCGCCTCTGATGAGACTCTGGGTGCCTGCCCTTGCTCCAGCTGCCTACTTCCAGAAAGTTCCCCTGAAGTTATCCCGCCCACAGGATGAAATCATAAACTCACAGAGTAATTCACCACCGCATTTTTGTGACTGGAAACGACTGGAAATCACCTAACTGTCCACACAGGAGGCCGGCTGCGTGTGCTGTGGTCCCTGAACACGCGGGGCAGGGCCGCTCCCAGAGCAAGCTGGTGCAGGTGTCGGTCCATGACCCAGCAGGCACGAGTGGGAGAGAGCATGCGTGGTGCGCCGCAGGTGGTGGACAGTAAACGCACATCTGCCTGTTCTGGCGGCTCAGGGAGGAGCGCAGACCTGAGGCGGAGAGCAGTGGCGAGCGAGGCCACAGTGTTTTCCTGACAAAGTGAAGACGCAGAACCTCCTACGCCTGTGTGTGCTCAGACTGGAGTCTTTATGGCCATGGGCCCGGGTCTGCTGTTGCTTCTCCCCACCTCCCTCTTGTGGGAAAGTGTGGGTGGGGGATTTCTGGACGTGGAAATTCCCCTAAACAAACCCCTCCGGACAGAGCTGGCCCTCGGGATTCTTATCTTGGAGGAGCACGTGGCTCCTTCAGTCCAGGGCTTAGAGCCTTGTCGGCCAGCTGTCTTAGTTCCTCAGGTCAGAGAATTCCTTTTATTTTTTAATATTTATTTAATTTGAAGAGTTAGAGAGAGAGAGAGAGAGAGAGAGCTCTTCCATCCACTGGTTCACTCCCCAGATGGCTACAGCAGCCAGCGCTGGGCCAGGCAGAAGCCAGGAGCTTCTTCCAGGTCTCTCTCGTGGTGCAGGGGCCCAAGCATTTGGTCCATCTCCCACTGCCTTCCCAGGCGCATCAGCAGGGAACTTGATGAGAAGTGGAGCAGCTGGATCGCAAACTGGAGCCCCTATGGGATGCCGGCCTCCTGGGCGGCGGCTTTCCCCACTGCACCGCGGCGCTGGCCCCGAGGGAACGCTTTCTGATATAGGGCAGGCAAGGGCACCTCGGGCTGAGGGAGGCAGACGGGAGGCTGGTCTTGCTCGCAGGGCTTCTTCCCTGTTCCATTGCACATACATGCATTTTCTACAAGTTCTCGTGTTCGTCAGCCCCTCGTACACAGGTGGGCTACCATCTTCCTAGCAGCCTCTACACGCCCAGCTTCACAGCAAGTCACACAGGTGGATCAGCAAACGCAAGTGCTGGGAGCCCCAGTCCTCACTGTGATGGGTACAATGGGGAGAGGCAGTGAAGACCCCTGCGTTCTGAAATGTGGAAGGGTCGACTGTGTGCGTCTGAATGTGTGTGTGCCTGTGTGTGTCCGTGTGTGTGGGTGTGCCTGTGTACCTGTGTGTGTGCCCGTGTGTCTGTGAGCCTATGTGTGTGCACCTGTGGCTGTAGGCCTGTGTGCTCTTGTGTGCACCTCTGTGTGTGTGCCTATGTGTGGGCCTCTGTGTGTGTGCCTGTGTGTGTCTGTGAGCCCTCTGTGTGTGTGTGCCTCTGTGGGTGCCTCTGTTTGTGTGCACCTCTGTGTGTGTATACATACCTCTGCATGTGTGTGTGCCTGTGTGTGCCTATGTGTGTGCACCTCTGTGTGTGTGCCTGTGTGCGTGCCTCTGTTTGTGTGCACCTCTGTGTGTATACATACCTCTGCATGTGTGTGTGCTTGGGTGTGTACCTCTGCATGTGTGTGTGCCTGTGTGTGTATACGTACCTCTGCATGTATGTGTGCCTGTGTGCGGGCCTCTGTGTATGCCTGTGTGTGTGAGCCTATGTGTGTGTGCCTGTGTATGTGCCTATGTGTGTGTGTGCCTGTGTGTGGGCCTCTGTTTGTGTACACCTCTGTGTGTGTATGCATAGCTCTGCATGTGTGTGTGCCTGTGTGTGCCTGT
This sequence comes from Lepus europaeus, assembly GCF_033115175.1. Lineage (NCBI taxonomy): Eukaryota > Metazoa > Chordata > Mammalia > Lagomorpha > Leporidae > Lepus > Lepus europaeus. The sequence goes on along the minus strand of NC_084829.1, from coordinate 166,381,221 downwards.
GTGTGCCTATGTGTGCACCTCTGTGTGTGTGCCTGTGTGTGCCTCTCTTTGTGTGCACCTCTGTGTGTGTATGTGTAGCTCTGCATGTGTGTGTGCCTGTGTGTGTATCTATGTGTGTTTGTGTGCCTGTGTGGGTGCCTCTGTTTGTGTGCACCTCTGTGTGTGTATACATACCTCTGCATGTGTGTGCCTGTGTGTGTACCTCTGCATGTGTGTGCCTGTGTGTGTATACGTACCTCTGCATGTATGTGTGCCTGTGTGCGGGCCTCTGTGTATGCCTGTGTGTGTGAGCCTATGTGTGTGTGCCTGTGTGTGCCTGTGTATGTGCCTATGTGTGAGCCTGTGTGTGTGCCTGTGTGTGTATCTATGTGTGTGTGCCTGTGTGTGGGCCTCTGTTTGTGTACACCTCTGTGTGTGTATGCATAGCTCTGCATGTGTGTGTGCCTGTGTGTGTGCCTGTGTGTGTATCTGTGTGTGTTGGTGTGCCTGTGTGTGGGCCTCTGTGTGTGTGTGCCTGTGTGTAGGTGTACCTCTGCATGTGTGTGTGCCTGTTTGTGTCTGTGAGCCCTCTGTGTGTGTGTTTGCGTCTATGTGTGAGCGTGCCTGTGTGTATGGATACCTCTGTGTACAAGTGTGTGTGTGCATGTGCACATGTGTGTGCATTGGTTGCCCAGAGGTGACTGCTGCAGGGACACCCCAGCAGCAATGAGCACATCAGGAAACAGGTCTTGGTGTCTAATTCCACGAAAAGGAGCTATGTTCCTCCGGGAGCTGTCTGACGCCCTGACAGAAGCAAGGTGGGCTAAGAGGAGCCCAGAGTGAGGATGTGCCTGGACGTAGGGGGCTGGCTGTGGGGGCACAGGCACCCACTCCGACTTCTCTCACTGGCTCTTACTGGGTCAAATGTGAGCAGTGGGATCATTGCGTTAGGGAATGCATTCTTAGCCACTAAAAGTGGGCAACACTGCTGACCGGCTGATGAATAATTGAGGGGAAGGCCCCCCCGACTCCCCCCCACAGGCACTGAGTGGCCGAGGTTGATGAGTGGGTGCTGTTTCCAGGAGGAGCCAGGTATCTGCTCCCCATCGTGTCTGCTCACTGACCAGCTGCAAGTGGAGCAAAGTTAGAACACAGACAACACCTCGATCAGAGTCCCCTGCAGCCACGGGGACGGAGGCCATGGCGGGCTCCAGGCGTGCCCTGCAGCCATGGCGACGGAGGCCATGGCGGGCTCCAGGCGTGCCCTGCAGCCACGGGGACGGAGGCCACCGCAGGCTCCAGGTGTGCCCTGCAGCCACGGGGACGGAGGCCACGCCGGGCTCCAGGCGTGCGCTGCAGCCAAGGAGTCGGAGGCCACCGCAGGCTCCAGGCGTGCGCTGCAGCCAAGGGGTCGGAGGCCACGGCGGGCTCCAGGCGTGCGCTGCAGCCACGGGGACGGAGGCCACCGCGGGCTCCAGGCGTGCCCTGCAGCCAAGGGGTCGGAGGCCACGGCGGGCTCCAGGCGTGCCCTGCAGCTGCGAGGACAGAGGCCACGGCGGGCTCCAGGCGTGCCCTGCAGCTGCGAGGACAGAGGCCACTGCGGGCTCCGGGTGTGCCCTTCTGGAGAGCACAGTGCTCAGGTTCCATGCTGCAACACATCCAGGCCCTGACAGCTGCATTACAACTGGGAAGACACTCTGCACTCTTCAGAAACGTCCACGTCGGCACAAAGGAGGCCAAGGATTGTCCAAGCTGAAGGACTCCCAAGCGGGGAAGGACATGCGATTCTTTGTCCCGGACTGCAGGGGGCGGTAGACCAAGGTACCGCGTCAGTGCCCTCACAGATGACAGCCCTGTGTTCCTACAGGGAATTACCTTTGGTCTTAGGAAACCACACAGGGAAGTGAAGGGCCCACAAGTATATAACTCCCTCTCCTAGGACCATAGAATGAGAATGAGTGTGTAAGTCGTAAAATGGGAGTAAAATGCTAGCAACAGGTGAATCGGCAACAGGTGTTTGCGTATTTCTGCACGGTTTTCATTGCAACTTCTTTGTAAATTTGAAAATTATTTACCACTGAAAACGTGAGTGATGCACAGTGTTCAGCTCCTGAATCTTTGGGTCTAACGCGTTCATTCACAAATTGAGGCATGCTAGTTCAGGTCTGATGAGTCTCCTGCACTGATTAAAAGCAATTTTCCTAACTGAGAAATTCCTTTCGGGCTAGAGATGACCGTGCCAGCGCCATGGGAGAATGCCAGCTTTTCTACCCATGGGCCTTTTGGGTCAAGGTGCTACGGTGCTTGGGGTTGAACTGCTGCTTGCAATGCTAGCTCCCATATCACAGTGCTGGTTCGAGTCCCGGCTGCTCCACTTCCAATCCAGCTCCCTGCTAATGCACCTGGGAAAGCAGCAGAAGATGGCCCAAGTGCTTGGGCCTCTGCACCCATGTGGGAGATTCTGGTGAAGTTCCTGGCTCCTGCCTTTGGCCTGGCATAGCTCTGACTGTTGCGGATATTTGGGGAGTGAACCAGTGGATGGAAGACCTCTTTCTCTCTGTCTCCACCTCTCTCTGTGTTGCTCTGCCTTTCAAATAAACAAGTAAATAGAAATCCTTTACAAAATGTCTCCAGGCTTTCCTGATGCTGTCAGGACTCCTGAGTGTGGTCTGAAGGCTTTTGTTACGTGTTCACCCTTCAGCCACATGTGCACGGGGAGGACCAGGGCAGTGGTGCCCAGTGTTGGCTGGGGAGGCATCCGGAGGGGATGCAGGTGGGGAGGAGCAGCCCTGCTGATACTCCTGACAAGTAGCAGACCGCTACGGAGAGGCATCGGGGCTGCCCCAGTGTGCGGATGGGTTCTGGGGTGGCCGTGGAGCTGAGGACCCAGGAGCAAGACAAGTGAGAGAGACAGGCGCAGGGCCTCTCCCCACCCCCACGCCCAGCTTCCAGGAGCATTTTGGGGTCCCGGCTTCTCTGAGAGGGCTTTAGCAGTGCCGTGGGTTTTAACAGCACAGTCCAGGCTGCTGCCCCGGAATGGAGTGAAGGGGTGTGGGCTGGGAGGGGGCAGCAGCAGCCCCAGTGTGACGGGAGCAGGGTTGGGGGGAAGACCCCGGGGACACATGGAATGGGGGTGAGCACAGTGGTCACTGTTATGCCGATGGCTTGGGCTTGAGGACAAAGGGAGCAAGAGGTTTCCGTCTCCTGAGACAGAGGTGGGTGTGAGGGCAGCTGGGGTTTCAGATCCCCTGGACACCCACGAGGAGCTGCAGCAGAGACCGAGTCCAGGGTGAGAAGTCGTCAGTGTCCGGATAGCACTGAGAGCCTGCAGGCCAAGTCCTGAGGGCCACCCGGACCTCAGCAGCCGTAGATGAGATCAGGGCACAGTGCAGGGGGTGAGGGGTGTGGCAGGGTGTAACCGTGTGTAGGTGTGTTTGTGTATTTATATCTATATGTATGTATTAAAGTGTGTGCATACACATGTGCATGTGCATGTGTTATATGCACATGTATATGTGTACGCATGTGTGTATACACATGTGTGCACGTGCACCTGCATTTGTGTACGTGTGTGTGCATGTATGCACTGAGCACGTGTCCACATACATTTGCATGTTTTTGTACACATGCATGTATGTGTGTGCATGTACGTGCACATATACACACATGTATATGTATGCATGTATGTGTATATGCATGCATGCACTGAGCATGTATGTGTTCACGTACTTTTGTATGTCCATGTGCATATATGTGTATACGCACACACGTGTGTACATATGTATATGTGTGTATGTGTTTGTGTGTATGCATGTGTATATGTGTGCATCTGTTAAGAGCATGTATGTGTGCATGCATGTGTGTGTGTGTGTAGTGAGGGGACAGAATGGCAGGAAATGTTGGGGCAGCTGCCAAGGGCTCCCCTAGGGTAGCACGGGAGCGGGATCTGGTGGCCAGGTGGCCTACGCTGGGGCAGGGCCAGACCGAAAAGGCAACGGGCCTCCTCCCTGTGGCCCGGGGTCAGGCCTGCCCGCTCAGGGCCTCAGGTGCTCAGACACCCCCTCCGGGCCGTCTGCTGTGCCCGACCAGCGCGCTGGTCTCACTGAGGCTCAGATGGCCAACCTTTGTGCCTTGAGCCCAAACCACGGGATGCGTTTATGAAGCTCCCGCAGGGTACAAGACACCTCAGAACCCAGTCCCTCGGGATTCTGGGCGAGGACCCGAAGCCGCGCCCAGCCGGGGGCAGGGGTCCGGCGGGGATGGGGGGCTCGCCCTCCAGCCGCTCCCGCAGCAGCGCCGCAAGCGCAAGCCTGCGGATTCCGTGCGAGCGGGCCCCGCGGGGGAACAGGCGCTGCGGCCCCCGCACCCTCACTCCGCGCCTCCTCCCGCTAAGCTCGGGTCTCGCTGCTCCGGGAGCGCGGGTGCGGAGGAGGCTACATTCCGGGCGCCAGCCACTGCCCCGAGCCACGCGGCCACTCTCCTCTCTCTGGCTACCCTGTGTACAGCAGAACAGCCGTGGTCCGGGTCCCTATCCCGGCTCTCGGTAGAGCCGGGGGTGAGCGCAGCTCTCTGCGTGCGTTCCAGCATCTTAGAGGCAGAAAAGACCCCCCAGGAACGGGAGAGGGTAGACCTTTGGCCTCCTAAGCGTGGTCGTTTGCCCCCTCCCCGCCACCGCCTCCGTCTGGCAAGGGCGCCCCCAGCGCAGGCCACATCCGCCGGGGCCTGGTGGTCCCCGCGCGCGCACAGCCATCCATTCACAGACTCCCGGAGCTGCGGCCCCAAGACTCCAACCGAATCTATGAATGGGGAGAGGCAGCAGAAGCCGTGTCTGTTTCCACTCGCTACCTCCCCGCCCCCTGCCTCCCTCCCGGCGGAGCGACCCCCGCACAGAGTGACAAGGGGCGGGGGCGTGCGGAGAGGGTGCGAGTCTGGCTGGAGACCGCACTATTTATATACACGCGCGAGCTCAGGACAAAGCGGGCCGAGCGGAGTCGCCCCCTCCGCGCTCCCCGGCGGCGGCGGCTCTGGCTTCAGCCCCCCTCCCCCGGGGCGGGCGGGCAGGTGCGGGGGTGGGAGCCGTCTCTGCGGGAGCGGTCTCGCCGAAGGTCCGGCTGCTGACGTCCGAGCGCCTGCTCCTGTCAATGAGCGGCAGCGGCAGCCTGGGGACGGTGCTGGCAACGAGGCTGCAAACGTCATCGCCTCCTGTTGGACGCGGGCGGGGGGGTGGGGGGTGGGGGGGTCCGAGCAGCCGCGCCGGCTTAAAGGAAAACTCTCCAAGTTCCAGGCGGCCAGGAGAGTCGCACCCCCAAACGCGAAGCGCGCGCGGGCACACGCGAGGCGCACACGCGTGCACACGCGGCCCCACACGCAGGTGTGTGAGTCCAAAGTTGCTGTGGCTGTGAGCTGGAACCCAGATGGACCGGCCTTCGTCCGCGCTTCGCGCGCTGCGAGACCCCGGGCTGGACTGGAACGAAAGAGGAGCGTCCACGCGGCCCAGGGTTGCGCGCCCCTGTCCGGGAGGATCAGCGCCGAGACCCAGAGTGTCCGTGGCCCTGGGGATGCCCCCGCTGAGTGGACAGACGCGGCGTCTCGGACAGGTGCTGAACTTGGGCGAGCCCCAGGCGCCTCTGGCAACTACTTCGGAGCAGTTCTGGATGCTGCCGGGGACCCTCCTCGCTGCGGGCGCCCGGAGTCCCACCCCCACCCCCTTCTGCACTCATGAACTTGACATGCAGCGGAGAGCAGGGATGCGCTTCTGCACACTTTGGCGGGTAAGTTGACAATTCCTTTTATCTGTTATTTAACCCTTGACGGTTCAGAAAAAACTTAATTCTAATCTTTTCCTTACTTAAAAAAAAAAAAAAAAGAAAACATACCATCATTTCCCTTCGTCCCTCCGGCACTAATAAAATGTGCGTGCGTGCGTGCGTGTGGCTTGCTGTGTCCGTGGTCGCCCCGTTTTGGGGGAGGGGCGGTGAGTGGGACCGGCAAGGGGAACCCGGAGTTTGCAAAGCCAGAAGTCGCGAGGGTTTGCAGAGGAGGCACTGGGGCGGCAGCAGCCCGGGTGCACCGCGACTGCCTCTGGCGAATGCCGGGTCCTCGAGGCGCCGGCCCCAGGCTCCGGACGAGGCTGCGCGCCAGCTGCAAACCGCAGCGGCCACCGCGCCAGACCTGCAGGTGCCTCCGGAGGCGGCCTGGGCAAGGGCAGCGCGTGCGCCCCAACTTCCTCTGCTCTCCTGCCGCCCTCCGCTTCTCAGCGGGGACGGGACCCCTTCCCCTGGCCGCCTCTGCCTTCCCAGCCTCTTTGATCGCTGATGCCATAGGGGAGGAAAGAGGTCCGGAGTCCCCGCACCTGACAGCGTCACATCGCGGTGCTGCGTTCTGCGGCGCTGTATTGTCTTCATTCCACACAGTTTCCCTAGCAGTCCGTTAGTGCCGCTGACCCCCAACGCCCCTCCCCACCAGACAGGGCACACGGGGCACCCCGCCCCCAGCACACACAGCCAGAACACAGCTCTTTGCAGAGTAGACCGGGCCTGGGGACAGAATCTGCCTGTGCACGGGCAGCTTCTCTGGGGTTCTGGTCTCTCCTCCCCTCTGGGCTCACCCTTGGAGTTGAAGGAAAAAGAGGAAGGGGGAGGGGGGAGAGAGAGAGAGGGAGAGAGAGAGGCGCCAGCAGCCCCTAGACGGAGGGCTGCACGGATGAACCGACTGTAGGATTTCTGCACCGAGTCCCTGCCCCCTCCTGCCATTCCCTTTCCCTCTGTAAGCAGCAATTTCCTCCAGGCTGCCTCCCTGGTCTCTTCGCCCCACCCCTCAGTCTCCACCTCACCACCCCCCCTGCTCTTAACCCCACCTTCACTCTCCTCTCCGAGGGGGGAGGGCGAGGGGGGGCTGGAAAACCCCCAAAGCCCCAGCCCTGGGCCGAGATGTCGAAGAAACGCAAAGCCCTCGAGGGTGGAGGCGGTGGAGGAGGATCCCGGCGGCCCGAGGAGGAACCCACTGCCTGGTTTGGGGGCAGTGGCAGCGAGGAGCAAGGTAGGGGGAGGGGGAGAAAGGAGAGGGGGCAGCAGGAGAGGAGGGGCTGAGGTCCCTCCCCTGGAGTGCTCTGCCTGGGCCTCGTCCTCCTCCGGGCTTCCATAGCAAGACTACTTGAGTAGACTTAGCCGATTTGTGTGTCTCTGGGGAGTCAGGGTGGGTGGCACTAGCTGCCTAGGCCAGGCTGCAGACCCAACTCTGGGTGAACTTGAAGCCCTGTGGGGAGGAAGGGTTGCAGAGGTAGGGCCAGGAGGTGCCGGCTGGGGATGGGCTTGGCTGCCCCCCCACCCTGTGGTCCTGTGCCTTGGAGGAGATGGACGGTGCTCGGCATGGCATGCATAGCCTGTGTGAGTGTCTGTGTGCAGGACTCCTGCCGGGGGGGGGGGGGGTGCTGGTGCCGGCCCCTGGGAGGACCAGCAGGGAGGGACTGCGTCCCTGCCCCTCCAGCCCAGGGATGCTCAGGGCTGCGTCATGTGCAGCCTTCTGCCCTGCCTGGCAGGCCTTTCCAAAGCCTCCTCAAGTTGGAGCTGAGGTCCGAGGGAGGTGCGCTGGCTGCTGGGATTGCACGGAGGGCTTGGCAGGGGAAGCAGCTGGGTCCCTCCAGGCCGAGAGTCATGCCGATGGAAAATTCCCTGGAGAGACACAAGTGATACTTGGGCATCTGATTGCCACGTAAAAGGAACCCAGACAGGCACATTTTGTTTTACCAAAAGCATCCTGGATTTGGCTAAAGTAGGCCCAAATGAACAAGTCAAGCTTTTCCCGGGCTGCAGTTATACGAAGGAAAACTGGGCTGGCAGGCAAGGTTTTGTTGTTGGCTAAGTTGTGGAAAATTTGGTGAAATGACACGTGGGGGCATAATCCGAACCCAGGTGGGTAGGAAGGTGGGGAGCTCGGGGATTCTCCTGCGTAGCTCGGCTCTCGTCTTTCTGTAGCATGGCCTTGGGCTCGTGGCCTGGGCTGGTGGCAGGTGCAGCTCCCGGTACAGCCTGGGAGACACGGGCTCATGTGTCCAAGATGGAGTCCATACCCCTTCTCCTTTGATGACACGGGTGGTACTGGGTCCCATTCAGAAAGCACGGATCTGTGGGTGCACTTGGGGCCTTTGGCATGGCTTGCTTGCATTTTGAAAACAGCACTGGGGCTGGCTGTCCCTGGACAGTGGTTTTTGGTGTTGGTAGCAACGGCTGAGGACAGTGCTGCGCCCATACCCCGACGGAGGTGCTATGCTCCTCACTGCCCTTGGTTTGTTTGACTTTCTTCACCCCATTAGGATTTTAGAGCAAAAACCAGTGCATTTATGAAGTTAATTTTACTGGGAAAAAATGGTATTTGGTAATAACTTCAAGTTTTGCAAATGACTTTGTTTGTATGGTTGGTGTTTTTATGGTCGGTGGAATACCTCGGTATCGCCACAAGGGTCTGGCAAATCCATCAGCTCTGAATGCAACGTTTGATTCTGGCCTGAGTGTGCTCCAGAGGGGAACAGACCCTCTTCTCCAGGTTAAGAAGCGATGACGTTTACAGGAAAGCACGACATTATTACGGTGAAGAGCAACCTGGATAGATGTAACGCTGCTGCAATAATTAATGCGTGCATGGCTGCAGTCCTAATGGGAAAGAACTGGGTTTTCACAAACATTTTCATTCTTTTGGTGGAAATATGGGCTATTAGAGCTTTTTATTTAAAAAAATATGCTGTGATGCCCTGCACCACCAGCAGCAAATCGTTCCTTCATCCCCTGGTGATATACGTTTGGCACAGGGCATTTGCCAGTCAGAATAGGCAACAGGAAGTACCCATATCCATATTATTCAGTGCTTAGCATAATTTTGAAATGACTGATTGTGCAAGCTGGTGTTATTTTAGTGCTTACAATGCCTGAAAGTTTTACTGTACCTCTGTATTTGGCAAATACGGTTGCCCCTTGATCATTGCCTGGGAATGTAACTGCAGAACCCGGCGAGGGTGTGAACGCTCACCTGCTCGGCTATTGTGAATGCGTTTCCTAGGGAGACAGGAGTCACACGGTCCAAGCGGCCAAAGCCTGTCCATTGCTCCACATATCTGATCAATGGCATATGTCGTATGTAGCTGACGGGGGGTGTGAGTGCCTGCCAGTGGTTACGTGCGGTATGTGCTGTATTTGGTATGTGTCTGGCGCATGGTTTACATGTCTCGTGTGTGACTATATGCATACGTGACTGCAGTTCTTGACGTGGGAATTGGGGAGGTCAAGTGCATACTTCTCTTGGTGTGGCAGCTGCCATGACTCAGACACTGAACTGCGACCTTGCGGCAGGTCTTTGTTGCCATTTTTGGTTTCCGCTTTGGGTCTCTGCACCAAATGCCAAAGTACACCCAGAGGAACAGAGACAAGGTCTTGTTGACCTTGAAACCCAGAAGCGGCTTCTTTTGAGTTCTCACAACTTGGAAGGCTGATGTGGTTGTCCATGTCAGCCTTGGAAGTGTGTTACAGTGTGTGGTAAACTAAGAAACTGGAACCTGGGTTTCAGTGGTAGTCACCGATTGTAAGACCACCTCCCGGCAGGCTGGTTGGATCTAAGGGTTTGAACAGCCGGTGAGCATGGACGCTGCCGGAGTAGAGAGTGGAAGGAGCTTTGAACCCAGCCACAAAGCCAGATTGCTCCTTTCTGTGTCCTCACCCAGCGCCAGTCCATGTGCTGGCAGTCCCCGGGCACGGCTGGCCTCCGCCATTTCCTGTGGTTGTGTTGCAATGGCGTCTATGTTGTTAACGGGTTCTCTTTAGGACATTCCTTCTGGGAATGAAGACAGGTTCCTGAGTGGGTCATTGTGCACACACATGGATGACTTTTCTTTCCTCCCTGACCTTGATAGAGCCGTCCTGCGTTATGTAGCTGGAGGAAAGCAAAGGGAAGTGCATTATCCTCGCCCGGGCCGAACATGTCTTTGGTTGTCCGTTGCAGCTGTTTGATGTGTGTGCACACGTGTGTGTGTGAAATTGTGATGTGAACATGGTCCTTCCATGGACGCCAGCTGACTTCAGTCCTGACCTATGTGCAGATTATACTGGCATGGATATTTGCATAAAATAAGAAAAATGAAGGTTTGGACTCTGCCTTGGAGAACTTTGGTGTGCACATGGCCCATGTCGGCCACAGTCTGTCCTCTGCTTGGTTGCTGTTTTTCGTTGCTTTGAACTCATCTCGCTGTGAGAATCATGGGGTGGGAGGGGCTGGGCAAATACTGAATAACTGCGCTTAGTGATCTTGTAAGATACTTCCAATTCTTTGTACATTCTTTTCATAGTGGTCTCTTTCAGAAAATTACTATTTACTTAGAAACCTGCTTAATCGCAAGGTATTTCATCTGTTATTCTTCACCGAGGTTCATTATCAACCCTGGCTGTCCCGCGGTTACTCTGTGGTTAGAAACCTGTTCTGTTAGCCCAGGTAGATTCTCTGAACTCCTGCTCCAATCCCCCATCCCCTCCTCCTCCCTCATCATTCTTTATTGTTTTGTCTTCTGGTTTTAACCCCCATTTCCATTAAGATGGTCTCTGGAGGTGAAATTATGCCAGCTATGTATTATTACATTAAGTTAGTCTCATTAGTGTTTTAAAAATAAGCAGTTTCTACTTTGGATGAAATTGGATGAGATGCTCTCCAGCCCAGCTCCCTGGGTTCCTGCCACAGTGATGTGTGAAGTCATGTAACCGGGGCCTCTGGCAGAGGGGCCTGGACGTGAGCTACTCCGGTTTCTCGTTCCTTGGATCTCTTGAGCCACAGTGGAGCCATTTATGGGTAGCTGTTCTGTTGCCCAGTGGACCAACGACGGAAGCAAACACGTGGTTTCCTATAAGCGTGCCCCAATCCCGTTTCAGACTGGCACTTGGGTTTTGGGGCTTTCCTGTGCCATTAGTGGGGAGAGCCTGCACCTGAGTCGTGTCCATTCTCTGCCTCAGAAACTGACCTGCATCTACATGGGCTCCTAATGTCGGCCAGAGCCAGCTGCCCTATAGACGAAGGCTTTTAGTAGAGTTCATCGGACGACTAGTTTTTATGTCAAATGAAAAACCTCTTCTGGGTGATTTGTAACCATTGATATTAAGGAGCTGATCTGGTCCTGGGGGAAAGAGATCAGTCTTAAAGAGAGCAGACCAGCGTGGTCCCAGAGGAGTTCAGTGCCTGGAGGATTTCGTCTCAGATTGCTCTTTTTTTGGGGGGGGATGTTTGTGTCTCTTGCGTTCCACACTCAACATCAGAAAGGCCCCTGCCATGGGGAGGGCCCAGGGAGGTGGGGGGGAAGAGGTGAGTCTGGGGAAGAATCGGGACAGGAATGTGGGCTGGAACGGAAGCTGTGGGTCTCATCCCCTGTTTGGTTCCATCCAGAAAGGAAATTATGTATGTGAGGAGACAAAGGCACCCAGTGTGCCTGTGTCCTCAGCTGTGAGATTACAATGTTGAGTTAGATGGTGTCGATGGTCGAAGTCCTATGACGTTGATCACTACTGTATGAAGAATGGATGAGCCGCAACCCCATTCTAATTGTAACTCGCAAGGGACGTTGTACTCACCTGGAAAGGCTGGGGGCTGGGGGGAGTTACCTAAACACCAGAGAACCTGAAAAGCAGGGCTTCTCTCCAGAGCCGGCAGAAGCTCTGAGCACCACAGCACAAGAACCTAGGGTGCCTTTGACCCACCACATAACAGCCGACGTCTGCGATCCTGTCCCAGCCTCCCTTGCCCCAGGCACACACCTGCTCCCTCTCACCAGTGGACAGAGGTGACAGTTATGCAACCCTGCTGCCCCTTATCACATCTCTGCTTCAGCTGAATAATACAATGGGACGCTGGCTTCTCAGGGAAGCAGAAATCCCCCTCCCCTTGTTGGATAGAGGAGCGCTTTTAATAAGACAACTACTCCACTCGGGACATGAACGGTTGTTAGCAGTGCTTTGATTTTTTTCTTTTCATCCTTGATAAATATAATGTAGTGCACTGCAATAGCATAGTAGCATATATTTTACATAAATGTGCATAGGTATTTTACACATATGTAATATTTATTTTTTAAAGACATTATTGGGGGGCTGGCGCCATGGCTCACTAGTTTAATCCTCTGCCTGTGGAGCCAGCATCCCATGTGGACGCTGGGTTCTAATCCCAGCTGCCCCTCTTCCAGTCCAGCTCTCTTCTGTGGCCCGGGAGGAGGGTGGAGGATGGCCCAGGTGCTTGGGCCCCTGCACCCACATGGGAGACCAGGAAGAAGCACCTGGCTCCTGGCTTCAGATCAGCCCAGCGCCGGCTGTGGCGGCCATTTGGGGAGTGAACCAATGGAAGGAAGACTTTTCTTCCTGTCTCGCTCTCTCACTGTCTATAACTCTACCTGTCAAAAAAAAAGATATTATTGGAAAGGCAGAGGGAGAGGGAGAGGGAGAGGGAGAGAGAGAGAGGGAGAGATTTTCCATCTGCTGGTTCACTTTCCAGATGCCTGCAACAGCCATGATGGGCCAGGATGAAGCCAGGAGCTTGGAACTCAGTCTGGGTCTCCCAGGAGGGTGGCAGGGACTCAAGCACTCTGTCTGCTATATCTCAGGGTGTGCATGGCAGGAAGTTAAGACCTGGAAGCCAAGCTGAGATTTAAACCCAGGCTCTCTGTTATGGAACATAGGTGTCCCGAGTGACATCTCAACCCCTGGTGGGGCATAAAACTCTGCTCCTTTTAAAAAAGAGTTGTTTATTTATTTGAGAGGCAGAGTTACAGAGAGAGAGAGAGGTCTTCCATCCGCTGGCTGGAACTGGGTCGATTCGAAGCCAGGAGCCAGGAGCTTCTTCCAGGTCTCCCACATGGCTGCAGGGGCCCAAATACTTGGGCCATCTTCCACTGCTTTCCCAGACATATTAGCAGGGAGTGGGATCAAAAGTGGAGCAACTGGGATTTGGACCGGTACCCATATGGGATACCGGCACTGCAGGTGGTGGTATTACTTGCTGTGCACAGCACTGGCCCCTCAACCTCCTTTTCAAAAAGAGTTGCTAGAAAGTCAGAGACAGAGACAGAATGAATGCACACGCACAGAGTAGATGCACATATACAGTTTCTTCCCCAAAGGGCACCAACCTTGCAAAGTTCCTGGGTAGCCAACCAGGAGCAGGCTATGCATATAGAAGTTTGCACAGTCATTTGTGGCTTAATGACAGGCTGTGTTCTGACAACTGCGTGGTTGTGCCATGTTGTGTGAACATCGTGGCGTGAGTCACACAGCCCAGATGGTGCCAGTCCATCACTTCATGTGGCCCCTGGATGCCAGCGACAGGGGATGTAGGAGGCTGCTGTGCGCACAGCGTGGCATATGCCTTGACAGTGGACTTTTTTTATAAGTAGAGGTACGCTCTAAGGTAATGGTAAAAAGTTTACTGTGGTATAGCAACTATATAAATTAGTAATGTAACATTTTATTATCATTATCAGATGTGTTATGCACTGTACATAATTGTACGTGTTACACTTTTTTAAAAAAAAGATTTATGTGATTATTTGAAAGACTGTGTGTATGTGTGTGTGTGCACGTGACAGAGAGAGAGAGAGAGAGAGAGAGAGAGAGAGATCTTCCATCAGCTGGGGCTGGGCCAGGCTGAAGCCAGGAGCCAGGAAATCCACTGAGGACTCCCACGTGGTGGCCATGCCCCAAGCGTTTGGGCCATCGTCTGCTGCCTTCCAAGTGCATTAGCAAGAAGCTGGATCAGAAGTGCAGAGCAGCCAGTGCTGGAACTGGCACTGTGACAGGGAAGCTGGCAGTGCAAGCAGAGTTTAACCTGCATCACAGTGCTGGTGCACGCACACACACACACAGAGAGAGAGAGAGAGAGAACTTCCAACTGCTGGGCCACTCCCCAAATGGCCACAACACCATCCTGATCTCCCACGTGGATGGCAGGGAGCCAGGCACTGGGTCATCCTCTGTTGCACAGTCGGTTTGCTGAAGACAGATGGTCCCATGCTGGGTGTCCCCGGCAGTAGGAGTTTTCAGCTCCAGTGTAATCTTACGGGACCCCTGGAATGCGTGCCGTTTGCCATTGACCAGAACCTCCTGCGGGCACGTGAGTGTGCATTTAACACCTCACTCTTCCATGAAGACAAGTGCCCTGTGCACACTAGCCTCCTGCACTTTGCTTTGATGACTTACTTATTGGAAATTTATCAGCATATATAGTTCTGCTTTATTTTCATTATCTGTATAGTGTCTTGTTGTGCAGTGTACCGTAACTAAGTTAATTAAGCTCCTGCGGAATGGTAGTCAAGATACCAGTCTTTGGCTTTTAAAGATAACGTTGCAATAAGCAAGCACAAGGCACTTTCTGAACACGTGTGTGAATTTATGTGTTGGTAAATTCCTAGACAGAGTTGTTGGGTCAAAGTGACGATAGCCATTTCAACTCCACTGCAGACCGGGTCATCCCACGTGGTCATCAGCCTGGACTCCACACTTCGAGGTGTTTGGTAAATGAGAGCGTATTCCTCGAGCCAATGGTGTGAACTGGCCAACAACAGAAATGGTGGCAGGTGCAGCTCTGTGGTCGAGTTTAGGATCTATGGGACTGGTTTTCTCTGTTTACAGTAGCTGTTGGGAAGAACAGTGTTGTGTTGAACAAATGGCCACGGCCTGTGATCTCACTGCAGAGCACACACTGAAGGAATTCAAGTGTGACAGAGGAAGGATTGTGTTATTTTAAATTACAATCTTTTTAAAAAAATTTTAAAAAATTTTAAAAAGATCTTAAAAGACTTTTTTTTTTTTTTTAAAGATTTGCTTATTTGAAATACAGAGTGACAGAGAGAGTGGGAGAGACACACACAGAGAGATCTTTCATCTACTGGTTCATTTCCCAAATGGCTGCAATGGCCAGGGCTGGAGCAGGCTGGAACTTGGAACTCCATCCGGGTCTCCCAAGCAAATGTTATCCAGGGCCCCTTCTGCCACGTATTTCTATTCCATTCCATTGTGTTGACCAGACGTGCCCTGTGGTCTGCCCACCCACTTGACCTGTGCCGAGTGCTGGGGACATGGTGCTGCTCGGTGGCAGGGCCCTAAGTACTTGGGCAGCCTCTGCTGCTTTCCCAGGTGCATTTGCAGGGAGCTGGATCTGAAGTGGAGCAGCCGGGACTCGAACTGGTGCTCTTATGGGATGCCAGCATCACAGGTGGCGGTTTAACACACGGCACCACAATGGTGGCCCACAAAATGTATATTATATTAAAGTAGGATACTGATATTCTTCCTGAGGACAACCATGAAAACTATAATTGATATGGTATTGATTGAATTCTCACAAAACCACAATGTCTATTATGACTTTTTTTTTTTAAAGATTTATTTATTTATTTGAAAGTTAGAGTTACACAGAAAGAGAAGGAGAGGCAGAGAGAGAGAGAGAGAGGTCCTCCATCTGATGGTTCACTCCCCTATCTCCACTCCCCCCAAACAGCTGGAGCTAGGCCAATCCGAAGCCAGGAGCCAGGAGCTTCTTCCTGGTCTCCCATGCGGGTGTAGGAGCCCAAGGACTTGGGCAGTCTTATACTGCTTTCCCCAGCCACAACAGGGAGCTGGATCTGAAGTGGAGCAGCCGGGACTCGAACCAGAGCCCATATGGGATGCCGGCACTGCAGGCGGTGGCTTTACCTGCTATGCCACAATGCTGGCTATTAAACTTTGATGGATTTTATCTATTTAGATATTCCAATTTTTTTCAATAGAATGTAAACCTGTTTCGGGCAGTGGGGGGTCTGACTGCTGAGTTCCTGTCTGACTTGGGGGACTGCCAACCCCTGTCCTGCTCACGGTTTTGTACTCCCTGGGCCTGTGCAGGGCGCACAGTGGACACCCAGTGACTTCTTGGTGCCTGAAAGGGTGAATGCTTCCCAGCTGAGCATCCTGCTTAGTAGAAGCCGTGATAGGAGCATTCACGGAAGGAGCATTCGCACTGAGCTGTACGAGTTCTTCTCTTAGGAAGGAAATGTGCTCTGAGATTAAACGTGGAGAGGTGATTAAAACCCAGCGTCACACATTTGTAGTGGTGTCTCCCCGAGGACTTGACTTGGAGTTGCGGATGCCTGGGTGGAAGGATGAGAGGGAAGTGGAAACACTGTGCTCCAACTCTTCTACCCACACCCAGGCCAGCCGGGGAGAGACCACGCACTCCTCCCTTGGTGCCAGTGGGGAGTGCAGTCCACACCAGCCATGGCCAACACACATGGTCCATCCCTCCAGCCGCACCTGCTAGCCACCGCCAGTGCCACACCTGTGCCCCTGTCCAGCATGAGGCTGGTAAGGACTTGAGGGTCCAGGGGTGCCTGCTGTGTGCTGACGTCTGCCCGTGTGACCCCAGGGCTTTGGTGGGTCTGCCGCATCCGTAGAAGTTGGCAGTGGCGTTTCGGTTGAGGTGGTGTAGACCTGGTGTGTGTGCACGGGAGTAGCCGCCGGAGCCTGGGGAGCCCTGCATACTCCAGTGCAGCATGTTTCTAGAAATCTTGGCTTCGGGTGTCTCCAGGCCGTGATACTGTGCCTTCCAAGGTGAGTCTCCGTGTTTCAAGACCAAGGCCCTGACATTGAGCTGTGTTTAAGCCATATTTTGCCTTAATTTGAAATTAATTGCACCATGTTGAGCACAGTCCCAGCCTCTCCTGTTTCTAACACCGTCCCACCTGTGGTTGGAGATTCAGGTAAAGACTGTACGATATTGTCACAGGCCTGGTTTCACTCCGGCTCCACTGATGTCAGCAACTCTGCCTCAGATCACTGGGGTTGGGTCCAACTCAGCTGGGTATCTTAAATGATAAGATAGGCATTAGTACACACGCATAACAATACTTTGTAGAGACTTCTTTAGCTTCACCATGAATGCGCTAACATGTAGGGGGAGGAGTCGTTTGTCACGGTACCCAAGACAAATCTGTAATTAACTGACAGCGTAGCGCTGTAGCCCAGACGCCTCTCTACTCGGCATCAGGCTCTCTTCTTGGGTGTTGCCCGCAGGGTTTGCTCTGATTGTCAGACGTCTAGGATCATTGCTGTGTGCCTGCATGGAGCACAGTGCAAAGCAACGCACGGGGGAGCTGGAATGTTGTCAGTCGCGGAGGTTCATGAAGTCCAGGAGAGCGACGTTGGGGACGGCGCCACTCACACGCCACTGAACTCCGTCAGGCTCTCGACAGAAGAAAGAGAATCAGCAAAGCTTACCCAGGACCCCTTTGCCCGTGTGAATCTATCCCATTCCATTCTGTTGATCAGACACCCTGGGGTCTGCCCATGCGCCTGACCTGTGCGAGTGCTGGGGACTGCGAGAACAGGCCACATCTGGCTGGCCACGCGGGGACGTGTTGATGTCGCGTGTGGAGATGACAGAACACGGAGCTATCTGAGACGCTCTTATCTTTGCTTACGTGTTCCATTCGCCTCTGCCTGTGAGAACTTGCTCTCCCTAAGGGCAGAGGTCTCCTGGGTCTTTTGCCCCGCTCGCCTCCGGCAGTTAGCAGCAAGCCCGGCTGACGCTCTGTGCTCTGTAGGGAGTTGCCGAATGACTGCGTGAGCGAATGACAGAACCCCTCTCACGGGGCCTCCCTCCAGGCCCAGCGCCCCCCCACTGTCTGTGCTCCAGTGAGAGGGGAGTGGGTCCTGGGGTGGGGGGTCACAGCAGATAAGACCTCTGGGGCTTGGAACTGGGCTCCTTCTCCTGCCTCCCCCATCCTCCCGGACCCCAGGATGAAAGGCAGCCCCGAGCAGCCAAGAAAGAGCCTCAGACAGACTCTCTTGTTTGTTTCGGAAGAAGTAGCCT
This sequence comes from Lepus europaeus, assembly GCF_033115175.1. NCBI lineage: Eukaryota > Metazoa > Chordata > Mammalia > Lagomorpha > Leporidae > Lepus > Lepus europaeus. Next base: position 166,363,386 of record NC_084829.1, on the reverse strand, counting down.
GCAAGGCTGGGTGGACAGGCGCAACAGCCACCCCTGTCCCCTGCCAGGCCTCTCCTTGCATGTGACAGCTTCTTATACTGTCCAGGGGAATGACTGGGGGGGGGGGGGGAGTTCCCCTGCGGCACTGGTGCAGAGCCGGGACCAGCGAAGCTGCGTGACCGCAGGGGGAAGGCGCCCGGCGGAGTCCTGAGGCCTTGTGCTCCCGCCTCTGCTCCGCTCACGGGTGCCTGCAATGGGCTGCACAGATGCGGGTTTTCGCAGCAGCTGGCGCTCTTTCTGCCCCTGGAGCCCTGCTGTCCTCGGGTCTCTCGTGGAGAGTATAAGCATCCTTTCTGCCTCCTCCAGGAAGCCAGAGGCAGGCGCTGGGCGGTGTGGCGAGGTCCTGGCAGTCGTGTCTGGCTGCCTGCTTCCCCACGTCTCGACCGATGCTGGAGCAGTGGGAGCCGGCCTCACGCTGGTCCGCGCTGGTCCCGAGGAGCCGTCTGAGAGGAGGCCACTGTTTAGATGAGACAGAGACGGAGCCTCTGGAAGTTGTCACTTGTCAGAGACGTATGGAGGAACGATGCGAAGAAGGGAACCAGGCGTGTTTGCATTGCTGAGAGGCGGTGGCTAGCGATAGCGATGTGGGGCGGGAGTTTCCACCTTTACACTAATTGGTGTTATTTGGCGTTGTCTGAGAATTATTAACCATTCAGACAGTGGTTTACCGCGTGGTTGATTTTTGAGAAAAATGCTTCCGCTTTCTTGACAAATTCTGTCATGTTTTTGAAGAAGGGGATTGCCTGTGCATTAAAGAGTTGAACTATGATAAAGACCGAGCTCTACGAATCCCGCTTTGGTCACATTTATACACTCAGCCCACGGGTGCCCGGTCACTTTCCGGTTACGTGGATTTCCGTAGATTCCTGTGCTCACCTTCACTGTGGACAGTCTGTCTGTGGACGGCCCGTCCTGCGTTCCCGGGCCCCCTTGCTCTCATCTCCTTGTCATCTCTCAGTGCATCTTCTTTGGCTGGCCAGGAACTACGGAGCTTTTCTTCAGATTATTGGTGTTTTTACAGAAAGATTTTAAACTTTTGTTAGCGCAACCCATTCCTTAGATTACTTTGACAAAACTTCGGTCTGTCACCCCCAAAACATGTGCGGTGTCCTTAGCAACCCCAATTCCGTTACACCGTGGACTGCCCTCTGCCAATGGCTTCAGATCGTGGCTGGCAGCCTGTTTGTAAGTCCTGAAATTCATTAATTTTTCTTCGAGTCCTAATCATGGTTTGAACAACTGAATGGCATGCCAGAGAAAGGCAGAGCGGAGATCCGGGGAAGGGGAGAGCGGCGGCGCTTGGGCCCAGGCCGCTGGGTCCTCCCGTTCCTCCCTTTCCTGTGGGGTCTGACTGCTGTGTCGGGCTCAAGGTTCGAGTCCCGGCTCCTCAGCTGGATGGGAAACAGGTTCCGAGCTCACGCAAGTCTTCCTTTCAGCAATAAGCATCGGGCAGGTGTTCCAGGACACACCTCAGCCCATGTGTGTGAGGTAGGAGCAGGGGGCAGAGTCAGGAGTGTCCACTCTGGGTGCTCTGTCCATGCGGAGAGGGCTTGGTGGGGTCCCTGGGGGCAGAGCCCCCTCCTGCCCTGGCAGGTAGCTGAGTGTCCTCTTCCCTGTCTCCATCTCAAGGAGCCCTGGGCGTCTCGTGCCCACCCCCGTGGAGCGAGCGGCGTGAACTGCTCTCTAAGATCACGTCTACGCTCTTGAGAACTTGCCTGATTTGCAATCCTGGTTCCAATGGACTTGGGGGTAATTGTGGCTTTTTCCTTTCATGAGATTCCTTTGGGACCCTTTGTTCCCAGCGCCCGTTCTTTTCACGCCCCCTCACCCTGGGAGGCTGGACTGAAGCTTGGGTACTTGTACTTTGATTGCTACCTTGTCAGTTATCACTCTCTATTTTATTCTTTATATGCTTAAATTCAACCCATGTCAACACGATGAGTACATGTAGTTCTTTATTTTTTCCATTCAGAGTGAAGCCTGGTGTGTCTGGATTTAATAGGGAGACAGGGAAAATAATGAAATAAATAAAGAAAAGCTCTGGGGATGCCTACCTGCCAACTTGCAAAAATTATGCAAATTCTCTTTGGAGCTGTCGCTTAGCTGTGGCTTCCAGTCCGGCTCTCAGCTCCCAGGTCTCATGATGCAAACTTTTCAGTTCTCTCTCTCAGCACCAAAATCGACAAATTCTGTCGCCTTAGCCCCTTTCCTCCATCTTTGGTAAAACTCACGTCTTAGTCACCAAGGCACCGTCACATCGAGAGCTGAGCTTGGGCCAAGGGTCTACGAAAAGAAAGCACAAACCTCACGGCCACACAATGGTGTGCCAGGCACAGGCACTGCCGTGGGTGATGGGCCTGAGTTTACTTTTCCAGCCCGGGAGGAATGTTCAGTCTTTACCGGAAGATAAGAACGTGTTGCATGAGCCATTACGCGAACAGCTTTATGGGGGTCATCCAAAGTGTTTTAGGCGTTTCTGGAAGGGAGTGACCCGCTGAATCACGGACGACCTTGAATTCCGGCTGGAGGTGCTCACGGGTCCGCGAGGAGCCATCCGTCACGTTCCAGCGGGTTGCGTCTCCCCAGCACAGTCATCTCAGTGCACCGCGGGTCTCCCCCGCACTCAGCAGAGATTTCTTTATGGCATCTTTCGCTGGGTTCACAGAGGCCCACTGCAAATTCCTGTCTCGTTGTCAGGTTATGAATGGGGTCCAGTTCGTGGTCTGGAAATACTTTTTTCACTGCACTATTGCATTGTGATTTTATCCATTTATCCTTGAATAAAAAATAAATGCACTTGGCAACAATCCAAAAGATATACAAGGAATATGACTAAAATAAGTTCTCTCTCTATGTTCTGGTCAAAGTGTGCCAAGTTTTCCTCATAGAAACTGCCCATTTCCTGTACATTTATTCTTAGTTATGTTTATCTTTTTCTGTTGCCCTTATATGTGGAGTTATTTCTTCCATTACATTTTTAAGGTAGTAATTATAGATGGTGAACATAATAGATACTTTTTTTTTTTGACAGGCAGAGTTAGACAGTGAGAGAGAGAGAGAGAGAAAGGTCTTCCTTCCGTTGGTTCACCCCCCAAATAGCCAGGTGCTTCTCCTGGTCTCCCATGGGGTGCAGGGCCCAAGCACCTGGGCCATCCTCCACTGCCTTCCCGGGCCACAGCAGAGAGCTGGACAGGAAGAGGGGCAACCAGGACAGAATCCGGCGCCCCAACCGGGACTAGAACCCAGTGTGCCGGCGTCACAAGGCGGAGGATTAGCCTGTTGAGCCACGGCGCCGGCCCCATAATGGATACTTTTATAAACAAATTCCAAAAGCTTGAGATAGCCTCAAAGGTATGGGAAGGTTTCAAGCACAGTACAAAGGGCTTTTTCCCCTGGACCGTTTTCCTGAACACCTGAGTGTGTGCTTCCCACAACGGCGTTCCCTTGCACAATCAGACACAACCACCAAAATCAAGAAGGTGATACTGGCACGTCTCCGCGTGTAACCTCGGGCCCCGTTCGCGGCTTCTGGCGATGCTGCCGCATCAGTCACACCTGCTTCTGCCTTGTTGGTCTCCTCCGGTCTGGAGCAATGCCATTCTGCGTGGACTCCCATGCCGTCGGTGTTTTGGAAGATAGCGAACTCTGGGTTTATCGGTTGTCCCTCGGGTGAGCCTGTCCCGTGTAAGCTGTGGTTAGCTCCCAGCTGTGCCCTGTTGGAGGAATATCACAGATAACAGCTGTGCTGATCCGTTGGTGGTGGTGCCCACTCTGACCGTCTGACCTGCGTGCTCTCTCCGTGGTGCAGCGCTCGCCTGTCCCCGGAGCTCCGTGAGGAGTCTGGGAGAAGGTGCTGTGAAGCCGTGCTCACCGTCTCACCTCTCAGCTTTCCGCTGCCCACTTGTATGGACTCGTGGTTCCCTGCTCTCTGTGGCGGTGGTAATGCACTGTCTTTGTGATTCATTTTGAAGCCCACATTGCCTCCGATTGGGAAGCTCGTCCGGGTGGCTTCGGCGTCTGCTGTCCTCCCAGCCTTGACCTCTGGCTCTATTTATGTGCAGAGACAAACCTGCGTGCACAGAAACATTAATGACTGCATTTTTCCTGTATTTGTCTATCTTCAAAATCTGAAATTCAGGGCCGGTGTCGTGTAGTGGGTAAAGCCACTGCCTGTGATGCCAGCATCCTATGTGGGCACCAGCTAGTGTTCTGGCTGCTCCACGTCCCGTCCAGCTCCCTGCTAATGCACCTGGGAACGCAGCAGAGGATGGCACAAGTGTTTGGGCCCCTGTTCCCTTGTGGGAGAGCCAGATGAAGCTCCTGGATCCCGGCTTCAGTCTGGCCCAGGCCTGGCTGTTGCAGCCATCTTGGAGAGTGAACCAGCAGATGGAAGGTCTCTCTCTCTCTCTCTTTCTCTCTCTCTCTCTCTGACTGACTTTTGAATAAATAAAAAAGAAAATGAAAATTCATACCAACACTTTGTTCCGCTCCAGCCTCACTGAGTTCGGCCTGGTTTTCTCCCGTTCCGTGATTGTAACCCTCTTTTCTGAGTGGGGAACTGGCCCAGCTGCGTGTGTGTCTCCTTTGGCCAGCCGCTCCGTGGAGCTCGTCTCTCATAACTGCCTGGACTTCGCCTCTGCTCTCCCCGTCCCGCCCTTGGCCGGGCGTCCACAGAGCAGCCACACGGCCCTTCATCCTTGGCAAAGCCGCCGAACTGCTCAGGGCGAGAGGACAAAGAGGACGGAACGAGATGCAGTGTCTGTTTGCAGCTGGTTTTTCCCTAGTCCTGTGGTCAGTAACATAATTTGCGTAGTGGTGGTTTTACTTTTTCTTTCCGAGTTGTGTCTCATGCCTTCCTCATGTGGGTGTGTTTCCTACCACGTAAGGACGAAGGCTTCAAGGGATTGCTTCTTCGGTTTTCCCACCAGTGCTGGCTTCGGGGAGAGACAGGAGGGCGCCACCTGGAGGACAGTTCTCAACACCCACTGGACCTCCCCTCTGCCCCGAATTAACCTTGGGTGGGTTCCCTGGGCCCCTAGGGTGTGGTTTCAGACTCCGAGTGGTCTGCAAGGCCCTGTGCACTCTGACCTCTGCCGCCTGCAGCCCCAGCCCAGGGCTTTTTATCTCTAGTTTTCCTTTATATCAAAGGTGTGTGCTGGAGATGGAAATGGTGCCAGATGGCGTTCTAGTCTCCATAGAGAGATCTACTTTTGATCTACTGGTCATCTTCGCCCCGTTGGGACGCTCCCCATGGACAAGGAAGCCGTGGGTCAGCCGCAGCTGTGTTCCGTGTCTGCTCACCCAGAGAGTCTCCCGGAATGAGTGTGTAGCTCTCCCTCTCCCAGCTGGGAGCCCTCACTGTGGCGGACAGCTTGGAGTCCCGTGTCTGATTCTGCTTCTCCTGGCTAGGAGGAAATCACCGTCCTGAGTGCGGTTGACCTGCTGTCTGGGAGTCCGCGTCGGACACTGGCCCCCCATTCCCTGTGACGGCGGTGGTTGTGCTAGGCGTGTGGAGTCGTGCCGGCGGTGAGTAGGGCTGTCGGTGGTGTTTCCATAATGTGAGCGCCTCCGCCCATCACTGGCCACTGGGGCTGGGTGGCCGCACTTGAACCCTGCCATGGCCGCACGCGTGTCACCGATGCCGCACACTGCGCCCACCCACGTGGACTTCTCGGCGACTCCTCCTTGCCTGGTTTCCTAACACCTTCCTCAGAGCAGAAGTCTCCACTCTTCCCTCTCGGGATCGGAGCGCCATCACCGACCGACCCAGCCAACGTCAACCTTCTCATGCCACTTGGCTGTGCGGTTTGGGTGGCGATTGGCAGCTTTCACCCTCCCGGTCTCCTGGTCTTGGGTCTCACTCTGCCTGCTGGGCCCCCGTGTGTGTCTGACACCCGTGCAGATACGCCTTGGAGGAAGGCTAGCGGAGTACATGGCGAGGAACGCTATTGTGAGACCCAGGAGACAGAGTTTGTGGGGAAAACAGCTACCCGTGTATTTACACGTTCAGTAAAACATGGGAATCACTTCCTACGCATAAATGCATGGAACGCGATTGCAGACTGGGAAAATAATACTTAAGTAGTCGCCGAGCTATCTCACAAGCACACTGAAAACCTGGACCCAGAAATTAAAAGATACACACCTATTATTTGGAGAAAATGCCTGAGACATTTCTTTTTTTTTTTTTCCTGCCCTGTATCTCTCATGTGCAGATGTTACTTCTTAATTTAAATCACTCTTTTCTTTGTATTTCATTTTAAGAGATTTTTTGGCTGAGCCTAGTGTGGTGCAGTGGATTAAGCTGCCACTGAATTTCCGGCATGCCGTGCCAGAGTGCTGGCTGTACCCTGGCTGCTCGGCTTCTGACCCAGCTCCCTGCTGATGTGCCTGGGAAGGCAGCATGTGGTGGCCCAAGTGCGCAGGCTCCTGCCAACCAGTTGGGAGACCCGGATGGAGTTCCTGGCTCTTGGCTTGGGCCTGGCTGTTGTGAGCATCTGGGGAGTGAACGACTGGATAAAAGATTCTCTGTCTTTCTCCGTTTCAAGTAACTAACTAACTAACTCTCCTCTCTATTTATTCTGGAATAAAGTTTAATTTCAGTGATTCTCAAAGTTTTGTCCCCCAAACAATTCCTTTCTGTTTAGTCAAGATTATTTCTTCAGCTCGAGACACAGGCATGAGGGTAAGAATCAAAGTTCAGGGCATGTGTGAGTCCCTGCTGGGCCCCCTGGTGTCCAGCAAGTACTTTGCACCCCAAGTATCTGTGGGTCCCTCTTCTCACTCACTTCTAGAAGCCTAGCGGTTAAACTTCTGTGTCTTTGCTAAAAATCCGGAAGCTCTTACTACAGCGTTCTCTCTCTCTTTTTCTTCTTTCTTCTTTCTTTCTTTCTTTCTTTCTTTCTTTCTTTCTTTCTTTCTTTCTTTCTTTCTTTCTTTCCTTCCTTCCTTCCTTCCTTCCTTCCTTCCTTCTCGTTCTCTCTCTCTTTCTCTCTCTCCTTCCTTCTTTTTTTAAAAAAATTGTTTGTTTATTTTGAAAGTCAGAATTACAGAGAGAGAAGCAACAAAGATTTTCCATCTGCTGATTCACTTCCTAGATGGCTGAGCCAGGCCAAAGCCAGCAGCCAGGAGCTTCCTCCAGGTCTCCCACGTGGGTGCAGGGGCCCAGGTACTTGGGCCATCCTCCACTGCTTCCCCAGGCCATGGCAGGGAGCTGTGTTGGAGGTGGAGAGCTGGGACTTGCACTGGTGCCCATGCGGGGTGTTGCAGGTGCAAGGGGCAGCTCCCTCACGCCGCCAGCGCCTCACACTAGCCTTTTGGTGTTTTACCCTCACTTCCAGGTTGGTCTTGTCTATCCTTCCTCATGCTTCTTTGCTAGTTTTTCTGATCTATCTGTTTCATTTTCTCTTAGTCTTATGTGTGCATTTTTGTAAGCTGCCCCAAATCTTTCGGCATAAAATCAGACTGCAAAAGCGTGAATGACTTCTATGAGAGAAACAAGCGCGGCATCATCGGGGCACCTGGTTCATGTCCTTCACTGCCTTCCCACCCTCGTTGTCCCTGGCGTCCCAGGTCCCAGACCCGGGGAAACGCAGGAGGCACAAGGAGAAACACAGTAAGAGTGCAAAACCCAGCAGCGGGATCCTAACCCAGACAGCGCTGGGGAGCCTCACCTGCTCCTCCTCCTCCGCGTGCTCTCTCCAGGAAGTGCAGGGGCAGCAGGGACTGCACCCTGCAAACGCCACTCACAGGCACACACAGCTGAGAGGAGGTCTCCCCTCGGCAGAGCCCAGCGCCTGCACGGAGGCTCCGCGAAGCCCAAGAGGAGAAGTGGGGAAAACGCAGGGGAAGTGCTGGCGGGACAGCAGCTTTCCTGCCCCCCTGGGACTCTGTCTGGGAGGGTGGGCTCCTGTCTCTGCCCCTTGGCCGTCTGTGTGCAGGTGCTCAGCCGTGCCTCCCCTGAGTCCGGATCAAATAGGAGGCCACAGAACTCACAACCGGACCAGATGGCCCGGTCACTGACCCGTATCCCCGTGACCTGACTCGCTCGGCCAGCTCCTGGGATGCCCTTCGGTGCCCTGCACTGCCCTCGGCGATGGCGGGCACCCCGCAGTCAGCCTACTGCTCTGTGTTGGGATTTAAGACCAAATTCAGACTGTCCTCAGCCCAGACTTCTCTGAATGTAGGCAAAGATTTCTCAGTGCTCAAGCACAAACACAAAGCCTCTGCTAAGTTCGACTTTCTTGGCTTTGATGTGTCGGGAAAGTGCGTTGAATGACAAAGGATTCTAGAGATTCTGACTGATGCTAGCACGTGGGGCAGGCAGCAGGGTGTGCCCAGGCATCACACGCCAGCAAGGGGTGGTGTAGAGCAGGATGCACTCTCGCCCCACCAGGTAGAGCCATGCTGTCTGCCCAGAGCCCTCTTCAGCTCCGTATGCCCAAGTTCACCTGCTTGGTGCACCCGCTTCCTGGTGTAGACCTCAGACTCATCAAAACCACAGGTGGCCTCTTGTCCGCTCAGACCAGCGTCTCCTGCTGAACTCTGCACCGAGGGGGTGGTCACCCCATTCACCCCTCATCCAGCCTGGAAGCTGGGGTCATCCCTTCTCTTTCCCTAAGATATACTTATTTATTTGAAAGGCAGAGTTACAGAGACAGAGAGAGGGCCATCCGCTGGTTCACTCCCCAAGTGGCCCCAGTGGGTAGGGGTTAGGGCTTCCTGGTTTTGGTTCATACAACCTTTAGACGGCATCTTCTAAACTGAAGCCTATCAGCAGTACAGGTGCAGTGCCAGCCTTCAGGGCCACGTTTAGGCACAAAGATCCTTCCTTCGCCCACGCCCCACCCCCACATCTGGCCGCCACCTGTCTGCCCCACCCCTGTTCACCTGACGCGGCCTTTTCTGCTCTTTCCTTCGCCGTGTCTGCCTGGGAGCGTCTCCCTTTCCTATGGTAGCCACTGCTGCGGGTTCGCTATGAAGAGGGCCTGGGCCCTCAGGCAGCGGCTTCACCCTGGACTCTGCGTCGTCTCATGTTTCCTACGAAGGCACAGCTGGCTCTGGGTGCTCAGGGGAGGTGAGGGCTTAGGAGATATTTAAGCTGCTGTTTCATTCACATCTCTGGGGATGGGATGCTCATAGGGCTGCCCCTTCTTTTTTTTAAATTTTTTGCCAGGCAGAGTTAGACAGTGAGAGAGAGACAGAGAGAAAGGTCTTCCTTCTGTTGGTTCACTCCCCCGATGGCCGACACGGCTGGTGCTGTGCCGATCCGAAGCCAGGAGCCAGGTACTTCCTCCTGGTCTCCCATGCGGGTGCAGGGACCTAAGCACTTGGGCCATCCTCCACTGCACTCCCAGGACACAGCAGAGAGCTGGACTGGAAGAGGAGCAACCGGGACTAGTACCTGGCGCACCAACCAGGACTAGAACCTGGAGTGCCAGCACCGCAGCCAGAGGGTTAGCCAAGTGAGCCACGGCACCAGCCTGGGCTGCCCCTTCTAAAGTGGGTACCGCTTAATAATAGGGACCAAGGCTTATAAAGTTTGATATCCCCTGAGCTTAGCACAGGGCTGGTAGGTAAGTGCTCCGCACAGTTTTTCATGGTGATGATTATTATGGAGAGAACCAAGTGGAATTAATTGGCAGTTTTAAAGAGTTTCATTGATTTATTTTCATTTTATCTGAAAGGGAGGGAGGGAGGAAGGGAAGGAGATAAAGGCACAGAGAGACAGAGACATAGAGAGAAGTCTTCTCTCTGCTGGTTCACTCCCTAAATGCCCACAACAGCTAGAGCTGGGCCAGCACAAAGCCAGGAGCCCAGAATTCAGTCCGGGTCCCCACATGAGTGGCAGGGACCCACGTACTTGGGGCATCCCTGCTGCCTCCCAGGGTAAGCGCTAGCAGGAAGCTGGACACGGAGGTGCAGCCAGGGCTCAAACTCAGGCATCCAAGTAGCATCTTAACCCCTGCGCCAAACACACAGCCCTAGATGGCCATTTTTAAAATTATGACTATTTCAGATCTTACCTCCACCTTTTAAAAACAGAGCAACAAAACGATACAACAGAATAGAAGAAAACAACTCCAGAGATGAAAGACATCAGGTCCCACGAGAAATAAAAAAAGAGCAGCCGAGGTGCCTCCCCCACTCGGGCTCCTAGATGGCGGGGCCCCTCCTTGCCTGCTGTGGCCCGGGCGCACCAGGCGGGCTGGCTGATATCGAGCATGTGGACCCCATGGACAGGGCAGGATACAGATGAAATGAAGAATTCCTTGGCGGTAAAAAAGAAAATAATGAGATAGCTAAGAAGGCTTTGTGTCTGTGGACTTTCAACGGAGACGTCCTGTTCCTGCTGGAGTCCCTGGGGGTCCACCTGCTGGGGAGCCCAGCCTCTCTGATGCTGTGGTAACACCTTCGCTTCCTAACTCCTCCTTTCCCCTCCTCCGACCTTGGTGGTGGCCGTGACCGGGTTGTGAATCCAGAGCACCTGCCTTCTCCCCTTCTTAAGGTCAGACGCCAGGTGGCCCATGCTGTGACAAAGTCCACAGCAGGTGGCAGCAGCAGCTCAGAAGACGGGGTGTCAGGTTGCCTGGTGATCCCCGAAGTGGCACCTGCAGGGGGCTGGGCAGGAAGGAGCGAGTTCGCCAGAGACCAGGCCCCATTTCCTATGCTCAGAGGCCACGCAACCTGGGCTCTGTGTCTTTGTTAGTAGAACCATGTCTGTCTTCACACACATGCTGGCCATGTTCTGTCCAGCTGTCACCGCAGTGCTCCGGGGTAGCCTTTGCCCTCCCTTTATTTTTTTTTAAGGTTAATTTATTTATTTGAAAGTCAGGGTTGCACAGAGAGAGGAGAGGCAGAGAGAGAGAGAGAGAGAGAGAGAGAGAGAGAGAGGTCTTCCATCTGTTGGTTCACTCCTTAAATGGCCGCAATGTCCAGAGCTGCACTGATCGGAAGCCAGGAGCTTCTTCTGGGTCTCCCACGCGGGTGCAGGGGCCCTAGCACTTGGGCCATCTTCTACTGCTTTCCCAGGTGCATCAGCAGGGAGCTGGATGGGAAGTGGAGCAGCTGGGATCTCAAACCACGCCCGTATGAGATGCTGACGCCCCAGGCCAGGGCGTTAACCCACTGTGCCACAGTGCTGGCTCCTCTCTTTTGAGATGAGGAAATTAGGGCCCAAAGACACTTGACAGCTTGGGCAAGGTCACAGGGCTCGGAGGCAGAGAGCGGGGATTTGAACCCAGAACCCAGCTGTCACCTTACTGGGAAGAGCAGGGAGGTGGGGGGATGTAGAAGGGGTGGACGGAAGAGAATGGGGCTCCTGTACAGCCCAGGGACCACAGAGAGCAGCGATGCACTGTTTGCTCTTCCTTGCAAAGCTACAGGGAAGGGACTGAGTGTTCTTACCATGAAGAGATGATCAATGTCCGAGGAGGCGTTGTGCAATGAAACAAGGTAAAGATTTTCTAGAATTCACAAACTTAACAGTGTCAGTCTGTCCTCGATCAAAGGGACGATGGCGAGGAAAAGTCCCAGAAGCTCCCGCGCAAACCGCGAGGTGCTGCAGACTCGACTGTGTGGGAAGGTGTGGTTGGAGCTTCGGCCGGCTGGGGCAGGTGGTAGGAGAGCCTTCTCTCTTTCCTTGTGCGTGTGCGCATGTGTGTGTGCATATATGCACATGTGTGTGCAAATTGTGTGTATATGTGCGCGTGTGTATGAATAATTGTGTGCACATGTGCGTGCTTTGTGTGTATGAGTGTGAATGTGCACATACACATGTGTGTACATGTATGTGTGCATGCATATGTGCATGTATGTGAACGCATGTGCATGTGTGTATGTATGTGAACGTGTGTATGTGTGTATACATATGTGCATGCATGTGAATGCGTGTGCGTATGTATGTGAACGTGTGTATGTGTGTGTATACATATGTGCATGTATGTGAACGCATGTGCGTGTGTGTATGTATGTGAACGTGTGTATGTGTGTGTATACATATGTGCATGTATGTGAATGCGCGTGCATGTGTGTATGTATGTGAACGTGTGTATACATATGTGTATGTATGTGAATGTGTGTGCATGTGTGTATGTATGTGAACGTGTGTATGTGTGTGTATACATATGTGTATGTATGTGAATGTGTGTATGTATGTCTATGTGCTATGTGTGTGAGTTGTGTATTTATGTGTGTATGTGCTATTGTGAGTTCTGTGTGCATGTATATATGTGCATGTATGTGTTTATACACATGAATTGTGTGTGAATTATACATGTGCATACATGTGATATGTGTATATGTGTAAGTATATGCACATATATGTGTATATGTGTGTGAATTGTGTATGTGTGTACGTGTGTGTATGTGTATATATGTGTGATGTATGTGTATGTGTGTATGAACAGGCGTGTGCATACTTGTGTGTAGTTGTGAGTGTGTATGTGTTATACATGTGTGTACGTGTGTGAACGTGTGTGTATACATGTGTGTATGTGTGTTTGTGTGTGTGTAGAACTAGAACAAGCCTTTATTTCAGATGGTGGAAAAGATCGCTTCTTCCCCACATCTGATAGATCCGTCCCTAGGAGGTTAGCGTGCTTCTGAGGTTGGGGAGCTGTGTGCGTGTGCGTGTGCGTGTGCGTGTGCGTGTGTGTGCATGTTTGCCCCATGCTTTAACTCACAAACTAATCTGGCCCTACAGAGCAAGCCTCAGCCGCGAGGCACAGTGCAGTTAATTTTCTGATCTGGTGATGGACGAAGGCTTGGCCAAAACCAGATGGAATTCATTCACACAAGGAGTGTGCAAATGGTCTTTTTCTTTTTTTAAAAAAAGATTTATTTATTTGAAAGGCAGAACAACTGAGAGAGAGAGAGAGGTCTTCTATCTAGTGGTTCACTCCCCAAATGGCTGCAACAGCCGGGTCTGGGCCAAGCCAAAGCCAGGAGCCAGGAGCTCTGTCTGGGTCTCCCATGTGGGCGGCAGGGGTTGGAAGTGGAGCGCTCAGGACTCAAACCAGCCCTTCCATGTGGGATGCAGGTGTTGCGGCTGAACCCACTGCACCACCACACTGACCCTGTGCGAATTGTCTTGGTACGCACTGCCCACGACATTTTTCTGGTTCTGCAAATCTGAATTAATAAAGATAATAGCCAACAGGAAGGTAACAGGGACACAGTTCTCTTTCACCTCTGTGGCCAGTTTAGGACTGGGTGTGATGTGACCACGGCCCACTGGAGAGCTCACTTGGGGAAGGTGCACGGTGGACCACCAGGTGCAGGGCCCACCTTCGGCAGCAAGCGACTCAAGTCTGTACAAACAGGAACTTGGACGTTTTCACATCCTCCCCCAGAGCGCGATGGAAAATGCATTTCTGTACGCTTCGTCAGAACGTTCCTTCCCACCTGAACCCTGCAGCCAGCAGGACGCAGCCGGACGGACAGCCAGGCGCTGACAAGTGATTCTGTGTCAACCCCGGCCCCAGAGCATCCCCACACACCCGTCACCCAGTAGCTTTTGGCAGTCTGAGCACACGTCCAGCTCCCTCTGGCATCACTCCTGATGTCCTGTGGCCTCTGGCGTGGATTACACGAGGCCACGCCCCAAGGAATGCACCCCTGGGCTTTCGTGGTGATGTTCACCCTCGACAGGGGAAGAATTGCCCTTGGGGGCCAATCGGCCCAGCTCCACTCTCAGCGGGTCAACAAGAGCTAGGGAAGCTTGGCGTCTGTGTTCCAAGCGTTGATTTCCTGCATGTCCGTGTACCCCCATGCTGCGCCAACTGGTGGCTGTGCTGATTGAAGTCACACACGTGTGTTTGCTGGCAGTGTCCATATGAGACAAAGAGCCGCCGTGATGACAGGCGGGTGCAGGCACCTGGGCCGATGTGCCCCTTCGTGGCTGATTTCTGGGAAGGAGAATCCACTGGGGGCTCTCGGGCGCTTCCTTGAAGACCTTGGTTTTGCTGCACGCAGCAGCAGGTGGGCCGGGCAGCTTCTGCAGTTTGAGGCAGTAGGGGGCGTCCCACTGGAGACCTCTCCTGTTCACAGCGTGGCTCTGCAAGCGTGCCACGGGGCCCCTCCAGCCGCACCCGGGGTGAGGGCGGCAGCCGAGGCTGTGAGGTGTGTGCTGGCTTCGCGGGTAGGGCACATTGCCCACGCGGGTGACTCACACCCTCTGCCTCCTCAGCCCTCACTGGCCACGACAGCAGGTGCGCCAGGTGGTGGAGCCCTCTAGTTCCCTGCCCCCCTCCCCTGTGAGGGAGGCGCTGGCCACAGGCAGTCTATTCCCCACCCCACAGGGAACACAGGTGGAAGGCTGGCTGGGACACCGGGCCGTGGCTCCCTGTGGTCATTTCACAGCCCTTGTGCTGAGAGCCAGAGACCGTGGGCCTTTTAAGTGGCAGCGTTGAAGGCCACCAATAAACTTCAGGGCACGGGCAACTGCACTGAAGGACCGCACTCAGCCTGCAGGAGATTGTCTGGCTGAGGGTCCGGCAACGCCTCAGGGGGTCCCAGAGTGGCTCAGCTCCGACCTGCTCGCTGGCCATGCCGTTCCTTCCCCCTGGCCAGTCTTGCTTACCCTCCACCCCCTCGGCGCCATCCTAGGTTTGCTTCGTTCCCACCCGAGTCCCATGGTCCTTCTAGCTCTCCTCTTGTCCCCGAGTGTTCTCAGCTCTGTTCTGTGGGCCTCTCCACCTCTGCAGGGACCTCCCGGTGTGGGCTGGGGCATTGCCCTCCTGGGAATTCAGCAGGCTTGCAGCTGGGAGCCTTGGCTCTCCCTGGGTTCTGGGAGGACATGGTACCACTGTGTCTGTGCTCCATCTCTCGCGCTCGCTCTGGGTTCCTGCCGGTGGGTCCTACATGTGCCTTTTCTACGTGTGCCTTCCGTGTCCTTGGGGCGTGTTCCTGGGAAGCACTGTGCTCTGCTCCATGAGAATTGCTTTTCGGGAACGATCACCATGTTTGTGTGATTGTTACACTCTCCCCAGCCTTTCGTAATTTTTCTGGGTTAAGAACTCTGTTTTCTTGGGGCCGGCGTTGTAGCACACAGGGCTAAGCCAGCTACTGCCTGCGATGCTGGCATCTCCTATGAGCACTGGTTCGCATGCCAGATGCTCTATTTCTGATCCAACTCCCTGCTAATGTGCCTGGGAAAGCAGTGCACGATGACCTGAGTCTTTGGGCCCCTGCACCCACGTGGAAGACCTGGATGGAGCTCCTGGCTCCTGGCTTCATTCTGGCCCAGCCCTGGCCATTGCAGGCCTTTGGGGGAGTGAACCACAGGATGGAAGAGTCCTCCCTTTCTCTGTGACTCTCTCTCTGTCTCTATAATTCTGTCATTCAAATAAATAAATAAATCGTTCTTAAAATTCTACTTATCTATGGCCTTTGTTGGTTCTTGTTTATTTCACCTATTTTCTTTTTTAAAAAGATTTATTTATTTGTTAATTTACTTGAGACTCAGAGTTACAGAGAGAGGGGGAGAGACAGAGAGAGAGGTCTTCCATCCACTGCTCCCCAAATGGCCACAATGGCCGGAGCTGTGCTGATCCGAAGCCAGGAGCCAGGAACTTCTTCCGGGTCTCCCACGTGGGTGCAGGGGCCCAAGGACTTTGGCCATCTTCTACTGCTTTCCCAGGCCACAGCAGAGAGCTGGATTGGAAGAGGAGCAGCCGGGACTCAAACTGGGACCCATATGGGATGCCGGCACTAGGTGGAGGCTCAGCCCACTACCCCATAGCGCCGCCCTCACCTGTTCTTTCTTTACAACCTCTTTACTGCTCCTGGAGAAGCAGCAGGTGATTTTAAAGTTTTATTTGTTTGTTTGTTTTCACTTTATTTGAAAGGCAGAGAGACAGAGAGAGACACTCAGAGATTTTCCATCCACTGGTTCACTCCCCAGATACCTGTAACAGCTCAGGCTGGACCAAACCGGAGCCTTTGCTCATGTAGACCTGACAGCTGGGGAGTGAGGGGGAGGTGGACAACCTGGCGTCCTGTGTGTGAGTCCCCAGCTGATTTCAGCGGAGGTGAGGATTGGGGAGCGTGTTCGGCACCTGTGTTTTCAGGGCTGGCTGCTCCCGATCGCCTCCTGGGTGCTGGTCCCGAGAGTTGGCCTCTGCTGAGGGGCTGCAGGATGGTGGAGGGCAGGTGCCCCCGAGCCGCCCAGCCTCACCTTGTCCCTCCCACAGCTCTCATCACCCTCGCCGCGGCCGCTTCTCCTAAGACCGAGGGTCCGGGTGGGGTGTTACTCAGGGCACTGACTCTTCAGTGGACGTCAGGAACGCTGTAAGACAGCTGAACTCCTGAAACAGGGCAAACACGAGACGGGTGTGTGTCTCCCGTTCCATCACCTGGAGCTGGCGTGGAGGGAGCGCAGTGGACCAGCGGCTCACAGTGTACGCATGGTCAAACGCCGGAGTTCTTTCCACGCCTTCGCAGAATCATCAGAGAGAGGCAAGCCAGAGCCGCCTCCCACCTCCACCCCACCCAGCCACAAGAGAAGATCGTTCTCGCATGCCGGGTGGAAACCCCTGGCTAGAGGCAGGGAGCTGAGCGCTTCTGGAGAATGGCCTCATCTCTTCTGGAGAATGGCCTCACCTTGGCTTTCGCCGCCAGAGGACGTATTGCCTGAGTTTCGTTCTCATATATATGGACGCGGTGTGCCAAGAACAGCCCGAGCCAGGGGTGCCGAGCCCCCTTTGCAGTGCTGGGTCAGAACCAAACGCTGACGCTCTCGCTGCACACACCCGCCACTTGCATCCACCCTGTCTGTCTGGTGACTCAATGCACTCAACACAGGGAGAGAGAAGCTCAGGAAACAGAACTCTGAGGGCTTGGTCACAAGGGAAAACTCTTTCTTTTGAAAAAAAAAATTAAAAAGTCTAAAGTTTTGTTCATCCATTTGCAATGCACAGAGTCACACACACACACACACACAGATATGTCTTCCATCGCTGGTTCACTCCCCAAATGGCAGCAACTGAAGCCAGGAGCCTGAACTCCATCAGGGTCTCCCACATGGGTGGCAGGGACCCAAGCACCTGGGCGGGCTGCCTTCCCAGGCGCATCAGCAGGGAGCTGGATTGGGAGTGGAGCAGCGTGACTTGATCCGCCTGGCACTCGTACAGGGTGCTGGTGCCGCGGACTGGGCAGCGGCTTAACAGCTACAAAGGACGCCCGCCCCTATCTCTTCCTTTTATGATGCTGTGGCCCACGTCCTCCTCCGGGCTTCTCCCCCCACCCTGGGCCGCTGGGCACTTTGCTTGTGGGTGTCCCACCCTCTTGCCCAGCCTGGCTCCGTGGAAGAGCCCAGGATGGTGAGACCCAGAATGACGGACGCCTGGCCCGGGATGGACCGTTCTGGCCAGGTTGGGCCTCTGTTCATTAAACCCCTGTGAGCGCTCACTCTGGGCAGGATCAGCAACACAAGTCTCGCGGTTCTCCGCTGGGGCTGGTGCTGGTTTCAGTGACAGCCCCACAACCCAGCCCGGTGCTGCCCCGGGGAGCGTCCGGCCTCAGTGCCTCATCCTGCAGCCCTGAGCGGTGTGGAGCGGGAACTGGCTCCGAAGCCTGGGTCTCCACCGTGGCCTGTGCCTAGTTTGGACTCCCACACACAAGAGGATTCCAGGGTGTGATGGAGTCACTTTGGGCTGTAAATATTTTAAATTTTTCTGTTTGTTTATCAGAGACAAAGAGAGAGAGAGAGAGAGAAGCTGATGGCAGGAGTTGGGAACTCAATCCAGCTCCCCAGTGTGGGTTTCAGGAGCCCAGCTACTTGGCCATCCCTGCTCCCAGGGTCTGTGTAAGCAGGAAATAGCGGCCAGGAGCCAGAGGCAGGCGGCAAACCCAGGCCCTCCTGAGCAGAGGCGTCGGGGAGGGGAGTTGTGCTCACTCCCTGCACGTCTGGCGTCCCGTGGAGCGGTGTGTGTTTCCTGCCTGCCGACAGGAATGTCCATGTCGCCAAGCCTCCTCCCCCGGAGGCAGGGCAGGTGCTACTGCAGGATTTGCCCCTGGCCAAGCTGGCAGGAGCGCTGTGCACCCAGGGCTGTTTTGGCTGAGCAGTCCGTCTCCGGGTGTCCCTGACCCAGCAGAGGTCCTGAGGCCATGGGGGCCAAGTCGGATCCTGCGGTTAACTGCTTTTCAGAAAAGGATAGATATTCATCTTTAATTTTTATTTATTTGTTGGAGGGGGGAGGAGAGGCAGAGGGGGATGGAAAGGGGAGGGGAAGGGGAGGGAGAGGCAGAGGGGTGGGGGAGGGGGAGGAGAGCGAGCGCTCCCATCTACAGCCTTGCTTCCATAGACCCACAATGGCTAGGCTGCAGCCAGGAGCCAGATTGTCACGGGTATCAATCAGTTCCCTAGAACTCAAAACCACGTAGAGAAAAAGCAGTAATTGGGGTGCTTCCGATGCTACTGCGCCCCTCCCCTGGGCTCTGGCTCAGCCTAATGTGGAGTCAAGGAGACAGAGCTGAAAGTAACATGCGGCTGCCAGGATGTGAATTTTAACAGCTTTTTTTTTTTTTAAACATTGCTTTGTTTTTTAAAAGGAATTGTGTCAGATATTTTAAAGCTAGAAGGAAATCCAACAATTTTTCTGGCCTTTCGTTCAGACTTCTGCTCAGTTTATGAATATGCCCATTTTACAGGTCTGAAAGTTGAGGCACACACTGTTAGGGATACTCTCAGAAATTGTGGCAAAACTGAATGTACAATATGCATTTCCCTGTGTTGCACTGGAAATTTTCATATGAATGGCATGTATATTTTGCTGTTAAGTAACCCAGCACCATAGCTCTTTTTCTGTTTGTTACAGTACCTTGTTTTACCACTTGTTAATATGTTTCTGGGATAAAGTCTTTTAAGCTCTCTGGTCTGGTGTAGCTGGTTTTATTTGAAAGTACTCCGGTACCATTTGGCTTTTGTACTCACATTTCGGATACTTTAGTAAGTGTCCTTATTAAAACGTTGCGACGTGGATCCGTGTCTGTCTGTTTTTCTGAAGCAGTGGATTTTGTAAGAAGTCGTTATGGACAGAGGGAGCAGCGAAGGTCCTGGGGCAGGATCTGTCTCCAGAACTGGACATGGCGAGATCAGACAGGTCACAGCAGAGGGTGGATGCTGGGCTAAGGGCGGGCTCTACCTGGTGGCAGTGGGGGGCAGTGCAGGCTTCAGAGCGAGGGGGGGACCAGTCAGTGCTGTTCCAGGAGGATTCTACTGCAAACAGGAGGAGGGGCTGGAGATGGGAGCCCGGCACAGGAAGGGATCACAGAGACCCAAGTGAGAGAGGACGGGGCCCAGATGAGAGCGATGAGAGTGGAGAAAGCGCGGGCAATGCCATGGAGATGAACCTTCGTCTCTCCTGCTTCCCACCCGACACCAGAGCAGGACCCTAACCACCAGGCCCCGGGGACTCGGCCCACCCAGGCTGAGTCGGGTCCTGGCAGTGCAGGCATCAGCCACCGGGAGGCAGCCTGGGGGTGCCGCTGGCCCACCGGTCTCCCTTTGTGCCACAGGACAGCCTTGTGCACCTGTGAGGGTGGCTGGGCGGCCCGCACCACAGCCACGCCGTTTCTCTATTTATTTGCGTGCTGCTATTAGTCTCTGCACAGCAAGACTCTAGAGCGTGGCCACCACAGCCTCTGCTCCCGATGGCGTCTCCTGCAACACCTCCCTTCCCAGCCCCTCCGGCTGCCCCAAACCCAGGAGCAACCAAGGTGTCCTTACGTGCGTGATGGCACTTCCACATAAAGGCATATTACTCAGCACCGCCCAGGAGCGAGCGGGGCGTGAGGACACCGAGGAACCTTCAATGCACGTTGGCCGTGGAGGAAGCAATCCGAGAAGCCTGTGCTCGTGGTCACCTGACCTTCTAGAAAAGTCGGAACCACAGAGACATTAAGACAGCCTGTGGCTGCCAAGGCCACAGCAGGCAGCGGGGGGCACAGGTGGAGCACGGGAAATTCTAGGACCAAGAACGCTTCTGTGGGACACCATCACAGTGGGCACACGTCACTACGACCTTGGCAAAACCTGCAGGTTCATACAACACAGACAGAGAGGGAGCCCCTGTGTAACCTGTGGGCATCAACTAGCAACACTGTGCCAATACTGGCTCACCTGTTGTGGCAGGAGTGCCAGTGGGAGGAGGTGTGGGTCCATTTGGGAAGTCTCTACTGTCTGCTCACTTGTCGAAGCCCAAAGTTGCTCTGAATAGCCCGTTACTGTTTTTTTTTTTTTTTTTTTTTAAGATAGGTATTGGACAGCTACAAAAAAGTAAAAGCTTTCTTACCCCATGCAAGAATAGATACCTTAGTTGGTACCGCATCCATCAAGCATTGTGCAGAGTGGGAAGGGGGTGTTGTTAACTAAGTGGGTTAGGAATTCTTGGCAGGCACAGAGCAAATCCCATTGCACCTTACAGCTGACCAGCCACTTCCAGTCCACCCAGAAAACAGAGTTGGGCAGCAAGCTGGAAAGCTGTGGGTGGGAGTGTCCGTTTCCATCGGAAGCGTGGTTTCGGGAGAGGACGGGCGTAGCTGCTGGGTGGAGACCCGCACATGCTGGCTGGGAAGGCACTGCGCTCGTTTTTCACTCCTATAAAAGTAAACGGCAGCCAAGGGAACCCCTGGAGCAGACTTACTTAGCGAGGTTGCCGGGCTCAGCGTGAACAGCCGAGCGGTTTGCAGCCGGCTGGCCGGCTGCCACCGTGCCTCTGTGGCTGGGACCCAGGCACGGAGGCCACGCGGGAATCTGCTGAGGCAGGCAGTGCAGGGCGGGGCTTCCCACCTCTGCCACGTTTCTGAGGCTTGGGGCACACTTTTCCCGTTTCACAGGAAAATAAAATTTCATGCTGGAAATTTTATCGCGATGGTTGTGTTGAACCGTCACCCCCAGTCAGGTGTGCACGTTGCCAGTGTGTGTGGCCGTCAAGCTCGGGGCCTGTGTCCTGTGCTGGACTTTGCCCCTGTGCATCAGATATCGAGTCGTGATCATGCCAGGCACCCACACGGCTTTTTGGCAGCCACAGGCCCACATGTAATGAGAGATGCAGGATCTGTTAACCCTGGGGTGTGGCGTGGGCACAAGAGGAAGAATTGGGAATGGGGCAGTGGACGGCAGGGAGGTCGGGGCACAGGTGGGACAGAGCCTCCTGGACCCAGGCGACACCTGTGGATCCTGTGGGCACCTGCTAGGTTCACAGCCTGGGAAAGTCATTAACACCTGTGCCTGGCTCTCTCCTAGGAGAGACAACCTGAGGCTAAAGACAGCACCTCTTCCTGAAAGAACAGCACTCAGGATGTAAAGTACTTACCACATCTCCTGGTGCCGGAAATTCTGGTCAGTTCTCCAAGAATGGGTAATAAAATGCCACCGGACGAGACACGCTGTCTGTAGCAGTGCCTGGTCCTCAGTCAGTGTTTGTTAAATGAATAAATGGAACCAGGACTGTGGGCCAAAGGGGTGTGAGATCTCCCATGCATGGAGAAGGCACAACTTGTCGTGGATGTGGAAGATGGTGGGCGGGGGAGTTGGAAAGAACCGGCAGCAGAGGCCACGCACTTGGGGAGGTGGGCGCTGCAGGAGACCAGCCCAGAGGGGAAGGTGGGGTGCAGAGGCCTGGCAGGGGACTTTCACATCACAGGCCCGGGGCAGCATTGCTCAGGGGAACCCTCGGGGCGGGGATCAGCCATTGGCAGGAAGCCTGCGGCACAGCCTTGAGGACCCAGCTGGGAGATCCTGGGGACGGGAAGGAAGGGGGTTGGTGCACAGGTCAGCGAACGCCTGAGAAAGAGGCCACAGGACGGACAGAACCACATGCGACAGAGCCCAGCAGCTGCCCTGGAGCTCTGAGAGCTCGAGGAGGAGCAATGGATGTGAGGGTGGCGCTCCCGCAGGGGGTGGGAAATGAGTCCGAAGTGATGCCAACATCGGGGCGTCTGTGGTGCTGACTTGGATCCAAGTTGTCTCCCTATGCAACGGGCTTCCTGTCGGTTCCCACCCCTCCCCAGGCCCGCGTCCCTGTCCAGCGAGCATTGCCTGCGTCAGCCTCAGCAGGGCCTTTGACATCCCATAAACCGACCTTCGGAGCTTGAAGCACCTGCATTTTTCATCTTTCTGACTGATGGGAGAGAGCATCGTGTGCCGAGAAATCAGTAACTTTCCAGAGAGGACTCATCTGCATGGATTTCCATTGTTTGTCGCACCAGAACAAATTTATCTTTCAGTTCCGTTTTCCCTGAACGTTCTCAAGTGCGATGGCGTCCAGCATCCAGGTTTGTCTCCAGTTGTCGGTGTCGCTGAGTTGTTGCTGTCGCCTTACTGTTCTCACACAGAGTCCCGCACCTGTCTGGGGGTTTGAGCAGCTTGGCTGTGCAGCACCCCTGACGCAGGCTCCCCCTATCAGTGCTTGGGCCCAGGGCTCGCCTGAAGATGGGTGTAGATTGCGTTTGTCCTCTGTCTGCTGGTCCAGCTGCCTTCTTCCTGCCCTGACCAAGACCACTTTCTATGTCCCGGGCAGGCCTGGTCTGAGTAGGCATCGGGGCCTCCCACAGAAGGCCACTTGCGCAAAGCACTCCCTGTGCAAGAAGAAAGAGCGGACCGTGGCGAGGCCAGGTGTCCTGTGCAGGGACCATGCCAGTGAGGAGCAGGTGGCTGCCCTCAGCCCCCGACACAGGGCACAGGGAAGTGATCCATCACACATTCTTTTAACAGAGGCCACGAGCTCAAAGCTGCAGCGGCTCTCAGGGTGCCAACGGAGAGTGGTCACAGCTACTGCAGACTGTGTTACTACGAGCAGATCGTGTTGGATAAAGACCTACACACAGCAAGCCCTATAAGCCTGTGTGTATGCTTTTGTGTGTGGAGGAAGTGTGAGTCGTGTGACTCTTCCTGGGCTCCCCTTTGCAGAGTGTATTCCATTTTATTTTCATTTCAGACATTTAAAACCCATGAGAGAGAGACCAGTGTTGGGCACAGTGGCTAAGACGCTGCTCGGGCCTCCCACAAGCTGTCTCAAAGTGCCTGGGTTCCAGCCCCAACTCTGCTCCCCGTCCGGCTCCCTGCCCATGGGCACCCTGGGAGGAAGCAGGTGATGGCTCAGCCACATGGGTCCCTTCCACTCTCGTGGGAGACCTGGATGGAGTCCCTGGCTCCTGGCTTCTGCCTGGCCCAGCCCTGGCCATTATGAGCTCTTAGGGTGTGAACTAGCTGATAGAAGAACGTGCCCCTCTCTGCCTTTCAAATATATATATATATATATATATATATATATATATATATATTAGAAAAACTTGAAATAAATGGGACATATTTTTCAAATCAGATTCATTTCACTTTTAAGGGAGGTAATATAGCAATAATGAAGAAATCCAGATTAATAAGGACAAATGAAACAAGAGACTCAATTTGTGAAAATAACTGCTTTTTAATATATATTTTATTTACGTTATGCAAGTTTCATGTATCTCCTTTATACTGTTACAGGAACACAGTGGCACCTCCCCGACCGCCCCTCATGTGCACCAACATTTCTGTTCCCCTGCGTATTTTAGCCACGGCTGGTGCTACTTTTTCTTATTATTCCATTTTTTAATTTTCCCAGTATCCCAGGTCAGTTGACTTTGGACTGACAACAAAATGTAGGAGGGGTAAAAATTGTAGCCTTTTCTGTTGAAACTCAAAAGATAACTGCAGATGGCAAATGTTTTCTTCTGCAGTGAGTTCTCTCCCTCTCTTCTTGGTGAATTTCTGGATAAGACACAGAATTTCCTTTATTGTGCATCCTAAAACCTCTAAGACTCCCCATTAGGCAGCCAGTCGTTCCTAATCAATGAGAATAGAATTCTTTGCAAAAGAGTTCTGGCGTGTTCCTTTCGGGCAGCCTCTGACGTGGGGGCTCCCAGGGAGGCCACAGCCCACGAGGCCCACTCAGCTCCCTGTGCCCACCTGCAGCCCGTGGGCCTGACTCGGGAGGACCGGGGACAAAGTGCCCTGAGCTGTGGCAGAGGGCCTGCCTGCTGGGCTTCCGGTAGACGCATTCCAAACGGTCGAAGGCAGCCCAGGTGCCGTGGAGTCTCCATTTCCATCCACCCTGGGAAGCGATACGTTTCTCAAGGAAAGCAGTGGTTTCTTTTGCATGAAAACTGCTTCTTTTTGGCCGGAGGATTAGCCTAGTGAGCCGCGGCGCCGGCACACCGGGTTCTAGTCCCGGTCGGGGCACCGATCCTGTCCCGGTTGCCCCTCTTCCAGGCCAGCTCTCTGCTGTGGCCCAGGAAGGCAGTGGAGGATGGCCCAAGTGCTTGGGCCCTGCACCCCATGGGAGACCAGGAGAAGCACCTGGCTCCTGCCATCGGATCAGTGCGGTGCGCCGGCCGCAGCGTGCTACCACGGCGGCCATTGGAGGGTGAACCAACGGCAAAAGGAAGACCTTTCTCTCTGTCTCTCTCTCTCACTGTCCACTCTGCCTGTCAAAAATTTAAAAAAAAAAGAAAAAAAAAAGAAAAAAAAAGAAAACTGCTTCTTTTTGTGAAATTGGGATTCTGAATCCATCAGCTCGGAGCTCGGAGTCACCGGGCAGCTTTCTGCCTTTTCCAGAGTGGTCGCGGTTGCCAGGTGGCCGGGTGGTTTTCTGGCGCTAGGGGAAGGCGGTGGTGTTCTGCTGCGTGCTGCGAACGGGGGAGGCCACGGCTGCTCTCACCTGAGCCGCCCAGGGCCTCCGTCCTTCCCACCCCCTCCGCTGAGGGGCCCGGAGCTGCTGAGGCTCAGGGCACTTCTCTGGGCGTGGCCGAGGCTGGACGGTCTTGTGCGTCCAGGGACTAAAGGAAGTCAATTTTAAAATTTGAATTTGCTAACTGACCTTGTTCTAGAGACCTTCTTCATCCCAGAGGGTAGGAAATACAAATCGCAATATATATTATGTAAATGTGTATGTTATATGTCAACGTGTGTGTGTGTGTGTGTGTGAGATTCTTTTCATCAGAAAAGTCCATTGTCAAGATGCAGGGGGAATCGTGATTTGGCAGTTTCCCCTCCCTTCCTATAGTTTATATATGACATTCTGAGAATAACGTAGAGGCTCATGGCTTCCTGGTCTGTTCCCTGAGACTCTGCCTCGTGCTGCCTTTTCCGAAGGTTTGGGCCAGTGGCATCGGCTGTGTCAGAAAGCAAAGGAGATTTCAAAAGCTGATGGTGCAAAGCAACAGTGCACTAACACAAACAGCAAATGTGCTCAGTGAGAATCCCCGAGTTCCTAATGATACTCAAAGCAAAAGGCAGGAAGATACTCTTATTCCATAATTGGGGTCGGCTATTAAACCAACTCGTTACATTGGCATTTTGGTACCAAAGCAGCAGAATTCATCTCTCTACCTTGTCTTTCCTCTGTAAGCCGATTGTTGAGTGAGATGAGTTGATAAGGGGAAGCGCTACTTCATAAGAGCAGAAAAGCCACCAACCTATGGGAGGATGGGTAGAAAGCAGAGACTGACGTGTGGTCAGCGCAGAGCTGGACATCAGAGAGGAAAAGTGGCCATCTCCTCACCCTCTTACTCCCTTGTCAGCCTCGGCACTGGCGATGGGGTCCCCCAGGTCTTAGGTCTGTGCTGCCGGGAGGTGGTGGGTGCAGGGCCAGTGCACAGACATCCTCCCCTGGGACATGTTCTTTCCCAAAAGTCAGCCTGACTCCCTCAAGCCCCTAGAGAGGAGAGAGGGGAGCGAATGACGTGTCCTTGGGAGAAGATGCCCAGACAGACCCAGAGGGTGCAGCAGTCTCGCCCGGCGCCCAGCGCCCTTTGCAGAGCTGTGGCAGGGCAGACGCAGCCCAGGGATGCAAGAGGAGGAACGAGTGGTGCTCCACTGGCTCCTGTGTGGATGGGCCAGCCGAGAAGGAGCCAGGAGGGACTGGGTGCACTGGAACACGCACTCGGAATTTGGGAAGAGAAACCTGGAGCTTATTAACTGAACAGAGCCATTATAAAATCATATCAAATAGCAAGTGGCCCAGAGTGACTTCATTCTAGGGACGCATATGGGGGAGATCTGGATGGCAGTCACGCAGGAGTTTGGGGCGCCCCTTTCCGGGTGGTGGGCGTTTTATCTTCTTAACTTGGCTTATGTCATGTAGGATAGCGTGCATGCTGAATGATCCCTTTGCTTTTTTAATTGACAAATTGTATATATTTGCCATGGCAACACTTTTGGAAACACCAGTTTACACTGAAGAATGGTGAAATGAAGCTAATTAACATATGCATGGCATCACGATAGTTGCCATTTGTGTGGTGAGAACACTTAAAATCTGCCCTCTTAGCATTTTTTTAGAATTATTTTATTTATTTGAAAGACAGAGTTAGAGAGAGAGAGAGAGAGAGAGGTCTTCCATTCTGCTGGTTCACTCCCCAAATGACCTCAATGGCCAGAGCTGTGCAGATCCGAAGCCAGGAGCCAGGAGCTTCCTCGGGGTCTCCCACGTGGGTGCAGGGGCCCAAGCACTTGGGCCATCTTCTACTGCTTTCCCAGGCCACAGCAGAGAGCTGGATCTGAAGTGGGAGCAGCCAGGACTCGAACCGGCGCCCATATGGGATGCCTGTGCTGTTGGCTGGGGCTTTAACCTACTGTGCCACAGTGCCAGCCCCAGCATTTTTTTTAAAGATTTATTTATTTATGTGAAAGAGTTCAGAGAGAGGGAGAGACAGAGAGAGACAGAGAGATCTTCTATCCACTGGTTCACTCGCCAGATGTCTGCAAAGGCCAAGGCTGAGCCAGGTTGAATCAGGAGCCAGGAGCTTCTTCCGGGTCTCCCACATGGGTGCAGGGGCCCAAGCACTTAGACCATCTCCTGCTGCTTTCCCAGGCCATTAGCAGGGAGCTGACAGGAAGTGGAGCATCCAGGACTGAACGGTGCCCGTATGGGATGCTGGAGTCACAGGCCGTGACTTTACTAGCTGTTTCACTCCAGCAGCTTTTACATCACCCAGAAACTTTTCAGAGACATAAAATTGTGAGTCTCTCGCCCAAACCATTCCCACCATGGCTGACTTCAAACTCCCAGTGCAACGTCACTGCACACAGAGTTGGGAGCAGAGGCACCGGACCTGCCCTTTGGGGACACGGGAGCTGGCCAAGAGGCAGCAGTGCGCAGAGCAGGCTGCCAGTCCTGCTGGGACATGCGTCTGCATTTCTAAAACTCACACGTGTTATGCAAGATTGTGCATCAAAAGCCCCAGGGCTCGAGGGGAATGGAGTTAGGGACACGGTGCTCAGAAACCTTCTTAGTAACACTTCATAAAGTGACAGGAACCCAATAAAAATGGTAGCAGAGTTTATCCCTGTTAACTGCTTAGGAAATGCATCGACACTACGATCAGTGTGTCGCTGGAAACACACGTGACGTCTGCTTCCAGAAAGAGTGCTGCGTGCTCCGTCCTGATGGGTCCACCACCCTGTTTGCAAGGGGACAGGAACAAAGAGAGACGTCAAGAGAGAAAGAGCAGAAAGCAGAAGAAAAAGACAAAAGAGGGGAGAACTGAGGCAGGCGGCTGCTTGGCAGGAGGAAGGGTTGAAGAGCGAGGAGGGCTGGCTGATTTCAGGTGCAAACTTGGCTGGCCTGGGGGAGGCGCAGACAGCAGGTGGGGCACCATGTCTGGGTGTGAGGGAGGGTACTCCAGCTGCGCTCACATCTCAAGCTGTGCACGGGACAAGGGAGATCGCGCTCCCCAGCATGGGCACGAGTCCTGCAGTCAGGGCTCAGTGAGGGTTCCAGGACGAGAAAGAGAGGAGGGGGCTGCAGGTCCTCCTGCCCTCCCACTGCTGCTCCTCCAGGCTCCTGGCTCTGCGACTCCAGGTCTCGCGTAGTTCCCAGGCTTGGGAGTGAAGGACACTCCCGGCTTCTCTGGTTTTCCAGCTTGCAGGTGGCAGATCGGAATTGTGTGAGCGAATTGTCATCATGAATCTCCTCGTCTCTATCTGTCGCCTGTCTATCTGTCCATCTCTCCCCTATTGGTACTGTTTCATAGGAGAGCCATGGCTAATGCAAGCGTGTCTGGAACTCAACAGAAAGTCCCCCAGCAGGTGCAGGTGTGTGTGGCTCACCATCCTGGGAAGGGGGGTGTGGTGGGATTTGTGCATTCCTTCTGCGTTCCCCTGGGGGACAGAACTGTGCGTGAGCAAACTGAAATGCACACCACACTGAAGCCATTCCCTAATGTATCGATCAGGTGGCAACCAATGCTCATTTTCAACAAGCGCCTCATAGCTGAGCTGGCAGTAGTTACAATGTGGAAGCTGGCGAACATGAACAGGGGCGTTTCTCCCTGGAGAAGCTATTCTTTTTTTTTTTTTTTTTTTTTTTTTTGACAGGCCGAGTGGACAGTAGAGGGAGACAGAGAGAAAGGTCTTCCTTTTTGCCGTTGGTTCACCCTCCAATGGCCGCCGCGGTAGGCGCGCTAGCGCACCGCGCTGTTCCGATGGCAGGAGCCAGGTGCTTATCCTGGTTTCCCATGGGGTGCAGGGCCCAAGAACTTGGGCCATCCTCCACTGCACTCCCTGGCCACAGCAGAGAGCTGGCCTGGAAGAGGGGCAACCAGGACAGGATCGGTGCCCTGACTGGGACTAGAACCCGGTGTGCCGGCGGGGGATTAGCCTACTGAGCCACGGCGCTGGCCGAAGAAGCTATTCTTAAGTACCAATAAGCACACTGCTGATTTGAAAATACTTTATGCAGTGATTGGTAGACAGTAAGTGCCTAATAAATGGTCAGAATTAACATTTTTTTTTCCAAGTTGGAGGTCAGGTGCACCTTGGATGGAACAAGCTGACAGTGGTGGTAGACCAGTCACAGCAGGTGAGTAGGGGCCCAGGGCAGCAGGCCTGTGTGGCGCTCCCTTATGGACAGGGGAATAGAACTTTGTGGAACAGTCTACTTCAATCTCCTGCCCAAGCAGATACAATAAAGATGGCATGCATAAATCATTAACCTCTTGTGTAAGGTGGAAGCCAGCAGAGGGCAGTGACCAGCTCTGGGGAGAGCGTGGGTCGTGAAGGTGCGCACATCCCCATGTTCTCTACACTGGCATGTTTGAGTCTCTCCCCGCCTCCAGGACACGGGTGGCGGTGTGGTGTTCTGCAGTGTGAGTGTTGGCAGGTCCCACTGGAGAATTTAATAAACTAGGCGTTAGCAGGCATTTGCTGGACAGGGTTTTTATGAGGAGAACAGATGTGTGGCTGTGCAGGTGCGTGTGGTGTGGCTTCTGCGTAGATCATGGGCCCTGCAGCACAGCGAGCTGAGGCCGCGGGGAGGGGGAGACTGTGGAGCCCTGCGGAGCGGAAGGGGCCCCTTCAGCTGGGCACGCTCAGAGGGCACCGTCCACGGGGCCTTATAGCTGACCACGGGACCGAATTCAAGGCTCAGTGAGGAGGTGATGTTGAGGGAGCTGCACTGCCTGCAGGTGACCCCGGGCTGTGTGTGGAGCCCCTCCAAGGGCTGGGTGAGAGTGGTTTGGACAGAGCACTCACGAGGGGGGTCAGTGACTTCACTGGTGCCAGGGGAGATTAGCTGCCTGGGCACGGGCTCCCAATGTGAGTGGGACTCCCAGGCAGGCCCTTGACCATCTCCTCACTCTGTGCCCACTGCGATCCACACCAAGAGGCCGTTGTGGAGGGAGAGGCGGCCCCTGAGCCCTGCTCTGTGTGCTGGAGCCTGGATTTGTCTGATTTGCTTGTCTGGCTTTATTTGGCAGGAGCTGATTCTAGTGTCCTGAATTTTGGCCTTGACAGGTGAGAGTCTCTGAACTTAGCCAGCCAGTTTGGCTCAGAGCAAGTAGCCCCTTAGTTAGATCCTGTTTATGGAACGTAGGCAATACGTATTTTTAAAATGTGTTTGCTGCTCTTGACGAGTTTCGCATAGCCGACAGCAGCTCTGTCTCACCTATTTCTATTTATTTGCCAGAATGACTTTCACTATTCATTCATTGGATAATGACTGTTGACTCTTCATTCAACAAATATTTACCGGGTCCCACACGTGCCAAGCACTGCACAGGCTACACTGACACTGCAACGTGAGTGTCTGCTCTCCCAGTAAATATTTCTTTTGTGAGTTATAAAAATATGATTCAGCACATAAAAATAAGAAGAGATCTGCTACGGACAGGTTGCTTTTTTAATAGGTAAGTTTGTTTTGGAGGCAGTGTGAGGCTGAATTCTGATGCAAAGCTGTTTTCAGAGAATGCAGGCCTCACCATCTGCACAACTTCGAGAACGGGTTCTGTGTGAACTCATGGGGGTTCTGTGTGAACTCATGGGGGTTCTGTGTGAACTCATGGGGGTTCTGTGTGAACTCATGGGGGTTCACTGAACTCATGGGGGTTCTGTGTGAACTCATGGGGGTTCTGTGTGAACTCATGGGGGGTTCTGTGTGAATTCATGGGGGTTCTGTGTGAACTCATGGGGGTTCTGTGTGAATTCATGGGGGTTCTGTGTGAACTCATGGGGGGTTCTGTGTGAACTCATGGGGGGGTTCTGTGTGAATTCATGGGGGTTCTGTGTGAATTCATGGGGGTTCTGTGTGAACTCATGGGGGGTTCTGTGTGAACTCATGGGAGCCATGAATGCAAATGTTGGCGAGCATCTTCTTGTCTTGCATTTAATTCTCAGGTGGCTGCCCCCTGGGCCGGCCATATTCAGAATCCGACAAGGGCCTGGGGCGGAGGGGGCTCCAAGGCGAAACTCCAGGGCACTCGGAGACCCTAGGGGGCCACAGAGGCTGCCACAGAAGCACATGGGGCCAAGGGCACCGCTGTGCTCACCCCAGCCTCGGCAGTTCCATCCTACCTGAGGGGAGGGGCACATTCTGAGGGCCCTGTGGACAGAGTCCTGTCTGTGCACTGTTTTCTCCATCCCTTCTGCACACCTGTGGAAAGGTGTGAACCACCGGCTAAGCACCATGAGCTTAACAACCACAACTCATAAAACGGACTCGCTAGACCGTACACTTCCATGCAAAGTTATTGAGAACGTATAAGATGTTTTATAAAAACTTTATAATAAATAAATAAATAAAACTTTATAAGTTTTTATAAAACTTATAAATGTCTTGGATGTTCCACCTGATGTTTTCCATCTGTGGTGGACCAGGGGTGACTGTGGGTCAGACAGGAGCTCTGTGCCAGGGCTGCTAGGGGCTCCCACACTTGGCGGTCCAGGCTCCATGAGCCCCGGGCAAGACGCCGCTGGTGCATGCTTGCCATGGCATAAACATCTCTGCTCAGCGTAGCCTGCTGGCCCTTCCCACGCTGGACGGTGGACACGTCTGTCTGTCTGTCTCCCCGTGGTCGCTGCGTCTCCCCATCCTTACAGCTTCAGGGCTGTGCAGTCCGTTCAGCCTGCTGCACGGGGCCTTGCTCTCCCTCGGGGATGTCGCTTCGGTTCCTGTTCTCTGCATTACTGTTTTGGGGATGGCACTGCCTGCCTTGGCTACCTCACAGGGTTGTGCGACACCGAGTGTGACAAGGCGTGTGAAAGTGTTCCTCAGACCGAAACTTCTATCCCAAAGTAAGATAGCGTTGTCATCGCTCTCACTTTGACTTACTTTCTGGCTTTGGCCCCAAAACTGCACTGGGCAAAGTCGTGCGACTGTGCCCATTGGTGGAGTGGAATGAAGGCCGTGGCTGGAAATCCCACCATCCTGAGAATGGACTGGGCAGGAGGTCTTCTCGGATTTAGTTTTTACATTAAAAACGTGTTTAATTTATTTGAAAGGCAGGGTGGGGGAGAGAGAGTGTGCCTCTCTGTTGGTTTAGTTCTCAATGCCCACACTAGCCAGGGCCAGACCACACCCAATCCAGGAGCCTGGAACTCCACTCCGGGTCTCTGGGGTGGGCAGCAGGAACCCTACAGCAGGAAGCTGGGAGCAGGAGTGAGCGGGACTCACCAGGCCTCTGACGCGGGAAGCAGGCTTTCCAAGAGCCCTGTCAGCGGCCGCCCCAGCACCTGCTCCTTTTTGCCGTCAGGTAAGCATGTGTTTCAGTGACCACTTGCTCATGGCAGCTCAGCGATGCACAAGCTGAAGCCAGATTTAATAAAGGCAGAATGCAATTAGATCACAGACAAAGGTAGACCTGGAGTCTGGATGGTGAGGTAGACCACTCAGGAGAGGGAGTCGCAATTTAGGCAAGATAGCCAATTCACACTCAAGCCGACAAATATTAGGTCTTCATGGTTTTGGCATGAAGACGCCAGGTGAGGCAGAGTGAGGCCGTGGTAAATATTCAGGAAGGGGGGCAGACATCTCAGCATGAAAAATCATAGAAAGCAGTTGTGCCTGTGTCCCTACATCTACGCCCGTGACTTGCTCCCCCCATGATGTGAGGGACACGGCGGGGGCCCAGCAGGGCCTTCAGAGCGGTTACCATGGCCTTGACCTTCCACCAGCCGTACCTGGCATGTAGCCTGAGGTTGCCCCCTGTGTGCTGCTTTATTCTGGAAGGTTCTAAGAAGTTTTGTGGTATGTAAATTTTTCTAATGTAAATACTAGGCCAAAATTGTTATACCAAACGACCCATACATTTTCTGAAGTTTGGGTTGTAAACACCTAATCCCGTGTTGCTAAGAAGGCGTGTCTTAATTATTCATATTTTAAAAGCATGCTCAGGTCTCTGCGATCCCACGTGAGTTAGTACGAATGCTCATGACACATGGGGACTGCTTTATTTTTGAATATTACCTTTCCTTGGAGGTGGGCATTCGCCTGTGTTTTTCAGGAAGGGATAGCCAACGTCCACGTGTTCCGAGTTCTGTTCTCCACAGTGCCCAGGAGGCTGACACAGGCAAGGTGGGATTCCCTGGCAACACCCAGACTCCTCAGTGGGCGTTTGCTGTCTGCCGGAGCCTCTGCAGTGGGCATCCAGGATAAGGAGAATTTAGTTTCTGTCCTGAAGAAACGCTTAGGGTGCGAGCAGACATAGACATGCGTGAGAAGCGTCTTACTCTCCGAGTGTCAGCCATGTGGGAATAGAGTACGGGGCCCCTAACCCGCCACGGGGACTCGGGGAAGGCTGGGGAGGAAGGGGAGGGTTTCAGATACAGAGGGAACGGCGCCTGCAGTGCTGAGCGGGGCTCTGCACAGCTGGGGTGGGGCGGACGGGGCTGGGCGGGGCTCTGCACAGCTGGGGTGGGGCAGACGGGACTGGGTGGGGCTCTGCACAGCTGGGGTGGGGCGGACGGGGCTGGGCGGGACGGGACTGGGTGGGGCTCTGCACAGCTGGGGTGGGGCGGACGGGGCTGGGCGGGGCTCTGCACAGCTGGGGTGGGGCAGATGGGGCTGGGTGGGGCTCTGCACAGCTGGGGTGGGGCGGACGGGGCTGGGCGGGGCTCTGCACAGCTGGGGTGGGGCGGACGGGGCTGGGCGGGGCTCTGCACAGCTGGGGTGGGGCGGACAGGGCTGGGCAGGGCTCTGCACAGCTGGGGTGGGGTGGACAGGGCGGGGACAGGCGGCTGTGGTGTTGGTCTTCCCACAGCCAACAGCCTGTCACGTTTTCTCCGTGGGCACCAACGGCACCGCCTGTGCACGTGTCTGTGCACCGTTCCCTCCAGGCACGTGCTTGGTGCCAGGCCCCGTCTTCCCCACATTCTATGAGTTTCCTCAGGAAATGCACTCCACTTCCGACCCCGTGCAGGCCCGAGCACCGCTCCAGCAGACACCAGCTGAGGCCCTCGGATTCGGCCTGGACACTGCCCAGGACAGCGGCAAGCTCCTTGGGTGAAGGGCTCAGCCCCTGCAGAGCCTCCCCACGGCAGAGGCCAGGGGCAGCCCCAGTTCTCGTGACCCCTCCTTGGGCTTGGTGAGCTTGCACAGAGCTCTGAGAAGCACTCCACAGGTTATAAAGTATGTCTCAGTGGACGCAGGTGAACAGCCAGAGGGGACAGACGCTTGGGGCAAGGCCAGTGGACAGGGACGCAGAGCCCCTGTGGCCTCTCCTGCACGTCACCCTCACGGTGCTGGCACACGTGCACCCCACTGGAAGCTCCCCAGTGCTGCTGCGATGGGGGCTTGCTGTGGAGGCGTGGCTGATGACATCACAGCTGTGGAGGCGTGGCTGACGACATCACTGCTGTGGAGGCGTGGCTGACGACATCACCACTGTGGAGGCGTGGCTGATGACATCACGGCTGTGGAGGCGTGGCTGATGACACCACAGCTGTGGAGGCGTGGCTGACGACATCACGGCTGTGGAGGCGTGGCTGACGACATCACGGCTGTGGAGGTGTGGCTGACGACATCACGGCTGTGGAGGCGTGGCTGATGACATCAATGCAGTGGAGGCGTGGCTGATGACATCACAGCTGTGGAGGCGTGGCTGACGACATCACGGCTGTGGAGGCGTGGCTGATGACATCACGGCTGTGGAGGTGTGGCTGATGACATCACGGCTGTGGAGGCGTGGCTGACGACATCACGGCTGTGGAGGCGTGGCTGATGACACCACAGCTGTGGAGGTGTGGCTGACGACATCACTGCTGTGGGAGTGTGGCTGATGACATCACGGCTGTGGAGGCGTGGCTGATGACATCACAGCTGTGGAGGCGTGGCTGATGACATCACAGCTGTGGAGGTGTGGCTGATGACTTCACGGCTGTGGAGGCGTGGCTGATAACATCACAGCTGTGGAGGCGTGGCTGATGACATCACTGCTGTGGAGGTGTGGCTGATGACATCATGGCTGTGGAGGCGTGGCTGATGACATCACAGCTGCGGAGGCGTGGCTGATGACATCACAGCTGTGGAGGTGTGGCTGATAGCGTCATTGGCCATCAGACTGGCTCAGCTCTCAGCCCCTCTCCCCTCTCTGGAGGTGGAGGGGTGGGCTGGTTGCCAGGGGCAGCTTTTGGGTCCCATCCCCAGGCCCCCCAGGGGCCCGTCCATCAGTCATTAGCCTACAAGACACTCATGATTTCTGAAGTTCCAGGGGTTTTAGGGTTGTGTGCCAGGACCTAGGGTCAAAGATCAATGAGCGGAACAAAAGGCTTCACCTGTCTGCTGAAGGGTGTGGGGGAAGGTTGTGTCCTGCATGCCCACTGGAATAGGCCTCAGCTCCCAGCCCGGCTGTGTGGACCACTGGCGTTCCACGTCCAGAGACGGGAGGAAAGTGGCTCCCAGTCCACGCTGTCCCTCCAGTTCCTTCCTGTGGTTCTGCCCACTGGAGAGTCCAGCCCAGGGGTCAGGTGGGAAAGCCGGACGACGATGCCGTGGGACCTCCCTCAGGCCACACCTACAGTGGGAGATTTAGGTCGGAGTCATCTTCCTCCTCCTCCTCCTCTTCCTTCTGCGGGTGAATGCCCTGGAATTTACTGGTCTAACAGAAGAACATTTGCCCCATTCACTCAGGGCCCTGGCACTACCCTGTGCCCACCACCAGGGGGCGCCATCTCTGCCCCGTGAAACTAGCTGTCTCTTTGGCAGCAAAAGCAGGAGTTAGGCGAGTGTCTCCTGTGTGTGAAGCCGGAATTCATGCCTCTCTGAAAGATCAGGAAGAGCAGAGTGTGCCATGGAGATGAAAAGCCAAAAGCGCTACCTCTGCCGGGCCCGGGGCGCCCTGTGTCGGTGCCCCGGCCGTGGCTCGCCTTGTCCTCGTGGTCCTGAGCTCCTGTGTGCCGGGCCTCAGCGCCCCCTTCCAGGGCTTTGGAGAAGCGCAGGCGCCCCTCGCACACTTGAGGTAGTCTGAGCTGATTGGGGAAGTTTCCCAGCTCAGCCCTGAAATCGGGAGTGGGGCCGGAGACACAGGGGCAGGCCAGGTCCCAGGTGGCCGTGGCACACGCAGAGACCACACGCAGGTCTGGGCCACAGCCGTGCCACAGTGGCAGATGGTGTGTCCCTTGGTCTCGTCCCCTCGCTGCTCCCGCGTCCCCGGGCTTTAGGCTAGTGTCTGGGTTTCCTGATTGAGCGGTCAGGGCCTGCTCGGGGTTCACTCCCTCAGAGTTACCTGCCTCACTCTGTTACACACCCGGCCACCCTGCTGTGTAGACTGCCCGATCCACCGGGTTCTCTGTTCAGGCAACGGCCCCGTGGGGGTGAAAGATCCCCAGCACGTGGCCTGGGCCCTCTGCACACGCAGCCGTGGGCGCTGCCTGCGTGTTCTGCATTGACTGGACCCAGCGGGACGTTTCCAGGGTCGGAGTCAGCACCGTTCTCCTGGTCTCCGACTGTCCTGCAGCTCCGCGCGGTCAAGGTGACACCTCCCGTGCTCCTGAGCCCCGTGCCCCTCTGAGGTGTTGCTGTGACGGACAGCGGGGGTCGTAGTCTGACCCATTGAAGAGCAAACACGTCGCCCTGGTTCGTGAAAAAAAGAGGCAAACAGTCACTTCCTGTGGGATTATCTCACATCGGAGGCATCTTTTATGGATTGCTTTGCTTTTCAATGTAAAGATGTGCAAACTCAGCGAGGCGTGGCCGCCGGAGTCACCCACGGCCGCAGACCCCGCTCCTGTCGGCCCTGCGTGTCTGAAGGGGCTGACGACAAGGGAAGGAAGCAGCCCCTGGTCTCTGACCACTCTCTGCAGGAACGTGGTGGGGTCTGGCGGGCCACTCTTGCTGTCGGGAGCGCCCTGCTATGCCTGGGAAGAACCTTCCCTCAAGACAGGAAGTCTGTGTTGGCGCTACCCAGATTTCGTCTCCCCTCTCTGGGTCTTTCTGGGTCTCTCCTTTCCGATCAAGCCTCATTTTTTCCTTCTGAGCTGGGTCACTGCACCCACCTCCTCCAGTGCTGGCATTGCTCCCATCTTACAAATCCTGGAGAACATGCATTGTATCTCGATCGTCCGTATCTGCAGACGTTATTAGTAACACAGAATATACTGCGGGGGTCCTGGGGCAGCGTGTGTATAGGAAATCTCTACTTGCACTCAAGTTTGCCGTAAACCCAGCTCTGAAAGAATCGTCTATTAGAAAAGAAATCAAGGAAGCAGCCATGCTTGGTCCAGCCTTCCAGAGGGTTCCATGCCTGACGCCCCTTGTGGTTAAACTCCTGCAGAATCTAGAATGTGGAGTTGACCCGCTGTGCTCCATGTGTTCCTGCCTCACCCCGGCGTCATCAGGTTACAGAGTTATGCTCCTGGGTGGATTGATTTTGGTGGACGTCCTGCGTTCTTTGAGCGTCCCCTGGGGGCCGAGGAGGAGGTGCCGGCAGCGTAGCAGGAGGCACACGGGGCCTGGGTCCTGAGCTCAGAGACACAGCCAGGGCCGGGCCTGGGGAGGGATGCATGGGCGGGAGTGGGCCGGTGGGCTGCTCGCAGGGCCTGTGCAGTCTTGGGGTCCAGACTGGGGGTCACACTCAGCTGGGCTTTGGAGAAGCGGAGGCTGTGGCTGGGGGGCTTCGGAGGGACCCAGTGGGAGGAATTCTCTGACGCGTCGCTGGGCTGGGACCCCTGGGTCCCAGCTTCCTGCACCAAACAGAGCGCTCGGCCACTGCCCATTCTCTGTTCTGCTCCGGTGAGTTCCTGTGAGTCTACTTGTGCAGGATCTGCAGTCCTGCTTCAAACCCATCATCAGCTTCCAGCAGGGAGCTCAGCCCTGCACGGTGACGGGGCTGGGCTCCGCACCCGTGGGGTGGACGCTTGCACACTGCTCCGCATCCTGGAGGGTTCCCAGCTCAGCCCACGTTTCCGCCTCGTAGTCCAGCGTGCAGTGGGATTGATCTAAGGGAACCTCTCTCCTCTCTGTGAACCGTGGTGCAGCTGGGGCTCTGGGGCCCTGCCCTTGACCTCTCTGAGTGTGGGTCTGGGTGCCCTGCCCCAAATCATGGCTGCGGGGCCAGGAATCCTGAAGTCTTCGGAGGAGCTGTCCTGACTTCACCAACCCTGGTACCACCAGCCCCAAGACAGCTTTCCAGAAACCCTCAATTCCCGCTCCCCCACCTCACTTTTCCTGGGGTTTTCTGCTGCCTCCAAGTTGCTGAGGGACGTGGACAGTGGCCCCGAACAGAGGGCCTTGTGTCCCACTCCAGTGTCACGTCGTGTGGCCTGGCCACACCCCTTTCAGCAAGTTACGGTTCGCTCTGACACCCACATGTTAGTAATTGCTGAAGGCCAAGAGAAACCCATTTTTAAATTTTGGTTTATTTATTCCTTTTTACAATCTGTCGGAGGGTGGAGGGTGGAGGGTGGAGGGTGCAGGAGAGGACCCTGGGCTGTGTCGGTGCCCCGTTGGTTGTCGTTGTCAGCTGCGGAGTGGCCGAGTCAGACCGGGCAGCCTGTTCTGGATCTGAGCACTTGCCGAGCAGTTACAGCGGAGGGGAACATGTGGCAGTCAAACTTGGAAGCAGGCCCTGGAGCCGTAGGATGCCACAGACACGTTCTGTTTTCTGGTCCTGGCGGGCTTTACAGAAACTTGTTTGGATCAGCAGATTGCAAATGAGGCGCTGGCATTGGCTCTGACAACGCTGACAGCGTGTTTAGAGCATGTTTAAAATGGAATCTTACACATTCCAGAACTCACGTTCCCATAGCAATGTGAGCACAGCCCCTTTGTGCAAATGTGACTCCACGTGGGGTGCTGCTGTTTACATCCTAACGCGCAGCATCCGTGCCTGACAGCAAGGAGTTAACAGCTCACATCTGAATGTCTTCCTCCTATGGCCTTGTAGCATCTTAACCCAGGGCTATCTCAGACTTTGCACTGTTTCCGAAACACAGCCAAAGAGAGAGGAGGAGGAGTCAGAGGCCACAGCTCCTCCCCAGGTGAACCCCACAGGTGCGACCCCCGCGTGACGTCTCAGGAGGACAGTGAGGGAGC
The DNA here is from genome assembly GCF_033115175.1 of Lepus europaeus. Classification (NCBI taxonomy): domain Eukaryota; kingdom Metazoa; phylum Chordata; class Mammalia; order Lagomorpha; family Leporidae; genus Lepus; species Lepus europaeus. The sequence continues at coordinate 166,324,561 of NC_084829.1, read as the reverse complement.
CTTGATGCACACGCCCTTGACCGCCATGAAGAATTCTGCAACAACCTTGGCTTTTGGAAATGAAGGCGGGGCCTAGGGGCAGGGGTCCCACGACGCAGCCTCGTGCTGCGCTGATTTTACAGAGTCCGGGTGCTCCCGGGCCGGGGCTTTCACTGGAGCTGGACGGCAGGAGGAGACAGTCGGGTACACTGGGCAGTGGCCAGCCCAGCGCCTTCCCCTGCCCTGCTGTGCAGGGAGCTCCCTGGTGCAGAGACTGAGTGGTCACAAACTTCAGCAGGTGTGGGACAGCCGCCCCCTCCAACTCCAGCCCTTCGTGCACTCCGAGAGTCTTTCAAAAGTTCATGGAAAATGTGTGTTTTGAAAATATCGTGCAGGAATTTCAAGCTTTTTCAAAATTTCAAACCAAAACTACACTATCTTTTAATTCCATGAACGTCCATCCTAGCCTTCAGGTGCGCACAGGTTCTGTACTGGGTTTGATTTCCTTGCGTTTTCTTGTCTTCTCAAGCTGTTTCTCTTTTGTTTACCTCATTTGTTTTTTAATCTGCTGCTTTTATTCTTTTTAACTTGTTAGAATTTGAGGGAGGCCCAGCCACCGCCATCGGTTGCCTTCTGCCTCACCATCGGCCTTGGCCATGTCCAGTCTGGTATTTGGACAGGGCTGTGTGGGTCAGGCCCACTGCTCAGTCCAGTGACACGTTTCCCTTTTGCAAAAGCAAAGTGCTTGGAACCCACTCTGTGCGTGTCCTGTGAGAGCTCCGTGCTGCCGGGCAGAGCCCCCGGGACTCGTTGCAAAGTACCTAATGATGCATGAGTATTTGGGAAGCAAACGTGGGTGAGGACAGCGTTGCTGTGCCCTGAAACCAGCAGGTGAACATTGCCGACCCCTGCGCGTCACTTTCTTCCAGAAACGGCGTGCTCCACATATGTCACTCAAGGAGACCCACTGGGAGAGGGACTGGGAGGGAGCCTGGGTTCCGGATCCCAACCTTCTGATCTGGCCTGTGTTTGGGAACATCCCAGCCTGTGGGGCTCAGGAACAGGACAAGGCTGGGATGGGCGTGTCTTCCTGCTGCGTGGCCCGGGCTGGGTTTGGGGAGGAGGAGCTGGCCGAGGGCAGTGTTTCCTGGAGTGGCCCCTTGGGGTGGTGACAGGACCACTGGACGCTGTCCCCGCCCTCGCTGCCCCTGCAGCTGTTGCAGCCTCCCCGCACTGCCGTGCTGCCGTTGTTTCAACATCTGTTCTGCAGCTGGGAACGTCTGCCCGGGATACCACGAGGGCACCGCGGTTGGCGCCTGTCAACCCCTCGAAGGTGAAAGATGCTTTAACAGGAAAAATCCCAGAATCTGTGACACGCCTCATAACCCACCCCCACCCCGCCCCAGGGAAACCGCACTGGGTACACGGACCTTACAAAACTCGGAGGGCAACTTCGAGATGTGGGCGCACCCGGGAGGAGGTGTCTGTGCTTTCTAACTTAGTTTAGCTCATTGGTGACATCATCAGATCACTGTCACCTAGGCAATGGAACAGGTTGCCATGGGAACCGCAAGCTGTATGGTAACACGGCTCCCAAATGTTGACAGTTGGAAAAGCTCTCCACTTCTCCGTACTGCCAGCCAACAGAGGTGTGTATGTGGGGGCAGGTGTTTTGTTTAAAATATTAGCTTTTAAAGTTTGCTAATCTAAACTCTTGGGAGATAAATCATTTGTTGACATTTAAAATATTTAGAATATTGGGATTTTTGAGAAGTGTCACCATCTAGCTGCGTTGAAGGAAGCCCTCAGTTTCTGGATCTCTTCCAGGCCCCGACAACGTCAGAGCTGTTCTCAGGAAGAAGTGGCATCTTTGCCACGTGAAAAGAGCCATGGACGTGTGGACTGCGTGTCCCGGGCAGATCTGATAGCCAGCCTGGGACCCGGATGACCGGTCTGGGCACGGCGTCTTCTTGTGTTTCTAGCTTTGAGTTCTCACCTCCTGAGGACGCTGGATTCCCTGGGGGGACTGTGAAACCATGGTTTCAACGTGGCCCCCTAGTGTCTGTGTCGGACATTGCACGCCCGTGCAGAGGTCTACAGCGCTGAGCCGGCCCCCTTGCTCTATGGCTGTCACTCTCCACTGGTGCCGTGGCCTGGTGGGACGCTGCCACAAGCGCCTTGGTTTTGGAGGGTGGAGCTTCCAGGACTGTAAGAGATAAGTTCCGGTTCTTCATCAGGTACCCAGTCTGCAGCGTTGTGTTACAGCATCACAGAGCAGCCAGAGGCAGCCTCCCAGGCTGTTCGTCATATCCTCCCACGCATGTTCATTCACACATCCATGTGTGCATATAGTGTGTGTCTGTATTTCTTTAAACCTTACAAGCATGTCTGAACTGTAATGACAGCTCACGAGTCATAGAAACCCTTTCGTAACACCAGGATCAGATAGGCTAATTTCATGGTTTGTTTTTGTTTTTATTTATTCATTTGAGAGATGGAGACAGAAAGAGACCTCCCATCTGCTGGTTAACCCCCAGGTGCCTGCAACATGCAGGGGGCTGGGAACGCAGTGCAGGTCTCCGTTGTGGGTGGCAGGAACCTAATTACTGACGCCCCCGGCCGCCTCCCAGGCCTCGTTAGAGGAACTGCGGTCGGGGCCAGGGCCGGGAGTCAGACTTGGATACCGTACGGGGCTGTGCGTGTGCTGACGAGCGTCGTACTGCGAGGCTCAACACTTGTCCTTGTTTAGGTAACTGGAAAAGCGCAGATTGGCACCAGCACTCCGGAGCCCCTGCCGTGTGCTGGCTCTCTGCCGGGGGCTGCCATGACCCCGGGTGGGGACCTCTAGTGCCCTGCGTGGTCACGCCAGGGTGCCATTTTCAGATGCTCAGACCAGCTCGGACTGCTGGGATGGGACTGAACACGCTTCCAGCCCCAGAGCGTCTGGTCCCCAAACCAACATTCTTTTCCGTTGGCTCTGTAAAGTGTGACATTCTAAATATAAGTCAGATTTTATTGCCATAATTTGGAAGGGTTTTTTTGGGGGGGCAAATTTTAACTCCAATCTAGTTATGCAATTTTCTAGTATTTTGGGAGTGGAGTAGGAGTAAAAAAATTGAGGAAGAAATGCATTTTAATAAGAACTGTAGCATTATCCCTTTTGTAGAACCAATTAAGGCTTCAAAAAAATCTCTTGCTTTTAGCACCTCCAAGATGTTATTAAAAGAAACCTGCAAAGATAGCTTTATCCTGGCAGTGCTGCTTTCAAACTGGTATACACCAAGTACACACACACATGCACACACAATGCACACACGCACACACAATGCACACACATGCACACACGCACACATGCGTGCATACACACGCACGTACACACATGTACACACACGCACACACATGCTCACACATGCACACACGCACACATACGTGCATACACACGCACGTACACACATGTACACACGCGCACACACATGCTCACACATGCACACACGCACACATGCGTGCATACACGCACACACGCGCATATACGCACACACACACACGCTAATGTACATATTTTGTTGCCCTGTGTATCTTCCAGACAGAAAGCAATGCCCTTGGCAAATCTGTCAGCGACACTCAGACGAGCAATCAGAAGGCCGGCATCTGCTCGCAGGGCGAGGCCGTGGGTGGACGTCCCATGCCCGCTGCCTGAGCTTCCCGGCCTTCTTGTCGCCCGCGCCACCTGCATCCTGTCCATGCTGCCTGCTTCAGCCCCGCGTCTCTGTCCAGCCTGGGTGGTTCTACCTCTTCACACCACGCCATCCACTCCCCCCGTGCCATGGCATGTGGAGCACCTGGCTCGTGTCAGACACTCCTCCTGGCATGGAGAATACAGCAAAAAACCATCTGGAGCAAGACCCCTGCCTGGCCTTGCATTCTAGTGGAGACCAGAGAACGCACACAAGGTCACTACACTTCTTAAAATCCGCTGAGGCCAAGGGGCACGGGTGACAAGGGCGGGGCAGCCGGGGAGCGAGCCATGCAGTCCTGGAGAGAAGGGGGCAGGGGCCCAGGGTGCAGAGGTGAAAGATCAGGGGTCTGCAGATGGGGGAGTGGACGGGGGCACCTGCTGGTCGAAGGCTCTTAGCTTCCACTCTGAGCAGACAGGACGCTGATCAGGGACTGTCTCACGGCCAAGGGACAGCCTTGTGCAAGGCCAGGGGAGCGTTTCTTTCTTTTTTCAAATCATTTATATTCTTTTAAAAAATTGTTTATTTATTTATTATTTGAGAGGCAGAGAGCTGCCACCCACTGGCTCCCTCCCCAGATGCCAACACTGGCCTGAGGCCAAAGCCAGGTGTGCAGTACCCAATCCAGGCCCCTTGCCTGGGAGGCAAGGACCCAAGTGTGGAGCCATCGCTGCTGCTCTCTGGGTGCACACTCACAGGAGCCTGGAACTGGGAGACAGAGCCAGGATCTGAACCCAGATGCTCCAATGTGGGATGCCAGCGTCCCAACTAGTGTCCTTTTTTTTTTTTTTTTAAAGCATTTTATTTATTTATTTGAGAGGCAGAGTTATATTTATTTAGTTGAGAGGCAGAGTTACAGACAGTGAGAGAGGTCTTCCATCTGCTGGTTTTCTCCCCAAATGGCCGCAATGGCCAGAGCTAAGCAGACCCGAAGCCAGGAGCCAGGAGCTTCTTCCTGGTCTCCCATGTGAGTGCAGGGGCCCAAGCACTTGGTCCATCTTCCACTGCTTTCCCAGGCCACAAGCAGAGAGCTGGATTGGAAGAGGAGCAGCTGGGACTTGAACCGGTTCCCATATGGGATGAGGGTGCCTCAGGTGGAGGCTTTACCTGCTACACCATGGTGCCAGTCCCCCCAACTGGTGTCTTGACCACTGCACCGAAGGCCCGCCGGGGGGAGCACTTTCTGAGCTTGTTTGTCCGCCTGGCTCCAGCTCAGCAGGGAGCTTCTGCCTGGGACGGGCCGTGCGGCTGTGATGCCCCCTGGAACCTTTGACCAGTGTCTGCCATGCAGCTCAGTAAAGAACCAGCCCATTGCCTCCATCCCCCTTATCCCAAAACCACATTCTTCATAAGGCAGGGAGCCAGTTTCCATTCTATTTCCTAAGAGTGTACTTCAAAGAGTTAATGGAAAATGGCATTAAAAGGCAACTTTATTTTGGGGCCAGAGTTGTGGTGCGGTAGGTTAGGCTGCTGCCTGTGGCATTGGCATCCTGTATGGCACAGGTTCAAGTGTGGCTGCTCCACGTCCAAGCCACTCCCTGCTAATGTACCTGGGAAGCAGTGGAAGATGGCCCAAGTGCCTGGGCCCCTGCCACCTACTTGGGAGACCTGGATGAAGCTCCTGGCTCCTGGCTTTGGCCTGGCCCGGCCCTGGCCTGGCCATTGTAGTCATTTGAGGAGTCGGCCAATGGATGGAAGATCTCTCCCTCTCTCTGTAACTCTGCCTTTCAAATGAATAAGTGGATCTTTCAAAAGAGATAAGTTTATGTTGACGTAGAAATTTCTGGAAATCCACATATATCTTTTCGTAATACAAATTTTCACAAACTTTTTGAGGAACTTTGGTTCGAAATTAACCCAAATTAACATTTGTTAATTCCTCTTTCCACATGTTTCCAGTTACAGAGTTCAAACCTGACAACTAACAAGGCAAGTGACATAAAATGCATTCGAATTTTGTAGCTCGGCACCCAACACTCTCAAGTTGAGACCTTCTGTTCACAGAGTAATAAAAACACGAGGATTGCAGCCGAGGTTTGGCCTAGTGGAGCTGCCAGTGGGATGCCCACCTGTTGTACCAGAGTCCCGGCTTCCTGCTGATGTGCACGCTGGAGGGAGCGGGTGGTGGCCAAGAAGTCGGGTCCCTGCCACTCACGTGGGAGGCCTGCGCTGTGGCCCAGGCTCCTGGCTTCACCTGGCTCCATCCTGGCATCTGAGGAGTGAACCCGGGGACAGGAGTTTTCTCGGTCTGTTTCTCTGCCTCTTTAGTCAATGAATTACTTTCCTACAGATGCTAAGGTAGCCGCAAGCATCTCTCGTCTCCTGCAGTTTCTCTCCGTGGCCAGCGAGTCCAGGAAAGGCCGGGCTCACGCTCAGCCCCAGAAGCAAAATTCGTTTTCCCTGGAATGCGTGTGGCTTCTCTGCTCCCAAGCTGGGTGGAGCCCAGTCTGGGGCTCCCGTGTCTCCTTTCTCCAACGTTCCATTGAATTATCAAGGCACGGCTTTTTTTTTTAAAAGTGGATTCTTAAAAAAAATAAAGTGGATTCTTAAAAGCTGCCATGTAGCTGGGGCACAGTGTGACAATTCAGTCTGTTCAACTCGGCGTAATTAGCACTTCCATCTCCCTGAATATTTATCACTTCTCCGTGTTAGGACGCTCCCGACTCCTCTCTCCCCGGTGTTCTGAAACGTTGCATAAACGACTGTAAACCCGGCTCACGGCTGTGCCGCAGGGCTGCCCCCCGCGCTGCGCTGTCTGTCATCCCCCTTCCTCCCTCCCTCTGCTGACCACTACTCTGCTGTCTTCTTCTAGGTCACAGGGTGCCCACAGGGCCACAGAAGGCCCTGGAAATCATTTGGTCTGGCCCTGACAAGGCTACCGCAGGAGGGACTCCAAATTCAATAACTCTATGGCAGGCTAACTGTTAAGTTGATAATTTTGTGTGGCCCAGGAACAACTTTATAAATAACTACGTGGCCCTTGGCAGAGAGACGAGTCCAATTCTTGTGTGATGAAAGTCACTGTTTTTTTTTTTTTTTTAAGATTTATTTGTTTATTTGAAAGGCAAAGTTAGAGAGAGAGAGAGAGAGAGAGAGAGAGAGAGGTCTTCCATCTGTTGGTTCACTTCCCAAATGTCTGCATCAGCTGGGGCTGTGCCAATCCGAAGCCAGGAGCCAGGAGCGTCTTCTGGGCCTTCCATGTGGTGCAGGGGCCCAAGGAGTTGGGCCATCCTCTACTGCTTTCCCAGGCCATCAGCAGGGAGAGGATGGGAAAGTGGAGCAGCCGGGACTCGAACCGGTGCCCGTATGGGGTATCGGTGTTGCAGGTGGCAGTTTGACCCGCTACATCTCAGCGCCAGCCCTGAGAGTGACTCTTAATTTCCGCGAATGCGGGACAGCGAGCGGTGTTTGTCCTTCCGTGCCTGGCTTGTTATCTGTCCCCGTGGCCACACGCGAGAGGATTTCACTGCTTCCTGTGGCGGAACAGCGAGCCCGAGCGCCTGTGTCCGTCCGGGGACGCCTCGGCCGGTTCCGCGTCCAGGCTGATGAAGCCTGCTGCCACAGGCGCTGCTCTCTTCAGCTGGGGAAGCAGCCGTCTCCCGACCTTCATGTGCGCTTAGAAAATGGGGCCCCATGTGTCCACTGCATCACCTCGTAGCTGAAGCTGGCTGGGGCTGGGGCGCCGCACAGCCTGGGCTTGCCTGCTCTCCCTGACCGCAGAGCGGCAGCGACTTCCACGGAGTGGCTGTGTCATTAACTCCCAGACGGCCGATTGGCCAGCTCAGGTCTTTAACCAGATTTGCCTCCTTTGGGGAGCGTCGTGTCCGCTGCTAGGCGTGCAGGTCTCCGCCTCGCCCGTGCCTGCTCCTGTGTCCGGAGAGGGGCTCAGTGAGGTGGTCTGCACCTAGCTAAATCAGTTCCTAAACCTGGCTTTGAGCCTGAGCCTGAAGCGGGGGGCAGGGAGGGGGCTGCTACCAATCGGTACTCTCTGGGCTTGGGAGGAGGGTCTTCTGCCACAGCCCTCATCCTCTCCCACCAGGCGTGAGTGGGGTGGGGGGCAGGGAGAGAGACGCAGAGCCGCCCCCTGGTCAGGACTCTCAGTTTCTGCTGGGTCTAACTGCACCCAGCTCCCGTGTCTCTGGACGCAAAGCTCAGCCCCTGGACTTCCTTCCAGCACCCTCTCTGCTTACAATGCAGGGGGCAGGGGCAGAGCGCCAGGCACCCTGGGGTACTGTGTATGGGTGCCCTGGCCTGGCAGCCCCCTGAGCTCCCACTGGCCTGGCTCATCGGACTGCCTGACCAATCAGCCCTGTTGAGAAGACCAATGAGAGCCGAGGGGACCAGGAGGTTCCCGGGGAGAAAGGAAGACGCCAGGTTGCCCAGCAACCACACTGCGTCAGCACACGGAGAAGCTATTTTTACTCTGAGAAGGTGGCTGCGGCTGCAACCTCCTTGGAGAGCGACATCCCCTCAGCCCAGGTCAGGGCTCCAGGTGGCCCCCAGGCCTCAGCTGGGTCCCTCAGAATGCCCTGGACATGTGCTGCACAGTCCGGCCAGAGCTGGCGGTGAGAGGGTGGGTGCTGGCTGCTGCACTTCCCATGCAGCTCCCTGCAAATGCACCCGCGAAAGCAGCAGAGGATGGCCCGGGTGTTTGGGCCCCTGCACCACGTGGGTGCACCCAGGCTCCTGGCTCTGAACGGACCCTTTGCGGCCATTTGGGGGTTGAACCAGAGAGGAAGATCTCTCTCTCTCTCTCTGTCTCTCCCTAACTCTGCCCTTCAAATAAATTAATCTTTAAAAAGACTAGAATTGGCTGTTAGAAAAGCATTTTTGAGATTTTCACAGGAGACCCCTGCACCAGGGGGCTGGAGGCGTCCAGAGTGAGAGCAGAGCTGGTGTCTGTTCCCCATACCCACAGCACACAGGGCCTCACCTGCCTCGTTCGCCCGGAGAGTGGGTTAGTGAGTGCACAGAGGTACATGAATGACTGTCAGCGCCCGTCAAATTACAGGCAGGGAATGCGGGTCCCCTCAGCTACCAGAAGCATCTCAGCCCTGAGCAGCCTCGGTTCCAGCACTCGCTAACTGAGGGTGTCCCAAATTAGCTAGTGTGCTTGCACTCCTTCCACAAAAGCCGCCCAGCGCAATGCACACTGTCTCCTGGGAGTGGAGAGACCACGGATCCAAGGGCCTGCCCCAGTGGCACCCCCGCTGCCACCACGGACTGTGGTCTGCAGAACAGGGAGGCAGGTGAGGCCATGTGTCACACGGACACCTGGAAGAACTTTCTGGAGATGCAGAGGCCCTGAGCTTGTGGGCAAGGGAAGAAGAGCACCTAGGAGCTGGGAGCCGGGGCAAGGTGTGGACATGAGGTGGAGGGCCTTGGGGGCCCTGGGAACGGTGGAAAGACAGCCAGACAAGCATGATGGCCGGAGGGAGACTGGTGATGGGGAGGAAGCCGTGCGAGGCTCGTCAGGGAGACGGGCTCTTGGGAGTGGCGGCTGGGGGCGTGCTGGACGCCCGTGGAAAGGAGTGTCCCGAGATGTGGGGCCAGGCGCTGGCGGCACCCTCAGAGGCCCTCGCATGCTTCTGAGGCGGCCTGGGGTCCACGGAAAGCTCATGGGAGAGGCACACCATGGAGAAACTACACATGGATTTCAAGCTTTTTCACCAACACAAACTTATTTTTTTCCCATGAAGTCTTTGAGTTGGAGTAGAAGGGAGTTGTTCTCCCTCTCAGGGATGCTCTTAGAGATGGGAGCAAAATAATTGCACAGCATAAGCTAACCTACAAGGCCTGCCAGTGTCGGCGGCTGGCTCCAGGCTCTTGTCTCTGACACAGGGAAGAATTCTAGGGGCCGACTGTGGCCCCGGAGGTCAAGCTCCCACCCGTGACACCGGCATCTTATGTAAGGGAGCCAGTTCGAGTCCTGACAGCTCCACTTCCAATCCGTCTTCCTGCTAATGTGCCCGGGAAGCAGTGGAAGCTGGGACAACTGCTTGGGCCCCTGCACCCACGTGGGAGACCCGGAGGGAGCTCCTGGCTCCTGGCTTAGGTCGGGTCCAGCCCTGCTGTTGCAGCCATTTGAGGAGTGAACCAGCACATGAAGATCTCTCTCTCTGTCTCTCTCTCTCTCTCCTCTTTCTCCCTTTCTCTGTCACTCTGCCTTTCAAGTAAGTAAACAATTTAGCCCTTCCGTTAATGGAAAGTTTAAAAAGGAAAACGAAGAAGTGGGCGGCCGTGGGAGAAGGCTAGCAGAGCGGCAGGCTAGCGGGTTAGCTCAGCAGAGGCACGCACTCAGGGCTGGGGGAGTGTGTCTCGCCCCACAGTGAGCTGAGCTTGGCTGCGTTCCGGGCCATCCCTGTGTAAGATCTGGAGACCTGGTGGGTGGTGTCAGGGGCTGGGTTAATTGAATATTCATGGTGATGGGGCTTGGGTTCGCCCACTGTAGGGAATCCTGGAAGTGACAGGCTAGTAGGAGTGTCAGCCGTGGCGGTTTAACCAGAGAGGCACCCCAGTCAGCTGTAGGGCCTCAGAGTCGGCGGCAGCGCTGGTTATTTCCGGCTGGAGCTGGTTCTGAGCTGCAGTATTCCACAACACCAGGAGTCGGTGTTTGGGCGGGGCTACAGGGAGTGGGTGGGGGCCTTGGTGCCTCCCTGCTGATATCAGCCAGGACCCAAAAGGAGCTGCAGCCGCACAGTGGAATTCCGGAAGGAGCAGCTGACTCTGGGCACGCACTTCTGCAGGCCTCAGGAGCAAAGGGAGAGGCAGAGTGGTGGGCGCCTGGCCTGGGGACGGAGACCTGGTGGGCGAGCATCTAAGGGACAGTGGCACTTGGAGACCCGGTGGCTGCACCCGTTTTTTTTTTTTTTTTTTTTTTTAAGATTTATTTATTTGAAGCTCAGAGTTACACAGAGAGAGGCGAGGCAGAGAGAGAGAGGTCTTCCATTCCATGGTTCGCTCCTCAGATGGCCGCAACAGCTGGAGCTGTGCCGATCCAAAGCCGGGAGCCAGGAGCTTCTTCCTGGTCTCCCTCATGGGTGCAGGGGCTAAAGGAATTGGGCCATGCTCCACTGCTTTCCCAGGCCATAGCAGAGAGCTGGATGGGAAGAGCAGCAGCCGGGACTAGAACCGGCACCCATGTGGGATGCCAGCGCTTCAGGCCAGGGCATTAACCTGCTGAGCTACAGCGCCGGCCCCAGCACCCGTGTTTTGACTGCAAACCATCAGCTGAGCTCAGGGGAGGAATTTTCCTGTGGAGTCATGCCGACATGTTAAGTTTCAGATTTGGGACATTCTGGGTTTCTGAGCCTCGGATTTCCGCCCATCACCTGTCCTCATGGGGCGAGGGGCAGCAGAGACTCAGGCCCCGTGCGGGAGGGCTGCAGTCCCGGCCCGCTGTGCCCTGCGTGGCTACTGAACACCCCAGCCCTTTCCGTCCCATCCCTGGACCTCGCACCGACAGGTGCTGTCCTGACCTCCGCCTTGAAGCAGGGTCCCTGCATCAGCTTCGGCTGCAGGAAATGAGACGGGGAGAGAGCTCGGCACTGGGCAGGCACGGCCCTGTCAGATGGCTACACCCGAGTGGGTGACCACACCTGAGTGGGTGACCACACCGAGTGGGATGACCAGCTGAGTGTCGTGGCCACACCTGAGTGGGATGGCCACATCTGAGTGGGATGGCCACACCTGAATGGGTGACCACACCCAAGTGGGGTGACCACACCTGAGTGGGTGACCACACCCGAGTGGATGGCCACACCTGAGTGGATGGCCAGCTGAGTGCCGTGGCCACACCCGAGTGGGATGGCCACATTCGAGTGGGTGACCACACCTGAGTGGATGGCCACACCTGAGTGGATGGCCAGCTGAGTGCCGTGGCCACACCCGAGTGGGATGGCCACATCTGAGTGGGATGGCCACACCTGAGTGGGTGACCACACCCAAGTGGGGTGACCACATCCGAGTGGGGTGACCACACCTGAGTGGGTGACCACACCCAAGTAGGGTGAACACACCCGAGTGGGATGGCCACACGTTAGTCACATGGCCCCACCTTAGTCGTTGGCCGTGGCAAGGACACACAGTTTGGTTGTGACCCTGGAGAGAAGGGCTGTCGTGGACAGTTCCTAATATTCACCATTGACAGAGGTAAACCAAGGCCAGTGTGAAAGCCAGGCTGATAAGGTTTGCCTCAGCAGGGTCCTGCAGACCCCTGGGAAGGGGCGTCACTGGGGGCTGCACCTGGGGCGCCTTGGAGCTGGAATGTGCAGGCTTGGGGCTGGGGAGGCCCCACGCTGTGTGAGCCCAGGCCAGTGGGGGCACCTGGAGGGGTTGTAGCTAGCAGGACACCGGCCAGGGTCAAGGAACAGTTCAGCTTCGCCAGTGAGAACTGCGGACAAGGTGAGGGCTCACTTCCTCTGGCTGCTCTGACAAAACACCACAGCCAGGAAAATGGGCTCCCTCGAGTTCTGGAGGCTGCAGGCCGAGATCAAGGGGCCAGCAGGGCCAGGCTCTCACCTGCAGAGCCAGGCTCCCTCCACCCCAAGCCCTCACGTGGGATCCTTTCCGCCCTTCCAGCTTCCGGGGGCCCAGGCGGGCTTGGCTCCAGGTGGCATCGCCCGTCTTGGCTTCCCCCTCTGGGCCTTGATCCCACTCCCCCCCCCCCCCCCCACACACACACCCTGCTTTCTCAGGGGCACAAAGTCACTCATTCTGCACCTGCTGGGTTGGAACCCACCTGCTGGGCTGTGACCGCCCCTTGATTGCACCTGCCAAGACGCTCTTTCCCATAAGGCTGAGCTCACGGAGGCTGCGGGTCAGGGGTCCCACACAGCTGTGTTGGGGACAGACTCAGCCCTCAGCAAGTGGAAGTAGGGGGGACTGTGCAGTGGCAGAGCCACGCTCCTCGGAGAGGCAGCTGGGAGCTTCCGACTTCGCTCTGTACCAGAGAGGCTTTCGGTTCCGGCATTCACCAGGTTTTTTTTTTTTTAACTTTTTTTTTCAATTTGTATGAAGGGGAAAAATTTCATATGTACAGATTTTAAAAAATATTTTATTTATTTGAGAGGTAGAGTTACAGATAGGGAGAAGGAGAGACAGAGAAATAAAGAAAGGTCTTCCATCCACTGGTTCACTTCCCAAATGGCTGCAACGGTCAAAGCTAAGCCAATCCGAAGCCAGGAGCCAGGAGCTTCTTTGGAGTCTCCCACGTGAGTACAGGGCCCCAAGTACCTGGATCATCTTCCACTACTTTCCCAGGGCATAGCAGAGAGCTGGATCAGAGAGGGGGCAGCCAGGACTTGAACTGGTGTCCATTTGGGATGCCAGCTCTGCAGGTGGATGCTTAGCCTACTATGCCACTGCATTGGTTCCCAGGATTTCATTCTTGTTTACAATGTAGACATGGAGATTCTGCACCAAGCTCCCACAGCACAGTCTTCCTGGGGTAGGGACTCTCTGAGCTCCTCTGGTGACTCTGATGCTAAACCTGAGCTGACAGCAGCTACTATGCTAATGAGGACCCCAGAGGGAGTTGCATTCTCAGGGTGTCCGTCCTCGGACCCCTCGCCATCTGGAAGAGCCATCACCGGGGTTTCCTGGAGTTTGCATCTGGAAACATGGCCTTCCCACGTGAATATAGTACTGGAGACACTGGGCGGCCAGCCCTGAGCGTGGCGGGACCTCTCTGCTCCACTGGCTCCGTCCTGTGGGTGTCGACGGAGCACAGACCTTCCCCGTGGCTCCTGGTTCAGTCTGTGGCCTGTGAAATCCCCTCCCACGTGTTTTGCACAAGAGCAACTACAAAGCCAGGTTTTCCCACCCAGCACTTATGCACTTGACTGTCGGGAGCCTAAAGCAGACCTTGACGTTGATCTCCGTTTAATTTCCTCTTGTGGCTGCAGCGGAGTAATGGGGCCCCCGGGGGCCCCTGCTGTCATCTGTCAGGTTTGCGCCATCTCGCCAACTTGTCACCTGCAGATCTGATAAACTTGTCTCCCCGGCTCCCCCAGGACGGCTGAAGAACATGTGAGACACGTCCCAGAGACAGACCGATTCTCCGCCAAGCTCGCCAGGGCGTGGCATTCCCGGAGCAGCCGAGCCGCTGCACCACTCTGTCCCCAGCCTTGCTTTGCTCTCAGAGGGTTCCTGAACCACGAGTGGCCCGGGACGTGCTGCCTGTGCAGCATGGGGGGCAAGGTCGACCAGTTGGCACCGAGAGAGCTCGGGCCACAGCTGGAGGACATCCTTGCCAACTTTGACCCACGAGGGGTCCGCGAGCCAAGGAAGCACACAGTGACCACCAGTGGGCAGCAGAACCGAAGAGCCGGCAGAGTCCGATTGGGAAGTTTGAGCAGACGACTGGCGATGCTGCATGTCCAGAGCCTGAATCCGCCACCGTACCTGGAGCCAGAGGCCGGTACTGAGCTCCTGTGGACCTGGCGGCTCTGGCGTGTGTGAATTTGAGGGTCTCTGGGGAAAGGCGAGAGGAGAGATGGGATGGGTGATGAGAGCTGGGACGTCCGTGCAGTAGCAGATTTCTGAGCGAGGCTACTTCAAGACCCGTCTGGGGATGGAGCATGGCTGGAGTCAGAGTGGGTCCCAGGCTCCGGGACAGACAGATCTGGTTGGAACGCCAGGGCTGCCTGGGCGACCACCCTCCTGTTGGTTAGCTCCTCTGAGTTCCATCCTAGCCCAGTGCTGACAACCCCAGCAGCTGGGCTCACGAGACTGGGAGGATGAGTGACGTGGAAAGCACCCGACTCACAGGGCGCTGCACCCGCAAGTGGCCCAGCCGCAGCTTCCCGAGGTCTGGCGGTTATATAGGGCGGGGACCTTGGCTGGGAGAACCCTGTGGCCCTCGGCGTCGCCTGCAGCATCGTGCCCGGTGCAGTAGGTGCCTGCTGCTCGCAGCGCGTGGGCAGGGGCTGGGCAGCCTGTGATCAGAGCGGCCTGGGCGCTCCTGTCTCAGCTCTCCTTCTCCCCCTGCTCTGAGACCTCGTGCCTGGCTGTGCGGGGTGGGAGAGCATCGCGTGTTGGGAGGATTCGGGGTGCTGAGTCTGCTGCCGTCCCAGCACAGCACAGATGCCCCTGCAGGAGCTGGGCTGCCGCAGGCCACGGGGCTCACTGACCACCAGGAACAGGGCCCCTCACGCACTCACTCGCTAACTCTCCCGCTTCTTGCTCTCTGTGCTACTCCTGGACCAGTCTCCGCGACTTGAGCTGAGTGGGACTTACAGGGCCTTTGTCACACAGACAAGGGCTCATCCCCTGCAGCTCAGAGGCTGCGTGTTCTCTCCTGGCCACTAGATGGCAGCAAACACCAGCAGGTGAGCGCTCCAGGCAGGCAGGCGAAGGTGATTGACAGAGTGAGTGAGCAAAGTGATGGATGGGGTGAGTGAGGAGTGCCCGAGTGACTGAGTGACCCAAAGCCCTGAAGTCTTTCATGGCAAAGAAGCCAGGAGGTTGCTTTTCACTCTTTCACTAACTAGCCCACCTCACCTCGTGAAAAAGCCGAATGCCCCTGGAGGACGCCCCGTTTCTCGCAGCTGATGTCCCCCTCGTGTGGGGGACTCCTAGTGCTAGGAGTGGACTTTCTGACGCTGCTACCGTGGTGAGAACAGGCGACCCCCTGGGGAACGCTGTTTCTGTGGGCCGTGGGGACGTGGGCGGCTCCGGCCCCCACGTGGGCCGGCCGTGTCGGGAAGAAGCCCTGGGCTGCTGCGTGTGGCCCTCAGGGCTGAGTTGTGCAGAGCTGGTAGTGTGCATGGCTGGACAGACTGGATGGGAGCTGAGGGAGCAGCGTCTCACCAGACAACACCTGCACGTGATGCTGGCAGGGAGGGGGGTGGCCTGGGGATGCAGTGGGGCTGGGGGCGGCCGGGCAGCTGTTGAGGGGAAGATTTGGGGTCCAGGAAGAAAACGCGCCTCCCAGTGCGTGTTCCGCATCCCTGATAAGATGGTTCCAGAAGCCGGGGCTGGGGAGCAATGGCAGAACAGAACAGGTGCAACAGGGGAGGCCAAGGGTGTCCGGGGACCTGGGCGTTGTCCTGGGGACCCACGTCGCATGGGCGGGGACCAGGCAGGCGGCACTGGTGTTGGCGGGCAGCCTGGGCCTGAGGGTGGTGGGAGAAACCCCGGGGAAGTGGGGCCGCCTCTGCGTCCACACCCGTCATTCAGGTCCCTAAGTCTTCCTCCAGCGGTGTCTGGTCCGCCATTCATCCATGCTCTGACATTGTCCTCCTTTCAAGTGATCTGTTTCACTCGCTTTTCTCTCTCCGATCTCTGAAAATAGTGTCTGTACCTCGGTCACGGTTCCTTATTCGTTAGACCCGCGTCTATAATTGCAGACCCCGTCTCTGCAGTGTCGGGGAGACAGAGCCTGCCAGCTGTTGTCCCCGCGTCCCTGTGGGAGCTCATGGCGGTGTGGCACCTCTGTGGGGCTGTGGGCTGGGGGCCCGGGGTGCCTGTGCCAGACAGCAGACGCATGCTGCGGCCCCGATCTGGCCTCACCTGGAAACCACTTTCCTGCCCAGTTTGAGCTCGTGGTGTAACCGGGAACCCAGGCCGGGCCAGCCAGGGTGTCAGAGCCCGAGTCGGGGCCTGTTTACCCCTCAGAGAGCCAAGGCCAGGGAAGAGATTTTCCTACTGTGTCCCTCTTTCTCTTTCCTGGGCGTCCCTGGGTGTGGGGCCTCCAGCCCCGACCCCGCTCACGGTGCCTGTGCAGCCCCCGGCGGTGGCCGGGCTCCCAGCAGGAGCCACGAGCAGCCCCAGGCTGCCCCCAGCCCCAGGCTGCTTTCCTGTATCTGATCTCGCATTGCTGCTTTGCTTTGTGGCGGGGGAGCCCTCGGGCTCTCTGAGGTGCTGCCACGGTTGCCAGAGACGGATGCGGCTCCTGGGCGCGGTGCAGCGCCTCACGGGAGCCTGAGGCGTGTCTGAGGGGGGAATGTGGGTGAACTACACTCTCACGTTGTGTCCCTCTGCGTGACCCAGCCACACACGTGCACCTTCATCCACAGACAGCAGGTGCATGGTCTGAAAGAGAACAGCAGAGAGCAGGCGCCCCTCCCCAGGGCCTCAGGGGCCCCCAGGCCCTGTCCCAGGGCCTCAGGACGTCACCCTGAGTGCTGTGAAGCCCTGCCTATGGCCCCCGTCCCTAGGGTCTTCAGACCCCCTGCATCCCCAGCCCATCCCCCTCTCCTCCAGGGGCCCCCGAGGGCTGTCTCCAACACCCGCGCTTCTGATGGACTTGGGAATGAGATACTCCCCCGCACTTGGGGATCTTAGTGGATCTGGGAAACCACAGCACACACCCCTAACACTGCCAGTTCGCCGTTGTGCTGGCTTTATGTGGTGCACAGCGCCCCCTCGTGGCTCCTGGGTGCACAGCCCGACCTTGGTTAGGCACTGGCACCTGCCTCCTCTCCCCTGCGGGACCCACGGCCACTGTCACTCCCGGAGCTGCCCGTTGTTCACTGAGTCTGACCCACCACTGATTGCTCCCAAGGATCCACTGCACTTGACTTGAGTTCGCCTCCGGGTCCATTGCAATATCGCTAAGACTTCATCATTGGTATGAGTTGTAGGTTTTCGAATTGATTGAAATTGTGTGTGCTGCAGTGTGGTTGCACATGTCCAAGAGGAGACACAGAGAGTGGAGAGATGACAGTGGCCCAGCCCCTGCCCAGGGCCATGCCGCTGGATGGGTCGTGCCGCTGTATCATCCCGAGCTTCCCCTCGAATGGTCCCTGGGACCCCAGATCTTGCTGCCCTGATTCTTCCACAGGGGAGTCAGACTTTCGCACGGAAGCCGATGGAAGAGGCTTTTCTCAATCACATTTTGTGAATTTCTGGGAAGAAACTCAATGTCCACACAAAGCCCCGCCTTCCCCTGCCTTGCTTCCCGCCCTGGGCTTGTGGTCCCCGCAGGTCCCCTCCAGGAGGCCGCCTGCACTTCCTGGGGTGAGGCTGACCCCAGGCCCCGATGGTGACTTGGCTCCGCCCCCCCCGCCCACTTTGGTTCCTTCACCTCCTTGGGTGCACTCTGGGGTGCATCCTGCCTGCTTCTCCCTGCGGGCAGCTTCTCCCTGCGGGCAGCTTCTCTCTGCGGGCAGCTTCTCCCTGCGGGCAGCTTCTCCCTGTGGCCCACACTCCTGGGTCTCCTGGAGCCTCTCCTGGAAGACCAGTGGCTGAGTCATGGAGACAGCAGGCCAGAGCCTGTAAGGGTCCAGCCTGGGGCACACCCCATCCTCTAACCCTGACTCACAGAGGGGAGACAGTGTAGACCCCACTGTTCCGCTTCTGGTGTGAGACACCCTCTTCCCACGGCGGACACCCTGAGCGTCCCCCCTTCCCCGGCTGCATCAGTGAGGCATCGGGCTCTCCGAAAGCTGATGGCAGTGCTGACTGCTCACGGCCAGAGCCCCTGGGGCCACCAGGACGGACGTCTCCACCTCCCGTACGGGCTCACCTTGTGGAGGGGGTGAGGGGCTCCTCTGTCACCTCATCCCTACTGCCCCCAGGCCCCACAGGTGGCCCTGCTGCCCCCATGCACACAAAGAGGGGGCGACAGAGAAGCCCCCACCCTCTCCTGGAGGAGGCTCCCTGTTACATTTCTAACTGTGTGAGCTTCATGTCCCCCTGCAGTCTGACTCTTGAGGTTGAGAACAGGGGCGTGAGGAATCGAAGCGTCAGAGAGTTCCCCCGGAGGCCCTGGGGATGCTCTGAGAAGGGCTTCAAGGCCAAGGTCAGGGTTGGCCACATGGGAGGAACCTTGTTCTTCATTCTGAGTGATCCTTTCAGGTGCTCACTGAGTACCAAGAAAGATTCTGGACCTCCTTCTGCTAGCAACGGAAGGGCACTGGATTCCCAGGTGCTTGCCCGACGCCGTGGGCGCTGCTCTCGTGTCGCCGACCCCGCGGGACCTGCCATGAGGAGCGCAGAAGCGCAGGTGCAGGCTGAGAGTGGAGCCTGCTGTTCCCTCTGCGTCAAGGGCAGGGATGCCTGGTCGACGCCTTTCCTAGGCTGACTGTGCGCCTGGTTCTGCTGCACACGGGTGTGTTGTGCTATTGGTTGATGGCTGTGGGTTCTTATGGCCCCAGTATTTCTCTGTGATGTGTTGGCCCCCGGGGTGGCAGTGATGGCCACGATGCCTGGAGGAGCCCACAATGCAGCTGCCGAGGCAGGCGCATCAACAGGTGTATGGAAGCAGGTCCAAGTCCCACGTGTGACCAGGCCACTGTCACCGGACCCCACGTTTCAGCTTATATGTGTGCACGGTGTCACGGATCAGCTGTGCGCTGGGTCAAAGACAGGACAGTGTGGGGTGAAATGAGAGGTGCATGGGGGGGGGGCACAGCCAGGGCTGACTGACGCTCCAGGTCGCGGGGAGTCACTCCTACACCTTTCTGCCTGGGGCCACGTGTGGCATGGGGAACCAATATTGCCTCCCAGCTGCCAGTTTTCAAGTGCCCTGCACTCTGTATGTGTGTGGTGGAGGGGGCAGTTGTACAGGCAGAGAGTGAGAAAAAAATCATGCCCCTGTGTGGTGGTAGCAGGAGCTCTCCTGGCACCGTGCAGCTCGCTGGGCGGGGAGGCCACCCTGGAGAGCCCGCTCTTATCCTGGCCTGAGCCGGGGACCCGTTTGCAGAGCCTCCCCGGCTTGCAGAGCAGAGAGTAGATGCTATCTGTCTTGACACTTCTGGTTTCGGAGGGCTGATTTTTTGGGAAAATTTCCACCGTGGTTGCCAAAGTCTTTCCCAACGTTCCGGTTCACGGAAGAAGGTGAAGTGTCCGGGACAAGCCCCAATCACGTCTTGCGTCGACGTCGTCTGTCTTCCGAATCCGCAGCCAACTCAAGTCTTCCGAAACGCTGCCTCTACTGCTGTTCTTTCCTGTTCAAAAATGTGACTTTTGTGGTCTGAAGAACAAAAAAGAAAGGCTTATGAAACCGCACAGAGGCTTCTCAGACATCAAACGCTCTTGGGAAACGACAAATGATGAGTGAAGTGTGAATGAATGAGAAACATGTGGATTGCACTTTCCTTGAAAGGCACCCAGATTTTAAAATCAGGAGGAAAGAATGCTTGGCAAAACGTGCTTAGGGCTTCCTGAGCCCGGAAGTTCTGATCAAGGACTTGCAGCCCCAAACCAGCCGCCAGCCGAGCCTGCGCCGATGAAGCTGAGCGCGAGCGACACTGCACACCAGAGACATGGCGTCGTGGCACAGCCACGGGACTGGCCGAAGCGAGGCAGAGAACTGTGTCAGTGCCATACTGCTGGCCCCTAAAATTTCACTCTTAATTTTCCAAGTCTTGGGGCCAGTGCTGTGCCGTAGCGATTTAAGTTGGGAAGCGAGGCTGGCATCCCATATGGGTGCCAGTTTGAGTCCTGGCTGCTCCACTTCTCATCCAGCTCTCTGCCAATGGCCTGGGAAAGCAGTAGAAGATGGCCCAAGTGCTTGGCTCCCTGCTCCCACGTGGGAGACCTGGAAGAAGCTCCTGGCTCCTGGCTTCAGCCTGGTCCAGCCCAGGCTGTTACAGCCTTTTGGGGAGTGAGCCAGCAGATGGAAGACCTCTCTCTCACTGTCTCTCCTTCTCGCTATGTGACTCTGCCTTTCAAATAAATAAATAAATAGATAAACATTAAAAACAAAACAGAATTTCTGAGTCTTGCCTTACCCAGCACATGAGCCTGAATGGTGCTTTGTGGGCGTGGTCACTGACGATCCGTGCCAACTGACCCGGGAGAGAGCAGAAAGAACCGTCCCCTGGGCGCTGAACTTGAGGCAGCTGGCGCGCAGACACCAGATCTGACTCGGGCGGTTTCTGGTGAGGGTGAAGAACAGGCAGACCCTGCGTTTCTTTTCCTGAGGTGTGCTGGTGTTTGAAACAGGCCACTGGTCTGGTCTGGACCCTCCAGGGAGAGCCCAGTCCCTGTGTTCCTTGAGGCTGGAGCCCAAGGCAGCTCCTGACCCGGCTTCCGCTTGTCCCCCCGCCCCCTGCAACCCCGGCTCCCGACGCACCTGGCTCCACTTGCCGCTTTCTGTAGAGACACAACCTGGGCTGCAGAGACCCTGCGCTGATGCAGGCGATGCAGGGTGGGGCTGAGCTCCCTCCATGGTGTGACTCCGCACCTTCACCCTGCCCCCCCCGCAGCCGAGCTGCCTTGCCTGTGGAGGCCACAGGTGTAGAAGTGAGACGAGCTCCAGGGTCAGGTCACGCCTGCTAATGGAAACCGGGGACCTGCACGCTTAGAAAGTGGTGGCCTTGCTCAAACCCCGGCTTCTCTTCCTGTCCAACCTCAGACGTCCTCCTCCCTCACTGGGACGCAAATTCCCACCTAAGCAGCTTGCTGTGGGACGGAGCAGTGGGCTCGGGGCCACACTCCACACACAGCTCAAACGCAGCTGAGGACCGCAGTCTCAGGGCCTTTCATCTGGGCTCTAACGGTGACCTCCGGCCGGCCTTCCCACCCCCTTCAGTGCCCCGCACTGCACTGGGAGCCGGGGCACTGTGTGCGAGGCCCCGCCGTGTGCACCCCAGGGCTTCTCAGGGCCCGATGCTCCGTGATGGCAGCTCTGGGCCTGCCTCGGGCCCCGAGGTCTGGCCGAGCTGTGGGACACAGACCGAGCCCTGGCCCAGCTCTTACTACGTCGTCCCCTGTGTCGGCCTCCCCTGCCTGGACACCTGCTGCATCTGCCCCAAAGCCGCTCTCACCAGTTCCGCCAGCTGGGTGGGATCCGACAGCAGAAGTGTATTCTTCCATGGTTGTAGATGGGAGAAGGGGGAAGTCCGAGGTCAAGGCTGCAGCAGACCACCTGCCCCAACCCCCTCCCCCACCCCTGCCCTGCCCCCGCCCTCTGAAGGTGAAGCAGGCACATGCTGGAGGCCCCTGGCTCCCTCAGCCTTCTGCTCCCTCTGCCCCCGGGGAATTGGCCAAGTCTCAACAGCTGGGTCTGCTCCCGGAACTCCGGATCCAGAACGCAGGAGCTGCAGTCCATTAGCAATCGTGTCAGAAGTCGCAGCTAAACGATACAGTTCAATGAATCCGATTGTACCTTTAAGACTGTAGTTTAATCAGTGTGAGAATGCATCGAATCACATACCCCACATTTTCTGTCCTAACCTCCCAGCTGGCGCTCACCCTGGAGAAGATGCTGAGGGTTGCTCCCCCCCAGATTTCAGGCTAACGTCTGTGTCCATGTCCTCATGCTACGGTGACACGTGACTACAAGTCCAGTAGAGTCAGCCTCTGGACAGTTCTCAAGGTCAGACGTCCAAACTGCGTCTCCCTGGGCTGACACCAAGATGTGGGGGCTATGTTCCTCCTCCAGTGTCTGGGGGGAGTCTGTTTCCTTGCCCTTTCCACTCGCAGGGGTCACCTGAGTCCCTGGCTCCCTGCCCCACTTCCGTCTTCAGAGCAGGTGGCTCCAGCCCCGCCTCCTTCTTCCCATCGCTCTCCTCTGCCCTGGACCCATCTACCTCCCTCATTACGACGTTGGGAACCATCTCCCCATCTTGGCTTCTTCTTCTTCTTTTTCTTTTTTCTTTTTTAAGAAAAAGATTTATTTTATTTGTTTGAAAGAGTTACAGAGATAGGTAGAGAATCAGAGAGAGGTCTTCCATCGCTGGTTCACTCCCCAAATGGCCACAACGGCTGGAGCTGAGCCAATCCAAAGCCAGGAGCCAGGAGCTTCTTCCTGGGCTCCGATGTGCGTGCAGGGGTTCAAGGACTTGGGCCATCTTCTACTGCTTTCCCAAGCATAGCAGAGAGATGGACTGGAAGAGGAGCAGCTGGGACTAGAAACGGCGCCCCTATGAGATGCCGGCACCGCAGGTGGAGGATTCACCCACTGCGCCCAAGGTGGACTTCTGTTCCTGCCCAGTCTTCCTCTGTCACGTGGACCCTGGCCGCCAGGAGGGCCGTCTCCCTGAGCTGCAGCAGGTGCTTCCCTGAGCGCTGCGGTTCCAGGAAACGGCTTCGTCTCTCCAAGCCTTCGTTCCTCGCCTCCACGGACGGCCATCCCGCCCTCCTCCGCAGGCTGCGATGTGAAGGCTGGGTAGGGTGAGCCGTGCTGGCTCTGTGATTAGCCGGCAAAGGCCTGGGGGAACGCTGAGCGCTATCATCATTAGCTTTATTTAAAACATTGTGAAGAGGCAGGGTAGCTGGGATTTTCCTGTGGGCATTTAGAGTGATCCCAACGACAAATGTGAATTAAAAAAATAAAATCGCATTAATTTATAAGTCCAGAAGGTGAAGCAGGTTAATGAGCTCCATGGAGGCATTCCATAGCAGGACATCCTTCAAAAACACTTTGATGTGTGGGATACATATATATTCAATTTTTGTCAGTTAAAAGAATGGATGTTTGGATGCAAGATTTGGGGAACAAACGATTGGGAAAAACTGACCCTGGACGTGGTCATTCTGGCCCAAAGAATGCCTGTGAGCGTAGGCTGTGGTCATAGTGAGCAAAGATTTCAAATGGGTTTGCTGGCAGGTGGGAGTTGAGGACTGGCACGGGCCCAGGCAGGCTGGGGCGTCCCGGGTGACGGACCCCTTGAGGAAGGTCCCCGGGGCAGCGCCGGAACAGGAAGAAGCTTCAGCCCTGGAGGGGCCCAGCCGCGGGGCTCGCTAAGGAGCCGAGAGCCTTGAGGCCCACACAGACTCAAACCGTTCTGCACCCTGCAAGCAGACAGCGCCCCGGGGAAGGACAAGAGAGCCCTGCACGGTATTCCTTCCCTTGTAGCAGACACATCAGGTCTGCAGGGCACAGGGTCCGGCCGATTCCCGCCCCAGTGCTAGGTCTTCGCGGGCAGGGGGTGACCGCGGACACTGACCCCCCTCAGGTGTTCCCAGAAGACATTTGGCGGGCGGTGAACTTGAGTCTGAGTCAGTGGTCCCGGGCTGTGCCACTGCTGGGCGGGCCTGCTGGCCTCCCACTGTGAGCGTGGGGCTGCCGTGGAGGCCCGGCTGCGGCCCTCGGACCCGGGAGCTTTTCCAAGTGTTTGCCTTTTTTATAGAATGTATGCATCCAGTCCTAGGGGCACCTGCCCTCCCCTCCCCCTTCTCGCTGGCCTCGGGGGTCCCAGGAAAGGCCGCCTGCCCGACTCTGGGCTCGGAGGCCCCCGGCCCAGGCCAGAGCTGCTCCCCAGGTGTCCGCGGTGCTAATGGGCTCACACGTTCCTCACACCGCCCAGCTCTGAGAGGGCGCCCAGACTCACCCCCTTCGTCCACGGAAGCTTCTTTGAAACGCTGCTTGACGGGACGGCCTGGGCTGCTGGTCTGGAAGGTGCGTCCCAGGTCCTGGCCCTCACAGCCCTTTCACCAGAAACAAGCCGTCTGGCTGCTCCGGACGCCACACTTAAACCCGGCAGAGGAAGGAGGCAGAGCCAGGACGAAGTGCCCGGCAGGGTTCACGGCGCTGGGTTCAATCAGAACAAAACCGCTATTACAGGACATCGAAAGTAAAGACTCGGCGACCGTGCTTGGTCGGCGAAAGAGAGGACACGAGGTGTCCGCTCCCAGGAAGGCCGGACCGCGGAGCCTGCGCCGGCCCCGGGAGTCCGCTCCCAGGAAGGCCGGACCGCGGAGCCTGCGCCGGCCCCGGGAGTCCGCTCCCAGGAAGGCCGGACCGCGGAGCCTGCGCCGGCCCCGGGAGTCCGCTCCCAGGAAGGCCGGACCGCGGAGCCTGCGCCGGCCCCGGGAGTCCGCTCCCAGGAAGGCCGGACCTCGGAGCCTGCGCCTGCTCCGGGAGTCCGCTCCCAGGAAGGCCGGACCGCGGAGCCTGCGCCGGCCCCGGGAGTCCGCTCCCAGGAAGGCTGGACCTCGGAGCCTGCGCCGGCTCCGGGACTGGACTGCTTTCCCGAGTCAAAGCCTGCAGGATGGATGACTCGGTCTCGTGTGGATCAGTACGCGCTCAGCACTGAGCTCACTGAGGGCTGGGAAGGTAATGCCTCTGAGGACAGACGTGATCCCCGGGGGCTGAGGCCGAGCAGGGGCGTAGGTTGGCGAGCACCTCCGGTGCGCCAGGTGGAAGCCTGGCAGCGCTGGCCACGAGGTGGACAGAGAGCCACAGCCAGGGCGGCGGTGCTGAGAGCTGGGCTGCTTCCCAAGGACTTTCAGAGGCAGAGCAAGCTCTCCTGGTGTTCGGGACGGCACAGGTGCAAGTGCCTCCTCCCCGGGAACTGGAAGAGAGGCGGGTTATCTACGCAGTGCGGGGGCGAGGCTGACCTCAGTCCGCACCAACAATCCCGCCAGCACTGCTCACGAAGGCCGGCTGCCTGCCTCTCTGTCTTAAACGTTACTCACGTCTCGTTGTTTCCCCCTGCATTTCTTCTTCTCCAGGAAACTGATAACCAACCTCATACGAACGGGAAGACCAGCGTCCCTCCTGACCCCATGTCCTTTCTTAGCCTGACTTCTGTGTCTCATTCCGAGCCCTGGGGAGGTGCGGTAGCAAACAACAGTGCAGACCAGTGCGTCATCCTGCGTCTCTGACACACCACTGAGAATTCGTTGGAACTTTTTAGTGGGCTCAGAATCTATTTTTAGTTTCCACTCCGTCTCCCAGTTCCAGTTGAGGATGCTGTGGACTGTGCTTGCAAAGTGATGTTAGGACACATAAAGTCACCTGCCATTCAACCCTGGTCACCCGCACCACACCTTGCATAATGCGTGTTGATTTTAAAACTGTTGTCTCATGGTCATTTCTATTATTTTGCACAAACCTTGTGATGCCATCTTTCTTACCTTGCATGGAAGAAGAACTGAATTCACAGGATAAATTCATGCCGTCGTTAGCATGTCTCAGGAGCTGGACTTCAGATTGCTGAAATTGTTTTTAATGCAAAATAAATTCCCTTCCTCTGTGTGGGGGAAGAGACTGTGTATTTCTCCCCGGACCAAGTAGGGTCATCAGCTCAGGCTCCCATCCTTGACCTCCAGTATCCACATCTGTCAACCAGGGGTGGTTGGAGACAAAGTGAGGAAGCAGCGGGGCTGCACTGGTCAGTTTTGCGTGACTACAATGAAGAACCTGAGGCAGGCGACTGATGAAGCCAAGAGGCTATGATTCAGCTCGTGGGGGCTCAGGGCTCGGTTCTGCATGGGCCGGGGAGCAAGGCTCACTATGCCAAGCAGGAAGCCAGGCCCAGGCTTTGTAACAACCTGCCCTCAGCCCCCCAGGATCTCTCTCTAGGACTCCATCACCCTCTTCAGAGAGCAGCAGCCCAGGGGCCCACAGAGCTCCCATGGGGGCACACGGAGGACACAGTTCCAACCCATGCAGCTCTGGGGAATAAAGTGCACGTGAACTGCAGTGCCTGTTACTGTAAACCCCGAAATACACTCCTGTACGAAGGCTCTGCAAAGTTCACAAAGATATATGGATTTTGGTGTAAGAAACTTTGAAATCCATGCACAGTTTTTTTTTTTTTTTCATAAAATACACTTCTGTGAACTTTCTGAAGACCATGTGTAACTGGACTTCACAATTTCTTGCACCAAAATAAAAACAAATCTTTTCATTCCGTTTCCCATGAACTTTTTGAAACTGGCTCTGGGGTGAGGGTGATTCCCGCCGTGTTGTTGCTGGTCCTTGTGCGCCGAGCAGCCGTCAGTTCCGGCCGTTTTGGTCTTCTGGCTGGTTCGCTATCACAGCGATCCTGTCTCATTTTCTCACACACTGCTGCTTGCTGGGACCAGAACAAAGCGGCAGCTCCAGCCCCGGGGGAAGAGGAGCTCAAACGTGGAGGATGCTTTCCATTTATGGGAGAAGCCACAGCGTTTTCAGCACAACTCGGGCTGGAGTCTGAAACCATGCACACTTGGCATTCCTGGGAGATCTCTGGAGGCCAGTGGGGAAGGAGGCGTGCACGCTCAGACATCTGTGTGCTTCCCGCCAGAGCGTGCGCTCCAGTGAATGGGCGAGCAACCTAACCAGGGGAGAGCAGCCTTGTGTCCGTCATCCAGATGGAGCGGACACGGCTTTGTTTTAAAACACACCGTGTGCATCTCCTCTAAAACAGTCATCCTGATCGCATCAGGCTCAGATCTGGACTTTAACCCCCAGAGATTTTTTTTTCAAGCCATGGAAAGTTCTTTAAAGACTCAAGTAAAACTTCCTGTAGTGCAAAGCTTGGCTTTGGCAATGAGGTCAGCAGATGCGCCAAATTCACACCGCGAGGCAATGCTTGTGCAAATGTTGAGAGGACAGAGCGAGGCTCACGGCCCTCCCCGCAGAGCTAGTTCTGGGAGGAGCCGGAAGCCAAGGGCAGACGAAGCTTCTGGCTGCCCAGGAGGGTCCTGGCGGTGTGCAGGGTGGTGTTGGATGTGCTGGGAACTCACCGTTTAAGGAGGCCAACAGTCGGCGCCTGGGGACAGAGGTTCTTTGACGTGGTCTTTCCTGAGCCTGGGGTATGAGTGGGCACCCAGTCTTCAGCTCAGGACATGGGGGTGTCTGGGATAAGACACTGGTGGGACCCCCTGCTGCCCCTGCCAGCGCGTGTGAGGCCTGAGACCACTGGAAAGGGGATTTGGACATGTTGGCCTTCTCCACCGGGCGTTCCCACAGTTGCTGGTTCAGGGCTGGGGCCTGGGCCACCTTGGGGGTCTGGCCTCTGGGACAGTGCATGCTGTAAGGGGACGAGGTACATGGGCCTCCACTTGGGCCCTGACTGTTGGGGCGCTGCTGCTGATCCGGCAGGTCCCCAGGACGAGCTCTGCTCCCACTAAGGGCTGCTCTGAACGTCCGTGGGGTTTCAGTTGCATTTCTCTCCTTCCTTGAGAAATCTTCCACGTTCTGTGAAATGCTTGTGGATGAAGCAAACAGCTCCTGCATCGCTCAGTAGGGACCTCTCATGGATGTGAGGGTCAGGGAGCAGGGAGATGATGTGGAAGAGGCAGCCCACCCAGGTCCCCCTGCCCTCCCCAACGTGCTCAGTGAGTCTTGCGACACCTCCAGCACCCGGACACCCACCAGGGAGGGGCTCCTTGCTGCAGGTCCGTGGAAGCCACGCTTCTCGGCACCTTCCTAAGGTCAGGCTCAGCACCTCTTGTCCAGAGTGCTCGGGCCACAGGTGTCTGATGTGGAACTCTTTTTGTTTCAGATAAATAATGAGGTATGTCGGGAACGAGACCGAAGTCGAAACAGGAAACCATTTGTGTTCTGTGTGCACCTTACACAAATCTGAAGCTAATTTTGTGCAATAGTTTTAGTGCATCTGTTTTGACTGCCAGCCATCTCACAGTCAGGGGTGGAACTCCCATTGGTGGGGCGATGTCAGCTCTCAAAAAGTTTCTGACTTTGGAATGTTTCAGATTTCCGCTTTTCGGATCAGGGCTGCCCAAGCTGAGCTGGTTGAAAACCAAAGGAAAATGTTTTACTTGCTTTTGTCTGCTAAATGCAAAGGACACAGGCTATCACAGAGAAGCTGTTCATGTCATGAGCAGAGCGTGGTGGA
This sequence comes from Lepus europaeus, assembly GCF_033115175.1. Taxonomy (NCBI): domain Eukaryota; kingdom Metazoa; phylum Chordata; class Mammalia; order Lagomorpha; family Leporidae; genus Lepus; species Lepus europaeus. The sequence goes on along the minus strand of NC_084829.1, from coordinate 166,296,384 downwards.
TAAAGTAAGAGGACAGTGGCACCGACAGCCCATGTGCTCAGTTATTTCACAGTGGCGTGGGACAGCTCGCTTTGTGGCCTCCCTCTGTTGGGAGTTTTGGAGTTACCAGGAGAAAGGTATGGCCATGAATCTAAATGTCACAGCCCCTGCCTGAGCCCCACTGACTTTCTAACTTACTTTAACGCTGTGCAAATAAAGTGTTTGTTTTTTATAATACTTGTTTTCCATAAAGTCCTTGAAGACCCTGTATAGTTAAATTCTGAAAAAAATATTGTAAGATCATTACAAAGTCAAAAGGAAAATTTCAATATCCTAGGAAATTATTATTTGGAGGAAAATACCAGCCTGTAATATTAGGGGACTTCAAAAGGTTAATGGGAAACTGGGATTCAAAGATAAATAACAAGGAAGAGAGGGGCCAGTGTTGTGGTGCAGTGGGTCAAGCCAGCGCCTGAGACTCCGGCGTCTCACATGAGAACACTGGCTCCATCCCAGCTGCTCCACTTCCAATCCAGCTCCCTGCTAACATGCCTGGGACAGCATGGGAAGATGGCCAAGTGCCTGGGCCTCTGCCACTCATGTGGGAGACCTGGATGAAGTTCTGGGCTGCTGGCTTCATCCTGGCCCAGGCCCGGCCGTTGTGGCCATTTGAGGGAGTGAACCAGTGGATGGAAGATCTCTCTCTCTTTCTCTCTCTCCCTCTCTCTCTCATTCCCTCTCTCTCTGACTGTGCCTTTAAATACATAGATAAGCCTTTAACAAAATAGGAAATGTAAGCGTTTTCCTATCTCCACCAAGTTCAAGACACTTGTTTGTTTGTTTTTAATTTGAGAGGGAGACAGACGAGCGAGAGAAAAGGGAGAGAAGCAGGGAGGGAAGGGAAGAAGAGCGAGACAGAGAGAGACAGAGAGAGTGAGACACGGAGAGAGACAGGGAGAGAGAGACAGAGAGAGAGCGAGATAGAGCGAGACATAGTGAGACACAGAGGGAGACAGAGAATGAGATAGAGAGACAGAGAGAGTGAGACACGGAGAGAGACAGGGAGCAAGACAGGAGCAAGACATAGAGAGTGAGACACAGAGAGAGACAGAGAATGAGATAGAGAGAGAGACAGAGAATGAGATAGAGAGACAGAGAGAGAGAGAGAGAGAGAGAGAGCGAGACAGAGAGAGAGCGTGCTCTCACCTGCTGGCTCCTTCCCCAATGCCTGCATGAGCATGGTCTGGGCCAGGTCCAGACTCAGAGATGTGAACTCAGTCCAGAGCTGCCATGTGGGTGACAAGCACTCAACTACGTGAGCCGTCACCTTTGCTTCCCAGGTGTGCCCTGGCAGGCAGGTGGGGCTGGAGCCGAGCCGGGCCTGGAACCCAGGAGCTGCCAGGTGGGACACGGATGTTTTTAGCAGTATTTTCACAACTGGGCTAAACATTGGCCCCTTGAGCAACCATTGTAGGTGAGGTCATCAGCTCTTCGGTGCATTCCTGGAGCTGAGGTTCTGGGAATTCAGCCAGGTCAACACCATGTTTTTCACGTTATAAACAGAAGAACAGTGGTGCCCTTGACTTTTTTAAGATTAGGAAAGGAAAAAGATGTCAGGGCTGCAAGGTGGTGCTTGTCAGGGGTCACACAGGGTTTGGCCCCAAATTCAGGCAGCTGTTTAACCACAAGCTCTTCTGGTAACAGAGACTGGGTCAAGCATTTGAAGGATTCTGGTGCAGGTGTGATCCAGCTGTGGGGTCTGAGGTGGGGCCTCTGGGAAGGGCCTGGAGTGGATTAGGGTGGAACCTGGGGATTGGATCGCGCCAGCTTTGTGAGGGTACAGAGGGCACAGAGAGACCACCATCCTTGTGCTGCTTTGCTTCCTGCTTTGTCGTCTATTTGTCTCTCCATCACCCTCTGACCTCACCAGACACCCGAACCAGTGGGGACCCCCTGCTCCTCAACTCTGAGCCTCCAAACCGAAACCAAAATAAACCTGCCTCCTTCCTAAGAAATCTCTTGGGTATTTCAAAGGAATGAGAAAGTCACTAGTACAGTACTTCACGATTTCCCATCAAAACGCTTGCAAAATTACCCTCAGAGATGAGAGGAATGGAGGAGCCCTGCTGGGTGGGAAAGGACTCTGGGGTGAAGTTTCTTAGGCGCCTTTCTGCTGAAGCTTTGACTGACGTCCCCAGAACACTCTCCTAACGAGCAGATGTCACCGTTCACTGGTTATCTGGAAAGCCAACAAGCCAAGCCCCCTGAGCATCCAGAACATCCATCTCCATGCCCAGTCTGCGTTTGCCCTACTGGACCACTTCCACCCCTTGGTAGCCATTGCTAAGATCCTGCTTTGTCTTCAGGATTGTAGTGGCAAAGCTGTGTTTCATCTCCTACTTCAGTTCTTCCAAGAAAGGGGGCAGCATTTGGATCCCACTTGCTTATTTCTGCTGGAAGCTCCTGTCTGCCACCAATCTAGGTCCAACTGGTTGTCTCCTGGGGGTAGAGGTTTTCTCAAGTTGTCACCCGGGGGTGAGGTTTGCTCAGGTTGTCACCTGGAGGTGAGGTTTGCTCAGGTTGTCACCTGGGGGGTGAGGTTTTCTCAGGTTGTCCCCTGGGGGGTGAGGTTGCTCAGGTTGTCCCCTGGGGGGTGAGGTTTCTCAGGTTGTCACCTGGGGGGGGGTGAGGTTTGCTCAGGTTGTCATCTGGGGGGTGAGGTTGCTCAGGTTGTCCCCTGGGGGGTGAGGTTTTCTCAGGTTGTCCCCTGGGGACAGAGGTTGCTCAGGTTGTCACCCGGGGGTGAGGTTTGCTCAGGTTGTCCCCTGGGGGACAGAGGTTGCTCAGGTTGTCCCCTGGGGGGTGAGGTTTTCTCAGGTTGTCCCCTGGGGACAGAGGTTGCTCAGGTTGTCACCCGGGGGTGAGGTTTGCTCAGGTTGTCCCCTGGGGGACAGAGGTTGCTCAGGTTGTCCCCTGGGGGGTGAGGTTTTCTCAGGTTGTCCCCTGGGGACAGAGGTTGCTCAGGTTGTCACCCGGGGGTGAGGTTTTCTCAAGTTGTCACCTGGGGGGTGAGGTTGCTCAGGTTGTCCCCTGGGGGGGGGTGAGGTTTCTCAGGTTGTCACCTGGGGGGTGAGGTTTGCTCAGGTTGTCACCTGTGGGGTCACAGTTGTGACTGGCTCTATTGTCAATCATCAAGATGAATTTTTAAGTTGATGTTGTGGACTTCGCTCTCAAGGTCATCTGTCCCTTCCAAAGACAGATTATCCATTTGTCAGTTGTTGATTTCTTTGGGGCACTGCACCCATAAACTTTTTGTAAAACATCTGTGATTGTGCCGTTTTCCACGTAAGCTTCGCCATAAATCTTACCATTGTTCCCGCTTCAGTTTTGCACACTCCATGTTGCTCTGGCACAGGCTGATTTCAAATCGATGTCTCGTCTTTCTCACTGCTTCAAACTAGGTTTTTTCCAGTCGTGTTATAACAAGTGGTATGAGTTTATTTTGGTGCAAAAACATTTAGAAGTCCATGTATGGATTTTGTACATTCCGATTTTTGCTATTATAACATTCTATTTACAACTTTATACCTAAACCATAGTCCACGTATCTATTTTTTTGGCTTGACTCCTAGAGAGAGAATAAATAGGTCAAAATAAGTGAACATCATTAAAGGCCTGCGTGCTTGTCACTTAGCTCTCGAGAGAGGCCACGCCCCACCGTTCACAGGTGACTCGAGAGCATAGTGCGTTAGTGACCGAAATCCTGTGCTAGTGCCGTAGGTGGGGACTCCGTTATCCTATGTCTCCTTATTTGGAGGTGCCAGTGCCCTAGGGGGGACTCGGTTATCCTATGTCTCCTTATTTGGAGGTGCTAGTGCCCTAGGGGGGGACTCTGTTATCCTATGTCTCCTTATTTGGAGGTGCTAGTGCCCTAGGGGGGACTCCGTTATCCTATGTCTCCTTATTTGGGGTTGAACACCTATTCAGGATCTTACTCAGTGTGTGTTCCAGTGCTTCTGTTCAGGTCTTTTGCCCATTGTCGAGGGGAGAGGGGACAGGTCACTCGCTGTGCATGGGTTCTTGGCCGTGAACCCTCTCCCATTCAGGAACAGAGAGCTATGGCACAGCCTGTAATTTTGTCAGTGATTTTCACAATCCTTTCTGACAAGCCGGAGAAGCACCAGGAGGCTTTTGAAGTCTTTTAAGCAGGTGATGACGAGATCGGGCTTCCTTTTGGAGGCATCGCTCCAGCCGCTGTGTAGCAGGAGGGCTGGGGAAGTGAGGTGTAGATTTGGGGCCCTCCAGGTACCAGGACAGCCCTGCCCTGCAAGAACTCACATACTTACAACACGACTTTTCTCTGTATTTTATTTTAAGAGCTACTGTGCTACATGTGTCACATTGTCTCTGTTCATTTTGTTTATTGATCAACAGGGGATGATCCATGACCAACTCCCATATAATGAAGTAATTGGGAGATGCATAAGAATTTTTAAAACCAGCAGCAGAGGCCGGCGCCGTGGCTTAACAGGCTAATCCTCCGCCTTGCGGCGCCGGCACACCGGGTTCTAGCCCTGGTCGGGGCGCCGGATTCTATCCCAGTTGCCCCTCTTCCAGGCCAGCTCTCTGCTATGGCCCAGGAAGGCAGTGGAGGATGGCCCAAGTGCTTGGGCCCTGCACCCGCATGGGAGACCAGGAGAAGCACCTGGCTCCTGGCTTTGGATCGGCGAGATGCGCCGGCCGCAGCGGCCATTGGAGGGTGAACCAACAGCAAAAAGGAAGACCTTTCTCTCTCTCACTATCCACTCTGTCTGTCAAAAAATTAAAAAAAATTAAAAAAAAAAAAAAACCAGCAGCAGAGAAACTATAGATCAGAAAGCGCCAAGCCAAAGGCAGGAAAGGACTTAAGTGTGCTGTGGTGCCTCAGGAGCTGGGCTGAGCCTCACACGGCTCTGAGCTGCCTGTCTGTGTAAGAGACAGGTGGTGGTGGTCCTGTTGGTGTGGCCATGGGGTCTTCCTGACATTTGTTTCCAGTGAAGTCCCACTCCTGTTCCAGGCATTGGCTCCAGAAACAGCTCCTCATGTGGGCTTCACTTCGGGCTCACGGAGCAGTAAGGACAACGTCCCCTGCCACGTCCCCAGCAGGGAATTCCGGAATCCACACCCTGTCCCCTGCCACGTCCCCAGCAGGGGATCCTGGAGTCCTGACCCTGTCCCCTGCCATGTCCCCAGCAGGGGATCCTGGAGTCCTGACCCCCGGCTCCTAGAGTGCCCCAGTGTGACGGCAGAGGCATCAGAAACTGAAAGGCAGGGACCGGAGTTCCGTATCATGGGGGTTAAGGTGCCGCTTGGGACGCTACATTCCAGAATGGGCTGCTTGTCTCGGGTCCTGGCTGTGGTGGGCATTTGGGGAGTGAACCAGCAAATGGAAGATCTCTGTCTTGGCGGGCGCCGCAGCTTGCTAGGCTAATCCTCCGCCTGCGGCGTCGGCACCCCGGGTTCTAGTCCCGGTTGGGGTGCCGGTTCTGTCCTGGTTGCTCCTTTTCCAGTCCAGCTCTCTGCTGTGGCCCGGGAGTGCAGTGGAGGATGGCCTGAGTGCTTGGGCCCTGCACCCGCATGGGAGACCGGGAGGAGGCACCTGGCTCCTGGCTTCGGATCTAGTGGCCATTTGGGGAGTGAATCAACGGAAGGAAGACCTTTCTGTCTCTCTCTCTCTCACTGTCTGACTCTGCTTGTCAAAAAAAAAAAAAAAATCTGTCTGTCTTATCTTTCTGCCTTTCAAATACATTTTAAAAATAACTTAGAATTTTTAACCAAGCAAAAGGCAAAAGTCAGGTATAGGGTCTGGGCCACCTTGCTACCTGGATCGTGGTCCTCAAAGCCTTGCGCGTAGACATGGCCTGATTGAATTTTCTGTTTTGGACAAACGGCACAGAACTCAGATCTGCAAGTGCTAAAGACATTGTCACTCGAACATGGGACTGAGTGTTGAGATGTAAGCCCCGTGTTCTCTGAACTGCTGGGCGGGGCAGGAGCTCCGTGGGGCCATCCTGAGCTTGGGAGGATTTTGCTTACTGCTCTGTGAGCTTCGTCACCTGAGCCCCACCCCCTCCTTCCTTGGTGAGGGGCGGTGGGCATTGTGCATGGAGGCATGGGGGCACCTGCAGCCTCCAATCCACAAGCCAATCCTGAAGACAAGGTGCGTGTGTGCTGCGGTCCCAGCGGCCCAGCTGTGCCGAGGCAGCGAAGCCGGCCTCATCCTTCCTCCTCGCGCCTCACCTGACTCCCCCATAAACCCCGGGCTTCACCATCTGTGCCAGCCATTGGCACAACATATTCCCAAGGTCAGCAGAGGGGGACCACTGGGTCGCTCTAAACGCCAGGGTGGTTGTAACGTGAAGCATAGACCCGAGTTCATTTAGAAGCAATATCTGGTCAGCCCTGGTTCTTCACTGGCCACAAATTCCTCCTTCCACGGGGACGTGGGGGTGGCTGCATCAGGAGAGAGCCTGTGTCGGGGGCGTGACCCTGGGGTCGGACGGAAGTGCAGGGATCTAAGATTCTCTCTCTTTCTTGAAAGATTTATTTATTTATTTGAAAGAGTTATGGAGAGAGAGAGAGAGAGAGAGAGAGAGAGAGAGACAGAGAGAACTTCCATTTACTGGTTCACTCCCCAGATGGCCACAAAAGGCCAGCGCTGGGGCCAGGCTGAAGTCAGGAGCCAGGAGCCTCTTCCAGGTCTCCCACGAGGGTGGCAGGTGCCCAAACACCTGAGCCATCCTCTGCTGCTTTCCCAGGTGCTCTAGTAGGGAGCTGGATGGAAGGGGAGCAGCTGGAACAGCAACCAGAACCCCTATGGCAGGCGGCGGCCTAACCTTCCACGCCACAGCGCCGACCCCACAAGGTCCCTGCAGCCTGGCGTGTGTCCCCCTTGGGCTACGGCTCCTGGGCAGCACCTTCAGGCTCCTCCGTGGTCACAGTCCACCCTGGGTCTGACCAGGGGCCCCCGTGCTGTCCTGGGCCTGCCCAGGGCTCCCCGTCCTGTCCTGGACCTGCCCAGGGCTCCCCGTCCTGTCCTGGACCTGCCCAGGGCTCCCCGTTCAGCCCTGGACCTGACCAGGGTCCCCCATCTTGTTGTGGGTCTGATTAGGGGTCCTTGTCCTGTCCTGTACCTGACCAGGGGCCCCCATGCTGTCCTGGACCTGACCAAGGGTCCTAATCTTGTGGTGGGTGTGACCAGGGCTCCCCATCCTGTCCTGGAGGGCACAGATGCCCCCTCCTGGCCTGTCTGCCTCTTGCGCCCACCCCCATCCACCTGTGCCCCCTACAGCCCTGGGACTGTAGGGCGCTGGGACAGCGGCCCCAAGGCCTCAGCTGTCTGGGAGCCCTGGGCAGCTCGCACCCTGCTATCCACAGCAGCATCCCGGGCAATGGCAGGCGCCCCCTCCATGGTTACTGAGTGAATGAATGAAGAATCAGTGAATGCCCCCTGCCTGCGGCTGCAGCTCTGATTAAGTCACACCTCCGGAGGCCGCTCGCCAAACGCTCTTCTGGGAGACGGAGGTGGGATCCGAGCCCAGTTCCTCCTCAGCCCTCCACCGGTCCGCCCTCAGTGCCCGCAGGCCACAGCAGGCGTCAGCCACGGCGAATCAGCTGCGAGGGAGCGGACGGTGGGGAGTGGGGTGCCGGCTTCTAACCGGCACACGTGGGTGCTGAGCAGCGCGGCGCCGGCCCGGCCCGGGGTGGGGTCGGGGCGCGAGGCCTCGCTGTCCTCGGGTCCATGCTCTGTCAGCCCTCGGCCCCGCAGAGTCCGCGCTGGGGGACGCTTCTGCTTGCGGAGCGCAGCACGGCCACTCCTGCGCCTGGCAGACCCCAGCCAAGTCGCGCGGGGAAGCCGACTGTGGTGCTGGCGGGCCCACACCCACGCCGAGGCAGCTCCTGGCCCTCCGCGGGCCCCTCCCCGGGCACGGCCAGCGCTGCGCTTCCCACAGTGGGCCCTGCTTTGCGGGCGCCTTTGCCATCGCCCTCCGCCCCAGGGAGCTGGCAGCAGCGGGTGGGGTGCAGACGCGCCCACGACCGTGACAGCGCCACGGTGGGGAGCATCTCGCGGCCAGGGCTTATTCATTTGCCGGGCCGAGGCATTGTGTGTCTGGGCGTGAGGTGCAGGTGCGGGTTCTCCTGCTCAGGACGCCAGGGATCTGTGGAGGGAGCGCGCCCTGAAAGAAACGGCAGGACGCTGGCGGGAGCCCAGGCCCAGTCTCCGGAGGAGCGAGGATCGGGCCTCCAGGGAGGATTCTAAATAAGCCCCTAAAGGAGGGTCAGAGGTCAGGAAGTGCACCTGGAGGGACCCACCTGGAGACCCACACGTGGACACACACACCTGGACACACACACGTGGACACACACACCTGGAGACCCACACCTGGACACACACAGGACACACACCTGGACACACACACCTGGACACACACACCAGGACACACACACCTGGACACACACATCAGGACACACACACCAGGACACACACACCTGGACACACACACCTGGAGACACACACCAGGACAAACACACCTGGACACACACACCAGGACACACACACCTGGACACACACACCTGCAGTAGCACATCAGGACACACATACCTGGAGACCCACACCTGGACACACACACCAGGGCACACACACCTGGAGACCCACACCTGGAGACACACACCAGGACACACACACCTGCAGTAGCACATCAGGACACACACACCTGGACACACACACCTGGACACACACACCTGGAGACCCATACCTGGACACACACACAAGGGGACACACACCAGGAGACCCACACCTGGACACACACACCAGGAGACACACACACCTGGAGACCCATACCTGGACACACACACCAGGAGACACACACCAGGAGACCCACACCTGGACACACACACCAGGAGACACACACCAGGAGACCAACACCTGGACACACACACCAGGACACACACACCTGGACACACACACCTGGACACACACACCTGGAGACCCACACCGGGACACACACACCTGCAGTAGCACATCAGGACACACACACCTGGACACACACACCAGGAGACACACACCTGGACACACACACCTGGAGATGTGCACCTGCAGAAGTCCACACCTGCAGAAGCACACCTGCAGAAGTCCACCTGGGGACCTGCAGGTGCAGCAGGTCGCACTGAGGAGCACCTCCCTCCTACCCAAGGAAAGCTAAGATTTGGACGCTTTCTCTCTCACTGTTCCGTCCAGAGATCCTCAGGGAGACCTCAGAGCCTCCACCATGTTAGATAAAGAACAGTTCTCCAGTTTGGGAGTTCGCAGCCGTTGAAGCCTTCACACGTGCTCATTTGCGTGTCTTTGGGGTGCATCACTTGCCTGCACACAAGCAGCTCGCAGTGTGTTCCCTGTGTGCACGGTTTGGTCTCGGTATCTGCGCCTTGCAGCTAGAAGCCCGTGAAGACTGGAGATTGACCTGCTGCCTGCGGCCACTCGCACCCCTCCCTCAGGAGGTCTCAGCGGGGTGACGTAATCGGGTTTGAACTCGAGGTTCTCATAAACAAGATGCAGACAGCTCTCAGCGTGGAACGACACCCTCCCAGGGCTCACGGCAGGTGGCACAGCATCTCTCGACCCAAGGGCATCTGAGGATGGGCTGAGAGCCTGCTGCAGGTGGGAGGGTGCAGCTTTAGGAGAGGAGCCATGAAGAATTTCCTAAGTTGTTTTTTGTGTGTTTGTAACCTTCCTGTAAGATATCAGTGAGTAAGGGCTGGTGACGCCAGCATCCCTTAGAAGTGCCAGTTGAAGTCCCAAGTCCTGGCCACACCACTTCTGATCCATCTCCCTGTTAATGTGCAGCAGGGAGATGCAGCCCTGTGATTGGGCCCCCAGGTCTGCAGTGAGTGGTCAGGCCACAGGGGCTGATCAAGGTCCATCAGGAGAGGTGGCCTCCGGCCAGGCAGGTGCACGCACCTGTGGGGCCTGGGGAGCACCTGCGGGGTCTGGGGCTCACCTGTGGGCTCTGGGGCACACCTGCGGTGTCTGGGGTGCATCTGTGGGGTCTGGGGCGCACCTGTGGGGTCTGGGGTGCACCTGTGGGGTCTGGGGCACACCTGCGGTGTCTGGAGTGCATCTGTGGGGTCTGGGGCACACCTGTGGGGTCTGGGGCGCACCTGTGGGGTCTGGGGCGCCACACACTGGCAGCCCCTAATCAGGGGCTGCCTGGGCAGGGCCCCTCACCCTGGTGTCCAAGCCGTCCTGAGGCGATGCACACTGGCCAGCTTCTGCTCCTTCTCCAGGCCTTCGCCAGGCCAGCGCCTGTCCTCTCTGTTTGTCCTGCCTCCTCCCAGCAACGGTCGCTTCTCTGAGCTTCTGCGGGAGGCTCGGCTCCCGGGACCTCTCCACTTCTCATCCTAATCCTGCTTTCCTTAGGGCCCAAAGCAAACACCTCTGAAAAGTTCTGCTGGTCCCCTGGGCCCTGGCCACCCTCTGGTCTTCCCAGGGTGCAGTCTTTTCCAAAGGGCATGGTCGCTGCCAGCCACGGGCCCCTCTGACCCTTCTGGGGCCGCCTTTGTGGGGTGAGGCCGTGGTGAGCAGGATACCTCAGACACTGGAGGAAGCGACAAGCCCAGCCTCAAAGGGGACCAGGCCCCTTCCCCAGTGCGCTCTCAGCTCTGTGCCCACTGCTTGCATCCCCAAAAACCACACTCTGTGCCCCCACTGGGCCTCATGTGGGTGCCATGTGCTTCCTTCCAGTCCAGGCGAGACCCCCTCTGCCTGCTGTCCTGGACAAGGAGGCCCCAGCCTCCCTGGGCCTGCTGTCGCGTGTGCTGGGAGGTGGCCTTGGGCATCTTCAGGCTACACATCCTGCAGGGTCCCTGCGCACTCAGCCCAGTGGGCTCTGGGGTGACCACTACATGCAGGGGCTGCGTTTCAGGCTCCCAGCAGAAGCCGAGGGGACCTCCCGCTGCTCCCACTGCTCTGGCTCATCCCCCTTGCCTGCTCCTCCCTCTCTAGCTCCAGGGTGGACCCCAGGACAGAGTCTCCATCTGCTGAACCCAAGTGAGGCCTGCTGGTTCTTGGCTGCGGCCCGCTGTGCCACAGGTCACAGTTCAGGGGACTGATCACAGCCAGCTCCTTGTCTCTGGGCAGATGGTGGTGCTGCATCCATCATGGCCCACCCAGAGTCCCTCCCCTTGGCCTCGGGCACGTCCCCTGGACCCCACATGTCCACCCCCATCCTGGGGAGCCTCAGCCCCCATCTTGCCCCGAGACGCTCCTTCCCCACTTTCCTCTTTCCCTGGGGAAGGCGTCTGCACCGTCCAGGCTCGCCCAGGCCCCCAGATGCTACTCGGGTGCAGAGTGTGAGGAGGAGTGGCCCCGGCTGGCTCCTACTGCAAGTCCCAGAGGACAGGAGGGAAGCAGCGTGGGTGGCAGGGGCTGTCCAGGTGGACGGTGACCGCTGCTCTGACATTCAGAAACCCAAAGCTGTTCCCGAGGGCTGAGTGACACAGCAATGATGCTCACGGCTGTGTGTCAGCAGAAACGTGGTTGATGTGCAAGTTAATTCTTATTATCAATCTTGGGCTGTGTTCTGTCGCTTAAAAATGTTATTTATTTGAAAGGCAGAGAAGGATAAAGATGGAGAGAGACGGATGGACAAACTGACAGAGATCTCCACCTGTGGGGTCCCTGCCCAAGTGACAATCAGGGCTGGGCCAGGCTTCATGAAACCAGGAGCCTGGAACTCAGCCCAGGTCTCCCACGTGGGTCACGGAGACTCAGGTGCTTGGGCCCTCGCCTGCCTCCTCCCAGGATGCACATCGACAGGACGCTAGGTTAGAAGGGCATCTGTCCAGGCCTCAAGCCCAGGTGCTCCGAGGAGGGACACAGGCGCCCCAAGGGGCGTCTTCACTGCTCTTCAGTTTGCGGGTTGGTCACTGGCCTTGGCACCGGTGCACATATCTTGAACGCACAAGAAAATAAATTGGTGGCACAAACTCGGTTCCTCACCCTGTGAAAGACTGCGAAGGAAGGTTCTGAGAACGCTGGAATTCGACGTAAGGCCTCGCACAGAAATCCTGAGCACCACTCCCATAAAAACACCATGGGGAGCTTCACACAGGACAGCTCTAGACGAGCAGCTAACAGCACATGCTTTGATAGAAAATATAAGAGCAATTTTCTTTCTTAAAAAGATTTATTGATTTACTTGAAAGGCAGAGATAGAGAGAGACAGAGACAGAGAGAGAGGGAGAAATCTCTCTGCTGGTTTGCTTCCCAGATGGTCACAACAGTCAGGCTGTGCCAGGCCAAAGCCGAGCCTTGAACTCCATCAGGGTGTCCCACATGGGTGACAGAGACCCAAGCACTTGGGCCATCTTCTGCTGCTTCCCCAGGGGCATTAGCAGGGAGCTGGATGGGAAGTGGAGCAGCCGGGACTGAAACCCATGTCCGTATGCATGGGATGCCAGCATCACAGGCAGTGAGTTAACCCGCTGCACCACCACACCAGCCCCAGTAGTAAATTTATGAAACTTGAACTTTCTTGATGATTTATTAGTTTCTGGTTCATCCATTTCCATTATGAGACTGTGAGTAGGCGTTGGGACAATCAGGTCCTTTATGTAGTTCTCACCCAAACCCAGTAACCCCGTGGAGTCGGGCTCAGTAGCAGACGGGGCTCCTGGGCCGCAGACTGTGGAGGACCTCACAAAGGCAGCCGCCCGGTTATCGGAAGACTCTTGGGCCAGAGAAGATGCAGAACAAGGCGCTGGAAGCATCCTGTCTGCACCAGTTCCTCTGTTGGGTGTCGCCACGTCCATGGCATGGACCACCACGGGCGTCCACGAGCAAACCCCCGGTCAAGTCGCTCGTGTGTGGAGAACAGAGCAGCTCCCGCTTGAGGCAAAGTGCGCCGCCACTGTCTGCCCTTGTGTGGCTGCACCCCCATGTCTCAGGACGATGGGGCTCTGAACCGAACCAAGCCAGGAGCTGGGATGCAGCTGGAAAATGCGTGTGAGCTGGCTGTAGACGGATCACCAGCTCTGCACGCAGGGAGGACGGGCCGTGGGACTCGGCATCCACACCTGCCTCCCACCTGCTGGAGCACGCCCAGCGGCTTCCTGACCTCCATCTGACTGCACAGGAAATGACAAGCATGGCAAAAACCATCAAGAGTGCCAAGGAGAGGGTGTTATCACTGCTCACAGAGGGCTGGGCACAAGTTCACGCAAGGGCTCCCCACGCTGACAGGTGCATGCCGACAGGTGCACACCAACAGGTGCATGCCGGCAGGTGCACGCCGACAGGTGCATGCCGACAGGTGCACACCAATGGGTGCATGCCGGCAGGTGCACGCTGACAGGTGCACGCTGACAGGTGCACGCCAACAGGTGCATGCCGGCAGGTGCACGCTGACAGGTGCACGCCGACAAGTGCACGCCAACAGGTGCATGCCGGCAGGTGCACGCTGACAGGTGCACGCCGACAGGTGCACACCAACAGGTGCATGCCGGCAGGTGCACGCCGACAGGTGCACGCCGACAGGTGCACACCAATGGGTGCATGCCGGCAGGTGCACGCTGACAGTGGGAAAGGCGGTTGTCCAGGACGCTGAGGAAGAAGCCTGGTCTTCGTGATGCAGCCGTAAAGAAGCACCATGTCCACACTTTCTGGTGACTCATCTCAGTGCTGCAGTCGGCATCGCGGGTGCCCTGAATCTGCTAAGGACAAGGCAGTGTCTCGTGTCAAAGCATCGCAATTTTGTTTAAGAGGGCCAACCGCCAGGACTGAGACAGTGTACACTCAGCCAGACTGGGCCTTCTATGGCATATACTTTATTTTATTATTTTTTAAAGATTTATTTATTTATTTGAAAGAGTTACACAGAGAGAGAAGGAGAGAGAGAGTCTTCCATCTGCTGGTTCACTCCCCAGTTGGTTACAATGGCCTGAGCTGTGCCGATCTGAAGCCAGGACCCAGGAGCTTCTTCCAGGTCTCCAATGAGGGTCCAGGAGCCCAAGGACTTCGGCCATCTTCCACTGTTTTCCCAGGGCATAGCAGAGAGCTGGATCAGAAGTGGAGCAGCCAGGACTTGAACTAGCGTCCATATGGAACACCAGCACTGCAGGCGGTGGCTTTACCCACTATGCCACAGCGCCAGCCCCGTATTGCATATATTTTAAAGTGATACCCATGTGCCTAACCGAGTGATAGAGATCAGAGGGAGCGTCAACTCGCCATGGTCTTCCAAGCCGGAGCAGCCAGCTTCAAGCGTGCGACCTGCTCGGTGGCCTTGCACAGGAAGGCTGCACCCCAGAGCTGCCTCTGGGTGTCTCTGCACAGTGGCTTCCACCAGAGCAGAGCTGGTGAGGTGGCAGAAAGGAGGAGGCGGGAAAGTGCACCGTGGGAGCTGCAGAGCCCAGGACGGGGCGGGACGTGGCTGCTGCAGGGACGCACATGGCCACACTCCCCCTGCTCGTTGTCCTACAGTTGCTACTATCATGTTTGGAAGGCAGTGCCTGGTGTTCTCATGTACAAAACGGACTCACAGCATCCCTGGCTACAGGCTTTGCTTGTGAGCTCAGTCAGCTAAAACATGTGCTGTTTGCCTGTTGGCAGTCACAGAAGTTTCTCATCTGTACAGCAGGTGACAGCCGCAGGGTGGATGCGTGGCCCCGCTCGCCCACCTGGACCACGTGCAGGGCTGGTAACTGGAGTGTTCGGGAGTGACCAGCGTGCCTGTCTCAAGTTGGCAGAGCCGTCGTGGGGATGCTGAGAACAGGAGCTGGAACCTGGTAGAACCCAGCCAGCCGCAGCCAGGGAGCGGGACGCAGTTCAGTGAGGGATCCTCGGTGGCAACGCGTCTGACGAGCTCGGGCAGGGATTAGAACACCAACGCTCTTGGCGTAGGTGAGGGTGATAAAGTTAGGGTAGCGATGTCGGCAGCAAATAGTTTCCTTTCAGTACTGCACTTTCTCTTATTGGATCCACCTGTCCACTTTCTCGCCACACACACACACACACACTCACACACACACTCACACACACATACTCACACACACACTCACACCCACAACACTCACACACACTCACAACACTCACACTCACACACTCTCACACTTGCACACACACTCTCACACTCACACATGCATACACACACAACACTCTCACACATTCACACTCACACACACTCACACTCACACATTCACACGCGCACACACTCACACTCGCACACACTCACACACACTCTCACACATTCACATGCACACTCACACACTCACACACACTCACACACACTTGATGCTCCCGCAGTAAGACTCTGAACTTCCGTGGCTCGTGGTGTGAACAAGCAACACAAGATACCACGCTTGGTTTTAGCTTTTCAGCTTCCCTGATGGGATGCCTAGACACGCTACGAAAAGTGAATGTCCTCAACTATTTCTAATGATGTTTGATATTGAAGAATATTATCGATTCTGTAAAAACTTTTCAATTATTGAAGAGTAAATTTGTAGACATTTATTTTTTTTGAAAGGCAGAGTGATCGAGAGGAAGAGACAGGAAGTGAAGGAGAGAGATCTCCACACTGGTTCACTCCCCAAATGGCTGCAATGGCCCCTGGGCCAGGCTGAAGCCGGGAGCCAGGACTACATCCAGGGCAGGGCCCGAGCCCTTGGCCCTCTCCCACTACCTGGCCAGTGCACGGGCGTGGAGCTAGATGGGAAGTGGACTGCAGGGACTCTGATACGGGAGGCTTGTGTTGTAAGCAGCAGCTTAACCCGCTGTGCCACAACGCCGGCCCGGAAGGTTCAGTTATTGAAAATAACTACGTGGATCTGCTGCTTACGGGAAACAAAAAGGAGCTGGACCTGAGATGAACTACACAGCGCCGACCAGTAGAGGGCGCGCATCCCTCAGCGCTGACTTCTGGCTCTCCTTCCAGCCGGAGCTGATGCCACTGTGCGCTTGTTTATATCGGGAAGAGCGCGTGGCCAAAGTGGGCTAGTTCTAACTTGGCTTTGTAGTATGTGAGGCATATCAGACTTCTCAGCTCCTGGTGATTGCGACTGTGGGAATGAGAGGCCCAGCTTCCCCTGAATTCAGTTCTACAAATGTGGCCATGGACCCCACGGTTGCCGGCTCACCGTCAGGCGGTTTGAAAGCCAAGAGTCTTCTCATAGAATCACTAAGCCAGTATCTGCCTCTTCCTTATATTTTTATTTCTTTCGTTTTGTTGAAGGACTTATTTATTTGAAAGTCAGCGTTACAGAGAGGGAGGGAGGGAGAGACAGAGAAAGAGGTCTGCCACCCACTAGTTCATTCCCCAGATGGCTGCAATGGCCAGGCCGAAACCAGGGGCTTCTTCTGGGTCTCCCATGTGGGTGCAGGGGCCTAAGCACTTGGGCCATCTTCTGCAGCTTTCCCAGGCCACAGCAGAGAGTTGGGTTGGAAGTGGAGCTGCCGGGACTAGAACTGGCGCCCATATGGGATGCCGGTGGTGCAGGTGTCCCTCTCCCCACTGTACCATGGTGCCAGGACGCGGTATTTACCTCTTTACTAGGATGACATCTGCAGACTGTAAAGGCAGACGGTGGTAAATGTGGTTGTGTAGCGGGAATCGGAGGCATCGGCTCCAGACCCCGTGGGCGGACACCGCCTTCCCTACCACCCGGCCCCGGAGTGAAGACGTGGAACCCGAGGCAGCTGCACACAGGAATTCCCAAAGGAAGCAGTGAAAGCGGCGGATCTGAGCAGCTGGCGCTCGCGCACCCTCCTCACCAGTGCTGTGACGAAATGGGATGTGTCCGTGTGGCTTGAGCTGCAGAGCCGTCGGGAAGGGGCCCTGTGCAACTCAGCTTTCGTCCGAGGCCGCTGTCACCTGAAGGCACGACGGACACAGCGTGGTCACCCAGATGTGGCCGTCGGGTAGACGCTGCCTCGGAGGGGAGCACCGCGTCCCGGTCCCTTCCAGGAAAGCCCGTGGTGGCTCCCCAGGGCGGCGGTGACATCGGCGTGTGTGCCCTTGTCATCCTGTGAACCCAAGGGGTGACATTGCCAACCAGGGGGGCCAGCAGGTGTCTGAGCTGGAAAAGGGGAATGTATTTTCAATCCCACAGCACAGTGAACGTTCACCAGACTACGCCACACACTTGCCTCTGGGTTTGGAAAATTCCCTTCTGCTTTCTGACTTTGGTGATGTGAGCTCGATTTTCTTTCTTTTTTTAAGGACTATTTATTTATTTGAAAGGCAGAGTTACAGAGAGGCAGAGGCAGAGGCAGAGAGAGAGAGAGAGAGAGAGAGAGAGAGAATCTCCAAATAGCCGTAGCAAGTCAGGAGCCCTGAACTCTGCCATGGATGTCATGGGTGGCAGGGCCCAAGTCCTTGGGACATTTTCGCTACCTTCCCAGGTGCATTGGCAGGGAGCTGGATCAGAAGTGGAGCAGCTGGGACTCAAACCAGCGCCCACGTGGGAGCCAGCACAGGTGACAGCCTAACCTGCTGTACCATGCAGGTACCTCCGCCACTTTTAAGAGGGAAGGAGCAGCTCAGAGACAAAAATGTATTGGAGCCTTGGACCATTGAGTGGGGTGGACGCCGGGGGAAGCAGGGCCATTTGCCTGAGGTGACGTGACCTGGCCAGGGTCTGCTGGTGCCCCACAGAGCAGTGGGATCCTTCATCCGAACCAAGGCAGACATTAGCAACCTGGAGTCCAGAGTCCCACGGGGCCATGAAAGAGGAACGGGCCCAGACTAGAGTCCAGGCAGAAGCCTCTGGCTCGGACAGCGGCGAGGGAGCCAAGGCCTGCGGCATGGGCGTGGCTCAGAGGTGGGCACCTGGAGTCCAAGGCAAGTGAGGGCCCCATCGGAGGCCCAGGCCTAGCACTTTGCAGATACTGCTGGTGAGCCGCCGGTCTATGACAAGCAGGATATTTCGTGTAAATACCTCAACTCCCAGAATCCCGTCAGAACTGGGAGAGGTGGCTAGTGTGGGTCCGCGCTCCCCTCGGTCACAACCAGCCCCAATTCTCACTGCGATTCTCACCGTCCTCTGGGCAGCCGGCAGCGGTTGGTCCCCTGGGAGTGGGGCTTGGAGATGGACTTGGCTCGGACGGGGAGGGGGTGGTGGGGCCTGTGATCACCAGGCCTGCGTGACACTGAGCCAGGAGAACCGCAGTTTCAGCAGGAATACAGGGAGACCGTATTTCCCCATGGGAGGGGTCATTCCTCCCAAGGGGTGGACACCTGTCCTGCCCCCTCCTTCTCAACATTTTCTGGCCTCGGCAGGTGCTTAAAACATGATACCCACTTTCGGTCACCTCCGAAGAAAAAGAGGCCCTGGTGCTACTACAGCAGGCAGAGAACATGGCTTTAAAAATAGGGGGAGTGAGCGAGAGCTGGGCCTTCCACAGGCTGCAGCCCGGCATGTAGTCCTTTAAAGCATTGCTCTACCAGCCCCACCCGTGGTGCCACCCTGGTCACCACAGCAGAACCAATTAGCATGCATTAATAAAGCCATCACCATGAGCGATGTCCAGAAATTTTACAAAGCGGGAAACACGTGCACGTGGTTCTCCCAGGTCCCTGGTGTGCATGGGCTGTGGTGCTGGGGGGCCGGAGCAGGTGCTTGTGTTTGGTGCCTTTGGCAAATCACCACCCACCTTTGTCACCTTGTGACCTGCAGGCCAGAAGTCTGCAGTGGGTCTCCAGGGGCAACACAGGCGTGAGCAGGGCCAGCCCCTCCCGCGGGCTCCTCTGCAGTTCCTGCAGGCAGTTGCGTCCAGGGCCTGGCCTGGGCCCCTCCCTGTGCATGGCCAGGGCCCACCGGTCCTCTTCCCACATCCCAGAGTCTCCTCTGCCTCCCCCTTCCTGCACCAGGGCCCTTGTGGTTGCCCTGGGCCTGGGGCAGCGCGGGCTCGTCTGCCTGGGCTCGGGTCCACGGATGGGCGGCCACCTCACTTGCACCACAGTCTCCATTCCCGCTTGCTGTGTGAGCTCTTGGAGAGGCTGCAGGGACCTGACATGGAGACCTGCAGGGGCTACTGCTCCTCCGTGGCAGTGCCCCACGCTTTCACTCATGGGGGCTCGAGGGAACCCTGCTGCAGGCTCCCATGGGGCCCACGGTGCAGCCCATGCACCCTGATGGGCACCCTGTACCCTTTCCTCACTTCCCACAGAGAAGAAGGTGTTTCCTGGAGCATCTTAGCGGTCAGGATGGGGCCTGAGGCACTCAGGCCAAGTTTGCTGGGCACCTGGTAAGTGGCAGTCATGGTGGCCAGGACAGGATGCTCACGGAGGGCTGTCCCTATGCAGACAGTAGGCCAGGGACTTTCCTGCATTGTTCAACAGTCATGAACAGGTGATGCTGGGGTCACCTCTTGTGCACAAGCGGACGCTGTCACGGTCACCTCTTGCCATGGTCACCCCTTGTGCAGGAGGGGAAGTGGTGTGAGAGCGAGGCGGAGACTCAGGGCTGTCCCTGTGGCGGGAGGCTGGGCTGGGCTGGGAGCTCTGATCTTTCTCAGTGGCCTGGATCAGGTGACTGCTGCCCTTGCGCCTGTACAGGAAGAGGACAGGGACCAGGGACGTCGCCTGAAAGGGGCGGGTGCTGTTGTATGGTGCGTTCGCACGGTGGCACACAAATGTTTGCGTTATTCAAGTGTAGCTCATAAATCCGAGGCAATCAACGCTTCCTACCACACAGCGTGTCGCGTCGGCTCAGTTGCAGCCGCCGTGCAGGCATCCGGAAGTGCCGAGCAGTGGTGCCGAGGGCCTCCCCTCATTGTGTACCGGCTTCCCATGGCCGTCTGCTCAGCCTTGCCACACTCTGAAACAGCTCAGCCGCTTCCTAGGAGCAAAAGGGCAGGAAGGGAATTCAAGCCTCCCGTCGCCGTGACTGGATTCCGTGGCGGAACAAGGAAGTTAGCGCTGTCTGGGAAGACCCTGTGACCACAAGGCGCAGGGCTGCTGGTGCTGGCCAAGTACCCTGCCGTCAGCGCGGCAGCCAGGGGCGCATCCTGGGCAGAGGCCAGCCACGCCACGTGGTTTCCTCTCGTGCCTGCTTGGGGCTTGAGACATCTTTACCGCGCCAGCAGCAGCTCCTGGGAGCTCGGACAGGGCTGGCTGCTGTGTGTGCAGTGAGCTGGACAGTTTGTTCTCAGGGCCGCTGGATCGGCTCCACCGCCACAGGCTCCGTGGCTCTCCCTCCTCATCTGCTTTTGCTCTCGTGGGCTTGGCCATGCAGAGGACTGCCCACGTGCACTATTGGAGCCCCGGCTGCCAGCCATGCAGTGTGCTGGACCTCACGGCCACGCCCCTGGTGGCTTGGGCGGATCCCCTTTAGGGCCAGTGTCATCAAGTGAGGTAACTTTGCTGACTGCTGCTGGCTGCGTCACGGCTCCCACTTCTGGTGGACGGGCTGGCGTGGGGCTCAGGGCCCGGCTCCCCAGAGCACTGCCGTCCCAGGCTTCTGCGTGGAACGGCCACATTTACATCAAGTGTGGTCCCCTGAGGGGCGTGCGTGGCGGCTGGCCAGCGAGGCACAAAGCGTCCATTTTCCAAAGCTCCCAGGAGCTTTGCCAGACGGCGACAGAGATGGATGCCGGCGATGGTGCATTCTGAACACGGCCCCAGGGCGCCGCCCTCCCCAGGTCCCGCGCTCAGCTCAGACGCCTTTTTCTGCTTCTCCATTCACTGTTGGGATTGCCGCTTTGCACAGACGGCCGGGGAGGGGAGTCGCGTTCCCATTTAATTAATGAACGAAGGTTGGAAGGCCTCATACCTCGTCGTCGGCCGCATTTACAGCCGCGGAAAATACCCTCAGCCATGGCGTACTTAGCAGACGCTGGCAGATTTATGCCCGTAGGAAGTCGCGTGTCAAATGGTACAATTTAATGCTTGTTTCGTGTGTTCAGTTGACTCCAGGTAGCTTTAATATTTTCCTTATGAGGTTTAACAGCACATAAATAACGTCCCACAAGCCTGCTCGAAGCTTAAAAGAGAAATGCACCCCCTGGCTGAGCTGCCAGCTCAGCCAACAGTGGCCGTTGCAGTCCCCCCTGGGCCAGGTCCTGGCCATGCCCACTGCCCCCTGTCCCCGGTCTCCCCAGAAGTGGGTTGCATGGTGTGCCCCGGGCATCAGGAGCGTGGAGCCAGTGAAGGTATGCTGTGGGGTAGATAGCTCAATCCTTTCTTGCGTTGCTCACGTTCCACCTTTTTCTGAACGTGGTTTGCTAAGTTCCTTCCTGGGCGGAGCCACCGTTTAGGATTCCACTGCTGCAGGTGTCAGGCCTTGACCTGTGTCCTCTTAGTGTTCGTTGTGGACACGCGTGTTACACTCCACCTGCTTTCCTTGCCTCGTTCAGTGTTCGCATTTTCTGTAACTTTGCACCACCTGATATTTAAATTTGCACCTCTCACTCTCATACCCCCAGGTCCCTGGAAGCTTTCTGGGTCGGACCCTGTGATATTTAAGCCACTCCCCACCATGGGCTCTTATCCAGAAGAGGGAGGTGGTGATTCTCAGAGGCGACGCACTGCCCCCCAAGTCAATAGCAGTGCCTTACATCTGCACGAGCGTCCGTGTTCGGAATTGCACCGTGTTTGTGTTTTGTGTAGGTCTCTCAGACAGCCTGCCTTGATGTTGTTAATAAGCATAGCAGCTCATATTCTGCAAATATAAGACAGAATTCAGAGACTGACGTTGTGGCGTAGCGGGGTAAAGCCACTACCTGCGAAGCCGGCATCCCATACAGGAGCCAGTTCAAGTCCCAGCTGCTCCACTTCCTATCCAGATCCCTGCTGATGGCTTGAGAAGGCAGCTGAGGATGGCCCGAGTGCTTGGGCCCCTGCACCCAGGTAGCAGACCTGGAAGAAACTCCTGGCTCCTGGCTTCAGCCTGGCCCAGCCCCAGCTATGGCGATTGCAACCATCAGGGGTGTGAACAAGCAGATAGAAGATCTCTCTCTCTCTCTCTCTCTCTCTCTCTCTCTCTCTCTCTCTGCCACTCTGCCTTAATCCACAGCAGTCCATGGAAACTGTCCAAGGGTTAATTGATGAGGACCACATTCTGTTTTCTACACTTTCTAGGGTCTGTCTTGGCCACGACCCGGGCAGACCAAGCCCCTCTGGCTGTGGGCCATGAGTGGGCAGCTTAGCGAGCTCCTGGGCATCATCAGTGCTGAAGTTTGGACTCCCTGCTCTGCCCAACAACACCAGTATCATCAGACTAGGATTTCTTTCGTGCAATTCTGTTTGCTCTCCTTACGTTATAACTAAGAGGGGAAAAAAAAAAAAAAAAACAGCGAAAGAGAAGGAAAACCATCGTGTCCCAGTGAGCAGGGTTTGAGGAGGGCCTCTCTCCTGCCTGCAGGTTTTCAGACATGCTGTTAGGAAGACTCTGGTCTCCCACATCTGGGGACAGACACTGCCTGTGTCTCCCTGTGAGCCTTGGGCTGCAGCGCCCGCTGCTGGCTTCCCTCCTGGCCAGGGCCTGCCTGGTCATTTAGGGAGCCTCCTGAGCCCACCTGGACTTCTTGCTGCCTGGACTCCTGTCCCCCGCACTCACTCAGCACCTGCACAGGATGGGCTGGCTCCCTGCCCCCAGCTCCTGGGAACCCTGGGCAATGGTGTCCTCAGGCTGGCTGGGCTCAGAGGGACCTCCCTCCCGTGTCTGTATGTGCCTTCCTTTGTCACCTTCGAGAACTGCTCGTATCTGTGTGCCAGCTCTCAGCTTGCAAAGACCTCGCCAGTCCTCACTGAGGCTCTGGGGCTCCATTTCCCAAGGAAGCATCAAAGCTCGGGGGAGGGGGATGAGTTGTATGAGGTTAGGTAGCTAAGCCTGCGAACAAGAACAAGAGGAGGTGGACGCGCTGGTTCCAAGCCCACGCTAATTGCATGCTACAGTATCGAAGCTCGGAGGCGTGCGTCTTGCCTCTTCCACTTCCACTTTGCTGTGTGACCACGGGCAAGTCAGTGCACACCTCCGTGCAGCCCGAGATGGCAATGCGGGTAAAAAGAAACAAACTGGGCACGTGGTCCCTGCAGTGAGTGCTGGGGCTGTCGCAGCAACCCCGCTGTAAGGACAGCCACACTCGTCAGCTCTGCGCACTCCCTGGGTGTAGGAGCCTGGAGGGACTTGCGGGGGGGACTTGCATCCTCTGTGACTTCTCTCAGCTGCTGCTGAAGCCTGCATGCCGGGCAGCTGGCATTCAGCACCCAGTGGCTTGTGCAGTGGGAGTCAGGGTGCCCCATCAAGAGGCTGGGTGCACCAGGGATCAACCTTGTCGTCGCGAGCTCTGAATTACCCAGCTCTGTCTGCTTGAGTGATTGTGACAATCTTCGCACTTAAAAACGTGTAACATTATCTTCCAAGGTCTTAATGTGTCAAAGACAGGTGAGTTTAGACTTTCTTAGGTGAAGTTATCAGGTGTGTCTAATTTCAGGGGGACACGTTACACAAGTTCACTTTTTAAAAGCGCATCTACACGATCTTTTCCAAATTGTGCATACATATATTTTTTCTATCGCAGTGTGGGAAGTGTGGTACAACTGTAGTGTTTCTTAGCAATTCGGGCTGAGCAGAACCCAGTGGAGATGCTGCTGCCGTGATGGGCTACTCCATGGTCACTGCTGAGGTCACTGAGGTCCTGCCCTGCTCTGACCGTGCTGATTCTGATTTTAGGTGCAGCTAAAAATAGCTGAATTTGGGGGCCAGCGCTGTGGTGTAGTGGGTAGAGCCATTGCCTGCAGTGCCGGTGTCACATATGGGCGCCAGTTCGAGTCCCGGCTGCTCCTCTTCTGATCCAGCTCTCTGCTATGGCCTGGGAAAGCAGTAGAAGATGGCCCAAGTGTTTGGGTGCCTGCACCCATGTGGGAGACCAGGAAGAAGCTCCTGGCTCCTGGCCTCTGACAGACGCAGCTCTAGCTGTTGCGGCCATTGGGGAGTGAGCCCTTGGATGGAAGACCTCTCTCTCTGCCTCTGCCTCTCTGTAACTCTGCCTTTCAAACAAATAAATGAATCTTTAAAAAAAAAATAGCTGAATTTGAATGCCCTCTGAAGGAAGGGTACACGGTACTCTCCCAAGAACATTCTAGAAGGGTGGTCTCCAAAATGGGATGCTCTCGCCCTACGGGTGCTCAGGAACTTTCACTGGGAGTGAAAAAAAAAAATTTCAAAACATCTCTGAATAGTAGCTGTTGTGTTTCCTTTTTTAATTTCAAATTTTAGGGTGTATTTTGTAATCCACATGATATGTTGGTCATCTATTTTGTATATAAGTTGTTGGAAGTAGGCAAAAAAAGGAAATTCTTTTAAGGGTAGAAATAGGCGACCCAAGTCATTCAGAGCCCGTTGCTGGAGAACACGTTAGCACTTCCTCTGTGTCTCCCCGCAGCCATCGGCTGTGGTTTTGGTGGCCCTGGGGCTGTGCGATCTGAGGGGAGCCAGCACCTTCAGCTGGCCCCGTCAGGCCAGCTTCTGTTCTTAAGGGGACGGCTGCCTGCCTGCTCTCCTATGTTAAGGGCTGCACGGGACTGTTGAAGACCAAGAGCACGCAGGCAACATTTCAGGGAAAGACAGATCAGTTCTGGGCTGGAACAAAGGAAATCCTGCAAGAAAATTAAAATTGCATGATTTCCCACGCTCCTGCTAGTGCTGAAAGCTGATTCCCGACTGCAAGACAGCAAACCCAGCTCCGACATGCACAGTAGGACTGCAGCCACCTGCAGCTCACCGGGAGAAGAGGATGGAGATGAGCAGAGAGGAGCTGGAGGTGACGAGCACACAGACAGGGGTGGAGACAGAGGTGGGGTTGGGGATGGAGATGATGATGCAGATAAAGAAATGAAGATGATGGTGGAGATGGAGACAGAGGGGGCTGGAAATGAGAACAGAGAAACTGAGAGAAGTAGCAGAGGAGCCCGAGCCTTGGGGGGACAGCACCTTTTCACCTTTTTCAGAATTTTCCCATAAGATTGGAGACGGAACAGCTCCCGAAGTTGCAAAGATCCTGTGTGATTAGTCAATCAACAGAGAGTAGCATTGGATGAAAAGAAATAATTTGTATTTTTAAATGCCTGCTTCATTTTTTTTCCAATTCTTGTGTGCAAGAAGTCTTGACCACTTGTTGAAGGGAACATTTGCCATTGTAGTCAGCCTTCCATTAAAAGTTCGAGATAGAAGTGACAGCTCTAAAGGAATCTCTTGATAATTGAGGGCGCAGCTATAGTGATTATAATTCGCTGAGCTCCTCTGCTGGAAGGCACTATTTAAAGCACAAAGTACTTTTGAATATTAACTCATGAATTCTAACACCAACCTTGTGGGGAAGGTGGGTGGCGAGATGACACACGCAAGGTCGTGCCAGTCAGTCAGGGATGAGTTTGGCGTCGGGAAGGAGACTTTCTGCACTTTTCAGAAGTGTTCATCTCCCCGGTGCCATCCTGTCATCCTGGAAAGAGTTCCCAGCCCAGGAAATCCACAGAAGCCACAAGTGTCACGTATCTGCCCTCACGCAGTCAGCAGTCGGGGGTTCTTCCTGCCAACCATAGAAACCAACTCAGAAGCAGAGAAGGAACCCCTGGAAGGACCTGAGCTGGCTCAGGCTCTGGGGAGTCTTAGACCCAAGTCCACGTGACAGACAAGGGCAGAGGGAGCCTGGGTCTCACACCACACCCAGGGCCGGTGTGCATCCTGGGAAACACAGACAGCGTGGGCAGCGTCCCAGGTGTGCTGCCCTTTGCATCGTTCAGAGTCCAGAAGTAATATGGAGAAGAGAACAGAGCAGGGACCCTAGCAGGCGAGGCTGGGACAGAATGAAGGGCTTCCTGGAAGAGGTGAGATGTGACCTGTAGCCTTGCAGGAGAGGAGGGAAGGCGGGACCAATGCAGGGCCAGTGACACAGACGTAAGGAGGAATGGATGCACTTGACCTTGTGACTGAGGCAGGGGAGGGGAAGGTGGAACAGGTGAGCTGTGAACCAGATGTTCCCTCCCTCCCTCGCGGCCCGTCCTTGCATCTCTTGCATCTACTCTGTAGAGAGGCGGTGCTGAGCGGAGGCGACGCTGGCTGTGGGCAGAGGTTGTGCCCACTGTGCTCAGTGGGATGCGCAGCTTTTCCTACCATGGAAAGTAAAAGAGACAGAAAGAAGAACAAGAACCTGAGGACATTCGCAGCCACTGCCTCAGTAACTGAATTTTTAATCTCTTGGACTCTTCTGCTTGGCCTTGGCTTGAGCAAAATATTCAGATCTGCAGAGATCTGAATCCTCCTATTTTGAGTCTCTGCTTTTACTTCTTTTGGGGGATGCAACCAGAAACAAAAAGACTGGCTCGTGGCGATCAGTCTGTGTTAAATTCCCGGGACACCACCATGCTGTCGGTCACCACGGCTGCACCGTTCCACATCTCCCCCAGGCGTGCACAGCGATGCCGGCTTCTCCTCGTCCTCGCCAGCTCTTCCTTCCGTGGTTGTTAACAGGGGACGGCAGTGCTGCCTTCTTCTGGCACCCCATTCATTTTTAACTCTGAAAGGCATCTTAAATCAATTTCCTCCTTGTACCCCACCTCCTGGCTTACCCCAGCTGCTCCCTGTGATGTTTTTTGTGCTGGTTTCCCTGCACTGAGCTGCCCTGG
This sequence comes from Lepus europaeus, assembly GCF_033115175.1. NCBI lineage: Eukaryota > Metazoa > Chordata > Mammalia > Lagomorpha > Leporidae > Lepus > Lepus europaeus. Next base: position 166,269,745 of record NC_084829.1, on the reverse strand, counting down.
GCCACCATGAGGGGCACAGACATGAGTGCCATGCCCTGAGGTGGGCAGGATCACAGACAGTGGGCTCCACGGTCCCCCCTCGGTGGTCCCACTCGCTACTCGTGGTCTGCGGTCTCCTCTTCACACGGCCATTCTCATCCATTTTCAGGACGGCAGTCCTAGGAGTGCCCTTTGTGCACCTCGCTATTCCCGCTTCATAATCTTGGAGGTTATGGCACATCAAAGCAATGGACGAACTCCACAGGACTGGTCACTCGATTGGTGTGCAATCACCGTGTGGGCCCCTGCGCTAAGCACTTACCTGTGTTGACTTCTTTGTGTATTCACACGACAATGGCATGTATTTATAGGGTACAGCATGGTGTTTCGATGCATAGATACATTGTATCATGATCACAGGAGGGTCACCAGCATCCCCATCATGTTAAACATTCCTTTGTAGTGACAACATTCAAAATCTTGGAGCTTTTCTGAATGGACTGTTAACGACAGTCTCCCTTCTATAGCAGAACTTAGTTCTCCTATGCTGTCACATGTGGAACAACCATGGAGGGACCTCTCCCCATGCCTGTCCCCTCCCCAGCCTCTGCACCCAACTCATGGCAGATTGCACCTGTGCGCGGGGTCGGGCGGCATCCGAGGGCGACGTTGCTCCCATCTCTTGAATGTCCCCAGAGCCTCACAGCCCCGGCACTAAGGAGACGCTTCACAGAGTTTCTTTCTTTGTATTTATTTATTTGAGAAGCAGAGGGGCGGAAAGAGAGTCGCCCATCTGCTGGTTCACTCCTCAAATGCTCACAGTGGCTGAGGCTGGGGAGCTGGGAACTCAATCCAGGTCTCCCACGGGAGTGCTGGGACCCAACCGTGTGAGTCGTCCCGGCTACCTCCCCGGGTGTGCATTAGCGGGAAGCGGGAATCAGGAGCTGGAGCCCGGAATCCGGGCACTCCCTGCGGGATGTGGACCTCTTAACCCCTGAACTAAATGCCTGCTCCCGACAGAGGAGTTTTCTAGGGCCCGGGCTGACACTGATTTCCTATAAATAAATAAATAATGAATGCAGTATCGCTGTTAGCTCACATCTTGAATGTACTCATTGGTTGAACACAGGTGAACATTCTAACTGGTGCGGCAATATCTTCCCCCACCATTTTCCTATCGCTCGTAACTGGACAGCGTCGATCACTTAGAGGAACCAATTAGTTCATTTGGCCGGTGTTTATGGAGATCTGTTCTGTGCCATGCACCATGCCAAGCTCTGGAATACAGCAACAAGGACCACATTGGGGGTCCTGCTGGCCGGGGGGGCGGGGAGAGGCTGCGGCCGGAGCATCTTCCTAGAGACTACCTGGAGGGAGGGGCAGCAGGGTGAGGTCAGAGACGGTGCTCGAGCCAGAGCTGCAGGGAGGAGAAAGGGCAAGAGTGGTCCCAGCAGAAGAGCACTGCTGGTGGGAGCAGGCCCTCGGGAGCTGCTGGAAGGCTAGCGTGGTCTCAGCACGGACAGAGGGCACAGGCTGCGGGGAGGCGGCAGGGCCTGGGCCTGGCTCAGGATGGCCATCCTGAGGTTTTCCAACCAGGTGGGAGTGACAGGGACAGAGGAGTTTGCCCAGGCTGCAGTGTGGAGTGCAGGAGGGGAAAGCTGTCCTTGGGAAAGCCCTGGAGAGAGGTGACAGCCCTTGGAGCTGGCCAGTGCAGTGAGGGGTGAGAGCGGCAGAGAGGACTGGAGATGCCTGTCGGGGCCGGGTTGGGGGGCAAAGCCAGGGGAGTGGTGCAGGATCCGTGTGGGGAAGGGAGAAGGGGACACAGATGGTTGGGGCTGGTCCAGTGGCTGCAGGGCATCTGAGAGAGGAGCAGCTGGCGGGGCACAGGTTCGGGGCCTGGGCTTGATCTTCAAACCTGAGAGTCTGTGAGCCGCCCCTGGGGAGGCACAAGGTGGACGCTGCCCCCCGAGGAGAGGGCTGGCCCAGAGCCCAGAAAAGGTAGCTGTGAGGGTGGGCTGGGCCTGCCTGGGGAGTCCATGGCAGCAGGAAATGCTGACCTGGCCGCACGCTCTGTTCTCCCTTGGGTGTCTCCCATACCTGTGTCCGCCACATTTCCAACAGGGGAGCAGGAGGGGGATGTTCATGGAAGCACGTGTGCGTGTGCACATGCGTGTGTCTGTGGGTGTGTGCGTGTGGCGGCCACCAGCTGTCTGAGCTCAGGGAAGATGCAGCCTCCCCTGCAGGGCAGCTGGGCTAGGAGAGGTGCGCACGAGTTGCTGTGCTGGGCCCTAATCACACCTGCGGGGGCCCGGCGGGGCAGCCTCTTGTCGGCGTTTGGTTAGGAGCTGGCATCCACTCAGAGATGGTTTCAAAGCAAAAGGGCTGTACTGGCCTTGGAGCTGGGATGGCCTCAGGACACTTCTACCAAGACCACCCATGGTACCTTGGGTCTTCCCACCCTCCTGAGATTTTTCTCTAAAAAGAATCTTTAAAAAAAGATTTATTTATTTCTTTGAAAGGCAGTCACAGAGAGCGAGCGAGAGAGGAAGACACAGAGAAAGATCTTTCATCTGTCGGTTTACTCCCCAAATGGCCTCAATGGCTGGGGCTGGACCAAGCCCAGGCCAGGAATCTGCAACTGCAAACAGATCCCCCACAGAGATGCAGGGGTCCAAGCACGTGGGCTGTCATTTGCCGCTTTCCCAGGTGCTGGATCAGCGTACAGCAGCGGGGGCTCAAACTGGCGCCGATATGGGATGCTGGCGTCCCAGGTGTCAGCTTCATCTGCTACGGCCACAGCGCCGACCCTCCCCTCCCCCGGTAAGTTTGACCTCGGTTTTTCAGTCCAAAGCCTGCAGCGTTTGCAACTCCCAGACTCACATCAGAGCACCAGGAGCTCCTCACACCGGCCTCTGAGCAGCCACAGAGCTGGGTGGGGAAACGCCCCTCCTGTTCCCAAGGTCGAGCAGAGTGCCCCGCCCTCTATCCCAAGTCCTGCCTGGCACACTTTGGCACACACGTGCTCCGGTCACTCCCACCTCCCCCTGCCCCGTGGGAGCCCCAAGTCTGCTGTTGAGGCAGCAGAGGAGGAGAGAGTCCCAGGGACCAGCCTGATACCTCACGGGAAGGCAGGGACAGCAGGTGCATAACCCAGCGCCTCCAAGCCCTCAGGGGCCCGCTGCATGGCTCAGCTGTCTTCCAGAGCAGCCTGGCAGCCCTGAGGGAATTCTACATGGTCCAGCAAGGCGTGCTTGCCTGGGCTGCGGGAAAAGACCTGGACGCATGGCAGTGGGGGCTCGGGGCCCCGTAGGGGCTGATGGGAATGCTTTGGAGTTGTGCAGATGGTTGCAAAATCTTCCAACTACACTGGAAGCCAGTGGCTTGCACACTTCAAAGGGATAATTGCAGGGCATGCATATTTTATCTCAGTGAAAACGTGGAAAAATATTATGTTAAAAAGTGGAAAAATATTGTCAAAAAATGTCTTACATAAAGAATAACACTTAGTTTTTTTTTAAATCTTAGAAAATCTTGGTTTGCAGTCATCATTTCCTGGCTTGGGCTGGCCTCAGCCTCATTGATGTGGGCTTTTTGGTTACTACAGGAAGTGATGAACGGGTGGTTTGGGAAACATGACGCCCCCAAGGGGTGTGACCAGGGCTGCACACTGTGGGAACAGAGCGGGGCTGTTGTGAGCCGTCTGCCTGGCCGCTGTAGTAGGGTTGGGTGGTCCTCCAGGGCAGGGGATCCCCACCACTTGGAGGGTCTTCAAACTCCCCTAGTCACCAGCAAGGCACCGGCCCCATGGGTAACTGGGAGGAGCTGCAGGCTCCTGGCGGTGCCAGGGGGGAGGGAGCATCCAGTCCCTCCCAGCTGGGCAGGTTGCACGGCCCCATCAGCGTCTCCAACATAACCGAGGCAGCAAACGGTTGCTGATATTTCAAATGGAAAATACAAGCCAAAGGTGAAACCTAGAGCCAACGTAATGTGTGATGCAGGCAGAGATGTTTGCTAGCGGGAAACACGGGATCCCACGGGAATGTTCCTGGTGTGCCGAGGCCTGGGCACCACGACCGTAGACTGGCACTGCACTCAGGAGCTGAGCCACCGGCTGGTGTTAGCGTGTGCCCCTCCATGGAGCAGTGAGTACTGCAAAGTACCCCACAGGCATAGCCAGGCCCTGGCCAGTATGTGGCCCTGAGAGCAGGACTTGAACCCCGAGCCCCAGGGCAGGGGCTTGCAGTCCCCATGGCCCTGTCTGCTGGGATCCGGCTGCAGGGCCCTTACCACCCCAGGGACATTCTCTGCTGGCGCGTCTGTGCTCCTTCTACATGCACGTTCCTGGAGGCGGCACCCTTGGTTCCCCTTGCACCCCTGGGAGAGAGCAAGGCCCCGCCCACGGTCTGTGTGGTGAGGGAGGTGTCCTGCCCTAGCCCACGGAGGAGCTGTGAGCCAGGAGGGGTGGTGCCTGCGCTCCGGCTCTGAAGCTTCTCTCAGCCACCCTGCACGAGGCCCCAGCGAGGGGACAGCCACACCGTGCATTTGCTCACTGCCTTCCTCTGCCGCCACGCCAGCAGCCAACATGTCCTCCCTCGTCCCTCCCCACGCTGGGCTTCCACGGTGCACTGCGCTGCCGGGCCTGAGCCCACCGTGCAGGAAATCCCCCGGCCCCTGGGCCCAGCGTAGATCTTCTGGCCACCAGCCAAACTCTCTCAAGCTTCTCTCAAAGGTAACTTGAGTTTGGCGGCTTCCCGTCACATGAGCGTCTGTGAATGCCGCTGACAAACTGAAAATCCCACAGCTGAAAAGGAGGGAGCTGATTCACGACTACGGGATGGAGAACGAGCGGATTGCTGCTCTGTTACAGCCGCTGACGGTGCTCACGGGTGTGCCGCTGACTCTGTTACAGCCGCTGACGGTGCTCACGGGTGTGCCGCTCACTGTTACAGCCACTGATGGTGCTCACGGGTGTGCCGCTGACTCTGTTACAGCCGCTGACGGTGCTCACGGGTGTGCCGCTCACTGTTACAGCCACTGATGGTGCTCACGGGTGTGCCGCTCACTGTTACAGCCGCTGACGGTGCTCACGGGTGTGCCGCCGGCCTGGCACGATGCACACAGCACACACACTGACCAGAGCCGTGCATCCTCTGGGGCTGAGGCCACACCTTTGGGGTGAGTTCCTGGCCCTTCAGGATTAGAATTTTAAATTCTGCAGCATGGAGATCACTCAGGGCAGTGAGGGGGTGATTTTGCTAAATCAGAACAATCTCTCTCTCTCTCTCTCTCTCTCTCTCTAACACTGAGATCTCACATGCCCTGATGGTGAATCTTGTAACAGCTTTATTCCTGTTCCCTGGCTGGGCTCAGCTCCCCGGGAGGAAGAGGGCTTGCTGAGGTGTGTGGGCAGGTGAGACTGTGTGGGGTGGTCCAGGACCAGTGAGGTCAGGGGGCGGAGCTTGGTGCCCCATCTGTCTGGGGTGGGGCTAGCAAGACAAGGTCAGTTCTCAATGGCCCAAGGGGAGGCCCCCTGCTCAGTGCACCTCAACAATCTCAACTAAAAGGCCACGGACACAAAAGTTCCTAAGTCAGGATTCTAAATTCAGTTCCATAAACAGTTTACTCTGAGGTCTGGGTAAATGGGTTAGCCTCTCCAAGACAAGCTTTCATGTTGGAGCAACATCAGGAAGCTGAAGGAGAGGGCGGGGCAGTGCCTTCCCCCAGCACGGCCGCCCCCTGATGCTCTGTCTGGGGCAGGAGCTTGGCCTTCAGTAGCTCCCACGTGTACTCAAGAGCAAAGTCTTGGTGCTGGCGCTGGGGCCTGGTAGGTTAAATCTCCACCTGTGACGCCTACATCCCATATGGGCGCTGGTTCTAGTCCCGACTGCTCCACTTCCAATCCAGCTCCCTGCTAATGGCCTGGGAAAGCAGTAGAGGATGGCCCACGTCCTTGGGCCCCTGCACCTGCGTGGGAGACCAGGAAGAAGTTCCTGGCTCCTGGCTTCAGATTGGCCCAGCTCTGGCTGTTGCATCCTTTTGGGGAGTGCCCCAGCGGGTAGAAGACTGATTTCAAATGAATAAATAAATCTTAAAAAAAAAAAAAAAAAACAATGCCGAGCTCAGAAGCACTCGCATGTGTGAGAACAGAGATTAGAATTTAGGGTGGGGGAGAGCAGTCCTGGAGACTTTCCTGGGATGTAGGCTCAGACACTCATTTTCCTAAGCAGCTCTTTGATGTCCGCTCTGACTTCCTGTCGCCCTGCCACTGGGTTTTGTTGTGTTATTTTTTTCATTGTTGCCTTTTGTCTCTGCGCAAAAACAAAACAAGATGACATCCTGACGCGTGGAGGGAAAGCTGAGCACAAAGCAGGGGCCCCGCTCAGATGTCAGCAAACTTCTGCCGTGGCCGGAGCAGCTGGACTCCACTGGACTTCAAGCCTCAGATGTCAGCAAACTTCTGCCGTGGCCGGAGCAGCTGGGCTCCACTGGACTTCAAGCCTCAGATGTCAGCAAACTTCTGCCGTGGCCGGAGCAGCTGGGCTCCACTCGACTTCAAGCCTCAGATGTCAGCAAACTTCTGCCGTGGCCGGAGCAGCTTGGCTCCACTCGACTTCAAAGCCGGAAAGTGGTAGCACTGACAGGGCGGAACCTTACCCCGCGGGAGGGTCAGGTCCCGGGGGCTCTTCCCACAAGCTCCTTCTGGAGCAGGGTTGGCTCACGGGGAGTCGGCCACGCCCCGGCTCTGCTTCCTGACTTTTGTTCCAGCATCCACCCCCCACCCCCCCCAGAGGCCACGCCAGTGGCATCCTGATCTTGAACTTGAAGCTCCAGGACTGCTTCAGATATTTTCTTGTGATAATTAAAACCTGGGGCCCACGCTGTGCTGCCGCGGGTAAAGCCGCTGCCTGTAACACTGGCATCCCGTATGGGGGCCGGTTCATGTCCTGGCTGCTCCACTTCAGCCATCTCCCTGCTACTGACATGGGCAAAGTGGAGGAAGATGACCCAAGGACTTAGGCCCCTGCCACCCAGGAGACCCGAGGAAGCTCCTGGCTCTTAGCTTCCGCCTCGCTCAGCCCTGGCCCTTGTGGCCATCTGGGGAGTGACCAAGTGGAAGGACACTCTCCCTCTCTCTCCCTCCCTCCCTCTTTCTGTAACTCTGCCTTTTAAATAAATAACTGAATCTTTAAAAAGAAATAATGAAAACCTGACTGATATTGTAGCCAAGTCACCAGTATAGAAGGCAAGAGGAGGGATTATCTTTTAATAAGAAAATGATTCCAACAATTTTTAAGAGTACAGATAGTTACAAAATATTAAAAGACGGGATTGGTATTGTGGCACAGAGGGTTAGGCTACTACTGTGACGCTGGCATCTCATATGGGCGCCGGTTCAAGTCCTGGCTGCTCTGGTTCCCATGCAGCTCCCTGCTCATGTGACTGGAAAGGCAGCAGAAGATGGTCCGAGAGCTTGGGCTCCGGCATCCACATCAGAGACCATGATGAAGCTCCTGGATCCTGGCTCTGGCCTGACTCAGCCCTGGCTGTTGGAGCCATTGGGGGAGTGAACCAGCAGATGGGAGATCTCTATCTGCCTCTCTCTGTGACTCTGCCTTTCAAATAAATAGATAGGTGAGCCTTTTCTTGAAAAACATAAATTTGGGTGTGAAATCCTATCCTGGGCAATCATTTCTTGCCGAAGGTCCTGACTACTTTCTTGAGAGAGAGGGCTCTGTGTCAAAGGTTATGGGGAGTTGATTTTATGCAGAAAATGTCACGTCACCAGGTCGAATCCTTGGGAGACAATCAGGGAGGACTTCTGGGAAAAGTCAGTGTGCTTCCCTGTGACTCCTCAGAGTTTAGAGTTAGTGCTTGAGGTCCGAATGGAAAAGGGATGTCAAAGAGCTAACAGTTTATAGCTGCCGAGATGCAACTTTAAACCAGCTCCGGATTCCGGATTCCGCTGGAATGGCTCATTTGCATCAGCTTGCCTCTGTGAGAACGTGCGTATTATTAGCACAGAGAACAGAGGAGAATTGAAGTCTAATTAGCCCTCCATTTATTTGATTTTAGCAGTGTCAGGTGCTCAGATTCTCTACAGGGTAACTGAACAAATCGTTTTGTTTTAAAAATCATTTTTAATTTTTTTATCTGATTGACAGGCAGAGAGAGAGAATGAGAGAGAGTGTGCTCCCACCCACTGATTCGCGTCCTAAAGCCCACAATGCTCAGGACTGGGCTGGGCTGAAGCTGCCAGCTGGGAACTCAACCCGTGTCTCCTGTGTGGTGGCAGAAACCCAACCACTCGAGCCCTCACTGCTGCCCTCCAGGGTCCACATGAAAAGGAAGCTGGAGGCAGGACTGTAACCCGGGCACTTGGACGTGGGGCATGGGTGCCTTTACCACTAGGTTGAATGTAAGCTCCCGAGTCTTCTTTAGAAACCACACAGAAGGACAGGATAGTAAAGACACCCAGGACCCTGAGGCCACTGGTCTGACTTGCCCCGGCACAGAGCTTCAGTGGTGCCCGGATCCCGCGTGGTGTGTACCTTTCTGCTCTGCCCGTGTGCCAGTGGAGAGCCCGTGACACAGCACTGCTTCTAACACCCACGTGTACAAGTGTAGACGCTGACGTCCAGCTGAGCTGTGTTTGGAAGGACCCAGGAAAGCTGGCTTTCAAATGTATTATGGGTGAGAGTATTAATGCGAATCCCCGTGTCTCACCTGTTAAAGAAGACTTCCAAAATATTTGGGAGGGCACCTGCAGTTCTGGTCTATTATCACAAAAACAAAGTGTGAATTTCAATTTTCCCGTTTCCTGGTGCCTGTGTCCATGTGAACCTGCTGAGGTGGCTGGATCCTGGCATTGCTCCTCCAAGGGCTGGTGGGAGCCCGGAGGTTCCAATAAGGGCCATTGTCCTTTGCTGGAGGACAGGGGCATCTCTGGACACGGCGTAGGGTCTGCCAAGAAAGGCACCACTGGGGAAAACAGAGGTCCAGAGCACTCGCGTGGGATCTGTCCACAGGATGGGCCCCATCGGTTACCTCGGGTGCTGACTGCTTCTCCACTGTGAAACCCTCAGGACGTTGGTGAGCTGCGGCTGCTTTGTGCATGAGACCATGCCCGTCTCGTGCGTGTTCCTGGTGGCAGAGCAGGGAGCCTCCTCTGGGAAGTGTTCAGGGAAGGGAGCCTCCGGGTGCTTCTGCTTCTCCACGGTGAGGCTGCAGGCCCGGACACGCACCGGGCTGACTGCACGCAGCGGGGCGAGCCGTGACGTCAAGGAGGCTGCCGTGTGAGAGCTGCTGCTGGGCCTGCTCCAACCCAAAGACCAAACACAGCTCAGGTCAGGGCGTTGTCCTCGCTGGTGGCTCCACACACCCCTCCCAACCCTGCCACGCACTGACCCCAACCCTGATCGCGCAGGGGCCAGATTCCTCGTATCCACTGCTGTTACTGCGCGTCTCGATGAACTAGCCTGAACTTCTAAGCCCCGGTGGCTGCCTCACATAAGCCTTTGTCTGCCTGCACAGTGATTTCTTTGTTAGAGAAGACATCAGACAATCCCCAGGAAGGGGATGTTTGAGGGGAGGGAGCTGCTACCCACCAAGCCTTAAAGGAAGATGGGTCTAGAATTGAGGGTGCCAGGTGTCCCTGTCCCCAGGGGACCCTGCTTCCCCAGGGTGCTGTGGCCGCTGAGGTTTCTGTTCAGGCTTGGGCAGGACCTCGTTGAAAAAGAACAGCTTCAAGGAACAGACAGATCTGGGGGCAGACACTCAAACTGCAGTTTTGCCAACTGGGCAATCTTGTTGATTTTACCTAATTCCTCAGAACGCCAATCTTTTCATAAAATGAGAATATTCACATCTACCATTCATCATCGGCGTAAGAAATACATATGTGCCTGCAGGCATATACAAGTGTAGACACAATTATAAATGCATGTGGGTGTGTACATGTGTGTATGCACACATATAAGGACATGTCAAAAAGCTCATGTAAAATGGAATTAAAAGATAGGTTTATTTCGGTGTAAAATCTTTGAGGTGCATTCGGGGGGGCCTACAAAACACCCCTCTCAGCAAGTGCGCTCTGGCTACTGCTCAGTGCCTGTGGCAGGGAGACAGTGCTGCCCACTGCTGGGTCAGGGCTCACAGCCAAGGAGTGACATCAGCCCCGGCCCCGTTCTCTCCCCAGGGCTCGCTCTGGCTTGTGGGAGTCCGGCATTTCCCTTCGTCGTAGGGTGAGCCCTGCCCGGTGCTGACCGCGCCTGGGAGCCCTGTACCAGCGTCCTCAGTGCAGGCAAGTCAGGAAGAGTCCGTTTTTCTTTTTTTTTTTTTATTAAACTTTTATTTAATGAATATAAATTTCCAAAGTACAGCTTATGGGTTACAATGGTTTCCCCCTCCCAATACTTCCCTCCCACCCACAACCCTCCCCTTTCCCGCTCCCTCTCCCCTTCCAATCACATCATGATTCATTTTCAATTCTCTTTATATACAGAAGATCAGTTTAGTATATATTAGGTGAAGATTTCAACAGTTTGCCCCCATATAGCAACACAAAGTGAAAAAACTACCGTTGGAGTACTAGTTATAGCATTAAATAACAGTGTACAGCACATTAAAGACAGAGATCCTACATAATATTTTTTTCAAATTAATTAATTTTCTATGCCATTTCCAATTTAACACCAGGTTGTTTTTTTTTTTCATTTCCAATTATCTTTATATACAGAAGATCAATTCAGTATATAATTAGTAAAGACCTCATCAGTTTGTACCCACACAGAAACATAAAGTATAAAAATACTGTTTCAGTACTAGTTATAGCATCACTTCACATTAGACAACACATTAAGGACAGATCCCACATGGGGTGTAAGTACACAGTGACTCCTGTTGCTGACTTAACAATTTGACACTCCTGTTCATGGCATCAGTAATCTCCCTAGGCTCTAGTCATGAGTTGTCAGGGCTATGGAAGCCTTTAGAGTTCGCTGACTTCGATCTTATTCCGATAGGGTCATAGTCAAAGTGGAAGTTCTCTCCTCCCTTCAGAGAAAGGTACCTCCTTCTTTGATGGCCCTGTTCTTTCCACTGGGATCTCACTCACAGAGATCTTTCATTTAGGTCTTCTTTTTTTTTTTTTCCATGGTATCTTGGCTTTCCATGCCTACAATACTCTCATGGGCTCTTTAGCCAGATCCGAATGCCTTAAGGGCTGATTCTGAGGCCAGAGTGTTGTTTAGGACATCTGCCATTCTATGAGTCTGCTGTGTATCCCGCTTCCCATGTTGGATCCTTCTCTCCCTTTTTGATTCTATCAGTTAGTATTAGCAGACACTTGTCTTGTTTGTGTGATCCCTTTGACTCTTAGACCTATCAGAGCCATCAATTGTGAGCTGAAATTGATCACTTGAACTAGTGAGATGGCATTGGTACATGCCACCTTGATGGGGTTGTGTTAGAGTCCGTTTTTCTAATTAATCTTAAAAATGTGTCAGCAAGAAAATAGACGTGAAACCGTGCATGGTGTTTGTGGTGTGTGTTTGCCGGCATCACCTCTCAGCGCTTAGCATCCACTAAAATGCAGTTAGTACTTGGATCCACTTGAACGAAACCGTTCCTGAAATTCGGGCTTTCCACAGGAGCTGAAGTTCTGGTTCCTTTTCTTGTTGGTGGGGGGTTTCCAGTAGGAGGGGCAGGTAGGCGTTTCCAAGTGTTAGGAGGACGTGGCCGTGCAGAAATTGCTTCATGGTATTTCTTCGCCGGTGGGGACCCAGGTGGATGTCAGCACCATCCCAGCCGCGGGGGCACACGCGTGTGTGTGAGTGGTGTGCATGGTGCCCTGTGCTGTGCACGGTGTAACCAGCGTGACATCGGTACAGACGCAGGTGTTGTCTTCATTGAGGTCCCTCCCATGTTTCTGCAGCTGGGGCAGGGGGTGAGCGCTGAGGGGTGGTCCCCGCTCCAGGAGGTGCTCTCCTGTGGGAACCAAACACGCCCCTGAGCTCTGCCTCAGGTCCTAGGTCCTGCCCCGAGGTCCTGTCTGTCTCCTAGGCTGTTCCCCAGACAGGCTGAGTGCAGTGGTGCTGCTGCAGGCTCCACGCGCCCTGGCCTGGTGCTGCAGAGTCCTCGCTGTCCCGCCCGTGCCCTCCCCCCACGCCCTCACTCAGCGTCCTCTCCCTCTCCCCCTCTGTGAGCCCCCAGACTCCCCTGGCCGACCCCACCGCCAATTCTGTCCCCTGTGCACCCCCAGCCTCACTCCCCGGGGCTCCAGCTCCATCTGTCCAGCTGGGCGTGGAGACCTGGTGACTATGCATTGACCACAGCCAGGGAGACCCCTGGGATAGCGACTCTGGCCGGATGGCAGCCCTGGATGCCCGGGGGACAATGTGGGTGGAACTCAGGACAGATGGGCAGGTGCCTTCCTGCTGTGAGCCCAGGTGGGGCTCCAGGCAAGGGGCTGCATGAGGACAAAGGAAGGCAGAGACACCTCTGGGAGCAAATCCAGAGACTGGTTCTTCTGTAGGAGTCAACACCTGATACTGAGGCAGGAGGTGGCCCCGGGGCTCTGGATCAGTGTGGGCCTTGGGCCCCAGGCAGCTGCTGCAGGAGGCCCCGGGAGGTCCAGGGTGGTCTCAGCCCTGAAGACCAGACACAGCCCATGGGGTGGCAGGGACACAAAGCTGCCACGGCGAGGCCACTGACTGACGTGCAGGGAAACAGGGCCTTGGGGCAGAGCAGTGGCGGAGTGGCTTCCCTAGCCCGGCCCGGCCTGCCTGGGGAGCAGTTTGTATTTGTGGCTTTTTACTCTGTGGCTGCCTGGATGGCGGGAGGGACCGAGCTGGAAGCTCTAGACATGAAATGTGAGGGAGGGGCTCCCGAGGAGAGTGTAGGGGAACCACCAGGGGCTGAACCTGAGCTAAATCCGGCTTTGGAGACCACACAGCTCGAGGCCCAACTGCTTCAGCACTGATTTCCCCAGACCCTCGGATCACTTGGGGCTTTCTCAGGCAATTAGAAACCACCACACCAGAAGACAGGAAAAAGAGGCCTTGGCCACCAACAAGCCCTGTTTCTGCCTTGGGAGATGCTGAGCTAAGCACGGGCATGGCTTAGGGCAGCAAGTCAGACCTCAACCCAAACCCGACGATGGGGTGGGAATTCCATCTTCATTGAGGTCCCTCCCATGTTTCTGCAGCTGGGGCAGGGGGTGAGCGCTGAGGGGTGGTCCCCGCTCCAGGAGGTGCTCTCCTGTGGGAACCAAACACGCCCCTGAGCTCTGCCTCAGGTCCTAGGTCCTGCCCCGAGGTCCTGTCTGCCAATGAGTGCCTTTCACCATCATTCAGCCCCGCCCCCAAAACTCAGGGCGTGAGAATGAAATTGAAAGCAATCTTTTCTGCAGGAAATAGACATCAATAGATCACCTTTTTAAAAAGAAGGGCATGGGGCCGACACTGTGGCATAATGGATTTAGCTGCCGCCTGCAACACCAGTATCCCATACCAGGGCCCAGGTTCAAGTCCCGGCTGCTCCGCTTCTGATCCAGCTCCCTGCTAATGCACCTGGGAAAGTACTAGAAGATGGGCCAAGAGCTTCAGCCACTGCCACCCATGTGGGAGACCCAGATGTAATTCCAGGCTCCTAACTTTGGCTGACCCAGCCTCGGGCCCTTATGGTCATTTGGGAAGTGAACCAGCCCATGGAAGATCTCTGTCTGTCTCTGTGTCTCTGTCTCTGTCTCTGTCTCTCATTCTGTCTTTCAAAGAAATGAAATAAATCTTTAGAAAAAAGAAAAGAAAAAAGGACAGGAAGCTATTGGAAAACTCCTTCTAAGAAATACCAAGGTAGCATCAACTACCTTTGTGATGTTGATCTGTGAACCAGGGTGCCTTGGCCAATGGCACCTGCAGGCACCAACAGCACCTGCTTTGTCCTGGGGTGAAGGGAGGTGGGGCCCCTCAGGATGACAAGTGCAGCCACACAGCTGAGCCACTGGAGGCTCAGGGCAGAGAAGACTTGTGCTGGGACACAAGCGAGATGTGGGGAAAGTGCAGCTTCCCGGGCCACCCCGATGAGCTACACAACAATTGTGTAATCTCACCCCCAAACGAAACACTTCTCCGGTCTGCATCCTCCCATTCAAAAACTAGTTAAAATTTCAGGATGCTTTCTGAAACTTGGAGACAGAACTTCTCTGTTGGAAGCAAGTTTTGCTTGTCTGCTTTACCTTTACCGAATTTCAGTTTGTGATTCCCTGGGGAAAAAAATACTCAGACACTTTGAAGACTGAATGGCAACTAAAAATCCAGTTTTGATGGAAATAATCGACGATAGGTGAAGACAGCTGGTGTGGCCCAGGCACCGTCCATACACCCACAAAAACTCCCAGGAGATTAAATGACTTTCTAAAGGTCACAAAGCATTTAAGCAGCACAATCGTAGCTTTAACCCAGGCATTTCTGAATCCAAAATACTCAGGACTTTTCGACGAGGCAAACCAATGGAACGTGTTTGTGCAGCAGGAGGAAATTCTGCCAGAATGCATGGACTTCGCGAGTCTGAGCGCTGACGTGTGGAGGTGTGCGATGGACAGGGAGCGTTGCAGCCGGAAGTGCAGAGCCCGTCTCGCTTCTCGGCTGCTGATGCCACCCCAGCGCTTGCCTTCCCTGAGCACAAAGCTGTCACCACTTGTAATGACAAGGCAAAGAAAAAGTCCACTCACTGCAACTGACGACGCGAATCTTCATCAAAACAGTTATATGCAAGGTAAACACGTGAGCGCAGTTCAAGCTTGTCTCCTACACACGGACAGTGCTGCCCCCTGTTCTGCAGTATCACAATTACCAGCAATTAAAATATCCAGTACTTCGTCCTCGAGATGCGTTTGTCTGTCTGTGCTGTCGAGATTTTTAGTTTTTGCTCTGAAGGCGAGAGGGAAGGAGAGGCCAGGGTGACAAGAAGCATGTAGGGGAATTGCATAGGAGGGTGTGGGTGAGGCCAATTCAGCGCCGGTGTTTGCGTGCAGCAGCCCGAGGCGCAAAGGCAGGCCAGCACGCACTGCCAGTCTCCCGCCACTCGTCCTGCTCAGCGGCTGCTGCCCCCAGTCCTTCCTCTCAATTCCGGGGACTGGTGGGCCGGGCAGCATCCTCTCCATCTTCGATTTCTGGATGGTGCTCGCTGTGAGCAGCCCTTCTCAGCCCTGACCCCTGCCGTTTCATTCCCGCAGTTTGCATTTCTGAGCTCCTCAGGCAGATGGTAATCTTTGCTTCCTAAATCTACAACTCCATGGTAAGTGCAGCACCGGGCACTCTTGTCTGCCAAGTCCTGCTCCAGGCAGATGGCCCTGCTCAGCTTTTGACAGTTTGTTCCACGCTAAATACTGCACTGCAAAGGTGTAACAACGAGAGGGCAGGTGTTCAACACGCTGAGTAAGGCACCACTTGGGACACCCCATCCCGTCTCGGAGTGCTTGGCCGGAATCCTGGCTCCTCCACTTCCCACCTAGCTTCTTGTTAATGCGCAGCCTGGAGGCACGAGTGCTACAGTCCCTGCCACTGACCTGAGAGGCAAGCATTGAGCTCCAGGCTCCTGGGTCAGGCCCAGCCCTGGCTGTTGCAGGCATTTGGAGAGTAAACCAGCCAATGGAAGACCTCTCTCTCTCTCTCTCTCTCTCCTCTGCCTTTCAAACAAAAATGAAAATAAGTGATTGTAAAAAGGGCGTGAACTTGGGTTCTTATTTCATTTTTCTGGAAGCTCAGGAGAAGTCAGGAGCCTCCCCCAGTTTGTGGGCTTTTGTGGTTCCTGCCATGGAGAAGGGCCTGGCTGCAGGTGCACCTCTGCCTCTCTGCCCACCCCCATCCTGCCTGCAGTGGGAGGGGAAGCTGGTGGGTGGTCCCTGCAGGCAGGGAAGTGTCTGCCATCACTGGAGAGCTCCGCAATCGAGAAAGAGGAAAGAACAGGTAGTCTGCATCGTTCGCATGTTCTCCAGCTGCCGGAAGGCTGAACGAGACACCAAAAATAATGCCCAGTGCTGCCGCTCATTTATTCAAAAACGTACTGAGCATTTGCTCTGTGCCTTGCAGTGGGCGAGATGCTGGTGAGAACACGGCCGGTACGACGCAGCCCCTCCCTGAGGGGTGTCCACTCCCAGGTGGAGGGGTGGAGGGGGCAAGGGAGCAGACAGGAAACAGGAGCACAGGAGCCAGTGGGAGGGAGGAAGTGACGGAGGCTGTCCTTGATGTCTCCTGGTTACTAGGTAACCCGGTTCAACAGAATGTGTGGACCAAAAGCTCTCTTTCCAGATGATCTCACTGCAGTTCTGCTGGATGTGGTCAAATACTCATTTCTTATGCTTGCAATCACACTGGGTGCTTTCTTGTAGAAATTCATAATTTAATAAACCTGGAAGTTGGGTACAAGTTTTAGGAGTCAGCTTATTTCCTGGGCGATGATTTCAAATATGCATGGTTATCAATGAAGTATTTTTCCTCCAACTCAGAAGTAGTTTCCCCCTTTTGAAAGGCTGATGCTAAGACTGCTACTGGTTGTGTGCAAAAGCGACTCAATTCCGTCTTTTCTCCAGCGGCAACTTGGAGTGTGGGCATGACTAGCTGAAGGAGTAACATACTCCTGGCTGCTTTCCAGTTGTCAAAACCTGAGACTTACAGTGTCACATCTGATGCGTGTTTGGCTTTAACCCAGTTAAGTTGATTGCACTTAATAAATGCTATCAAGTCATGTTTGAGTGGTCCCTGAGCTTAAAACATTGACGGCACGGTTAACTGAAGTCTAATGGAATAATATTGCAATGCGCATTGATTCTGAATTATGGTAGCCACTTGGAAATTTGCTTCTTACACTCACCAGAGCTTAATATTTGCCATATTTTAAGGCTATGCACATGGCTGTGAATATTAATGGGATCACTTTGGTCAAAATGTTGCACAGTTGGGAAAGCTTTCAGGGAGAGAGCATCTGGAGACCTAAGCTGGCCAGTGAGCAGAAATGCTGAGGTTGCAAGGGTGCATTTTACCTTCCTGGAGGTGAGCATCCATCCTTGGGCCAGGGAAGCCCTTGGGGGCAGGCACAGCCCCGGCTTCCAGGGTCGACAGACTCAAATGCAATCATCGAGGACACTTCCAGGTTGGGACTGAATTAAGCAGCTGATCCAGTGTACCTGCAGCAGCCTGAGGGGGGAGGGGAGGGAGAGAGAGAGAGAGAGAGAGAGAGATAAGGATTTGGAAAGTATAGGGAGGTGCCACGCCACCTGGGAAGGCAGCAGAGGATGGCCCAAGTCCCTGGGCCCTACCACCCACATGAGGAATCCAGAGGGGGTTCCTGGCTCCTGGCTTCAGCCTGGCCAAGTCCCGGTCTATCGTGGCCATTTGGAGAGTGAACAAGCAGATAGAAGCACTCTCTCTCTTCTCTTTCTCTTTCTCTCTCTCTCTCTCTGAAAAAAAAAAAAAAAGCATAGGGAAGAAGAGGAGGAAACCAAGCATTGTTTATTTTTTTTGACAGGCAGAGTGGATAGTGAGAGAGAGAGAGAGAGACAGAGAGAAAGGTCTTCCTTTTTGCCGTTGGTTCACCCTCCAATGGCCACTGCGGCCGGCGCATTGTGCTGATCCGAAGCCAGGAGACAGGTGCTTTTTCCTGGTCTCCCATGCGGGTGCAGGGCCCAAGAACTTGGGCCATCCTCCACTGCCTTCCCGGGGGCAACCAGGATAGAATCTGGTGCCCCAACCGGGACTAGAACCTGGTGTACCAAAACCAATCATTATTTATGCCTACCTTTTGAGATGGTTCTGCTGATTTGTGGGAGAAACCTACAGAAGTTTCTATAATCCTGTCCTCTACAAGTTAATACCATACCCTGTAGATTTTCCAAATACAAATAAGCAAATATGAGAATGAAAAACCACCCCTCATCCCGCATCAGTGATCAGGATCCTGCTGGAGCTTCTTGCTTCAGAGACCTGTGCTTCATTCATACACACGTTTCTCAATGGACAATGATTTGATCATCAAGCCCTTATAACCCGTGTCGAGAAGTTAACCAATACTTTGAAAAACAGCATCGCTGCGTTGCTGAGTAGAAGTAGAGATGGGGAACATATGTGCGATGACGTGGGGCTCTGATCCTGCCCGCCATCTTCACGCACTTACTCAATTGCGGGAGCTTTCGTGAGACCGCTCGTATGCAGGCACTGGGGTAAGTCTGGAGCCGCCCTGAGTGGGCCGTGAGCCTGGAGTGCAGGCAGGGTGCTGAAATGGGGCTCAGGAAACGCAGAGGACTCGCGTGGCTGAGCCAGGGCGCCTGGAGGTGACCAGTGGGGCAGGTGACGAGGCCCAGGGGACAAGCAGGTGACACTCTGCCCAGGTCCCGGGGAGCTGGTGGCATCCCACAGTCTGATGGGACTGTGTCGGGGTGCAGGATGTCCCCTCCAGGGCTGGCGGTGTAAGGTGGATCTCGCACAATGGGAACAGGCACAGGGGCTACTGAGGCAGCTGCGACAGCCCCAGGAGCTGGTATGGAGCCTGTGAACGTCACAGGGAAGTGGCATTTGTAAAGAAGCCACAAATATTTCAGAGGGAGAAGCAATGAGATGTGGCACTGATGAAATGTGGACTGGGAGAAAGGAGTCAGAATCTATCGTGAGGTGTGCTGCTTGGCCAGCGTGTGGCGAGGGATACAGGGGAGGGCGCAGGTGCACAAAAGATGGACTTGGTTCAGGGTGAGCACCGTTGTCTCAAATCCTTGGGAGCACAGGTGTTTGGAGCTTCCTGGTTTTTTAGATTTTGAAATACTTGCCCATGTGTGATGAGGTGTCTCGGGGGGTGGGACCCAGGTCAGACTCACGTGTTTCATATACACCTTCATACTTTACGATGTGTCATGGTTAGAATTCTCCACTTGTGGCTGCCAGTGGACACTCCAACATTTCAGATCCTGGAGAATTTCGGATTTCTGAGTTTCGGCCGAGGGATGCTCAGCCTGTGTGGGGCTTGCTGTGCCTGCAGGACACCCCACGCCCAGCGTGGATGCAGCACTCACACCCAGGTGGACAGAAGCTTCCGGAAGGCACAGGACAAATGCATTTTCCTGCCCAGCCCCACAATCCGTGTTGAGCCTCTCACAGTTCATAAGAAATCATGCAACCCAAGCTTTCTCGAGTCTGGACTGATCTGAAACTCATGTGGCAAACGTGAATTGCTGCCGTCCAGCGGAGCGGCGGGAGGAAGCCAGGGCCGCGTCCGTCTGCTGTTTGAAGGAAGCTTGCGTCCTCTGCAGGGGAATCGCTCCCCAGAGGCTGGTGAGGACACTGCCACCCATCCTCGGTTCTGGCGCCCGAAGTCTCCAGATGAAACATCCGCATTTCAGGGCCTCCAGTCACCGTTCAGAACATCAGGGGATCCTTGCTCCTCAGCATTTCCATGGCATTCGCCGTTTCCCACAGGCAAATAGATTGGATTTCTAATGAACAGATTCGCACATTCGGTCTGTGCACGTTAGCTTGCGTGTTCTTCTAGTACTTGCGTCTGCTCCGCCTCCCTCACCCCCACCTCGCCCCTCCCTCACCCCTGGGATTTACAGCCTTGGTTTTGGCTTTCTCTCTGCTTTCTCTAGGAGAAGCATTTCTAAGTGAGAGGTGTTTGTGCCGGGACGTGGCACACCCCAGCAGGTGGGAAATGAAATTCCCGGGATGTGAGGCCCTCGGGGAGGAGAGGCCTGTTTTCCTCTTCCTGGGACAAGGACCACAGTTCCGGGTCTCTTTACGGCCACACGGAGGACTCCGTCCACTACCAACTCCCCCGGGAGAGGCACAGCAGAGACACATCTGGGTCTGGCAGCTCAGGACGCTGAAGCTCTGAGTTTCAGTTATTTTTCTAAACTCTCTGGCAGGCGAAACAAGAACCCAGATCTCCCTGTTGCTGATCCCAGCGTCCCCAGCTCTGCTCAGCCTGGGGCTGTTCTGTGAGGCAGAACAGGGGGGCCGGCCTGCTCAGCTCCTCCCGCAACTTCCTCACATCCATACTCGGCGACCTCGAGACACCCACCCTAAGCTTCCTGTCTGGCAGGCCCAGCCCGTCACATCCACCACGCGCACACGGGGGAGGCATCCTGGTTGGATGCCCTCCAACTGCCTCTTCTTCTGGGAACAGCCCTGCCCCAGTGCACGCCAGCAGGGCTCACTGTCTGGTCACAGTGCTTGCTCTAGGGTTGGCCTTTGACCCTGTGGGCTAATGGATGTCTTCCCAGGGCTGGTGTCCCCGAGGCCACCACTTCCATGGCTTGAAATGACACCGTCAGGCCTCAGCAGGGCTCTAATCTGTGAGAAGAGACGCAGGCCCAGAGAGGGGGGGATGCTCTCGTGAGGGGTGGCTCCCAGGCCCAGGTCTGAACCCTTGGCATCCGCCCCTTCCGCCAGCCCCCAGGGTTTCCTGTCTTCATTTTCCCCTCTAATACCGGCTGATGTTGGGCTCCTGTCCTTGGCACCGGAGCCATCCTGACTGCAGCCCTATCCCCTTCCTATGCCTCTCCCATCATCCCTGGTGAAGGCCTCTGCTCACCTGCACACCCTCAGTGATGAGAAGGACCCCAGCCCCCTTCCCTCCACGAGCCCTTCCCCAAGCCCAGCTTCTTCCTCTCTCTCCACTTTCAAGACTTTTTTTTTTAATATTTATTTTATTTATTTGAAAGACGGAGTTATAGAGAGAGGTAGAGACAGAGAGAGGTCTTTCATCTGCTGGGTCACTCCCCAAGATGGCCGCAATGGCCAGAGCTGCATGGATCCAAAGCCAGGAGCCAGGAGCTTCTTCCCGGTCTTCCACATGGGTGTGGAGCCCAAGGTCTTGGGCCATCTTCTACTGCTTTCCCAGGCCATAGCAGAAAGCTGGATTGGAAGAGGAGCAGCCAGGACTAGAACCGGCGCCCATATGGGATGCCGGCGCTTCAGGCCAGGGCTTTAACCCACTGTGCCACAGCGCCGTTACACAAAGTACAACGGAGCCATTGCACTAAGTACGCCATTCTGAGGCTGAGGAAAACAGAGCTTAAGGCTGCAAGATTCAAAGAAGCTGGGTGTCCAGGTGAGAGGCTCAGTCAGGACCTCAGACCTCAGCTCCTGCCTTCTTCCCTTCCCTGGGGACACACCCCTCCCCCAGCCTGGAAGGCCTCCTGACATCCAGGCCACACTAGGCACCTTGGGGCTCGTCCTGTCCCCTCCTCACCCACGGTCACCCCATCAGGCTTGGCTGCTTCTGCCCTCTCTTCTCGCTGGGATCTTGTCAATCCTGCACCAAAGGGCTGTGCCTGACCTCTGCTTAACCCCGAATCTGGATTCCCATGGCAAAGTTTCAAAACCAGTTACATGCCGGTCCCTTACAGAGAAAACCGCAGCAGATTCCATGCATTATATGGCACAGCAGGGAGGAGATTGTTTTTTCTGTTGTCAACTGATGGACTCATTCAGTGGCCAGATATTTCCAAACAGAGGGAGCTGGGTGCAAGGTCCTGGCATGCTCTGTGATGAAAAAGACTTGTGCTCCTTCGCAAAAATCTGTTTCTGCTTCAACGCTGACCCCGACCGAGTTTGTTTTCTAAAAATATGTTGATTTATTGGAAAGGTTTTGCATGCACGGGGCCCAGAGGCAAAGCACGTGCCTATAGATCTCCGGGCCTCCTTTCCAAACTCAGGCGCGCAGGGTTCGTTTCCATCATGTGACTCATTCATCTTTCCGGTGCCAAGGGCCGTTTGCTGATAAAGCACAGGAAGCCTTGGGATTTGGCTTGTCGGTTCCCACGTGGTTCCTGAGTCCCTGAGCGTCAGCAGAGGCCAGGGCTGGCCCTGCAGGAGCTCCACGGCAACGTCTGCTCTCCGATTGTCCTCCGCTGGGGGACCGCTCACCCAAAGGCAGTGTGGCTTTGCAGATACGTTGAGTTCTTCTCTATTTTGTCCTTGGTTTTAGAAAATAAGAACAGCAAATGGAAGAGTGCCGTACCAGGGGATTTCTAGAATTTTGAGATTTTCCTTTCTGCTCTATTGTGTCTCCATCCAAAGCAGTTAGGAATTTAAAAATCAAATTTAATGAATCACAAGGTCAAGAATACAGAACTGGGGACGATGCTGTGGTGCAGCAGGTCAATGCTCTGACCTGGGGAGCCGGCATCCTGTACGGGTGCTGGTTCTAGTCCCTGCGGCTCCACTTCCTATCCAGCTTTCTGCTATGGCCTGGGAAAGCAGTGGAGGATGGCCCACGTCCTTGGGACCCTGCACCCCCGTGGGAGACCTGGAAGGAGCTCCTGGCTCCTGGCTTCGGATCAGCGCAGCTGCAGTCATTGCGGCCATTTGGGGAGTGAACCAATGGATGGAAGACCTCTCTCTCTCTCTGCCTCTCCTCTCTCTGTGTAACTCTTTCAAATAAAATAAATAAATCTTTTTCAAAAAAAAAAGAATATAGAACTGTGGAGGAAACAGGTTGGTGCACAGTTTGGTATTAGATTTTTGTGTTGCTTTGATCTTTTTCCATTGCTCCAATAATTTAATTAGGGTGAACTTTTTTAAACGTTATGACTCACTCTGCAGGCTTTTTGAAATCCCTTATTTCACTCGATGTCCTAGGAATGCTGGGCGGAGTGCAGGGCTGTGGCCATTTCACCGTGTCTGTGGCAGTGGCGGAGTGGGGCGCGGGCTGGGACAAGCTGTGTGGCTTGTGAGCAGCACTGAGTGCCTGGGGCCCCACGAAGCTCGGTGGTCTGGCTCTTCCCAAGGCTGGATCCTGTTCCTGCTTCCTCAGGTCTACAGCCTCATATCCAGAACCCTCATAGCCTCATGAACAGCCTGCACATGTTGGGTACAATTGTTTTGTTAAGTCTTTTCTGCCTGTGGTTGATTTGCTACATGGGTGTGGAACCCATGTTTAGTGAGCACTGGCTAGGGTAACAGCTTTCCTGATTTCCAGAACTGTTGCAATCACAACATTGGCCCAGGAAGACCAAAGCAGTTAGCATACAGCAAACACGAGTAAAAGAATAAACAGAAGTAATAAGGGCAGTGATGGGTCAGGCAGTGCCATTGTGGGTACCACGGAGCAAGCAGCCCGCGCCCTTCCCAGCAGGGGATGCACAGAGCGATGTCCGGTGGTTAGCTGGTTATTCAACTCTTGGTCAGTGTGAGGCTTGGTAGTTAGCTAGTTATCTCTCTGTTCTGGTCAGTGTGAGGCTTGGTAGTTAGCTGGTTATCTCTCCATTCTGGTAAGTGTGTGGTTTGGTAGTTAGCTGGTTATCTCTCCATTCTGGTCAGCGTGAGGCTTGGTACTTAGCTGGTTACCTCTCCATTCTGGTAAGTGTGTGGCTTGGTAGTTAGCTGGTTATCCTCCGTTCTGGTCAGTGTGTGACTTGGTTGGAGTCCAGGAATAAGGCCTGGTGGCCAGAGGAGGGAGGTGGGGGTTTTGCACAGGCTGTGCCTCACCCCGTGAGTGAGTGGGCAAAGCAGCAGAGCTGGCAGTGCTAATGTGCACTGCTGGCCAACCACCCAGTAGAATCCTGGAGACAGATCATGGTCACCGATATGAAGGATATTTTAGGAATTACTGACATGGACATGATCGTTGGCCGTGGGAGTTGAGAGTTCTGAGAAAGTGACTGTGGAGTGGATGAAGTGGAGTGGATGAAGCCTTGTGGTTTGCAGGGAGGAGCCCCCGGCAGGGGAGGAGCAGCCCGTGCCCACTTCCTCAGTGGAGCAGAGGCAATACTCAGGAGATGTTCAGACACCCCGTGGCTTCTCACAGCACCTCAGCGGTTCAGAGCAGCTTTGGACATTCTGTTTGCACAAAGACAAAAGCAGCTGGACAGGTCATAGCAGCTGCATATTGGCTGCACCACAACCCAGGCTCTTCTCTGAGCCTGTCAGAAAATAATGTGCTGGGGCCAGTGCCGTGGCACAGTAGGTTAATCCTCCGCCTGTGGCACCAGCATCCCCTATGGGTGCTGGTTTTAGTCCCAGCTGCTCCACTTCCTATCCAGCTCTCTGCTGTGGCCTGGGAAAGCAGTAGAAGATGGCCCAAGTCCTTGGGCCCCTGCACCTGCATAGGAGAGTGGGAAGAAACACCTGGCTCCTGGCTTTGGATCCATGCAGCTCTGGCCATTGTGGCCATTTGGGGAGTGAACCAACAGAAGGAAGACCTTTCTCTGTCTCTCTCTCTCTCTCTCTCTCTCACTGTCTATAACTCTACCTCTCAAATAAATAAATAAAAATCTTTTAAAAAAGAAATCAATGTGCTTTGAACAGTTCAAGGGGAGAATAATACCAATTCACCTTTCCTGAACCGGCTGCCTTACTGGATCTTAGGCTAGAGAGTGTGGCTATGGAAATCCTCACTGCTGGTGACAGAGGCCCCCACTCCCCACAAGGAGCCCCCAGAGGATGCAGGGGTTAGTGGCCAGCCAAGCACTCACATGTGCTGCCAACATAACCCCGTGACATCCCACAGGGCGAATCCATCATCCAAGGGAAAAAGCAATCTCGCCTGTCTTCTTATTTTCCGGGAGGCAGTTGTGTGTCTTCATCTTGCTTGCAGAACAGATTTCACAGGATGCCCGTTCCAGGGTTGGCACCCACATTCTCCTGTGCACTTTGCCAGCTGTGGGGCTGCATGAGCCCTAGTAGTGTGTTCTCCTTTCCCTATAAATGTTGAAAAGCGGACCTGGGGCTTCATTGTTTATAAGTATTTGTTAGAGGCAGAGGAGGGATTGAGCCATCCTTGCAGTGTGGTGTGAGAGGTGCTGAGAAGCAGATGTGCAGGGCATGTGTGCAACAGGTGTACCTGCAGGGGCCCAGCTGCAGGGCTCAGAGCAGCGTGTGGGAGCCGTGGAGCAGCAGCAGAGCAGCGGGCAGGGATCGACTAAGGCTGGGCTTTGCTTCCAAGACTTGGGAATTTCACCTTGACCCTGAGTGCTTCAGGGAATGAGGGAAGGAGTTAAAACAAAGGAGTGACAGGCTCAGCTGTGTAGAGGAGTGGGGGACTGATTGCAGGGGGTGAGGATACAGCCAGGACCCCCCAGGGCTGCACACAGCTTGGCCCAGGGCTGCAGGGGTACAGGGAGGTGCCAGCCCTCGGAGGACAGACTTCAGTGCCTTGGGGTTCAGCTACGTGACCCGTGTGGGCTCCCATTTTAGTCCTGGAGTGAATAGGGCTCGCATGCCTGTCGCGTGCCTGAAATAAACTGTCTCCCATGTCTGTGTGCCTGGAACTCAGGACAACTGACCGGCAGGAGTTAACTGCCTCCTTGATTTGCTCAAGGATGGAAAAATGTGGGACGGAGGATGCTTGGATTTGGATTTACCATCCGCACTGCAGGCCCTACATCAAGGGGAAGGAGCGGGTGGTGAAGTATTCCAGTTCCCATGAAGGAAGAAGCCCAGCCTGCCGTCGGAACACACAGCCCTCAGCTTTGCAAACTGAGAAGAGATTTCCAAAAGGACTCAAAGGACTCTTTCCATTTCGACCTCGGCAAATGTGAGGGCCTCAATCAGTCGACATAAGTGATGGCCTCCTGATTTGATTGCTTTGGCGAGTAACAAGGCACGGACCTCTGTGACCCAGGAAGTCTGAGGACTTGCATTTCAGCGAGGGACATGGTGGCGAATTCCAGCAGCGTGAAGCCATGCGGGCTAGCACGGAGAGTGCCTCAGCCCCAGACCCCCAGCAGGAGAGGACACGGATCCAACCGCAGGCTGGACAACAGACCATCTGATCTGACTTTTTCCATTTTGCCGAGAAGATGGCTTGGGCCTGGAACAGTGGAAGGACCTTCCCGAGTCACCTGGTCAGTGTAGAGAGAGGGCCGCAGCTCGCCGTGCTCCCTGGCGACACCAGGTGCGACTTCTGGGAGGCGTCCCAGAGCAGCGGCAATTACTGCAGACACCGTCCCTCACGGAAGGGTCACGTGCTCACAGCCAGCGTCCTGCTCGGGGGTGGCCCTCAGCAGATCATCCAGGACGAGTGGGAAACAAACGCTCCCCTAGAGCTTTCCCAGGAAGCCTGGGCTAGGAGGGGCGCCTGGGGTGATCCCACAACACCGGTGCAAAGCAGAGGCCTGGAGGCGGTGGCCACGGAAAGCCCACTGGGCCCAGCCCGACCCCCGGCCCTCGCTGGAAGGCTTCCCGAGCAGATAGCAGATGTGGATCCTGCCACGTGTGCTCTTGCTCTCCCGCTCTGCACACCCTCTGCCCTCCCAGCACACGGCCACATTGCATTCCGTGGCAGGGAGACTGGACGCAGCATCACAGGCACAGATTCAGGCGTGGACCCAATCCAGATGGCCGAAGGGAGATGCTCGTCACGGCCGGCTGTGCCAGCCACACCGTGGCTTCCGCACCGAGCTGGGATCTGAATTTCTAAGAGGACGCTGGGGAATGGAAGCGTGTTCTTCTCCAATGTGCCTGAAGCTCTGAATACACGGAGGCTGACGTTGGACTTGCCCTTTTCTTCTTTCCAAGTCGTGCTCAGCATTTCCATGAGGTGCAGCCCTCCCTGGACTCCATGCCATTCCAGGCGGTCCCCAGCCCCCTGCCGGGAGCAGCCCCCAGTCCCAGCTCCAAACTTCCCACTAGGCCTGCTGTCCTCACTGCTTCCCTGCCACGGGGCAGGCTGTAACCCAGCCCATGCACCACGTGGAGGCCATGGGGCCCACCTGGTGCTGAGAGGCTGCCATCCTCGTTTTGTGGATGCGAATGACTGTCTCCTAGTTAGCGTAGCGAAAATCTCGTCGGGGAATCAACTCTGGTGCTGTCAACAGGCATCTCACTGGCATCAAATAGAAGATTATGCAGGTGTGCACACAGCTGCGTATTTGACTTATGAACACTGTGCTATTCCTTTCTCCGAGAGAGAGAATCAAACACACAAGGTAAAGAGATGAAAGGCACAGTGAAGGAATGGTCTCCCAGCTCTTCCTCTGAGCAAGGGTCGGATGTCAGCAGGACTTTGCCTGACCCTGGGGAACCCCGTGTCACACACAGCCGAGGCTGTTTCCGGCTGTTGGGAATGGCGTGGGGCCCACCAGGTGGGTGTAGAGTTCAGAAGAGAGTTCAGGTGGGTGTAGAGTTCAGTGAGAGTTCAGAAGGAAGTTAAAAAGGGGGTAGGTTAGACACCTCAGTGATAAGAATTTCTGTCATTGTATGATCAACTTGTCTGCTAAATTTGCTGAGTAAAATCCGGAATTCTGGCATGACAGGTGCCTTTGTTCTAAGTCTGCGAGATCCTGCGAGGCTGCACTCAGAGCCCCGGGGACTGGAGGACACTCAGGGCCATTGGGGATGAACCGAACTCACCATCAGGAAGTGCCGATCAAAACTACCTCCGTCCAGTTAGAATGGCCTTTGGGGACTGGCGTGTGGTACAACAGGTTAAGCTGCTGCATGCAATACTGGCATCCCACATAAGCTCCTGATCCAGGAGCCCCTTGCTAATGTGCCTGGGAAAGCAGCGGAAGATGGCCCAAGTATATAGGCACCTGCCATCCATGGGAGACACATACGAAGCTCCAGGCTCCTGGCTGTTGCAGCCATTTGGGGAGTGAGCCAGTAGACAGAAGATTCTCTCTCTCTCTCTCTCTTTCTCTCTGTCCTTCTCTCTCTATAACTCTGACTTTCAAAAAATGGCTATTATAAAAGAGATGGAAGATGAGAAGTATTGGTGAAGACAGGAGAGAAGGGAACCCTTGCATGCTATTGGTAAGATGGTCGATTAGTGCAGCCATTGTGGAAATAGTATGGAACCGCCTAAAAAATTAACAGTAGTGTCTCCATATGATACATAGCAATCCCACCACTGGGTATCTACCCAAAGGAAGTGAAATCAAAATGCGGTGAGACATTGCACTGCCATCCTTGTTGCAGTGTTCCCCACGCTACCCAGTGGCCATCAGCAGAGGAAAGCGTGGACTACATGCACACCGACACACTGTTCAGCCATACCGATGGACTGAGTCTGGTATTTGCAACATGGGCGGAACTCCAGGTCATCATGTTGTAGGAAATAAGTCAGAGAAATGCAAATGCCACATGGTCTCACTCACACGTGCAATCGAGGAACGTTGATCTCGAAGAAGCTGAGCATAGGATAGCAGCAACCAGAGGCTGGGAACCATGGGGGAGAGGGAGGGAGAGGTTGGCACTAAGTTACAGTCACATAGGAGAAGCAAGTTCAATGGGGTGACTACAGCTAAGGACAATGGGCAGTTTTGTTCATATACATATCGGCATGTGTATGTCTGTTTTTGAGAAATGCCTGTTTAGGTCCACCACCTGTTTTCTGATCATATTGTGTTCTTTGCTGTTGAGTTGTCCGAGCTGCTCTGGTAATCTCGTTTCTGACCCTGGTGCTGTGGCTGCACGTGTCTTCCCCATTCCATAGACTGTCTCTCACTAAGTCGTTGTTTCCTATGCTGTGAGAACCCTTTTTCGTTGGATGCGATTCCATTTGATTATTTGTGACTTTAGTTCATTTTGGAGTCTGACCTGAAAATCCTTTGCCCATTCCAATGTCCAGAAGTGTTTCCTATGCTTTTTTTTTTTTCAGCACTTCCATAGCTTTTGGTCCAATGCTTCTGTCTTTAACCCTTTTGGAGTGGATTTTTGTGTGTGGTGAAAAACAGGAGTCCAGTTCTATTTTGCTTCATGTGGACATCTGCTTTTCCTGGTACCATTTACTGAAAGATGGTCCTTTCTCCAATGCATGCTCTTAATTCAGTTGTCAAAGTTTAGGTAGCTGTAGATGTGTGAGTTTACTTTACTCTCTATTCTGTTCCCTGGCCCTAGGTGATTATTTTTCTGCCAACACTGTGCTATTTTGATTACGATAGCTTTGCAGTGTATCTTAAAAATCAGGTAGGGTGATCCTGCATTTTTGTTTTGGCTAAATATTGCTTTCCTTACTGGGGGAGCGGTTTTATATGAATTCTAAGGTTGTTTTTCCTAGTTCTGTGAAGAACATCACTGGTTTTGTGATGGGGTTGCATTGAATCTGTGAATCACTTTGGGTGGTATGGACATTTTAATAATATTTATTCTTTCAATCCATGACCATGGGATTGTTTTCCATTTTTTCTTGTGTCTCTTCAATTTATCTCATCAATGTTCTATGATTTTCATTGTACAGATCTTTCATCCCCTTGGTTAAGTTTATCCTTGACTGTCTTACTTTTTGTGGTCATTGGAAATGGGATTACATCCTTGATTTCTTCTTCAGATAATTCACTACTGATATGTAGAAACACCATTGATTTCAATATACTGGTTTTATATCCTGAAACTTTGCAGAATTCATTTGTTAGTTCTAACAGATTTCTTGGCGGAATCTTTGGATTTTCTGTACACAAGATCATGACATTTGTAAACAGGGACAACTTGACTTTGTCCCTTCCAATCTGGATGCCCCTGATTGTGTTCCTTTGCCTGATTGCTCTGGTGAGGACATCAGTACTCTGTGGAATAAAGGTGGTGAAAGTGGGCATCCCTCCGCTGCTCCATCCTTCACAGGGAGCCATCAGCTTTTCCCACTCAGCATGATGTCAGCTGTGGGCTCATTATATACAGCCCTGATCACACTGAGGTATGTTTCTCCTTGTAAGCCCAAGTTGTTGTTTTTATCATGCAGGGGTGTTGAATTTTATCAAATGCTTTTTCTACATAGATCGAAGGAATCGTTCCACTGATGCCATGCATCACACTGGCTGATTTGCATATGCTGAACTTTCTTTGTGTCCTGGGATAAATCCCCCTTGATCATAGCAAATAATCTTTTTAATGTGCTGTTGGATTCAGTTTGGTGGTATTTTGTTGAAGATTCTAACAAAAGCAAACTGCTTTGGCTAATATGGGCCTATAGCTTTTCTGTTTCCCTCCCTCCCTCCCTCCCTTCTTTCCTTTCCTTTCCTCTCCTTTCCTTTTCCCGTTTTCTTCTCTTTTCTTGTGTGTGTGTGTGTGTTTGTGTGGTTGTGATCTTGTCTGGTTTGGTATCAGGCTAATTCTGGTCTCATAAGATGAGTTTGGAAGACTCTCCTCCTCTTGTACTTTGTGGAACAATTTCAGAAGACTCGGTATAAGCACTTCCTTTATCAGATGGTAGAGTTTAGCAGAGAAGCCTTCTGGCCCCGGGGTTTTCTTTGATGAGAGTTTTTATTATTGACCCAATCTTGTTACTCATTGCCGGTCTTTTTAAGTATTTTATTTCTTCACGATTCAATCTGGATGAAGTGCATGTCTCCAGGAATTTGTCCAGTTATTCTGGATTATAAAATGTGTTGGCACATAACTGCTCATAATAATCTGTAATAATCCCTGTATTTCTGTGGTGTCAGCTGTAATCTCTCTCTAATTTTCAGTTTGTTTATTTGAGTCCTCTTTCTTTTTTATGGATCTAGCTAAGGTGTTTCTGATTTTGTTGACCTTTTCAAAAAATAAACTCTTCCTCTGTTGATTCTTTTGTGTTTTTTAGCCCTATTTCACTTATTTCTGCTCTGATATTTATTATTTACTTCTTTGTATGAATTTTGGAATTTTTTCTTGTTTTTCTAGGTCCTTTAGGTGCAGTGGTAGATTGTTTATCTGAGATCGTTCTGCTTTTCGGATGTAGATGTTGATTGCTATGAACCTCCCTCTTGGTGTAGAGCTTGCTGCCTGTATCTTGGAATGCTGTGTCTCCACTTTCATTTGTTTCAAATGATTTTTAATTTCCTTTTTAATTTATTTCTTGTTCCATTGGTCTTTCAGGAGTAAGTGGTTTAACTTATGTATATTTGTGAAGTCTCCAATTTTTTCGTTTTTATTAATTTCTGGGTTGATTGCACTGTGGTCTGAAAAGATATCTGGTATGATTTCTGCCTCTTTGAAAGTGTTGAGACTTGTTTTGTGACGTATCAGATGGTCTGTCTTAGAGGATGTTCCACGTGCTTTTGTGAAGAATGTGAATTGAATTCTGCAGCCGTTGGATGGAATGTTCTGTAGATGTCTGTCAGGTCCAATTGTTCTGGGTGCAGTTTAACTCTGCTGTTTCTTTGTTGATTTTCAGTCTGGATGGCCCATCCATTGCTATAATTGGGGCGTGAAAGTCCTCCACTATTATCGTATTGGAATCTATCTCTCCCTTTATGGCTATTAATATTTGCTTTATATATTTAAATGTTCCAATATTAGTAGGTGCATATATATTTACAATAGTTATTTCTTCAGGCTGGATTGATCCCTTTATCATTATATAAAGACCTTCCTTGTCTCTTTTTACTGCTTCTCATTTTAACTCTATTGTGTCTGATGTAAGTACGGCTGCTGTAAGTACTGCTGTTTTTTTTTATTCCATTTACATGGAAACTCTTTCTCCATCCCTTCACTCTCAGCCTGGGCACATCCTCAGAAGTGAAGTAGGTTTCTTGTAAGCACCACGCAGTTGGGTATTTTTTATCCATTTAGTCACTCAGTGTCTTTTAACTGGATAATTTAATCCATTTACATTTAAGGTAATTACTGATAGATAAGGTCCTATGGCTGCATTTTGTTACTTGCTCTCTGGTTTTATTGTAGTCTCTCACTTTCTGCCTCTCTTAGAGTCTTCTCATGGCTATGTGATTTTGTCAAGTAGTGTGTTTCGAATCTTTGCTTAGTATTTTTGTTGTATATATTTTTCTTTGTGGTACCCATGAGGCTTACAAAAATCTTTTGATTATAATGTTATTTTGAAATGATAGCAACTTGATATTAATTATGAAAACAGGAAAAGCAGCAAAAATAGAAGAACTACTAATAGAGAACACTGTACTGGCACTGCATTCCTTCCTGAATTTTGAATTTTTGATGTTCTGTTGTACTTCTCCTTATATTACATGGAAATAACACAGTAATGTAGTTGTTATTTTTGAAGGTTTTGTCTTAATACTAAAGATACAAATGGTTTGTGCACCGCGTTTGCAGTATCAGAGCATTTCTGAATTTGTCTGCATGGTCACTGTTCTAATGAGATTTACGCCTTCCGGGGCTTCCTTCCTGCTCATTAGCATCTCTTTCTTCCAGTTTGAAAAACTCCCTTAGTGTTTTTCGAGGGACAGGCCAGCCTTGGTTTGTCGGGGAGCTGTCCATTCAATGCACACTTTGGGGAGAGATCTGGAATACCCCAGCCATGCTTCAGAAAGGAGCACTGAAGAATCTGGGGTTGTCCTTTTTATTCCAGAGATGGGTACCTCTAGAAATGTGATGTGCTTTGTAAGAGTGAGCTGGTGCTGTTGTAGTGGTTTCTCTCGGACACTCTGCCTCTATGCTTAATGGCTTCAGTTTTGCCAGCCTTGGAACGAGCATCTTGGGGATGGAGAGGGGGCCAGAGGGAGCTGGCAGGTGGACTCTGCCTTTGACAAATGAGCCGCTTCGTTGGCAGTGGTGATGTCTGTGTTCTGAAGTTAACAGGACTCACTTTGGTCATGAATGTCTAGCACCAGGGAGAGAAGACCTAAAAGAGTCCCCACATGCAATTTTGGTCAAGAGAGCATGAATGTCGATCAAATTTCCAAGGTTTACAAGCTCCCGTGCCTGATGGCGCCTAGGAGGAAGGTACTACGTCACTGCTGGAGAACAGATGTGTTGACGTCAGCACGCACTACCCTTCCACTTAGTGGGGGTTTGTATGACGGGTGATACCCCAGGATTAGGTGTGGGCAAAGGAGCAACAGGTGAGCCTGGCTCAGGCCACTGGGGACAGGACACACAAACTCTCCTTGGAAATCATCCTCTCCTCTCTGTCCGCTAAGACCCTGGGAAGGGATGGTGACCGTGTCAGGCAGGGCCCTGAGAGCAGAGGGGTGAGTTCATTTCCCCATCTACAAATCTTTGGAGCTATTAACGTAAAGTTCCCCACAGATGGAAAAGAGTATTTCAAATGGCCAAAGAGAGGGCAGGACTCCCAGCTGGGTGAGACAGACAGCGCTTCTTGCTGGAAAGAGGACAAAGCAGAGACGACATCCACATCCGGCTGCATCAGGCAGATCCCGGATTCCTCTTCGTTGCATCTCGGAATTCGGCAGTAGACGGACACCTTTCAAGGTGGAGCTATTTCTCTCCACTTTGGGATGGAAACAGTTGCTCCATGTGCTCCAGGGGAGTCCACAGAGTGTGATGGCTCCAAGACTTCTTGTCATTCAGGGAACGTGTCCCGTGCTCGTCTGGCCATCGCTCGCGGTCCTGCAAAGCACACCAGGGCTGGCAGAGGGAGAGGGCTGGGGTTACTGAGCACAGCACTTGTTAAATTCCTTAGCCAGCGCTGGAATGGCTTCCTCCTCTAATTCTTTCAAGAAGTGTAAGACGTACATGCTTATCTTTTCTCTTTAGTTGAAGGACTGAGTTCTGGAAGCTTCTGTCCTGGGTGGGCTCCATGCAGATATCAGGAACTGTGTCCAGAGTTCTCACCCAAGATGGTTGGACCCCAAAGCCTGTCCCCCATCTGCACTCTGGCCCAATGTTCCTCACTTCTGTGCTGCTTTGCAGATTCTTTCTTAAACTATGGAAAAGTTTGAGTCTCAGAAGGATGACGTATTCCAAGTAGAACTAAGTTATCTTTGCTAACTAGTGCAGAGCTCAGCAGAATAAGGTACAAGTGTATTGTTCATCTGCCCCCCAGGGTTCATGTGGCCACACTGCCAGATGTCAGGGTATGTGGACAGATCCAAGCGTGGGCCCTGATGCAGTGTCCACTCGAGCCAGCTGAGCACCCCTTCTCTGCCCCATCTTACCTTAGGAAAAATGCTCAAATAACTGTGTAAAAAGAGTAACCGGAGCTCTCAGGCTGGGGGGCTGGAGGAGTAAGGTGAGGATGGAGCTGGGCTTGGAGGTGTCTTACCTGGCCCACTCCACTGAGGACGGGGCCCCCTCGCCTTCAGTTTGTCCCTGCACCTGCACCCATTCCCAGGCCTGGAAGCCCTTGGAGAGAAGAAGGCCATGAGCATGCACTGAGGCTCAGAAGCGGGGTGGGGCGGCCTTGCTGGAGGGGTGAGCCTGGCTCCCACAGTCTCCCCGCTGCAGGCAGGGTGGCCCAGGCCCGCCTGCTCATGTGACTCGTGCCAGGGACCTCACTCTGGAGCTATCTCCTCCTGAGCACCGCGTGGCTCTGCAGCACAGCGCTCACGCCCACTGTGAGAGGAGGGACCCTGTCCCCCATCGTCCACCGCCTCTGTGCTTGCAGGGGACCGGCTCCTGCATGGCAGGGCTGGGCCTGCACTGGCGCCGTCCCTCACTGTGCCAAGCTCCCCCTCCGCTGTCTGCCTCTGCCCTCGTGGTGCCCACAGTGTCTGCCCACCTGTGCCACCTTCGCCCTTCCCTCACCTGCCCAGACCACCCCCAGAACCCTCTCCGCAGGGTCCCTCTGCACCCTCTGGGCATCCGAGGTGTCCAGAGCTTCTAGGCGGTGCAGGGGAAGTGGGCTGTGGCCACATCACCAGAGACCCCTTCTTCCTGGTCCCCTTCTGATGGTTGGCGGCCTTTTAATTGCCGGTGCCTCCCTGCACCCTATACAGCCAGTGAATATTCTTGTTTTCTTACTCAGCATAGGAGCAAAAACCAAAACAAGTAAAAGCACATGAGTGATTGCAGGTGGGGAAATTATAGTATCAGAATGGAATTTGAAGCACATTCCTGGACCAGCTGTCAACATTGTATCTTGGGATTGTGAGACAGTGTTACAATTTGAGGACCTTTGAATAAGGAATGAGTCATTATTTCCATAAAATATTTCCCCTAAGTCTTTCCCATCAATCTGTCCCATCAGCCCACCCTCCAGACACACCTCTTTCCATGGTTTCTTGGTGTCTAACTTTTTATACCCATGCTGCCGCTTACAAAGCGAAGTTTACTGGAGAAACAGCCCCTGGGTAAACGTGGGCTCACTTCCCCTCTTGCTACGTTCTTCCTTCGTCAGAAGCGCCCACCTGCGGCAGGTGTTCCGCACAGTGGTTGGGACTGCACCTGGGAAGACTGCATTTCCCACCGGAGCGCCTGGCTTCCGGGTCCTGCGTCCGATCCCAGCTTCCTGTTGATGTGCTCCTTGGGGAGCAGCAGGTGGTGGCTGAAGAACTTGAGTTCCTGCTGCTCACAGGGGAAACCAGGATTGCTCTTGGCTGCAGCCTGGCCCAGCCCTGGCTGTTGCAGGCATCTGGGGACTGAGTTAGCAGATGGGAGATCTCTCTTTCTCTGTGTGTGTGTGTGTGTGTGCGTGTGTCTGTGTGTATCTGTGCCTCTCAGATAAATAAAATTACAAAAATTTTTTTTAAAAAAAACACCTGCCTTGCAATTCTCTGAGATGGAGCCAAGCTCTGGGCCAGGGGTACCAGGGAGATTCAAAGACTTGGTGGAGGGTACAGCTGAAAGATAGCGCAGTTTGTCCACGGACTTTTTGAATCGCTGGCATGCATTTGAGGGTCATCGACACGAGTGAAAAGACTGGTGTCAGGGGAGGAGGAGTTGAAATCCCCTGGGGAACTGACAAGAGCAAGGACCCAATCCTGAGACTGTGTCTGTCTGAACGATGGATCTGGGAGGCCACACTGTGTGTTCTTCAGGTGCTCCTCTGCTAAGACTGGAGGCATTGTAAAAACCGCACAGGCACTCAGCAGCCTGGGTCCCCAGGGATGGGACTGTAAAGTCCAATCGTTCCTTCCTCTGCGACTCAGAGCTTTTTTTTTTAAGATTTATTTATTTATTTGAAAGTCAGAGTTTCACAGAGAGAAAAGGAAAGGCAGAAAAAGAGAGAGAGAGAGAGAGAGAGGTCTTCCACCAGCTTGTTCATTCCCCAATTGGCCACAACAGCTGGAGCTACGCCAATCCATAGCCAGGAGCCAGGAGCCTCTTCTGGGTCTCCCACATGGATGCAGAGGTCCAAGGACTTGGGCCATCTTCCACTGTTTTCCCAGGCTGTAGCAGAGAGCTGGATTGGAAGTAGAGCAGCCAGGACTCGAACTGGTGCCCATATGGGATGCCGGCGCTGCAGGCAGCAGCGTCACCTGCTACACCATGGTGCCGGCTGTAACTCCAAGTTTTAATCATGGGTGCTATGCTCCATAGGAAGCCGGACACGGTGGCATCTGGATTATAAAGCAAAGCCCTGGTCTCTGGGGACTTACAATTTATTTGTCACAGTAAATCTAATCTGAAACAATGAAAACTTCCGAGAGGCAGTGGATGGAGTAGAAGCACTAAATGTGCCACAATGTATTGAGGAGAGAATTAGGGGAAACCACTCCGTTAGGAATGCCCTTATAGAGAATTCCAGACAAATGGGGTCAGGTCCAGTTGGCAGGGTTTCGACTGGGAGAGGGGACTCCAAGCAGAACGTACAGATCCAACTCTTCTGGTGAAGAGCGGAGAGGATGCCTGCCTTGCACACCGGGCACACCGGGCTTGTACCAGAGGGTTCGGTGGGGGATGGGCCCAAGCTTGGGACTGCTGATTGGCAATCGTAACCGTGGGACACTTGTCTTCAGAAAGTCCCCCGAGGCCGTAAACCCCCTTGGCTGTGCCTTCCAGCTGGGTTGCAGGGGGAGACCAGCGGGCAGAGGCCTTTGCTCCATCGCCTTCGTACCTCACTTGGACCTGGACTGGGGGCGTCCTCACCAGGAGTCTGAGTCCAGATGACCCCAGAGGCGTCACCGACCTGCAAAGCCTGGAGAGGTGATGCTGGGGACTCGTGTGGCCTTGGGTTTGGTCTGGCCTCCTGCAGTAGGGAGTCCTTCCAAACTGTTGTGAGTGGAGTGGACATCGCGTGGGAGAAGAGGGGCCTCACAACAGAGGAGAGATGGCCATCTCCATGATCAGAGGTGAGGAGAGGAGAGACTGGACCTGTGTCTGACAGTCGTGTGACATCACCACCACTCAGCTCATCGCATTGCCCACCAGAGCTGTCAGCGGCTGTGACCATCTCCTTCATCCATCCCTCCCCACTCCACTGTGGGAATTTATCTGAAAGCAAACCCTATGGCGTCTTGCATCTCATTCTGCATGCCTACCTCCACTGCTGGCCCCGGGAGCACCTACTGGGTCACTTGTGCTGGAGCTGTCTTAGTTACGGCTCCACAAGGCTTTAATAGAATGCAAGGCCAATGACCATGAGCTTGTGTTTTTACGTTGGATACAGAAAACATGAAAAGCTCAAAGCCTTAGCCCCAGGACCAATTGTTCCTGCAGT
The DNA here is from genome assembly GCF_033115175.1 of Lepus europaeus. Lineage (NCBI taxonomy): Eukaryota > Metazoa > Chordata > Mammalia > Lagomorpha > Leporidae > Lepus > Lepus europaeus. Next base: position 166,232,545 of record NC_084829.1, on the reverse strand, counting down.
TCCACAGCAAAATATGCGCCAAGAATTATCTAAACACAAGGTGCTGACTGGGCTTGAAAACAGGTTTAAACTTGGAGCCACTTGCCTCTCTGAATAGGGTCAGTGACCGTGTCTTACGAGTCCAACAGTTTATCTCCAGGAAGAATGTGGCTCTGTGCAGAGTTCCTGAGCCCAGCCAAGGGGACGCTGTGAATGGAAAAAGACTGATGCTGTTGGGACACTGCTCATGCCAGCGACGCCGGCGCAGCCAGCTCCCCGCCGTGAGCTCGCTGTGGAAGGAGACGTGCGGAGAAGGACTTCAGAGGGTGACTCAGGGCTGGCGACCCCGTGCGCGACTTCTAAAAGCCAGTGCCTTCCGGTCAGTCTCCCATGGGCATGGCCCCTTTTGTTTCAGACTGGAATCGGAGTTGGAGAGTCTGCTGTCGGCTCTGTGACTACAAGAATGTCAGTCCGCAGAGACCCAGTTACCTCCTTCAGTCGGGCCTCTGTGTCCCCAGAATGGAGGGTGCTTTATAAACAGACTCTAACAGTGACGCAGTCTACAGGTCTGGAGAGACATCATCAGCAACCACTCCCCATCCGTTGCTCCAGGGGAACCGAACAGAGGGTGCAGTTCAGTTGTTCCTCAGGGCGTACTGGCAGCTTGAACTTGGACAAGTTCCTTCGCTTCTTAAGTTACACCACGTTACACACCCTGGCGTCTAGACCGTAAACCTCAGCATAAATCGGCGGGTGACACTTCAGGGCCCCAAGGGTACTCTGGCTCCATAAATCGAGCATCCCCTAGCTGGATTCCGGGACAAGCTCTGAAGGCTGGTTGACCAGAGTCGAGGCATGTCCTAGGCACTGGGGCTGTGCACTGGGGTCGCTGTGAAGTTGGCACAACTCCAGCTGCTGGTCTCGGCCCTCCAGCCTCCCTGCCCACCTGCGTGTGCATCTCTCACACGGCAGCCTTCCCAGCTCACTGTGTGACTCCTGTAATTTCTGGCACCTTTCCAGGAGGGTGGTCCCTAGGCCCTGTGATGTGATACAGGCCAGTATAAGAAGATAGAGGAGTTGGGGCTGGTGCTGTGGCATAGCAGGAAAAGCCACCACGTGCAGTGCCAGCATCCCATATGGGCACTGGTTCGAGTCCCTGCTGCTCCACATCTGATCCAGCTCTCTGCTATGGCCTGGAAAGCAGAAGTGGCCCAAGTCCTTGGGCCCCTGCACCCACGTGGGAGACCCGAAAGAAGCTCCTGGCTCCTGGCTTCGGATAGGTACAGCTCCAGCCATTGAGGCCATTTGGGGAGTGAACCAGCAAATGGAAGACCTCTCTCTCTTTCTCTCTGTCTCTCTTTCTCTCTCTGTTACTCTGATTTTCAAACAAACAAATAAAACTTTAAAAAAAACATAGAGGGGTAGGCATGTGACCTAGCAGCTAAGACGTCAGTTAAGACCCTGTAGTGCCTGCGTTCAGTGCCATCCTCAGCTCCAATTCCTGCAGACCACAGGAGGCAGCAGGTGTTGGCTCCGTCACTGGGTGCCTGCCACCCATGTGGGAGACCTAGACTGAGTTCTACTCTCGGCTTCAGCCCCGCCCAGTCCTAGCTGCTGCAGGTGCCTGGGCTGTGAACGAGGGGATGGGAGACACCTCTCTCTCCCTCCCTGTCTCTGCCTCTTGAATACATTTAGAAAGAGAAGACAAAGAGCACAGGGCCTGGTTTGTGCATCTCTCAGCCCAGACAAAGCTTTCTTTGCTGTACTGCAGGGCTCAGCAGAATATCTCCCTGCTTGGGGAGTCACACGGGTATGTTTGCGTTTGAAAAAGCTCCTCAGCCTGCCTTAGCGCAACTGCCAACCCTCAGTTCTGTGCACACGTGCTCAGAAGAAAGGTGCCGGCGGTCCCACGCTCAAACAGGGAGACTGCAGTGTCCTCCCGGGGAAACCCACCATGCCAGACCTGCACGACTTAGCCTTCATTTCTGCTCACAAGAGCAAAGCCAGGCACTGCCTGCCAGACATCCCAGGGGAGCTGCAGGCCCACGCTCTTCAAATGACCCAGTGAGCAGCACAAAGCCAGGCCGGGCAGAGCACTGAGAGAAGCACGCTGGGCCGTGTGCCTCCACGCTTAACGTGTTTAGCGCTCGTGTCCCGGAGCTGTGGTCTCTTTAGCAAGGACGTAGCGTCTGAACAGAGGAAGAGGGGTGTTCAGGCTGAAGTGAGTTTACCAAGTTCCTCTGTGTTAAGTCTAAGAATCACTTTGCGAAGATGGTTCAAGATGAGGTTATGTAATGTGTGCTTCATGGCCTATAAGGAAAGCTGTCAAAACCTATGAATACCGTGCTCACAGAGGCCTATTGTAAATTTCGCCATTGGACGAGTTAATAAAGAGTTGGTGAAAACGGTGCTGCCTGGATGGAGCTGCACAGAGTCCCACACAGTAGGCATCTGCAAGCTTCGCCCGGGGGAGCCCTTCCTAGTGAGAGAACTTGCCTGTCGTCAGACCCTGGGCAGGCAGGGAATAGTGCGAAGAAGTGGTTTGGCACCCAGAAGCAAAACAAAAATCAAACTCTACCTTTGACAGTGTCACCAAGGAAAAATTTCCTCTGTTTCCCTACCCACCATGGAACTCCTACCCAGTTGTTCATTTTGCAGGTGGGCTGCCTGCATCCCTTGTCAGCATGTCTGGTTCCAGGACTGAATCTGACTCCAGCCCCCTGCTAACTTGCATCCTGGAAGTCAGCAGGTGATGGCAGAAGCAGGTGGGGCCCCTCCACACCCATGGAAGACCAGGATTGATTTGCCGTTCCTGCCTTTGGTCTGGCCCGGCTGCTGTGGGCATTTGGGGAGTGAGCCAACGAATAGGAGATCTTTCTCTATGTCTGTCTGTCTCTCTCCTTGTCTCTTTCTATGTCTGTCCTTGCCTTTCAAATAGATAAATTTGTTAATGTGAAATAATTTCATGAAAACTTCCCAAGAACAAGATTTTCTCAATGTGTTTTTCCCCAAACAATCATCTCTTAGCTTACTTGTTTCTAGCAAATGGTGGAGACCGGGTCTGTACCACAGAGATCAGATGATCTCCATTCTCCATTCTCCCATGGTGGCAGCTGGGGACACGCAGAGCTGCCTGCGTGTGCCTTCCCTGAATGCTCCTCCTGAACTTGGGCCTTAGACAGAGGGTCACCGTGCACCTCTTGACTGGGCTAATCCTATTTCCTACTGTCACTACAGTGTAATTGTTAATAATGCCCTTCTCACTTTCCTGGTTTGGACATATGATGAAGTCATCCTACTGAAATTTCTAGCATAGGATGCAAAGGGGATAGAAGAACAAGTTAAACGAAACCATGAGCATTCATCCAGAAAACCTTAAAGTGGCAGAACATTCTAGAAGAGAACTGGCCTGGATTGTCCACAGCTTCTGTGTCCTGATAGTGAGGAGAAAGCTGGGTGCTGAGTGGGGCTTTGTGGACAAACCAAGACTCAAAGCACAGAATGAGCAAAGTGTGAGGCCAGAGCCTCGGATGGGCCTTGGTTGGAAGAACAAAAAATAACGCTTTCCTAAGAGTCACTGGAGGCAAACTGGGGAGATGGGAGTGTGGCTGACATGTGAGGATTTTTACAATTTTGTGACAGACACCTGAGAGGGAGGAGGATTCACCACCAGCCGCGTGGGAGTCCACTGCCTGACGTGCAAGCTCAGTGGTTTGCCCACGCCAAGCAAACGCTGCACACGCTGGCATGGCCACGAGCTGGGACGACCTCCACGGGCCTGACAGGAAGAGCACAGGGCACAAGGCGGGGTCTCCTGAGCAGTGTGGAGAGGGAGATGTGCTGCTTCCCGGCTGTAGACCTCCAGGTCTGTGTGCAGTCTCCCCGTGTCGAATCCAGGCTTCCCATAGAAGTACCAGCAGAACACGGAGAGACCGGCAGCCAGGAAAAGCAAGACTTCAAATGCAATTGCCACTGCAGGCAGACCGAGGACAGTCTGAGCAGCCTGGGCCGTGTGGGGGGCTGTGAGAGGACCTTCCAGTTGGCCCCTTAGGAGCATGCCCGTCAGCCTGTAGTGCCATCTTTAGGGGCCCTCGACAGGGGGAGCGTCCTGGACTCAGCCACTGGACAAGCTGAGGGTCCTATTGTTACCAGTGCCACCCACACTGAGCACCGGAAGTCAGCGCCGGGGGTCACCTGTGCTGGAGGGGGGACTCACTGCAGTCAACTCAAGGCCACTGCCACACAAGGAGGAAGCGAGAAGAAAGAGAGCAGAGGGCGGGAGCCATGGAGGGTGCGGGCGAGGCCCCCTGCTTGTTCTGTCCGCAGAGCCACCCCCACCACTAAGTGCTCAGGAGCAGAAGCCCGGGGCTTGGGGCGGTGGGGAGAAGCTACTCCCTCCTTGACGTGACAGTGACAGCTCTGTTATGACAGAGCTCTAAAAGAAGCCCGTGTCACACAAGGTTTTCTTTTGTCACCGAGGATCTATATAATCTTAATTTTTTCTATTATGGGATGTGTGCAGTGCAGAATAATAGGTGCCTTCATGTTTATTCATTAACGATCTGCTGAATCCTTTCCAGCAGCACGGTGGGCGCCTTGTCTGAGAGTTTCCCCAGCTCTCGGTTTCCACAAAACTCTGCGACAGAATCGTCGCTTCCCTGGGACCTGCCCTCTGCCGTGCAGGTGAAAGTCAGCCCCCAGCATCCAGTTGGTCAGTGGTGCCCACGTTGCGCTAAGTAAGAAGCTAGTTGTGTGTGTGTGTGAGTGTGCATGTGAGGAGTGTGTTCCATGTGAGTGTGAATGAAGATGGTGAGTGAATGAGTCGTGTGAGGAGTGAGCGTGACCAGGTGGGGGAGTGCATGTGTGTGTGCGTGTGTGTGAGGAGCGAGTGTGAGGAGTGTGTGTGTGAGTGGGTGAGTGTGTGTTAGAGGAATGTGTTAGTATGTGAACATGAGGGAGGCTCGTGTATGTGTGTGAGAGAGAGAGAGAGGCTCCTGTGTAAGGAGGTGTGTGTGTGAGGATCATGTGGGTGAGAGGAGTATGTGAGTGTGTGTGTGAGAAAAAGTGTGAGTGTGTGCGTGAGGAGTGAGTGTGTGTGTGCGAGAGCGTGTGAGGGAGGCTCGTGTGTGAGGGAGTGTGGGCGAGCGTGCAGGCCACAGCACAGAGCTGTGAACAGAGTTGGGGACGCCGAGGGCCTCATCACTCTTGAATCCTGTGTCTGTTTCCTGGTGTTGGCCAGGTTTCAGTTTCCACAAGACTCACGGTTAGCTCTGTAACATGAGGAGGATGCTACCCGTTTATGGGACTTCTGTGATGATTAGGGAGGCCACGGGGGCACAGCGCGGATCCCAGCCCCTGGCCTGTAACAGGGGCCTGGCACCTGCTAGTTCCCATCACCCTGTGCCGTCTCCCTCTCCTTGGATGACTCTCACATGGACATCTTGGCACCACCTTCCCAAACCCCAAAGAGCCTGCTGCAGAAGTGAACGCGGGTGCTGGCAGCCCCGGGCCTGGGGTCTGAAGCCCCTCCATTCCCCTGGCTCGCAGAAGCTGCTGCTGCTCAGTGGTGCCCCGTGCCCCGTGCACCTGCAGGCGTGACAAGCTCGGCAGCGAGGGCCCTGGGCTGCACTCAGTGGCTCCCCAGAAGCAGCAGTCTTGTCACTGCCGGGGGCAAGGTCCTCAGTGTGGCAAAATAACTTCCAACGCAAGCCCGCGTGGCTGATGTTTCTTTGCTCTGATGACCAGAGTTTCGAATCTGTAGGATGGAATGTTATCTCCTTTGTATGATGAGGCCCGTGACGTCTTAGGATGAAGATGCAGAAAACGGGAATGGGGAGAGAGGAGGATGGCGATGTTTGGTAACATCCAGTGCCTCTTTGCCACCAGTGATCCACTCCGTAGAAAGCCAGCTATTGAAGTCCGTCCGGCCCGGGGCAGTCTGTGTGGTCCCTTGTACAAAATGGCCGTGGGCTTTGTTTTTGTCTTTCCATGCGTGCTGTTTGCACCGTGGAATGAAGACCTAATTCTTTTTTTTTTTTTTTTGAGACTTCTCTGTTTTTATTTGCTGGAAGGCATAAATAGAAAAAAAGTGATAATTATTCAATAAATACCTGTTGAGCAAGTACTTAGGGTGAGGGGAGCATTGTGATGGCAAGTCTTTTTTTTTTATTTTTTAATTTTTTATTTCATAAATGTGAATTTACAAAGTGCAACTTTTGTATTGTTGTGGCTTCCCCCCCAACCTCCTTCCCTCCCGTGGCTCTCCCCTTTCCCTCTCCCTCTCCCATCCCGCCCTTTATCGAGTTTCATTTTCAATTACCTTGACCTAATTCTTGAGAGCACTGACAGGCACCATGGGCAGCCTCCCTCCCCCTTTGCCCCTAGTGGGCTTTGTCCTACCAAACAGGACGCGTCTGGAGACATTTTTTTTCAATCAGTGGGAGTTACAGCAATTAGAAAAGAAACTCTTAAGATCTTTGAAGGCATGCTTGTTGGTAAACTGTTTGGGCTTGATGCCACAAGAATCACTGGTCGCCCCACCCCGACCTCTGTTACTCTTCTTCTGCCCACACACCTTTGGCCAGTGGCCAGAGGATGCGCCCCGTCACTTCTGCTGCATGAGCTGTGGACGCAGGTCTCACTCGTGAAATGATGGAGGGACACAGCATTAATTTTTAACTCAGCCGCGCATGCCCAGCCTGAAATAACAGATCCCTGTCCGCGTGTCTACCTTTTTGCATAGGCTTTGTTTTCTCGAGCAGTTTTAGGTTTATCAAAGAATTGAACAGCAAGTACAGAGAGTTCTCATAAACACCCTCTCCTCTCCAGTTCCCCCTATTATCAGCATCAGTGTGGCTGTGGCGCCTTTGTCACAGTTGGGGCGCCAATCCTGATACATTGTTACTCATTCTCGCCTGAGCTGCAGCTCACATTAGGGCTCACCCTGGGTGTTGCACAGTTCCGGAGGCTTTGTCGGGTGCATGACGTCATGTACCCACCCTTGCAGTCAGCACAGCCGTCACTCTGCCTGAAGCATCCTCTATGCTCACCTTTCATCCCTCCCATCCCAAATACCTGGGAGCCATGATTTCGTTAAAGGTCCCCATAATTTTCTCTTTTTCAGGGTCATCTATTTGGACTGAGACAATAGGCAGCCTTTATACATTGGTTATTTCACGTGGGAATATGCACCTGAGCTTCCTCCCTGTTGTTTCGTGATTTGATTGTTGACTGCTTTTTATCACAGAACAACATTTCATTGTCTGGGCAAACCCCAGCTTGTTGGTTGCAGTTATGAAGCAGGCTGTGTCTGGGGTCTGTACGGACAGATGTCTTCAAGATCTTTGTGTAACTAAGTAAATGCCAAGGAGCACACGCTGGGTGCTGCCGGCGTTGCGGATCATGGCCACCCTCACGGTGTGCAGGGTCTCTCATTGCTGCTTTAGTATGCGCTTCCCTGTTGGTATGTGATGTGCAGCACCCATTCAAGGGCTTCTTTTCCATCTTTGCATCTTTGGTGAGGTGTCTGCCTGGATCTTATGCCCATTTTTAAGTCTTTTTTTTTTCTTCTTACTACGTTTGAAGTGCATATTTCAGGTGAGGTCTTATGAAATAAAGACTTTCTCCCCATCCTGCCTCGTCTCTAGGCTCTTTCACAGAGCAGGAAATGTTCATTGTAATGAGGGGTGGTGCATTAACTCCTGCTTTGTGCAAAATGCCTTTGATGTATCCAAAGGTCATTGCCAAACCCAGGGTCCCTGGATTTTCTCCTGTGATGTCTTGCAGGTGTTTTATCATTTGTGTTCTACATTTAGATCTGTGATCCATCCGGAGTTAGTTTTTGTGTACAGTCAATGTCTGGGCTCAGGGTTTTGCATGTGGGAGTCCAATTATTCCAGCACCACTGGCTGAAGAGACTGTGGGTCCTCACTGCGTGGCCTGAGCGCCTTTGTCAATGCTGGTTGACTATGTGTGAGGGCCTCTTCCTTGCTCTCTCCTGCCCTGTTGACCTAGTTGTCTAATCCCTCAACCTCACGCCACACTGTCCAGATGGCTGCAGTCACCCTGAGTCCAGAAGTGGGGCAGTGTCCGCTGCTGCTTCCTCTTAACGCCGGCACAGCTTGTGCACCCCTGGGTTCTTGGGGCAGCCGCATCTGCTTGGCTTGGCCTTACCCCACGCCCTGACTGAGAGGAGCGCCTTGCTGCTCTCCGCAGCCCTCCCTTCCCCACCTGCCCGGATGCTCCTCTCCCAGTTCTGGAAGGATTTGCTTTGACGCCCACACCTGCTTTACCGGAAGTCAGCCTCTGCCTCACTCTTCTGCCTTTGCACAGGGCCCGTGTCCGTGGGTTTCAAGCAAGCGCATTTGAATCGACGCTCCTCTGTCTGTGGCCACGCAGAGGCGAAGGTCCTGCATGCGAGGGCTAATGTTCTGGTTGGGGTGGCAGTCAGGGGTCTCACTCACGAAGCCCAAAAGCATGGCTGCGTGCAGCTCAGTCAGGGAGACACCCCCACAGCCTGGCATTGACGAGAGGCTGGGAAGGCAGGAGTCACCCAGGGGACATCTGTGGGCAGGTGCTCCAGGCGGAGCAGTGGCGAACGTGAGGACCAGGGTGGGGGCACTGCTGAGTGTGCTTGCAGGGAGCTCCAGCAAGCCTGCAGCAGGTGCGTTTGGAGTGGAGGGAGCCAGCAGGGCAGCGGGGCCATGGAGGCGTGGGCCTCCCAGGGCCCGGTCGCAATGTGGGACTTGAGTTTTATTTTTGGCAGTTGAGAAAAATCATCGCAGGGTTGGAGCAGAGGAATGACAGGACAGAGCCCGCAGTTTAAAATATTGCAGGAGGGGCCGGCGCCGCAGCTCACTAGGCTAATCCTCCGCCTTGCAGCGCCGGCACACCGGGTTCTAGTTCCGGTTGGGGCGCCGGATTCTATCCCGGTTGCCCCTCTTCCAGGCCAGCTCTCTGCTATGGCCCGGGGAAGGCAGTGGAGGATGGCCCAAGTCCTTGGGCCCTGCACCTGCATGGGAGACCAGGAGAAGTACCTGGCTCCTGGCTTCGGATCAGCGCAGTGCGCTGGCCACAGCTTGCCGGCTGCAGCGGCCATTGCGGGGTGAACCAATGGCAAAGGAAGACCTTTCTCTCTGTCTCTCTCTCTCACTGTCCATTCTGCCTGTCAAAAAAAAAAAATTGCAGGAGGGGCTGGCACCACAGCTCAATAGGCTAATCCTCTGCTTGCGGCACCAGCACACCGGGTTCTAGTTCTGGTTGGGGTGCCGGATTCTGTCCCGGTTGCCCCTCTTCCAGGCCAGCTCTCTGCTGTGACCAGGGAGTGCAGTGGAGGATGGCCCAAGTGCTTGGGCCCTGCACCCCATGGAAGGCCAGGAGAAGCACCTGGCTCCTGGCTTTGGATCAGTGCAATGCGCAGGCCACAGCATGCCGGCTGTAGCGGCCATTGGGGGGTGAACCAATGGAAAAAGGAGGAGGCTCAGCCTACTAGGCCACAGCACCAGCCCTCATAGCTCTTTCTCTGATTGTAAAGGTAACACCCGACCATTGCAAAAGATGTCACTTAGAAAAATACTGAAATCACACCTCAGCTCACGGAGGTCATATTTTTCTCTATTTCACTGCAGACTGCATAACACAGGTCGGTAGATGCCTGTGCTAACCACTGCGACCACGACACGGAGCGATTTACAGAGCGGCAGCCTGTGTGTTCAGTGCCGCAAGTCTGCTGACTTAGGAAAACAGGTCCCGCCATAGAGGGGAGTGCAGGTCTGCAGGGGCGGGTGCCCGCTGTGGGTCAGCCAGCCCCTCACTGAGGAGCAGGGAGGTGGTCAAACAGAGCAAACGCACCACGGAGCTTCCGGGGCCAGGAGTGTGGATGCAACATCGAGATTTCGATCAGGGAGCTGGTTCTCAGGTGGCTTTGCTGCTGGTCCTTCATTTCTTTCATTCATGCTTTCAGTAATCTTGGGTCACTTTTTAGGTGCTACCCAAATCAGTGAAGGGCCTCCCTAGGAGCAGGACAGGCTCTGGTTGTGGTGGGGAAATCACTGTCTGAAGTACTAGGGGCCGGCAGCGCTGTGGCACAGCGGGTTAACGCCCTGGCCTGAAGCGCTGGCATCCCATATGGGCACCATTTTGAGACCGGCTGCTCCACTTCCGATCCAGCTCTCTGCTATGGCCTGGAAAAGCAGTGGAGGATGGCCCAAGTCCTTGGGCTCCTGCACCTGCGTGGGAGACCTGGAGGAAGCTCCTGGCTCCTGGCTTCAGATCAGCGCAACTCCGGCCGCAGCGGCCAATTAGCAGGGTAAACAATTAGGGGAAGACCTGTTTCTCTCTCTCTCTCTCTCTCTCTCTCTCTCTCTCTCTGCCTTTCCTCTGTGTAACTCTGACTTTCAAATAAATAAATTTAAGAGAAAAAAGTACTCCATCTCCACCTCTGAATGGTGGAAAGCATGATAGTTTCATTTTATTTCTTGTACAAAAAATCAACTATTTCTTAACACTCAAAATCTCTAGGACCTTTTGTGGCCAGGTAGTCTCTTGATTTGAGGTAGATTATTTCAGTTTTTCTTTTTAAATGTATTTGTTTATTTGGGAAGCAGGGAGAGAGAGACCTCGCATCCACTGGTTGAGTCCCCAGATGCCCACTGACCATGGCTGGGGACAGGGGACTCAGCCCCGGTCTCCCGCGTGGGTGGCAGGAGCCCAATCCCTTGAGCCGTCCTCACTGCCTCCTAGGGTCTGCTGTCAGTGGGAACTGGTCTGCAGCTGGAGCTGGGACTCGACCCAAGCCTCCGAAATGGGATTCGGGCATCCTGACCACCACGCCGATGCCGGTCTCTGCTGTGGGCTGTTCTGATGGCTGTTTGTTGGCAATGTCGCGATCGGGACACCTTGTGTATACTTCTACTTTAATGGCAGTTTCATTCATGAAGTATTTCCTTACTTCTTTTAGAGACAACTTACGTTTTATTCATGTGTGTGTCTTCCATGCCATCAACCATGAGGCCTCATTCAGCACACTGAATCTAAAATATCCATTGAGAATAATTAGCAGCTGGAGAAATAATACATTTAATTACTCAGACATCTAGTTTGTTGAATGAATTAAGAAAATGTTAATAAACGCTCATTTAATCTACAGAACAGTTACTCGTGTGGCTGCAGTTATGGCTGAACTTAAAAACTGGAACTTAGGAACCGAGTTTAAAATATGAAGGCCACAGTAGTAAGTATCTTAGAAATTCCAAGTGGAAAGACATCTATAAATGTCCAGTTTTGTGATTCAGCATTTGTGACTCGCAAACGCATCAGTGCAGAGTGGCTTCCTCGTCTGATCTCATGCATAGCAGAGCTCTTCCACATGTTTTCTCTGATGGAAGAACTCTGGTACCAGCCTCATGTGACATCGCTGAATTTCAGAAACAAAACACTGAAGTTCCAGGCTGGCGCCGTGGCTCACTAGGCTAATCCTCCGCCTGTGGTGCCGGCGCCCCTGGTTCTAGTCCCGGTCGGGGCGCCGGATTCTGTCCCGGTTGCCCGTCTTCCAGGCCAGCTCTCTGCTGTGGCCCTGGAGTGCAGTGGAGGATGGCCCAAGTGCTTGGGTTCCTGCACACGCATGGGAGACCAAGAGGAAGCACCTGGCTCCTGGCTTCGGATGGGTGCAGCGCGCCGGCTGCAGCGGCCATTTGGGGGGTGAACCAACGGAAAAGAAAGACCTTTGTCTCTGTCTCTCTCTCTCTGTCTACTCTCTGTCTAACTCTACCTGTCCAAAAAAAAAAAAAAAAAAAAAACCACTTAAGTTCTACGAGGTCGGATCCACCAGCCTTGCTTGGATAAAGAGCCAATTGGGGCCGGCACCGAGGCTCACTATTCTAATCCTCCGCCTGCGGCGCTGGCAACGGGGTTCTGGTCCCAGTTGGGGCACCGGATTCTGTCCCGATTGCTCCTCTTCCAGGCCAGCTCTCTGCTATGGCCCGGGAGTGCAGTGGAGGATGGCCCAAGTGCTTGGGTCCTACACCCCATGGGAGACCAGGAGAAGCAACTGGCTCCTGGCTTCGGATCAGCACAGCACGCCGGCCACAGCAGCCATTGGGGGGTGAACCAATGGCAAAGGAAGACCTTTCTCTCTGTCTCTCTCTCTCTCTCACTGTCCACTCTAAAAAAAAAAAAAAAAAAAAAAGCCAATTGGTCACCTCTAATTCAGAAAAGCTGCAGGGGAATACCGTTCCAAGAACAATCATCTGGAAAATAAGTTTTCTGGTGCAGGAAAAATGCTCCTTCACTCTCACAATAAATGTAAGTTGCCTTGGTGTCCACTCAGTTTGGTGTTCATCTGCAGAATGGGTTAGCGGTGCTTTGGAAACTGATGCTGCTGAGCACAGAAACCAAGGGTCACCCCTTCCACACAGGCTGTGCTGTCGCACAGCACCGTCAACACCGTCTTTATTTTCCTTTTTGGATTTGTTTATTGTATTTAAAACGCAGGGCTACAGAAAGAGAGGGAGAGGGAGAGATCTTTCATCTGCTGGTTCATTCTCCAAATGGCAGCAATGGCTGGGGCTGGACCAGGCCAAAGTCAGACCAGCCTGGAACTCCATCTGGGTCTCCCACGTGGCTGCAGAGGCCCAAAGACTTGGGCCATCCTCTGCTGCTTGCTAGCAGGAAGCTGGACCAGAGGTGGAGCAGCAGGGACTGGATCTGGTGCTCACAGAAGATGCTGGCGTCCCAGGTGGCGACTTAACCCGTTGCACCACCATGCCAGCCCCCATCAGCACTCTCAGGCTGAGTCTCCCCGGCCCGGGGGTGGCCGCTCTGGTGAACTCCGGGGAACTCACAGCATCTCCTCCCCAGTTTAACCAGGGACCGTTCCTCTCGTGTGACGTTCTCTCTCCATCCGGACGTGTCCTCCCTTACAAGCTGAGTCTTAGATGATTTCTCTTCTCCGGGAAGTAGAGGCTGAGGCAACTGATTACGTAGCTGAACCCGTGTTGCAGGCCTGCATTTTGGGAAGCTGCAAGTCACTAAGAGCGTTGATGAGTGGAGTTGAAATGCCGTGACCGCTAATGAAACAGGAGTCACTCAAACAGTTCTGAAACAGATTAGAAAGTGGGTGCTGTGCCCATGTCGGTCAGGGGCCCATCGTTTGCAGGATGCACATCCTGAGCTCTGTCAGTAGCTTCCAACCCCGTCTGCACATCAGGATCGCCTTGTTGCAACGGGAATTCCGGGTGCGGTGTAAGCATGTGATTAAGAACCTATTTCTGGAAGTTCCCCAGGTGGCGCTGATACAGGAGCCACCGGCTCCTCCTGGTCTACCCTCTTTGTTGTAGCATCAGGAAGAGGGCATGAGAGACTTTTGGGGGTAAAAGGCACCACCCATCCTAGATTCTCTGCTCCTCCCTCTAATAAACAGAACTGGTTTTGAAGGACATTTGAGGTACAGTCGCTGCCTCGGTGTCCATCGGGGTGGCCACCAAGCCTCCCAGATGGCCATGTCCCTCAGATAACAAGGCTCAGGGTTGGCATCGATCCTATACACATCCTACTGTACACTTTAAATCAGCTCTAGGTTACTTATAGTAGGGGGTCCTCTGCCAATGCCGGGTGCATACTTGTTCCACTCTGTTGTTTAGGAGACGATGTGAGACGCTGTGTCGCTGCTGCGGAGCTGTAGTTGGTTGAATCCATGGATGTGGAGGGCCACCTGTCCTTTGCTGAGAACGTAACACTCTTTGTCAAGGAGCCACAACTTGATCTAAGGTTCTTAGTTTTTCACAGGACAATGCCAAGATGGTAGTTTGCTTGTACCCAAAGACATAATAACATCAACAACGATGCATTTTTATCAGCATGGAGACGTCGTTGGTGAACCCTCGCGTCTTTGTGAGGATGTCTATGGTGCTACTCACGAGTTCCCCTGAATTACAACCTGGGCTTTATTTTACCAACTTAGAGCTGACTCAGAGAGCAAGCGGATTTGAAGGCTCTGCTTTGCTAGAGTTTCGCTCGTGGTGGAGAAAAGGAGTGGATGGGGCAACATGAGAACACCCGCTAATACTCACTCAGTAGCTCGTGATGTCAGGCTCTGCTTTGGCCGCTTCGTGTTAGAATAACCTCTGTCCACCCTCACCACAACACGAGGAGGTACGACTGTAGGCCCGCCGTACAGAGCCACGGACGGTGCTCTGGGGGCTGCGGGAGCTCTCCACTGCCACGCGAGGTGGACAAGGCTGGCTTCAGAAGAGGAATTCCTGTCTCTGATGCCCACCAGGAAGCTGGGTTCTCCCACTGAGCTCTAAACCTTGTTCCATGAATGGAGACCGTCCATCCTCCATGAATGGAGACCGTCCATCCTCCTTGAATGGAGACCGTGCATCCTCCCTGAATGGAGACCGTGCATCCTCCATGAATGGAGACCGTCCATCCTCCTTGAATGGAGACCGTGCATCCTCCCTGAATGGAGACTGTCCATCCTCCTTGAATGGAGACCGTGCATCCTCCCTGAATGGAGACCGTGCATCCTCCATGAATGGAGACCGTGCATCCTCCATGAATGGAGACCGTGCATCCTCCATGAATGGAGACCGTCCATCCTCCATGAATGGAGACCGTCCATCCTCCATGAATGGAGACCGTGCATCCTCCATGAATGGAGACCGTGCATCCTCCATGAATGGAGACCGTCCATCCTCCTTGAATGGAGACCGTCCATCCTCCTTGAATGGAGACCGTGCATCCTCCTTGAATGGAGACCGTGCATCCTCCATGAATGGAGACCGTCCATCCTCCTTGAATGGAGACAGTGCATCCTCCATGAATGGAGACAGTGCATCCTCCTTGAATGGAGACCGTGCATCCTCCATGAATGGAGACCGTCCATCCTCCTTGAATGGAGACAGTGCATCCTCCATGAATGGAGACAGTACATCCTCCCTGAATGGAGACCGTGCACCCTCCATGAATGGAGACCGTCCATCCTCCTTGAATGGAGACCGTGCACCCTCCATGAATGGAGACCGTCCATCCTCCATGAATGGAGACCGTGCATCCTCCATGAATGGAGACCGTGCATCCTCCATGAATGGAGACCGTCCATCCTCCTTGAATGGAGACCGTCCATCCTCCTTGAATGGAGACAGTGCATCCTCCATGAATGGAGACCGTCCATCCTCCATGAATGGAGACCGTGCATCCTCCATGAATGGAGACCGTCCATCCTCCTTGAATGGAGACAGTGCATCCTCCATGAATGGAGACAGTCCATCCTCCATGAATGGAGACCGTGCATCCTCCATGAATGGAGACCGTCCATCCTCCTTGAATGGAGACCGTGCATCCTCCATGAATGGAGACCGTCCATCCTCCTTGAATGGAGACAGTGCATCCTCCATGAATGGAGACCGTGCATCCTCCATGAATGGAGACTGTCCATCCTCCTTGAATGGAGACCGTCCATCCTCCATGAATGGAGACCGTGCATCCTCCATGAATGGAGACCGTCCATCCTCCATGAATGGAGACCATCCATCCTCCATGAATGGAGACCGTGCATCCTCCATGAATGGAGACCGTCCATCCTCCTTGAATGGAGACCGTCCATCCTCCTTGAATGGAGACCGTCCATCCTCCATGAATGGAGACCGTCCATCCTCCTTGAATGGAGACCGTGCACCCTCCATGAATGGAGACCGTCCATCCTCCTTGAATGGAGACCGTCCATCCTCCTTGAATGGAGACCGTCCATCCTCCATGAATGGAGACCGTCCATCCTCCATGAATGGAGACCATCCATCCTCCTTGAATGGAGACCGTGCATCCTCCATGAATGGAGACCGTGCATCCTCCATGAATGGAGACCGTCCATCCTCCATGAATGGAGACCGTGCATCCTCCATGAATGGAGACCGTCCATCCTCCATGAATGGAGACCGTGCATCCTCCATGAATGGAGACCGTCCATCCTCCTTGCTTTCGCATCAGGGCAAGGGCAGTGGAGACTCTGGGGGTGAGAAGCAACATTTGCTTCCAGTTCTTCCTTGCAAGTGTGCTCCTCAGATGGGAAGTCCCGACCCCGTGCCTCCTTGCCTTATCTTTATGCCTCACCTTAGAGGAGTGTGACCAATGACCAGTGATGCAGGTGCACCCCGACAGTCTGTACTTGCTCTTGCCCCAGCCTTAAATGGCTTCCCACCAAGTCCGGTTGCCAACGGCCACCTGAATTGAGTCCACTGCCTCTGAATCCCAGAATAGCCATAATTTCCCCTAATGTCTGACCCTGAGCTTGGTCTTCACGGATGGGAAGAAAATAAAGCACAAGTGATTGGAAGCAGTTTATCTCCATGGGAGGGTGCTGATTGGTCATTTTCATTTTCATTCATTTTAAATGGATGACTTGGCATTGTTTGCCATTGGGTACATTTAGCTTCCATTGAAAATAGAAACAATGTGAGTTTTCGGTTTTATCTTCCACCATATTTGTGGTTTGAAAGGTGACACTTAATTTCTTCAATTTTCTTACCTTCCCTTAGTAAAAAGAGCTAAAAATGGAAATGGAAAGAGAGGATTGAATTAACAATAGGTAGACAAGTAGTGAACCTAGCAAACAAGCGGGAGTTAATGTAGAAAAAGGGAGGTTACACCGACGACGAGGCACACACGGGCTAATCCATTAAGCTTCGCTCAACACTGGCAGGGAGCAGGAGCAGTAATGAATCAAGTTGTTTGCACAGCCTCTCCTGACCCCGTGTGCCCATGGCGAGCTAACCCAGCATGCCAGTCAACCTCACTTGTTGCAGTTCCTCTTCCCAAGATGGATGGGGCTGCAGTAGATGGACTGTGCACCTCCAGGCCTCAGCAATGTTGCTCAGAGTCTTGGACAGAAGCATCGACAGCTAATACAGCACTTGTAAGCACTGGGTCTCCCTGGGATGCTTGAGCTCTGACTGTGAGAATTCTCCAAACCAGTGCCGTCGCTGCCTTTTCCTTTCCTACCTCTGATGGGTCTCCGCCCAGACGGAAAGGCCACCTCTGCTGAGTGCTGTCCACCGCTCCTTAGAGCAGAATCCCCAAGCGACTGAAGATCCCCAGGCTGAAGGAGGGCCTCTTTCAGGGTGCACACATCCGTCTCTGCATGGTGCCCGCTCATTTGAAGCCGTGATTGGAGTGAGTGGAAACTTGCCACATGGCGTGCTCCGGCAGAGCATGACAGCCCAGAAGACCTGGGCCTTAACTGTAACATCCCAGCAGAACGGACGAGACCAGAGCTCGCTGGTCACTCAGTCAGCTCCTGACTGAGTTCATCCTGTTCTGTGGCAGCTACCGGAGTGTGTGCAGCTGGACACGCGTGCTGGGGCGGGACGGGCTCCCGGGTAACTGGATGGCTCCAGGAAGGGTTGCGGGTGCAGCATCGACTCAGTAAACACTTTCTGACACAGTATTTTAAAGTCCACTTCAAATGGCTAGTCCTGTTGTTGGGAACGACTTCCTAGAGTACGTGAACCATCCACTCGTGGATTTTGAGGCAGCAAAGTGCTAAGGAGCTGCCATGGTATGGAAGCGGCCAACAAAACCATCTCTTTGCCTTTCTTCTGCCTTTTATATCCGGCAGCGTTTCAAACCTGTGCACACATCCGCACCCAACACAGTGGACGTGGATTTGGAGTCCGATGGCTTTCTTTCCTGCTCCCCACACTGGGGACCGTTACAATGTGTCTGCCGGTGCCGGGTGGAAGCAGTGACCACGTCGGTGGCACCCTGGAGCCTGGAGTTCTCGATGGCTTCAGAGCTCGTGACGGATGCCAGGTTATATGTGAGCCTGCGGAGCAAGGGTGCCTGGGTGAGCTGAGTCCCCGCCAACACAGGCGATGCCGGGAGCGGATTGGGTAATTGCGCCCCATGCTCGGCTCCGAAGGGCAAATGAAGGAAAGGAAACCCACCCTGATGTCAGATGCGGATGCAGCGCCGGGGCCCGTGGGCGCAGTCCTGGGCACTGCCTCTTCCTGGGCAGCCGGTGCTCCTGGTAATCACATTGCCCGCCCCCGGCTCTGCTGTGGACTCTGAGGTGACAGAGCGCTTTCCAGTTAGGCCGGCCAGATACATTCTGTAAATTGAAGTAAGGCGGCATGTCTACGGAGAAGCCTGCGGGCAGAGTTGAATTAGCAGCAGGATTTCTCTGAAGCGATAAATCAAATTCGTGAGGAGGCTGACGGTGAATCTCAGAGGACAATTAACTTGTCAGAGCCGCTCGTGACTTCGTCCTTCTGCTGAGCTATATGCTAACTTTGTGATTCAATTTGGAGTTATTAAGAAACTTTGGATGGAAGGGATCCAAGGTGAACGTGATCCCGCGGAGCTTCAGCAGTCAATCAGCTGCCTCCCTGCTCTGTTCCTGGTTACCTTCTTCCTTCCCTGGGTTTTCCCCCTCACTCTCTGGGCTGCTGTGTTATTTTTCTGTGGCTGATGTAGCAAAGAATCAGAAATGTAGCATGGCCTGAAACGATGTAACTTAGGCTTTGCAGTTCTGTGAGTGAGACCAGCCCGAAACCATGGAAAAACTCGGAAAACATAGCATTACAAATTAGTCGTGTTAGGCGTTGACCTGGGGCGGAGATGGTTAGGCGCTGACCCAGGTTGACCTGGGGTGGAAATGATCGTTTAAATACACACTTGTAATGCCGTTACTGGATTCAGCAACCTTAATAACCATTTCACACATTGTGATTCACTAAGCATGAAAATTTTAGATGGACAATTTGAAAGAAAACGACTCATCTGTTAGAATAGGAAAGACTATTTCGTTTCATTACATTTTCATACCTGTTTAGACAGAATCAAATTTTACCATTTTTTTGTTTATATGTTGAATTGAAGGCTCCCTGCAATTTAATTCAAACTCATGGCATGTAAAGAGCAAAGTGATCATGCCATCTGAGAAGGGGAAATGGAACAGTGTGAGGGAAAGCCCAGAAAGCGATGCAGGACTCAGACGCGCACAGGAGCAGGTGCCTCTGCCTGGGGAGGGGCCTCCTTCCGGCCAGCGCGGGGTCGCACACGAGGTGACTTTGATGCCCTCGGTCCTCCACGTCTGCCCTCCCCACAGCTGCTTTGAGGTCTGCACAGCAACCTCTGTGCCCTCCCGGTTTTGATGTTGGCTGCGGGCTTTTCCTGGTGGGGCTCCTGCATGCGGTGTGGCTGTGTCCTGAGTACAGCTCCCACGGGAAAGCCATGGAGGCTGTGGGCGTTCGCACCCCTTTCTGGGCTCACAGCTCCCCAGCTTGGTTCTGTGCCCAAGTTTCACTGCTGCGTTTGGCAAAAGGGATGCGCTGGGACGTGCAGGGAGAAGTGCCAGCATTCAGGACCACACCAGTGCCCTTTCTAGTACCTGTTGTATGACGTTGAGGCTTCATCGCTGTCAATGTCCTGTTAATCTTCTCTCTGGCACAGGCTAAGTGCAGTGGCTTAGAGATTGCTGTCGGGGTGCACACGTTCTCCAGGTGACAAACGGAGGCTCCTGAGGGGCGTCCCAAACTTCCGTGCCAACGAGGTGCCAGAGAAAGCTGTGCCGGTTTCCATGTGATCCTGGCTCAGGGTGCACACAGCAGCTTTGGAGAAGCCCCCCGCAACCCATCACCGGGAGAAACGGTGAACAAATGCTCTACCCACAAAACGGACTGTTGTGCAGCAGTGGGGATGGCTACCCATGGGCTGGACCAGGGATGACTCTCAGAAACAAGCAAACAACAGGAACCAAGTGAAAACAAGCGGTGGTGAGGGTCAGCATGAAAGCATTTCCTACCAAACCCCAAACTAAGCAAACTCAGTGTTGTGTCCTCCAGGAGCTACACATATTGTGTGATAAAGCTTCTTTCTCTTAAAATTCACATCTCTTTTATTTATTGGAAACAGAGAGTGACAGAGAGTTCCTGTCTGCTGCTTCACTCCCCAGATGCCCACAACATCCAGGGCTGGGCCACATGGAAACAAGGAGCCTGGGACTCAATCTGTGTTTCCCGAGTGAGTGGCAGGGACCTGAGTACTTGAGTCATCACCTGCTGCCTTCCCAGGCTCGGTGGCAGGGAGCTGCACTCCAGCAGGAGAGCCGGGACTGAAACCACGGTGCTCGCACACAGGATGTGGGCACCCAGTGCCAGAGCCAGGCCACAGAACTGCTTTCTGAAAGGAGGCGATGATTACAAAACATTGCAGAGCCAAGGCACTGGGGCAGCAGGAAGTGGGAGACGGAGTGGGAGGGTGCAGGCTGGTCCGTGCAGTGGGTCAGAAGCCTTCTGACTCTGGTCTGATGCTTGGCCCATGCTGGTCGGTTTATCATTGTGCTCCTAAACAGCACGCCTCTTTATTTCACGCAGATATTCTGTGGTGCGTGTGTGTTACGCTATTAAACAGTAAACGTGAATGTGAATGCCCCAGGGAAGGTCAGCCAACCGATCTTGTCTGCCCACTTGGTTTCAGAATAGTCTTGCACATCGGGCATTCTCCCTGGAAGGGGGTGTGATGGGAACAGGAGAGTGTGTGACGGGAAGTTCACCCCGCTGACTGCGGTTCTCCCTACTAGAGACAGGCTGCCCCTGACAGCAAAGATGAGGCTCTGGAGCGTCCCCCTGGCCTGGATCATCAGTGCTGCCTGTGGCTTGTCCTTGTCATCACGACTCCTTGGGCAAGGGTCTTGTGTGAAAAATTTGGCTGCAACTGTAGCAGAGAGAAACCACTCAGCTTGCTTCCCAGGAGAGAGACCAGCCCAGTGCACCCCTG
The DNA here is from genome assembly GCF_033115175.1 of Lepus europaeus. Classification (NCBI taxonomy): domain Eukaryota; kingdom Metazoa; phylum Chordata; class Mammalia; order Lagomorpha; family Leporidae; genus Lepus; species Lepus europaeus. The sequence continues at coordinate 166,211,794 of NC_084829.1, read as the reverse complement.
AGAGGCCTGTGTCCTGTGTCCTCCCTCTAAGCCATCTCAAACAGTCTAGAAAAAGCCATTTCTTCTACTGAAATGCAGTCGTAGGGCTGCAGCAACAGGTGGCTGTCCCCATCCTCTCTGTCAGGCTACACACATCCCAGCCTTGTGAGTGGATTTTTTTTTTAACTTTTATTTAGTAAATATAAATTTCCAAAGTACAGTTTATAGATTACAATGGCTTTCCCCCCGATAATTTCCCTCCCACCCTCAACCCTCCCATCTCCCGCTCCCTCTCCCCTTCCATCATGAATGGATTTTTAAAATGCAGCTCATGGGGCGGATTTGTGGTGCAGTGGGTTACGCCCTGGCCTGAAGCACCGGCATCCCATATGGGCACCGGTTCGAGTCCTGGCTGCTCCACTTCCCATCCAGCTCTCGGCTATTGCCTGGGAAAGCAGTGGAAGATGACCCAGGTCCTTGGGCCCCTGCACCCATGTGGGAGACCAGGAAGAAGCTCCTGGCTCCTGGCTTCGGATCGGTGCAGCTCCGGCCATTGCGGCCAATTGGGGAGTGAACCAGCAGACGGAAGACTTCTCTCTCTCTCTGCCTCTCCTCTGTGTAACTCCGACTTTCAAATAAATAAATAAATCTTTAAAAAAAATGCAGCTCAGTACACTTGGTTATTTTGACCTATTTCTTCCTGAATATACCACTCTAATACAATTAATTACTTGAAGATTTGGGGATGTGGAAGCTGATAAGTTTATTAATCAAGTGATTTCTGTAAGAACACAAACCAATCACTTTCTGGAAGTAATACAGCCATTGACCACTAAGTATGAGTTTCAAATTAAATTCTAATGCGAGTGATAAGTTGAGTAATTCTACATATTGGCTATTTTTGTAATGGGATTTACAGGTATACTTTAATTAATGCCTTTAAAAGATAAACCAAAGAAGGTTAAAATTGCTTAAATAGAATGGTTTACGTGCAGCTGGTCTCATCCCTTCTATCAGAATAATAAAGTATGAACCGGCACCCCCAGGACATTGCTTTTCCAAGTTCCCCCCAAATAAAACTGTGCTTTCCCTTTAGAAAACTGTAGGGAGAGTGTTGTTTTCCTTCTCGGCAAGTGAGGCTTTCTGTGCTACAACCTGATGGGCCCAGCGGATGAGGGGGCGTGGGGTGCGGACGGAGGAAGCCAGGCCAGCTGGCTTTCAGCTGATGACCTTTTGAGAGTTCATGAACGGTAAATACTCATCCTGTTACCAAAATAAGGGCTGATTCCAAAGTCCGGCATTCAGCGGGTTGCTAAGGAAGCGTTGCCGTGGATGCTGCTGCACAGTGAAGTGGTTGTCACAGCCCGTCTGTGCGTTAGACAGATGCCAGCCATTCGGAAGACGGGGGACTCCCACCTGCACCTGCTCCACCGCGGTCATTATGACATCACCGCCTTGTTGTAGCAACAGACTCGCGTCCTCTGATGTGCTTTGGCGTGGTTTGCGTTTGTTTATTCCGTTGACTATATCTTGACAATGCTCCCGAGATAAACTAGAAGGAAGAGAAAGGTTTCCCGAGGGTCAGCTGGACATGTTTGCATTTTGGTTTGGTGGGATGGGTTGGTTGCAAGGTCGCCAGCAGGAGCAGGAGCGTGCATGCTGCATCGTGGCACCAGCTCAACGTTTCTGTCCCGGATGGCGTTGTGGAAGGGTCTCTGTGCACAGCTCCTGGTCTTGGAAGGGTCTCTCCATCGCTCTCTGTCCTCGGAGTCAGGACCTGCATGCTGGTGAACTCTGGGTTTTTCTTTTTACTATTAAAGAAGCAAAATCCTACAAAGTCATATAAAAAAGTGAGCTCCAGTCCAGCCACCCAGACGTGGGAGTTGTAATTTGGTCAAATTAGCTTCTGTTCTTTTCAAATAGAGAAAAGCCCCAGTCCCCTCTGCACACCCCTCCCCCGGAAGCAATGGCTGTCAGGGATGTGCTGTGCTTATATTTACATCCATAAAGCAAGAGTTGTGCTTTTCTAGTTGTATTTACTTACTTGACAGGCAGGGTAATGGGAAGAGAGAGACAGAGAGATCTCCCACCTACTGGTTCTCTCCTCAAACGCCTGCAACAGCTGGGACTGGAGCCAGGAGCCGAGAACTCCATCCCAGTTTCCTGGGGTGGGGTGGGGGTGGCAGAGACCAAGCATTTCATCCCCTTCTGCTGCCTCAGGAAGTCACCCCTGGGACCGGCGCTCCGGTGCGTGGTGTGGGCATCGCAGGCTGCAGGCGCACCTGCTGCCCTGGGACACCCACCCCGGGGCACATTTAAAATGCACATGAAAATGTTTTATTTCTGTATGCTCCTGCAGTTTGTCTTCTGCCTTCAGCAGTATCCTGAAAGATAAATAACTCCAGTGGTCGCAGATCTTATTCCTTAAGGGCCTTGATATTTAATAGTCATCTTCAGAGCACAATGAAAGAAGGAACAAAGGATAGAGAATCACTTCCATATCACATTCTTCTCCCCTTTCCATTTTTAGACATTCTTTCACTTTACATTGACTTTTTACTTTCTTTTTTTTTCCATTTGGTGCTCAGAGTGTTTTAATTCGAAAGGCCTCTCTCTCATTACTGGGAATTCTTAATGAGCTTGATGTCACCCGTAAGTGAGTTTTCCAGACAATTGAAATGCCAAATCTTTTTTTTTTCTAAGTGAAAAGTTTTGATGGGAGCTTTTCTGAAATCATGTCTTAAAATGTCTTCACTTTGCAAAAAAAAAAAAAAAAAAAAAGCCAGCGACACTGGGCCGGGTGTTGGGCTCCTGCGATTGGTTTTGAGACCACACTGCTGTTCTCTGTGTGGTTCTGATTTCCAGACTCTGTGTCCATTCACTGACAGCTGGTTCTGGCTCTCATCAGAGGTGAGGGCTCTGGAAGACCTCTTTTTCTTTCTTTTCCCTGCTTCTTCATAGATGGTTGTTGGGAATTCTGACAGTAAACTGGTGCGCCGAGCTAATCTTTGTTCAGTAATCCATTGAGTAAGAGGTCTTTTGTCTTTCTTTATCTTTGTTCCTGACTGTGTCCTGATTCAAAGAACAGAACTTGAAGATCTGGACTTTTACGAAATTGGATTTGTAAACAGAAAAATCAAATATTTATGAATTAGCAATAATTTCTATTTTTAAGCTTAGAACTTCTGCTTGATAATAGGAAAATGGTACTGACGCATCAGGGTACGGGTTGTGATCCTAAGATATGACAGCAGCCTCTACAGAAACATGAAGTAAACTTTCCGGGGAATGTCAACGTCAACACACATTTCCCAAATAAATAAACAGAGAAAAACGATGCTGTCAAGGAAAAGAAATGATTGCTTCTCCTGACAAGATGCAGGAGCCCAGAGACATGTGTGCACAGTCTGAAATAATCACGCGTGCTCTTCAAGTCGGAGTAAGTACAGGTTCGCTCATTTGCACCTGAGTAGAGAATGCAAATTCAGATGGACACGAGCTGCCATGGTTCCTCCAGCCAGCCTATTTTTAAAAAATGATCAGGCCTGGGGAAGCAGCAGAAGTCCGTTTACTGAAAGCATCATTTATCTAAGGACAGTGGTTAAAGAGCTCACCATGGCAGAAAGCAATTCCTGTGCAAATGATGGCCGTGTCAGGGGCAAGTCCCACGGAAGAGGGTGCACCTGCTTCCAAAGGGTGCCATTTTGCATCTTCTAGAACATTCTTATCACATTCTACTATCAGATGGCTGTGTTCCCCACAAAACTGGTTAAGTGTGAGTTTTCCTCATTCCCTCCTCTTGCCAAATTTGTTTTTCCATCTCCCAGGCCCACATTTCACAGGTGAGGAGACAGTGGCCTGAGCATGGGTGAGGGGAGAGGGTCTGTTTTCGGGGAGCACAAGCCTTGGACAGCAGGTGGCACACTTGGAAGTGACAGGGCTTTGAGGAGTTGAGTTGGGGCTTTTCCCGAATACTTTTTGGGCTTTAGTAAATGAGAATGAATGACATAAATACTGGGGACGTAGAAAAGTCCATGTAGCCTACAGGATGCATACAATCACGACACGCATCATACGTGAGCACCAGAAGTAGTCATTCTAAGGTTTGCATTTTGCCAACTCTGTAGTTTCCCCATTGATGTGCTTCGAGAACATCTTGGTCACAGGACCTAATGTACTTGGTAGTGTTCAGATAAGATATTGTCACGGTCAAGCACTGTTTTGGTGTCACAGATGTGTGACTATTTGGGGCAGGTGTTGTAGAGCAGCAGGTGGAGCTGGTCCCCGGGATGCCTGTATCTCACGTGGTAGTGCTGGTTCGAGTCCAGCTACTCTGCTTTTGATCCATGCGGCCAGGAAGCAGCAGATGGCAGCTCAAGTAGTTGAGTTCCTGACACCATTGAGAGAGGCACAGATGGAGTTTCTGGAGCCTGGCTGTTTGGCCACTTGGGGAGTGACCAGCGGATGGAAGATCTCTCTATATTCTGTGTCTCTCTCTGACTTTAGATCAATCTAAAAGAAAAGAAAGAAATCCAAGTATACAAGTATTTAAAAACACACGGTGGATCTTTTAAAGATGCATTTCAAACACGGTAAAGGTGTAGACTGGCTGTTTCACAAATCCTGGTCTGTGAGGAGTGGCCACAGGGGCAGAGGTGTTGTGAGACCAAAGTCAGAGGCAGACAAATCAGATCACCAAGAGGAGCTGATGGACAGAGCATCGTCTTGGATGCTACAAGGCCTGAGAACCCCTGTAGCACGTGGTTTTTATTGAGACAGGTGGCCCCAGGACTGATCAGAATGTACCTGGGCCTTCTCAAGAAATATTAACATTCCAGGCATCCGATAAGAGCTACATCGTGATCTTAATACTTTGTTTATCCCAAAGGTTTAGGGATCTCTGCCAGGGTCCTCTGGACAGCAAGATGGAGGTGATAACCAAGATGGCTACACTCACGTCAAGCTAAGTCCCTAGAGGGCAGGGGAGCAGCTACTGCTGGCCTGAGTCGGAGCCATGTGCCACAGGTGCCACGGCACCAGCCTGGCAGTGAGGCTCCTGGGTGTGGTACGCAGGTGCAGGGGGCGGCAGCTTAACCCACTGCGCCACAGTGCTGTCCCCGACTGCTTGCTTTTAGACTTCACTGGGAGAGAACCCTCGCGGGATCTAATTTCCATTTGTGCTTGTGACTGGTGTGCTGTCATTGGCCTGTTTCCATTCCGGTGTTTCTATGGCGATGTCTGTGTGGTCAGCATTGCTCTCTGAGCAGAGAAGTGGTTTCCTTGAGAGCTTCGTGGATCTGGGAATGCTTCCTCCTCAGAAATTACGTTGCGGGAGAACGTCAGAGCCACATCGTAACGGCGATGAGTCTATCTGTAAGGAATTTCTGTCTGCGGGCTCCAGCTCTTCAGGTCCTGTGCTGCGTGGATGATTCGTGAGGTTTGTGTCGCACACAAGAGCCGGCCTGGCTCAGGCACCCGGTCAGCGGCATGTTAGCTGACCCCAGAGCCGAGCCCCTTGTGACAGAGCAGGCTTTATGGTCTTCGGAGATTCAGACGCTGCGCCTTGGTTCTCGGGCGGATTTGCTGCTGTTGCACGTTTCTATCAGCGTGTCATTTCCATGAATATACGCTTTCCAAGATTTTCACAGGGTATAAAAAAACTATTAGCAATTACACTTTTGTTTAATTTTAGTTACGTGTTTGGCAGAGCATGGGGAATATTTCAGCCAGGAGCCTGCGTGTTCTTTCCTTTGGCAGAGAGAGGGGAAGTGGTTCTAGCAATACGCACCGCTGTTTCAATTACCCAGCACAGATTACTCCCAGGGCCACCCCTCCTCTTGTCACTGCCTTTGAAACACGTTGTGCTTTCAGAAGACCGTGCGATCTGCTCTGAGACCCACGGTGCTGGTGGCTTTTCTAGCAGGCTGGTACTACTGGACAGCATGCACGCAGAAGCCACCTGCAACCTGCATCTAAATTTAACTTAATTAAAATGAAATGATGGGGGCTGGAGCTGTGGCATAGTGGGTAAATGCCTGCATTCCATATGGGCGCCTGTTCAAGTCCCAGCTGCTCTTCTTCAGATCCAGCTCTTGCTATGGCCTGGGAAAGCAGTAGAAGGCGGACGAAATGCTTGGGTCCCTGCATGGATAGAAGATCCGGAAGAAGTTCCTGGTTCCTGGCTTTGGACTGGCCCAGATCCAGCTGTTGTGGCCATTTGAGGAGTGAACCAATGGATGGAACATCTCTCTCTGTCTCTCTCTAACTCTGCCTTTTAGAAATAAATGAATAAATCTTTTTTTAAGATATTTAGTTATTTATTTGAAAGTCAGCATTACACAGAGAGCGGAGAGGCAGACAGAGAGAGAGAGAGAGAGGTCTTCCACCTGCTGGTTCACTCCCCACGTGGCTGCAACAACCAGAGCTGTGCTGATCCAAAGCCAGGAGCCAGGAGCTTCTTCCGGGTCTCCCATGTGGGTGCAGGGGCCCAAAGGCTTGGGCCATCTTCTACTGCTTTCCAGACCATAGCCGAGAGCTGGATGGGAAGAGGAGCAACTGGGACTAGAACTGGTGCCCATATGGGATGCTGGCGCTTCAGGCTAGGTTGTTAACCCGCTGCGCCATAGCGCCAGCCCCATGAATAAACCTTTTTTAAAAAATGAGATGACATGAGAAATTGAACTCCTCAGCCATGATAGCCACACTTAAAGTACTCAGCAGCCACGTGTGGCCCAGGAGCCCTGTTGGACAGTACAGTGGTGGACTATTCTGTCGTGCCATGGACACTGTTAGTAGCGTTGACCCACGTGTCCAGATTTCATAGAGGAGGAGTGGAAATGCTTCTGTAATGGTGGGTGAGGTCACTGAAGGCAGAGATGCTGTTTCACGTGTATTCTTTGTGGACTAGGACGCAGGGTAAGAGACAGACTTCCCGGGTTTTAGAGCAGACATACTTCCTGTTTTCACTTCACAGGGCAACTCAATGGGCTCTGGGGACCTCGGCACTCCGGTACGTTTTGTTTGGCTTTCTTCTCTAGACAAAGGGAGGGAAGTTTGAGAATAACAAAGATGATTATGCCACAGTGTTTCTCTGACTTCATACTGCAGGAGTTTGCTCAAACTCAGCACTGCTTTGGGTGGAGTTACTGAGCGAATTTCCCTGAATTGATGTTGATAGGATTCTTCCTATAGTTGTTCAAACACTACAAATTGTGTTGAATAATCTACTTCTCCATATATGTGGAAACTCAAAAACTAAGTGAAGCACATTAAAATAAACTACCTTAGACTCTGTATAGAAAACGTATATCAAAAACATATATCAAAGAGCAAATATGCCAGCTAAAACTATAAAGTTCTTAGAAGAAATCATTTGTATATATCCTCAAGGCCTTGGATCAGGCAATGATCCCTTAACTATGTCTCTTAGAGCAAGGCAACAAGAGAAAAGAGGGATACATTGGACTTTCCAAAATTAAAAACTTTCATGCTTCAAGGGATATTATCAAGTGAAAAGATCATTCCCAGGATGGAGAAAATACTTGCATACTGGATCTCAAGTCAATGGTTAATGTGAAGAATGTGTAGAACTCACCCAACTCAACAAGAAAAAGGCAACTGGAGTTTAAAATGGGCAAATGGTCTGAACAGGCGTTTCCCTAAAGAAGATTTACAAATGGTCCCTCAGCCTTTGAAAAGATACTGTACTTCATCAGGCCTGAAGGAAATACAAAGCAGTATCACCACGGAACACCCTTCCAGAGCCACACGGGTGCCAAACAAGAGAAACCACAGCAAGCTTCATCGAGGATGTGGAGACACAAGGGCGCTTTTGGATGCTGTGAGAATGTAGAGATGGTACAGCCACTTTGGAAAACATTTTGGCAGTTGCTCAGACCGTGAGACCTGGAGATGACCTACGACCCAGAGACTCCTCTGCTAGACACACACACATGGTAACTCAAAGTAAGCATGTTGTCACTCAAATCCTTGCCCTGGAATGCTCATTGCAACATCATTAAGAATGACCGCAGAGTGGGACAACCCCAATGACCACCAACTAATGAATAAATAAAGCATGTTCTATGACACAAGAGAGTGTAGTGTTTCTCCAGACCCCACCCATGCTAAGACACCCAGGAACTCTGAAAGAAGCTGGTCACAGAAGAACAGTGTTGCACAATTCCATGAGCTTTTGGAAGTCCTGCTGTGTGTTCTACTCATGTAAGATGACCATGGTGGCCAGGGGCTGAAGGTGGGAGCCCAGGGGAACAGACTGCTCACTGGCACATGTGTCCCTTGGTGGTTCTGAAAATGATCCTGAATTAGATAGTAGTGGTGCTTGCACAGTCGTGTGAGTACACTGAACCCTCTCTGCCTTGTGCACTTTCAAAGGATGAACTTTATGGTAAATGGATGTGCGTAATTTGCCAATGCAACCTTTAAAAAATATCCATTTGTAGGGACATAATGCTTAGTTGTTCTTTTTAACCACCTAATCTAATCATAAGACATGTTGCTTCAGTATCGTCTGACCCCATCGTTCAGGGAACTTGAGGAGAAAATATGCAGGGAGAGTGAGTGTCAGCGGGAAGAGCTCACAGGTGACTCTGGAAGCCTGTGTGTCACCTGCAGGCACAAGGAGATGTCATCTTTCATGCGAGCTAAGAGTACAAATTAGAAGTGGAGCTTGCTATTTGTGAGCCAGAAAATTCAATTATAAAACAATGGAAAGTTTAAAAGACTCAAGTACTTAGCATCTCTTAGTCAAAATCGCACGTTACGTAAGTGTTCAACAGCCACATTAAAAAAAGCTCTGAACCGCACAGGATTTTCCCACGTCCCTGAAGTGTTCGATAAATGGAATGGTTCTGAGTGCACTGGCAAACTATTAGACACATTTACTTCAATTTATTTGTCATTGTCTGAGTTTTTTATTTAAACATCTCTGAAGCGCCAGCTTCTCTCAGGAAAAAGAGGGTGAATCACTGCCGAGCCTGCACCTCTGCCGACTTCATTTCCTGGGTTTTGCAAAACCACAGCTCCGGACTTGCCACCTGCAGGAGTGTTTTCCACGTAACCAATAAATAATAAAACTAGGGGGGCATTCAGCACAAAAGCACTTGACTTGTTTGCAAAGCGACTGCACCTAGAATTGCACTTAATTTGCAAAAGCTTTGAGATTCCGTGAGTCTCATCTAAACTTGATCTGGAGCTTCGCTGCTTGGCACCAAATCCTGACTTCTGTGCCAAGTTAATGGGGAGTTCAGGACCAATCCCAAGTGCTTACAAAGGGCTTGTACAAAGTGCTAATGACATGCGATTATCACACTTCAGGATAAGGATGGCTCTTCTGTGATCCAGGAGGCATGGCTCCTTCCAGCCTAAGTGCTTTCTTTCAGATTACTACAGGTGGATGTCGGAGCACACAGGGTGCCCAAAAACACAGCCACCCCTTATCCACAGGGCACACATTCCAAGACCCACTGGATGCCTGGAACTGTGGATAGTACTGGACTTATTCATAGTATATGTTTTCTTTCCTATATACATGTATTGGTGAGAAAGCTTCATTTATATAGTAGGCACAGTAAGAGATTAATAGTAATAATGACAAAACAGAATAGTTGTAACCATGTACTGTATTGAAGGCTATGTTAGGAGCTGGCGTTGTGGTGTAGCAAGTTAAGTCACCACCTGTGATGCCTGCATCCCAGATGGGTGCTTGTTCAAGTCCCGGCTGCTCCACTTGGGATCCAGCTCCCTGCTAATGTGCCTGGGAAAGCAGTGGAAGATGGCCCAGGTGCTTGGCCCCCTGACACCCACTTGGGAGATCTGGATGAAGTTCCTGGCTCCTGGCTTCAGCCCCAGTCCTTGCAGCCATTTGGGGAGTGAACCAACAAATGGAAGATTCTCTCTCTCTCTCTCTCTCTCTCTCCCTCTCTCTGTAACTCTGCCTTTCAAATAAGTAAATCTTAATAAAAAAAATAGTGATCATGTTAGTGTGATCTCTCTCACACAGTATCTCACTGTATGTGCTGAACTCTTCCTTCTTGTGGTGGTGTGAGAGGATACAATGCCACAGAAAGTGAGACCACGAATCAGAGGGAACCACGGAAGGTGAGACCACCAGTTAGGAGGGACCAGTGCAAGGTGGGGGGAAGGTACTAGTAGTCTAAGAAAAGGTTTTGTTGCTATTGTTTACTTATTCATATTTTACTGAATCTATTCTTAAAAATATATTCTCAATCTTTTAAAGGAAATTTTTGGAAAGTGCAGTAATTTTTTTAAAAACTAGAAATGAAAAGTTTTCAACCAATTGCCTCACTATTTAAATGAATTGCTACAAAATAGAACAAAGGCTCCTGTGTCTAAACTTCGTGGATTTTTCCAAGAGAGAAAAGAAGCACAACGTTGCCCATCGCCTGCCTTTGAACTTTCCTTGCAAACCGACTTTTAACAGCGGAATGTATTAACACCAGTGTGATCTGCTAAACTGGCTGACACTAACATTTCTCGTTTCTCGAGTGCGGTTGAGGAAAGTGCTCACAGCATCCTTGTTTGCCGGATGGCAGAACCAAGATCCACAGATCACTGACACTTCCCAAGGCGAGAGCTGGCATCAGGGCGAGGGCTCGGCAGACCCCGAGTTCTGCTCTTCTGAGGCAGTGCTCACAAAAAGGCGGACCGCCGGGTTCCCCGGGGCTCGCTCCCACCACGGATTTTCAATGGAATTTTGGTTTCTAAGGCAGCATTTTGAAGTCAGTCACCACGCCCCTCATCCCACCTCCTACAAATCAAGGGTTCTCAGTTTACGCATGTGTAGAGTGGGGATAATAATATCATTTCTACTTTTTGATGATTGTTAAGATTAAACGAATGACTGCAAGTGTATTGCTTCGAACACAGCTGGAACTTGGCGAGCATTTGGTGAGAGGCATCTCTTCCCGCGTACAAAGCTTTCCACACTTAGAGCTCATAGACATAATACGAACGCACCCACGTGTACATGCTTGTGGTGGTCCTGGTGTCGCCACAGAGACAAGGCTGCAACAGCATGAGCAGGCGCTGCTGTCCAAGAGCCCTGTGGCTGGGTTCTTCAGATGGAACAGAAACATGAAGTGACAAGTGGAATAAAATATTCAAACACGATCTCAAGCAGAAAAGGAGTGTCAGGCTGGGACTGCCGGGAGAAACATGGGGAGATCTTTAAGGAAGGGAGAAAGTGGGGTGAGCTGACGGCACTCCAGGGGGCTGGTGGTCAAGCTACGCAGAGGCAAGCAAGGGGACCTGTAGGTGCCCTGGGCTCTGTGTGCTCTGCCCCATCAGCAACACCGAAGGCATCCCAGCTGCTTCCTTGTTAAGTCCCACTCACATGAGTCCACAAGGCCCAAGACTGGGGACCAAGTCGTGTACGAGTCTGTGGCCAACTTCCCTTTTCCTCGTCCTGAGGTTTTATGAAACTTCCTTGTTGTTCAGTAGGAGTTTGTTCCTCCCTCTCTCCCTCCCTCCATCCCTTCCTTCATTTTCTCCTCCTCCTCATTCCTCTCTCTCTCTCTCTCTCTCTCTCTCTCTCTCGGGAATTCTGTAGCAGTCTCAGTCTGTGTCAATAACAGGAAACAGCATCCTCTCTCATGGCCTCCCTGCTCTCTCAGGCATGTCTACCAGCTCAAATGTGGCTCTCTTTAGGGGCAGACCAGTAAGAGGCCTGGAGCCCATTCAGCTGCTAGAAACTCCAAGCCCGCACGCAACAGGAGTCCCCTCCCTGCAATGGGGCCTGGGCCAACTCACTGAATGTCTGTGAGCTCAATCTTCTTTTTTTTTTTTTTTTCAAATATTTATTTATTTATTTATTTGAAAGTCAGAGTTACACACGGAGAGAAGGAGAGACAGAGAGAGAGAGAGAGAGAAAGAGAGAGAGAGGTCCTCCATCTGCTGGTTCACTCTCCAGTTGGTAGCAATAGCCAGAGTTGTGCTGATCTGAAGCCAGGAGCTAGGAGCTTCTTCTGGATCTCCCCCATAGGTACAGGGGCCCAAGGACTTAGGCCATCTTCTACTGCTATCCCAGGCACATTAGCGGGGAGCTGGATTGGATGTGAATTAGCTGGGTCTTGAACCGGCGCCCATATGAGATGCCAGCACTGCAGGAGGTGGCTTTACCTGCTACACCACAGCGCCAGCCCAGAGCTCATTCTTCTAAAATGACAGTGCATTGAAGGGATAAGAGACCAGGTCTGCCAACCACATGGAGCTGCTGAACAGCTGCTAGCCTTTGTCTTCCTCTGCGCTAGGATGCGGGAGTCTTGTCCTGAGTCCTTGAATGCCTCCAGCAACAGGTCCAGCACCCATAATAAATAAGCCGCCCCACAAGAAATATTTAATGAGGACCTCTTACCCAGGGGGAAGGGAAGTCAGAAAATCGGATGGAAGCCACGGAGCAGCTATGTAAGCCAGAGCACTGGCTTGGCTTTGCCCAGGCACTGGTCCCCTGGCCGTCAGTGGGCAGTGGGTGAAGATCTGGGCAGAGGGAGGAGGAAGACAACAAGACCAAGGGCAAAAGAAGTGCTGGGTGCTGACCGTAAGTCCTGAGAGACAAAAGACACCTGTGCTTATGCAGAACGTGACCAATAAAGTCAACTGAAAATAGATCTCAGTAAAAAATAGGAGTCAGAGTAAGAGAGGGAGGAGGAAGTTTGTAACAGTAAAGCTGTATAGTTCTGCATACATTCCTATGGATTTACTTCTCTTTTTTTAGATTTATTTTATTTTATTTAAAAGAGAGTTACAGAGAGAGGTAGAGACAGAGAGAGGTCTTCCATCCACTGGTTCACTCCCCACATGGCCGCAATAGCTGGAGATGCACAGATCCAAAGCCAGGAGCCAGGAGCTTCTTCCAGGTCTCCTACATGGGTGCAGCCCTTGGGCCATCTTCTACTGCTTCCCCAGGCCATAAAAGAGAGCTGGATCGGAAGAGGAGCAACCGGGACTAGAACCAGGGCCCATATGAGATGCTGGCACTTCAGGCCAGGGCATTAACCCACTGAGCCACAGCGCCAGCCCCTGGATTTGCTTCTAAGGGTATAGTTTAAAAACTTGCCATAGTACCTCAAATCCCATTAAGCTGGGTGGTAAAAATACCATGTTATGTGTTAAAGTAACCACATTAAGTGTTAAAGTGATCATACAGATAGGATTAAGTGTTAATAAGATCAAGTGTATGGTAATAATAATAATAATAGAAAGGAGAGAATGTTCCAACATAGAAAGCAGTCCATACAGCAGACTCATAGAATGACAATCACTTTAGCACTCTAACCTCAGAATCAGCCCCTTAAGGCATTCTGGTCTGGCTTAAAAGTTCATGAGAACATTTCTGCATGGAAAGCCAAGAAACTGTGGCAAAAATTTCCCACGTGAAGTGAGTGAGACCCCAGTGGAAAGAAGGGGCCATCAAAGAAGGAGGTATTTTTCTCTAAAGGAGGAGAGAACTTCCACTTTGCTTATGGCCCTGTCCCAATATTGACAGAGTTTGTGGATTCAAAAGGCTTCCATAGCCTAGGCAGCTCATGTCAAGAGCCTTGGGTGATCACTGATATCATACTTAAGACTGTTAATTGTTAGATTAACAACAGGAGTCACTGTGCACTTACTTCCCATGCAGGACCTCTGTCCTCAATGAGTTATATTATGAGAACTAACTGTAAAACTTGTCTCAGTTTCATGTGTGTGAAAATTGTTGAAATCTTTACTTAGTACAAAGTCGGTCTTCTGTGTATAAAGTTAATTGAAAATGAATCTTAATAGAGAATGGGATGGGAATGGGAGGGGGAGGAAGAGGTGGGTGGGAATGGGGGTGGGAGGGTGGGTAGGGTGGGAAGAATAACTGTATTCCTAAATTTGTACTTATGAAATTTGTACTCATTAAATAAAAGGTTTCTTTTGGAAAAAGTGCTAATATCCAACTTTTTGGGCACACACAGGAGTGACTGTGATAGCACTCAGCTGGCTGGAATATAAACTGATAGACCTCACTGATGGGAAATCTGTCTATATGAGTCAAAACCTTAAAAGGAAAACAGTCCACAGTTCTGCAACTGGAATTCTGTCCTGAAGAAATAAGCCAGCAATATAAGCAGATGTGTATACAAGTATTTTTGTCATAGCACTGCTTATAATAGTGAAACGCTTTTCTGATCTAATTGTCCATCAACTGGAGGTGAATTAATACTACCAGTTCTAATAAAATGCCATACGGGCACGAGTTATGCAATAGATGTCTATTTACTAATATTGAATGATGCTCCTAATACAGTAATACAAGTATCAGTTTACAAAAAAATAAAAAAAGAGAAGCAGATGACGAATGGCTGCCAAGAAGCAAAGAAGTAAATGAAAACCCTGTGTTGCGTGTGCAGCTCAGCGATCGGGAGCTGCAGGTGCTGAGAAACATCTGGGGGAGCTGCAAAGCTCTCAGGAGTTCATGCCGTAGCTGGCCTCGGCTGAGCAGCCTGGAAATGCTCTGAGCCAGCCCCGCCCCGTGGGATTCAGCACTGGGTTTCTCAGTGGCTGCATGGATGCCCAGGGAGCAGGCGGGAGAGGTCAGGGGTCCAGCGTTTGGTTTCTCAGTGGCTGCGTGGATGCCCAGGGAGCAGGCAGGAGAGGTCAGGCAGCCTTCAGGTTCCTGGAATAAATTACTCTCTTCTTTATCAATTACAATTTTATGGTAATTAAGATGAAAACCCTTGGTGCCTGGGCATTTGGGCTGCCTTGTTGCACAAAGTAAGAGACTCTGAATTCGTATTGGAGATGTTTGTGAAAAAAGAAAAATTGGAATTAACTTCTGGAGAAGAGACAGGGCGTTAAGTTTCAAACATTTTATTCATACGTGAGGTTTGACTTTATGTGCAGAATTATAAGACTAATACCAGTATCAGTTGAATATAGATCTCAACTGATGTATGCCACTGAATAGAAAACACATTCACATGGCATGAAGTAGGTGACAGACAAAAACAACCCCAGGTACTAGATGAGTTGTGCAGTTCACTTCCACCCACTGCCATGATGCTTTAATAAAAATAGTGGGAAACGTGAAAGTAGAAAAAAATTAAGTCCAAGAGGTCGGTCCAGGGCCTCTGTGGCCACGCACACCTGTGAGCTACCTGCAGTCTGACTTCCTGGTTCTCCGGGACCAGCTTGGATGTCTCACCTCTGGGGAAAGCACTTCCAGATGTGGCTATTTTGTGATCTGTCAAACGAGCAATGCGGTGTCGTCAGGTGGACATTGTCCACAGCCACCTGCGAGCAAGGAGCAGGACGTGGCCAGGTAACCTTCGCGCTGGTGGTAGGTCTGTGCTGTGGAGCCACCTCGCCACTGGGTGGAAGGAGACAACAGTGAGGTCAGGGGGCCGTGTTCCCTCCCCTTCAGAGCAGGGCCCGACACGTGCTGAACTCGAATGGTCATTCCAGCCCCTGGAAGAGCAGGCAGGTCCTCGCCGGGGCCAGTGACCACACAGCAGGAGAGTCGGGACGGCTGCACAACCCTGTCCCTGGCGCTACACTTCTCTCCTGCCACTCAGCTCACCTGTCAGGGTGTGACTGGGGAAACAAAAGTCATCCCAGGTTATTAAAAACAACCCCCAGGCTCTCCATAAACACTTGGTGCTAAGCACCACCTTCATTTGCAAATGTGTTTGGGGCTTATCTCAGAAAGCTGTCTCTCCTTTTGCCACAACAGAGCTGCCCAAAGGACTAGCTCTGTCGACTCCTCGGGCCCTGCTTAAGTGCAACACGGAGTTGCTTCTTGGCCGGGGGTGTGGACCTGGGGTCAGGGTGGCCTTAACACCAGCAACTTCTAGCTGGAGCTGTGGCGGCCAGTCACTGCCTCCTCAGATGTCTGCATGTACAAATAACAAGCATATTGCTACCTTTTCACTTTTCTGTAATTAAATGAATATTTTCCAGAATTTTGCAACATGGTCATGAGAAGAATTGGGTTTCTATAGGCAGCTAAAGCGGAGACTCAAGACTATGAGTTTTGCAACAATGTTGGAACTGGAAATGTATTTTGAAAAATAGCCTTATTAAAGATCTGTTTTTTTTTTTTTTTTCAGTTGAAAAATACAAGCTGATGGAGGGTGGCTTGACAATGTCCACCAAAATAGGAAAGACGGAGAACAGGGTTGTGCAGTGGGTTAAGCCGCCGCCTGTCTAGGCAACATCCCACACCCACATCCCAGTGCCAGTTCAAGTCTCAGCTGCTCTACTTCCAATCTAGCTCCCTGCTAATGCGCTTGGGAAGCAGCCAATGATGGGTCAATTGCTTGGGCCCCTGTCACTCACATGGGAGACCCAGATGCAGTTCTGGTACCCTGGCTTTACTTGGCCCAGACCTGGCTGTTTTGACCATTTGCAGAGTAAACTAGCAGATGGAAGGTCTCTCTGAAGGGCCCCTCTCTTTCTCTCTCTCCCTCTATCTCTGTTACTTGGCTTTTCAAATAAATGAATGAATAAATATTTACCAAAAGAAAACACAACAAAAAAACAAAACAGGAAAGATGGACAGCTCTGCAAATCTTTAAACCATCTGCCACACCTTCACGTTCAGTGTGGAATTTCTGCAACAGAAAAGACCAAGAACAACCTGAGCGTCCAGCAGTGTGGAACTAGTTAAATGACTTTGCTGCTTCATCCATCCGTCCATCCATCTGTCCATCCATCTGTCCATCCATCCATCTGTCTGTCTGTCCATCCATCTATCCATCCATCCGTCTGTCCATCCGTCCGTCCATCTGTCTGTCCTTCCATCCATCCGTCCGTCCATCCGTCTGTCCTTCCATCCATCCGTCCGTCCATCCATCTATCCATCCATCCGTCTGTCCATCCATCCGTCTGTCCATCCATCCGTCCGTCCATCCATCCGTCTGTCCGTCCATCCATCTATCCATCCATCCGTCTGTCCATCCATCTGTCTGTCCTTCCATCCATCCGTCCGTCCATGCATCCATGCATCCATGATTTACAAAAGAAGGAAGTCTGTGAACTGGAGAGCTCTCACAGACACATTTTTAACACACAAATTTAAGATGCAAAAGTTTAGTGTTCTAACAGGGAGAAGTATGAATTCATATCTGTACACTTCTAAGAATCTGGAGGGATGGAAACTAGTCACTATGGTTAACTAATGGGGTGATGGGTAGTAATGGTGGGTGGAGACCATGGATGGGAAGAGGAGACCTGAGACATGATTTGTTTTCCCACTAAAAGCTGGACAATGTGAATGCATGCCTGCAAAAACTAGTGTTTTTAATTTTTTTTTAACTTTTATTTAATGAATATAAATTTCCAGTGTACAGCTTATGGATTACAATGGCTTCCCCCCCCCCCCATAACTTCCCTCCCACCCGCAACCCTCCCCTCTCCCGCTCCCTCTCCCCTTCCATTTGCATCAAGATTCATTTTCAATTCTCTTTATATACAGAAGATCAATTTAGTATAAAGATTTCAACAGTTTGCACCCACATAGAAACACAAAGTGAAACATACTGTTTGAGTACTAGTTATAGCATTAAATCACAATGTACAGCACATTAAGGACAGAGATCCCACATGAGGAGCAAGTGCACAGTGGCTCCTGTTGTTGACCCAACAAATTGACACTCTAGTTTATGGTGCCAGTAACCATCCTAGGCTGTCGTCATGAGTTGCCAAGGCTATGGAAGCCTTCCAAGTTCGCCGACTCTGATCATATTTAGACAAGGTCATAAAAGACAGAGTGAGGATAGTAACGAATGATCCTAAGAGTGGCATTTACCAGGTTTGAACAATTATACAGCATTAAGTGGGGAAGAGGACCATCAGTACACACAGGTTGGGAGTAGGTTGGGAGTATGATTCCTTTGTAATCATAACCTCTACTCTACCACCAATGGCTCTACTCCCAACCTGTGTGTACTGAAAACTAGTGTTTTTTAAATGAAAAATCAACAGGAAAAAAGAATTTTTGGACATATCCATCCTCCCCGAAGGACTCTGCAAGGCTTCCTGTAAATGAATTTTGAAATAACGTGTCTAGTATTTCCAGCATCACCTGGTCCGCGTTTCCCTGGGGCCTGGCTCACCTGGCATCGTACGGGCTGTTGGGCTTACATTCGGGGTGGGATTTTCGTGGGGTTTGAGAACACTCTAAGCATCAGGAAAGGGATGCTTAGAGCGGCAGACAGAGCATACGCCCTGGGCAGAGGGAGCAGGAGGCAGAGGAGCGTTGTTGGAAGGGGCTCCCCGGTCTCCGTGCACACTTTCCTGCCCCTCCTGTGCAGGCAACCGTGGGGCGTGTGGGGCCGCTGCGAGCTGTGCCACTCACTGAGGTGACAGCCGGATTCTCCGTCCTGGCCCACTGCTGGGTGGGAGCCCCTTCTCCAAGCGGACACCCACTCTGCTTTCCCCATTCAAGTCCTACAAACACCCCTCACCTGGCAGTCGCCCCAACCTGGAAACCCTCTGGGTCGGAGGTCTGGATAACTTCTCGTCAGCCAGTCTTCCCACTTACTGCGAAGACACCCCTGCAGCCTGTCTGATGAGGAAGGCCAGACATCCTGTTTCTGTGCGGTGTTTTAAGGAAAAGAGAGACTCTCAGGGTAACGTTCCTGAGTGCCTGAGTGAAGGCGGAGCCACGCTCGGGAAGAGAAGCAGGTGACACAGGTGTCTCTGTGTGTGACAAGGTCATTTCCCCAGGACACCCCTTTATTCTACCAATCTTACAAGGAAGTCCATTCAACACTTTAAAGATAATGCCTTGTGATTGCTCTTCCTGTTGTCCCTAAGCAAGTGCAAACAGAGGAGCACCGCACACGATAAAATTTGATGGTTCTTTATTGTCGACAGCCAACAGTGGGCTCATGCCCCAAAGAACTCTTGACCCCAAAACTCAAAGCAACAGGGTTTATAAACGCAAAATCCAAAGGCAGGGAGGGGGAATCCCTGGTTGCTAGGATTGGGCTTGGGGGGAATACGTGGTTACTAAGGTCAAGCTGACCTAAGGCCTATGTGAAACTAAAATCAGTTACAGTCTTGACAATCGACAAATTACATTGTTAACAGTAGTGCAGGTGCAGCCTGTCTGTTTTAAGCTTGAGCGATCATGCGGGGGAGTTCGGTGCTCTGCCGAGTGGGATGCTGTGATGTTGGATCAGTTTCAGACCAGAGCCCCACGGTGGGGGGTCCTTTCTCAAGATAAGTCTCAGTCGTGACCCTCTTAGGGTAAGACCACGCCTGCCCCCAAGAGCGCTGTTTCCGTGAGAGCTGAGGCTCCGTGCAGTGACGCTCAGGAAGGCTGGGGATGGACGTTCCCCACAGCTGCAGGTCCCGCTGGGGTGATGCCTGCGTCTCTTTGTTCTCTGTGAAAGGGGCCACACACACGTCTTCAGAGCAGCTTGGTAGAGAACCACACACAGTCTTGGGCTTTCATTTCTGCTTTTCCCTGTCCCTCCTGTTCCTGTGCTGGCCCCATCCAGAGGGTGGGGGGCCGGGGTGGGGTGGGGGCGTGTCCCCTTGCTCCCGTGGTGTCCTGTGTAGGATGGACGTAGAACAAGACACAGATGAGCCTTTTCCTTCCGCTCCTAATGTAGGGTTGACATCCAAGCTGACAAGAGCTGCACAAGTGTTCACGAGAGAGCTCAGTGTCTCTTAGGTGACGGCTTCATGTACCCATGTCTCTCTCAGGGGCTGCACCGTGTGTATCCCTTGCCTGTGTTTAGTTTTGTGAATCAGCTTTATCTCTACACTCCAGGTAGAAATAGAAAGCTAAATAAAACATTAAGTAGGGGAGTGAGCGCTTGGCCTATCACTTAGGATGCTGCTTTCAGTGCCTGTGTCCCATACGGGACTGCGTTGGACCCCAATTCCAGCTTCCTGCTGAGACAGCTGTGATGGTTCAAGTGGTTGGGTCCCTGCCACCCACATGGAGGACCTTGATTGAGTTCCTGGCCCCTGGCTTCAGCCCCGTCCAGCTGTTCTGGCTGTTACAGGCATCTGTGGGAGTGAACCGGTGGATGGGAGTCCTCACTGCCTTTCAAATGAAATAATGAAAAATTAAGTACTTTTTTCCAAATCACAGAACTACTAAGTAGTGAATCAAAGATTAAAATGCAGAGAAGGTCATGCTCTCCAGAAGGTTTCAATTAAAATTTGGCAATCTCCCAGCCGGGTGCCACCTTTGGCTGGACAGCAATGACTGCCCACGTGTGGACGTGACCGAGGGCGACCCAGCTCGTGTCTAACAGTGTTAGGTCTGCACAGACTCAATGCCTTATTTCTGTTGTAAGAAAAACAAATGCATAATGGAACCCAAGCAGATACAGCCATTGTGGGGTTACCGTTTTCCATAGCTCTTCCAAGTCAGTTTGCTGTTTCTTGACTGCCATTCGCCATGCAACAACTTTTGGTTCTCGACTCCCAGTGTGAACACAGAATGGAAAATCGAGATTAACTCAAACATGGACGCAGAAGGGAGCATTGCCATCACCATCTGCATGGAGAAAGGGCCTGGGTGAGCCCGAGCCCTGGGTGCAGCACTTGGTGTTGGAGGGTGCTCATCTGAGGCTGTTTCCCATGTCTCTTTGAGGACACTCCCCACACGAGTAGCTGTCCTTCACCCACTATGTGTAAACCCATCTGACTTGTAGTTTTATATTTACAGCTCTTTAATATGTGAAGTTTGCATAACGCATTTTATTTCTAGGATGTCTACAACCTGTCGTGTTAGCGATTTGTATGACGATAAGAAGGATCCGTCCCTGAGTGAGAACTCCCACCTGTCCATGACCTTGCCTTCGGGGTGGCAGACAGAGGAGCTCCCTGACCCTTCCCTGACTGAGCTAGGGAACCCCCTACCCTGGCTGTCCAGTGCCCACAGCTGTCAGTGGACTAAGAGAGAGGGAGAGAGATCTTCCTTCCACCAGTTCACTCCCCACATGGCACCAACAGCCAGAACTGGGCCAGACCAAAGCCAGGAGCCAGGAGCTTCTTCTGGGTCTCCCAGGAGGATAAAGGGGTCTAAGCACATGGGCCATCTTCTACTGCTTTCCCAGGCCATCAGCAGGGAGCTGGACCAGAAGGGGAGCAGCCAGGACACAAAACTGCATCCATGTGAAATACTGGTTTCACAGGCAGCTGCTTTACCCACCACACCACAATGCCTGCCCCCGTGGTTAGTCTTAACATCAGATATTGTGTTAAACACTCTTTCTATCTATGAAACTTTTATTTCTTGGAGCTTTTTGTTCAGCTTTAAATTTAAACTTTTATTATTAAAACAAAACTCTGTTTTTGTGTCATCTCAATAAAACTCAGGATGCAGGCCCTCTGAGAGAAGCTGGTTACTGTGCCCCCAATCCTAATTTTCAATTCATTAAGTGATTTGGTCTAAGATTCTTGACCCCGAAAGGGCGAGCAGCCAAGTGTTTTACAGGTGTTATCTAATTGATTCCCAAAGCAGCACAACCAAGAAGGTACAGCAGGCTGAACATTGCTAATCTCAAAACCCCAAATCCAAGAGGAAAATTCTGTATCATGACACTCTAGCTCATGCACAAAATCATTAAAAATATATAAATTACCCTCAGCCTATGGGCATAAGGAGTATATGAAACATAAATGGGCTTTGTGTTTAAACTTGTGTTCTATCCCCATATCTCATTATGTATTTACAAGTATCCCAAAGTTCAAAAAAATTGGAAATTTGAAGCTCTTCTGGCACCAAGCATTTCAGACAGGGTGCTCACCAGCATTTCAGACAGGGTGCTCACCAGCATTTCAGACAGGGTGCTACCAGCATTTCAGACAGGGTGCTACCAGCATTTCACACAGGGTGCTCACCAGCATTTCAGACAGGGT
Source organism: Lepus europaeus (assembly GCF_033115175.1). NCBI lineage: Eukaryota > Metazoa > Chordata > Mammalia > Lagomorpha > Leporidae > Lepus > Lepus europaeus. The sequence continues at coordinate 166,189,924 of NC_084829.1, read as the reverse complement.
GCTACCAGCATTTCAGACAGGGTACTCACCAGCATTTCAGACAGGGTACTCACCAGCATTTCAGACAGGGTGCTACCAGCATTTCAGACAGGGTGCTACCAGCATTTCACACAGGGTGCTCACCAGCATTTCAGACAGGGTGCTACCAGCATTTCAGACAGGGTACTCACCAGCATTTCAGACAGGGTACTCACCAGCATTTCAGACAGGGTGCTACCAGCATTTCAGACAGGGTGCTCACCAGCATTTCAGACAGGGTACTCACCAGCATTTCAGACGGGGTGCTACCAGCATTTCAGACAGGGTGCTACCAGCATTTCACACAGGGTGCTCACCAGCATTTCAGACAGGGTGCTACCAGCATTTCACACAGGGTGCTCACCAGCATTTCACACAGGGTGCTACCAGCATTTCAGACAGGGTGCTACCAGCATTTCAGACAGGGTGCTCACCAGCATTTCACACAGGGTGCTACCAGCATTTCAGACAGGGTGCTACCAGCATTTCAGACAGGGTACTCGCCAGCATTTCAGACAGGGTGCTACCAGCATTTCAGACAGGGTGCTACCAGCATTTCACACAGGGTGCTCACCAGCATTTCAGATGGGGTGCTCACCAGCATTTCAGACAGGGTGCTCACCAGCATCTTATCATTACTGGCATTTCACAGATGAGGAAATGGACTTTGGAAGGTGCAGTGCCCTGCCCAAGCTTGCACGGTTAATGCAGCGGATCTGCGGCTCCTGATCCAAATCTGCGCTCTCAGCCAGCCCTCTCAAAGAGGCAGGAAGTGCCTCTTGGCTGCCCAGACCTCAAGGACGGATCTATGACAGTGCAAACCTGGGGCAGGGGTTGTGGTGGCCTGGGCTAAGACGCCGTTTGGGTGCCTGGCTCCTGTCAGTCAGGGTCCCAGTCCCGCCTCTGCTTCTGATCCGCCTGCCTGCTAAAATGCACCTGGGAGGCAGCAGGTGATGGATCCCTGTCACCCACCTGGGGGACCCAGGCGCAGTTTTTGGTTCCTGGCTTTGGCCTGACAGTGGAAGGAAGAGATTTTCTCTCTTTCTCTCTCTTTCTCTCTCCGTCCCTCCCTCTCTCCTTCCCTCCCTCTCATCCCTCCTTGCCTTTCAAATAAATAAAAATAAATGAATAAGCCCCTTTAAAAATTCAAATCTGTTTTTTTCAGATACTGACTGCAAAAACCTGTGCGGGTGACCCCATACCTGCCAGGTGACTGTTTCTCAAACGCCTTTTGTGGCTGGTTTCCTCCCAGAGCAGTGTTGTGGTTGTGCACTCCCAGGGTTTTCACGGTAGTTCATGGAAGGGGTGGTGAGGGAGGGAGCAGGAAGATCTTATGTTAAAGCTCTATCAAGGGGCTGCCCGTTAAAACTGCATCTTACGAGGCCCTCACTAATTTAAGGCAATGACAGAAATGATTGTAGAGTTATTGTCTATGTTATTTCCAGCCATTTGTGGGCATGCTTATTGCAAAACGGAAAACTTCCGAGTGTAGCAGTATGAGCGGTCCTAGGGATTTTTTGTTTCTGGGGAAGAAGTGAAATTTTGTTACTTACAGGAAGCTAGCCACAATTTTAATAAGCCTACAGTAAATTATTAAAAGTCATGCAGTTAAAATGTAAGCAAATTAACATCTGTGGCGGGAAATAAACTAAATACTAAAATTAAGATTATGTCTATTTTCAAAGTAGGACCTGAGAGTTCCTACCATTTCCATTGAAAGTAAGAAGCCAGGCTAGCGACCAAACCGCCCGTTGCAGAGGGAACGCCCTCGCTCAGCTGGGAGGGCCCCGCCTCGGTGTAAAGCCCCCCGTGGGCGTTGGAGCCCTCCGAGCTTTGCAAGACTCAACCACCCCAGCAGAGTCCAAAAGGGGACGCCATCCAGCTGCCCTTCCCTCTGTGGGGCGTGCTCCCTCCATCCAGGCCACAGATCCCCTAGGGTGGCTGGTGACAGTCATTAGTTAATTGGCTAAAGGCTCAATGCAAGATGCCCTTGATTTATTGGCTGTTACTGATGACACAACTGCCTACAATTTGGGTTATTCAGTTTTACATTGCATTGCAAACAGGTGATTGAAAGTTTCTCTCAAGTGCTAGCAGCAAGTCTTTCTTCATGTAAGTTTTTCTTTCATGTAAAGTGTGGACTTCGCATTAAAGGTAGTTTCCAGGTACACGGCGACACATGCATGTAGCATGTGTGTTGCAGGTATATGGCAAGTAAATGGGCGTGCGTTCCCTCTTGTGATCTCGTTGGGGAATGACTTTGTCTCCAGGTAACGTGGTTCACACTTTCAATAATACCACTGCAAGGCCATCCCTCACCTCTCTGCTGACTTAAACAACACAAACACATCAGCATTGCCACGATGCTTCCTTCGGCTCCGGGCCCTGCAGGGATGTGGTCCAGGGGATGTTTCCTGAGAACGTTAAACACTCCAGTATGGATGTGACAAGTAAGACTTGTTTGGTGCAAATGAAGTAACCAGTCGTCTGAGTGATCTATTGTGTCCCACATTACCTTCTAGCGATTTAAAGTGGAGTGTGTGGAGTGAGCGCAGGTGTAGCCGGGGGTGGTGGAGTGGCACTTGCTCTCCTGGCTGCCTTGCTCTGGCCATCAGAGGGAGCCACGGAGAGGAAGGAAGGGCACGTGGGCAAGACAGGAGTTCTAGCCAAGGATGGGGTCACACAGGTGCAAACTCCAGACAGGGAATCACCTGAGCCGCCGTGGGTTCTGCCTTCTACGCCAGAAAAGGTAAAAGGTGTCATAAAGATCGGGGGTGCCTCCTAGTGTCTAGGGCAAAAGTGTACCTGGATCTCTAGATGGCACTGACAGTGGGGAAGATGACTGGGGGTGGCCTTGGTCGCTGGTGGAATGCCACGTGAATGTGCACTTCACATACCTGCTGATAATGGCGATGCCCACGCCGTCTCCCTGCCCATTGCAGCCTGCATCTGCCCCGGCTGCAATGCCTTCTCCACCCCTGCAGCCCCACGTGGCCTGGTGGAGCTGCACTCAGGTACTGTCAGATTTCAGTGCTGTGGCTTGTGTCTCAGAACCAACTTCTGCCGACAGCCGCCGAGCACGGTGACAGGAACGCACTGTGTCTGCAGAGCTGAGGGCCTGCGGAGGTTGCCCACGTGGAGGTGTGGGCCCTGTGCAGATGGGGCTCACCTCAGTGGACACTCGGGCTCTGGGCCCTGTGGCTCCTTGTTCCTGCCCTGTGCTGAGATAATGTGAAAAGCTGCATCTCCGAGACAAGTCCAAAGGTTGGGTCTGAGTTGGCACTGCTGCAGAAGCCAAGCCTAAAGGTGGCTGCATCCGAACAGGGAAAGTCCATGAGCACAGAGCCCCAGTGTAGTGGCAGCAAGTGTGCCCATGTGCACTTCCACTGCGTCTGTCCCCAGCAATCTCCAAATCCAGAGCAGAACACAGTCATCCTCCGTGTGGGACAGGGAATCCTCCACCAACGAGTCTGAGAGCCAGGCCCAGTGGCGGAGTGGCCAGCCCAGCACTTGGCATGATGGGGCTGGTTGTGGCCACCTCCCCACCACTGGACTGGCCTTGCCTGTGGCCACAGAGGCTCCAGCCATGTAAGGTCCCTGCACCCCCTCACCCAGACACTCACCCCATCTCCTTCTGCGACAGACATTTTTGCGAAAGCCAATGAAAATCCTCCAGGACTAAAATCCTCCTCTCACTTCCTTTTTAAAAACTTTTCACTTGGTAGTGTTGACCGCGTGGTTTAGGATCCCTCTGACTTTTTACATTGAATACATTGAATTCAGCAATGCTCCCTAAAGAACTCAAGTCTGTTCCCTGGTCTCAGGACAGTGCTGGCTCTCTCTGCACTCCCTCCCATCAGCATCTTTCAATCCAGGGGGACGAGGGGTTGCTCACAGCCCCCTTCTACTTTGCGCCATCTCCATGCAGTCCTCCATGCTTTCCTGAGCCTTCAACAGCCCATGACTTACCCATCGGAGTATCCTGTGCTCTCCATTCAAATCGTACCTGAAGAAACTTCAATAGATGGGTGAGGACCAGGAAGGGCCAAGCCAGTAGCTGCACACCTCGTAATTTATGAGGTCACTGTCTAAGTCTTTGTCCCCAGGGTGATGTGAGAGGAAAGTCATTCACTGTAGTGTCAGGAACTGTGAATGCCGGGGAAAGTGTAAAGCAGGGTTCAGGTTGGAAACCTGAGGCATTTCAGAGCCAAATTGTGATGTTTCTCTTTGTCTATCTAGCATCAGAATTGATAATTAGTGAAAAATCAGGAATTTAGAAAAGAAAATATTTTCATTTACTCACAAAACTTTAAACAAGTTAGATTGCATGGCCAGAATTGTAAGTGTGCCTATTTGGAGGTTCATAAAATGGTACATTCAATAGAAAAATATGTGGAGGCCTGACCAGTATGTTAGGAGCCATTGTAGTTACCTTTTATTGGATTTATTCTTTCTTCATAACTTCATGGAAAAATAACTCATGGGTGATCATGATGACAACAAAGGTGATGGTGATGGTGATGGTGACAGTGATGATGTTGTTAGTGATGATGGTGATGTTGTTAGTGATGATGGTGATGTTGTTAGTGATGATGGTGGTGGTTATAGTGATGATGGTGATGTTGTTAGTGATGATGGTGGTGGTTATAGTGATGATGGTGATGTTGTTAGTGATGATGGTGATGTTGTTAGTGATGATGGTGATGTTGTAAGTGATGATGGTGATGTTGTTAGTGATGATGGTGATGTTGTTAGTGATGATGGTGGTGGTGATAGTGATGATGGTGGTGGTGATGATGAGGATGTGAGGATGGTGATGTTGTTAGTGATGATGGTGATGTTGTTAGTGATGATGGTGATGTTGTTAGTGATGATGGTGATGTTGTTAGTGGTGATGGTGATGGTGATGGTGACAGTGATGATGTTGTTAGTGATGATGGTGATGTTGATAGTGATGATGGTGATGTTGTTAGTGATGATGGTGGTGGTGATGATGAGGATGGTGATGACGATAATGCTGATAGTGATGAGGAGGATGGTGATGGTGACAGTCATGATGATGATGGTGGTGATAGTGGAGGTGTTGTGCTTCTCCTGATGATAGTGATGGTGACAGTTGATGCTAACGTTGATGTACGTAGTGGTGATGGTCATGCTGATAGTGATGATGAGGATGGTCATGATGATGGCGGTGGTGATGATGGTGTTGGAGGTGATGTGTTTCTCCTGATGATAGTGATGGTGACAGTGTTGATGATAACACTGATGTTGCTAGTGATGATGGTGATGATATTGATGGTGATGATGGTGATGATGATATCAATAGTGGTGATGTTGGTGATGATGATGTTAATGATAAGCATGTCTTTATTGAGTACTTTGCAGATGATGTGATAAATTCTGACCTCATGCTTAGTGACTCCACTGTGCATTAACTCATTTAATTCTCACAGGATCTTGGCAAGAGTGATTCTCTTATTACCTTCATTTTATAAATAAGGAAACTGAGGCAGAGAGGGTTTGAATATCTTACCAAGTCCTGCAGTGGCAATGACATACATTAGAACTTCTGCCCCTGAGTCTGTGAGTTGAGCCACACCACAGTATTTCTCCATGGTCCCACAGGAGCAGGTGACTCTCCCTTCTGTTTCGGAGAGGCCTTTCCTCACACACACTCACGCACACACTCACACACACACTCATACGCACGCACACGCTTCCCGTGAATGCTGAGCTTCTGAACCTGCCGGCCCTGTGTGCATAGCTCTTGCTGTTTGTTCTGCCGTCCCCCTTTCCGGATGACTGCTCCTCATTTGGCCTTTGTGGAAGTGTTGGTGGCTGTGCTACTGTAAGCAACTCGTTACCACAGCCCACACATTTCACAGAGGAGAAAGCACAGCCATCGCTCTCACGTCCTTGACATTGAAATAACAGTGCTGTTAGCAGAACCAGCGGCTCTGAAGTATGTCGGCAGAAGAATATTTGAACGAGGGGAAACATGCAAATCTTACTATTCCAACACAGAATTGTGCATCTCCCCTTTGTCCAAAGCATTGGGTACCTTAGCACTTAATATTTTTTCGTGGTTTTCTGCGTCCATTTTCAGGGCAGGAGCCACTTCCTAACACTTCCATGCTCCAGGAGTCTAAGCGGCATAAATAATGAAAAAGGAACAACAGTGAAATGCTAATGGACTTTTTGGGGCAAAATATTCACATTTAAGTAACAGGGCCAGGGCCAGCATCGTGGAAAAGCAGGTAAAACCTCCCCCTGAGATGCCAGAATCCCATGTGGGTGTCAATTTGTGTCCCCATTGCTCCACTTCTGGTCCAGCTCCCTGCTGATGGCCTAGGAAAAGTAGCAGAAGACGCCCCAAATATTTGGGCCCCTGCCAGCCGTGTGGGAGACTTGGAAGAAGGTCCTGGCTCCTGGCTCCTGGCTTTGACCTGGCCCAGCACTGGTCATTGCCACCTGGGTAGTGAACCAGAAAACATTTTTATTTTCATGTTTATTTTGAAACAAAGAATGCTAAAGAAAGATACAAATATATCAGATATTTTTTTTCTGAGTTGTAGTTTTTTTATTCCTCGTTAATACTTTATGAATCTTCCAAGTTTTATATACAGTCATTATATGTGTAACAATTTCCTCACAAAGATAGAAATTGTTTAAAGCAAGATTTTGTATTTAGCATTTATTTTAAAACCATTGAATTCTTTAAATTGTTGATTTAAGAGACAAAGAGACTGAGCTAGATAAAAAGTACTTCCACCTTCTGGTTCACTTCCCAAATGCCTCCAATGACTCCAGGCTGGGGGTTGAAGCTGGGAGCCAAGAACTCAATTCAGGATTCTCCCACGGGTGGCAGAAGCCCAGGTGTTTGAGACCCCACCACAGCTTCATGGAGACATTAGCAAGAGGCTGGAGTTGGGAGCTGGAGCTGGTCATTGAGCCCAGGCACTTTGATAATGGACGTGTGTGTCCCAATGGGCAGCTTAACCACTTGGCCAAATGCCTGCCCCTAAATACCACTGGATTTTTCAAGAAGCACTTTTACAGAATGTAAAATTAAATTCTTTCAGGCAATGTATTAATAGACCTCAGAATCATAGATTTTCAACGAGTTCCTAGTAAGTATTACAGATATATCAAAAACTTGCAATTTTCCAAAACACAATAGCTCTAAATATATCTCTTTATTTTGAAATATGGCAATCAAATATCTAGAGAACTTGCCAAGCACCTAAATTTCCTTACATCAACTAGAGGCAAAATGCGAGAGGCTCACAGATTCAGGAGTCAGCCTGAGGCCTTGCCCATTGTTGTCAGCTGTGACCATTCCAGGCTCCCACGTGTGCACCTGACCGGGTCTGGCCTGGCCTGGCCTCCTCATGTAGAAACTCCAGGGACCACGGAGGTCACTGCATTTCCAGTGTCTGGACACGCACTCGTGATCCAGCGAATATTTGTTGAACAAAGGGGAACTCGGTTGTTTGGTTAGGAGAGGCCCCGTCCGCGTGACTAACCCCTGGAGGAGAAGTGGGAGCCATGTGGGCATTCACTTGGTTCACATTGTTCTGCACCATGCTCCTGGGGTCCTGTGCAATTTCTAATTTCTGCACAAAAGTAATATTTGACAGAATCTGAAACAAAAAAAAAAACCACATTGTCTGGCCATGGGCCCCATTCTAGACCAACATACTTATTCCTAGATTTCTGGAACTTTTGCTGTGTTACTTTAATATCCCCACATTTTAGGCTAAAAAGTCTTCCAGGATACAGATCTGTTCTGCCTTCCAGGTTGTCCCCTGCCCTAGCTTCTGGGATGTTTATTAAGATTGCAGACATCTGGGCTGTACTCAGACTTCAACAGCCAGGGGGGCAAAACACACACAAGTCTGTCAGTATCCTAAACATATCGCTCAAGCATCGCGTGGTGAATGCCCGTGTAGCTCCCACCCTGTTGATGGCATCAGAATTACCAGCCGGTGAGAACAACGTCCACCCTACCCACAGTCATGCGTTCTTTCTCAAGCTCATCACCTTCCCTCCTCATCCATGGCATCACTGTTGAAAGCTGGTGTTTCTCTTTCTCTCCTGCGTTTTTAATATTTTCACACCATATGAGCCACATACAAACAACACTTAGTAATGATTTGCAAATTTAAAATGATGTATAAACAGTATTGTATTTATTATTCTGCAACCTAGTTTTTCTATGTTCATAGTTTTTTTCCAGTGCTGTATGAGATTCTCTTATACAAATATGCTTCAATTCTGTTTATTTTTCTTTTGAAAAATAAGCATTTTGCTTTAGGTTCTTTTTGATTTGTTTTTATATAAAAATTGCTTCAGCGCAGGTTTTCAGGACCTATATCTCCTTGTGAACATTTGTGAGGATTTGGGGGACAGGTTTTCCAGGGGTACAATCCTTGGATCACAGAGTGTCTGTTGTCTTCAGCTTTGCCTGATGTGGCCAACTTGCCTTCCAAAATTGTCGAGCAGATTAGAAACGGTGCCACATTCACCCTAGCCCTTGGATATTTTAGTTTTTTGCTCCCCCAAAATGAGTTATTACCCAAGTAACAGCATTAGTGTTCTTCAGTGTCCGTTTTGATTACTCCTGGATTTGACCGCATTTCCGTGTTTCTTGGATGTTGGAGTTTCGTCATTTGTTTTGCTTTTCTCCTTTGGAGATTTTCTATCTTCCCGTTGTAGTTCTCTCAGTACGCTGGATATTGTCTTTGCTGTGTATACTCCCCCAAACAGTTTGTTGTTTATGTCTTGATTTTTCTCAATTCTTTTTATGTCTGTTGATGAATGGCTTTTAATTTTGAAGTTCCCACTTGTGTCAATCACTATTTTTATGATTTGTGTTCCTAGGTCCTAAAAATCTCCCAAATTTTCTTCTACATCTTCTGAGTTTTCTCTGTATATTAAGAGAGGATCTTCCGATCTAAATTGATTTGTGTACAAGACACAACGTGGGGAGGCAATTTCTGTTCAAGATGAGAACCAATTGTTGAACTGCTTGTTTAAAATGCATATTGTACATTTGTCGCATTTTAATTTCCACTGGTGGGTGAGTCTGTTTCCTGATCTCCCTACTGCTACCTCATTGTCTTGGTAAACAAGAGCTTAAATAAATTCCTGCTGTGAGGTAAAGAAAGCGCCCTCCCCACCTTTTCTTCCTAAAATGATCCAGGCTGTTTTTGGCTGTTGGCTTTTCCATAAGGATTTCAGAGTCTCTCATCAGAAAGACCTCGCTGGGACTTAGGGTACAATTGCACAGAACTTTCAGCTGGATTTGGGGGGAATCAATGCTTTTTAGTTACGCATCTATCTCAGGAATAGGATATATGGTTTGGTCTTTTTAAATATTTTTCAACGACATGTTCATAATTTTCTGCATAATGATAATGAATAATTTTTATTAGGTTTAATACTGGTTACTCTGTAACTACCTGGTTGCTATCAAAAGAGCATTTTCTAAATAGTTGTTAGCTCCATGGAGGTGGTTGGTCTATCATCCAACAAATTTCATCCAAAAAAACTTAACAACTTGTTTTTACATTTCCTTGGATTTCCTCTGCCATTGGTAATAATACCTGTAAGTGTGACAGCTTTATGTCTTTCACTTCAATAACTAAAATAGTTTATGTCTAGTACTACCCTGACTAATGACAGTGGACATCTGTGTGACATTTCTGATATGAAATGAAATGCCAGACAGGACATAGGACAAAAATACATCATAAGCTCATCATTCTTATGAACACATACATACATATATATACAACTCTTTCAAAATTTATTAAATTGCATATGATTGACACTTTAAAAAGCCGTGAACAAGTTGAACTATTTGTTAAGATCCTCCCATATCAATACATTCAGTGAGCATCCTAATGGATATAGGAAAGTATTGGGGACATTTCTAACCTCGCTGCTTAGTTTGTTAAAAAAAAAAAAAAAAAAAAAAAAAACAGAAAAATCTTGGGGCAGCACCATGGCTCACTTGGTTAATCCTCCGCCTACAGCACTGGCTTCGGATTGGTGCAGCACCAGCCGTGGTGGCCATTTGGGGGGTGAACCAACGGAAGGAAGACCTTTCTCTCTGTCTCTCTCTCTCTCTCTCACTGTCTAACTCTGTCAAATAAATAAAAGTTAAAAAAATTTTAAAAAACAGAAAATCCAATATTGAATAACCACTCTTTAGCTCAGCTCATTCTCCGCATGGTGATGATTCAGGCATTCTCAAGTCAGCTCAGCGATCATAAGTCTGGCTTTCTAGCTCCCAGATGCCTCTGTTCTCTCAGAACGTGTGTCACGGAGAACACTCTGCATTGGGCGCTGGTCTGCTTTTGAGAGGCGTGGTGGTGGTGGGGTGTGAGTGCCCAGTGCAGCAAACCTGCCCAGGCCCTCCAGCACCCGAGCGCGCAGGGTTGTGTGTGCACTTCATGGCCAGGGGCGTTTCCCGTCTGACTCCACTCCTGGGGACCCAAACACACCGCTCCCCCAGCCACTGTCATGGAAGGCAGAGCAAACACTATGGTCTGGAAGCCCCTGGCTTTTGCCTCATGTTCTTGTTTTAAAAAAAATGTTTTATATTTATATAAGGGGAACAAATCTCATGTATACAGTTTTGTTTTTTTTTTTTTTTTTTTTTTTTTTTAGATTTTATCTATTTATTTGAGAGGCAGAGTTACAGAGAGAGGTAGAGACAGAGAGAAAGATCTTCCGTCCATCTGCTGGTTCATTCCCCTAATGGCCACAATAGCTGGAGCTGGGCTGATCTGAAGCCAGGAGCCAGGAGATCCTTCCGGGTCTCCCACGTAGGTGCAGGGACCCAAGGACTTGGATCATCTTCCACTGCTTTCTCAGGCCATAGCGAGAGCTGGATGGGAAGTGGAGCAGCCGGGACTCGAACTGGCAACTATATGGAATGCCAGCACTGCAGGCGGAGGATTAGCCCACTGCACCACAGCGCCGGCCCCCATATGTGCAGTTTTAAGAACTTGATGCTCCTTCCCACCCTACCCTTCTCCCCTCTCTGCTCCTACTCTCCCTCCTCCTTCCCTTCCCAGTTTTCTTTTAATTTTTTTATTATATATTTTATTTAGGATATACATTTCATATTTTTCCTTTATACCATTACCTCTACCCACCCTCTCACCCATGTTCCAACTCTTCCTCCCCCTCCCTCTCATTTTTACAATGGTCTGTTTTTACTACACTTTATGATCATATAGTTAACACTACCCTAAGTAAAAGAATTTAACAAACACAATGAAGAGAACAAAACAAAACAAAATACTGTTCCTCAATGAAAACGATGAGGGCTATAAACCACCATTAATTGTCAAAATGTCTATTTTACTTCTGTACATTATATTTTAGTTAATCTATTTGTTACCTCTGATCAGGGAAAACATATGGCATCTGTCTTTGGGGATGGCTTGTTTCACTGAGTATAATGTTTCCAGTTGCATCCATCTTGTTGCAAAAGACACGATTTCATTTTTTTTTCCTATAGCTGAGTAGTATCCACAGTGAATATATATGATAATTTCTTTACCTAGTCAACGGTTTTTGGACACCTGGGTGATTCCAGATCTTAGCTATTGTGAATTGTGCTGCAGTGAACATGGGGGTACAGATAACTCTTTCATATGCTGAATTCTTTTGGTTTGGTAAATTCCTGGGAGTGGGATGGCTGGGTTGTATGGTAGGTCTGTATCCAGATTACTGAGGTCTCTCCATGCTCTGCCACAGTGGCTGCAAAATACTCAGTGCGAGGATCAGTTCAACAGCTCATTCCCAGCCCTTGGTGCCTAGAGGCACGAGACAGTGCAGCGAGGGAGGCTTGGTGTGAGAGCAATGCCCCCGACTTTACAGGAGACGTTCAGCAGAGCTTGGACGAGACAGTGACCTCAACGCTGTGAGAATCTTCATGAAAGAAAGGATGAAGATGAGATTCATGGCAACTGTAGCCAATAACCAACTTTTAATTTTGACATCACCTGTCCAAATGCTTGAAAACATATTATTTGTTTGCTTTATTTAGTTGAAATGCAGGGGGAGAGAGAGGCAGAGACAGAGAGAGAGAGAGAAAGAGAGAGAGAGAGAGAGAGAGAGAAAGAGAGTTTCCTATCTGCTGGTTCACTCTCCAAATGCCCACAACAGGCAGGCATTTGGGAGCAGGACAAAGGTGGGAACTCAGTCTGGGGCTCCCATGGCAGCGCAGGGACTCAGCTTTGTGAGCCATCATGGCTGTTTCTCAGGAGGTGCATCCCCAGGTGCTAGAGTTGGGAAGGGAGCCAGGACTCTAACCCAGGCTCTCCAATATGGGATACGGGCTCCCCAGACGGTCTCTTCACCACTAGGCCAAATTCCTCCCCCAAAATCTATCCATTTTTATTTTTATATTTTTAAAGATTTATTTATTTATTTGAAGGACAGAGAGGCACAGAGAGAGAGAGAGAGAGAGAGAGAGAGAGATTTTCTATCTGCTGGTTCACTCCCCCAAATGGCTGCAACTGCTGGAGCCTGGCTGATCTGAAGCCATGAGCCAGGAGCTTCTTCTGGGTCTCCCACATGGGTGCAGGATCCCAAGCATTTGGGCCATCTTCCACTGCTCTCCCAGGCCATAGCAGAGAGCTGGATCTGAAGTGGAGCAGCCAGGACTCAAACTGGCGCCCATATGGGATGCCAGCACTGCAAGCTGCGGCTTTACCTGCTACCACATAGCGTTGGCCCCAAATATATCCCTTTTCCCTTAAAAAGGGAAAACACTAAAGATACTTTCAGTTAGTTCTGAAAAGATATTAGTTAACTGTTCAGAACCAACAATTTTCTAATAATTGGAGCAATTTAAGGGAATTACAAAGTAAAAGATGAAAGTCATGACTTTTGTACAATAAAAGCCAACACAACTAAAACACAAATAATGTGAAAAAATCCTGGAGAAATATTTGTGAAAAGTTATGGACAAGGGTCAAGATGTATGGCATAGCACAGCAGTAGCTGAAAATAATTACAGACTACACAAATGTGCAGAGAAAAGGCAAGCATTTCACATAGAGGGACTGGCGGGACCTTCCCATGATGCTGAGAGCCAAACATAAGGACGCTCTTATCAGACTCATAATTTGGAAAAGTGATTAAATTTGCTGGAATTGAAATACAAGTGGATGCAAACAGCAATGTGCTGTTACCTGAGCCGTGCGAAAACTAGCAAATGCTGCTTTGACTATGAAGGAGAGTGCTGGAGAGGTTTCCAGGAGGTACAGTGTGCTAAAAGCCCACAGCCATATCATAAGTTGGAATAATCTTTTCTACCCACGAGGCTAGGACTCTCAGTATTAGAAAGCCATCATAGATAAAAGAGCCCAAAATGATTAAAAACCAAACGTAGCCGTGGTGCACACCCCTGAGTCACAGCCCAGGGTGACTGTGGTCCAGAGGCCAGCAGAAGTTGGGCTGGGTCTGCCCCAGGGTGCTGAGTACCCGGACCTGGCACCCCCAGCCCGACTCCTGAGTCCTTCCCCCGTGGCCCTGTGTGGGTGTCCACTGTGAACAAGATAGAAGACCCTCAGTGAGTTTTAAGTTCAAACTTCAGAAAAAAAATAAATTCTGCATGAAAGTATCATAATAATTGTTCAGTGCTTTTTAATGACATAAATGTGTACAAGACCCTTATCGTACAGAGACATTAGTATCAGCAGTATTCATATCACAAATAAAGTGAACATACTATTGCTCTATAAGAATTAAGTAAATTTAAGATTTCCTGTAAGCATTACTACTTGTAAAATGGATGTTATGCCAAAAATATGCAGTGAAACTAATGTATTCTGCCATTTTTCTGAGAGATTTTAAAACTGTTGTAAAAAATATCCCTTCCCAGTGGATGATCCATTACCCTCAATTTTCCCCAACAGGCGTTACGAGGAGGGGCTCAGTCACCATCCAAAGTCGCAATGGGGCCATGCCTGGGTATTCCACACACATCCACTGGCCTCTGGGTGGGTGAACGCAGGCCGAGTGGCCCATTCCTTTTGTCAGTGTCCTACACGGGCGATGCTTTTAAATGAAAATAAAGTTAGTATGAAGACAAGGGCCTCTGCCTTTTGGTCTTTAAAATGAGGATAATGATACCACTTACTAGAGCTCGTTGAAGATGCAGCAGGGAACAGAACATCGGAGAGCGAATCTTTCCCTTTAATTCGCTCTGTGATTGACACCGAGTGAACGGTCTGCATGAAGATGCCCATTGCTGCTGGTCTGATCTCGCAGGGGACGTGGAGAGAGAGGAGCTAATCGCAAGTGGGCAGGGTGTGCATGTCTTCACTGCATGCGGAACGCGTGGATCCATCTTACAGATTGAGAAACCGAGGCACTAACATCACATAAGATAACACAGAACTCTCCTAGCGCTATCGTCCCACAGCTCTGTAGACAGAAACGCAGGCAGTGCCCGAGGGATACATCACAGGCAAGTATAATGCCCTCTTTCACCACGGTAGAAATTCAAAATAAAGTTGGGGGCTCAATGGTCAGTGTAGCACAGACGCTGTGTTTCTCAGTCTTGGTAAATGCACCACAGCTCTGTACCACGTTAACCACAGGGGAAAGACGCCAACGGACACTTGGGAAGCATGGGTGACATTTCTGCAATTCTTCTGTATTCCTAGGATTATTTCAAAATGAAAGGGTTTTAGAAAGTGACATATCTGGCCAGTGCCGTGGCTCAATAGGCTAATCCTCTGTCTTGTGGCGCTGGCACACCAGGTTCTAGTCCCGGTCGGGGCGTCGGATTCTGTCCCGGTTGCCCCTCTTCCAGGCCAGCTCTCTGCTGTGGCCCAGGAGTGCAGTGGAGGATGGCCCAAGTGCTTGGGCCCTGCACCCCATGGGAGACCAGGAGAAGCACCTGGCTCCTGCCTTTGGATCAGTGCAGTGCGCCTGCCGCAGCGCGCCAGTCGCGGCGGCCATTGGAGGGTGAACCAACAGCAAAGGAAGACCTTTCTCTCTGTCTCTCTCTCTCACTATCCACTCTGCCTGTCAAAAAAAAAAAAAAAAAAAAAGCGACATATCTGGGAACATTTATACAACCACTGCAGTGGTGCCCATGGTAGTAATTAGCACAGAGTAGGCTATAATGCAGGCAGCTGAGATACGGAGCAGGGAACAGATACTTGGTTAAGCGGTTAAGACAGTGATTGACATTGCAAAAGTTAAAAGAAAAATAAGGAAAGGAGGAGGAGGGAGGGTGGGAGTGAGTGGAGGACGGAGGGTAGAGTGGGAAGTATCATTATGCTCTTAAAACTGTATATGTGAAATAGATGAGATTTGTTCCCTTTGTATAAATAAAATTTAAAATGACGCAAGTGGAAGTCCACATCCCCTATCAGAGTGCCTGGGTTCGAATCCTGCTCTGCTCCTGACGCAGCTTCCTGCTAATGCAGACCTGAGGAGGCAGCGGCAGACGGGGCTTGCGTTCCTGCCGACCACGTGGGACCCCGGATTGAGCTGGAGTCTCCCCTGCTGCAGGCCTTTGGGGAGGGAATCCGTGCATGGGAGATCTGACTGTGTATGTCTCCCTGTCTGTCTCTCTGCCTTCCAAATAAATGATTTTTTTAAAAAAGACATGGAACAAGTGTTACGTGTGCACTGTGGTTCACAGTTCCCTGGGAGAACCCAGCCCCCAGGGTCTCAAACAGCTTTATAGCAACACCTTTCCCTGGGAAAAGACGAGGGCTCAGCCGTGGGAGTGTGAAATGAGCGAGGGTGGCCCAATTGCGGTGAACCATGTCGTTTATCCTGGCCTAACCCGAGCAGATGGGGCTGAGCATCCGTTTCTGTCCTGAACTTGAAGCCTGCTCCAGGAGCGTCAGGAGGTGTCAGGAGGTGGGAGCAGGCATGGTGGGCACAGGTGGCAAAGGCTCACCCCCAGGAGAGCTCCTGTCCCAGGAGTCATGGTGAGCAAACCTTCGGCCAGGCCTGGAGTTTGGTCTGCGGGAGTCCTCTCTCTAGATGCATTCTCAGGAGTAGTTGTGAAAAGAGCCATCGGTCACCGGAGGCCAGCTGCAGGGCTCCTGCAGTGTGGGGAGCCCTCCCTGACCCTAACGGGAGTGGGTGGCTCTGGGGTTGGGTGGCGTGGGGAGGAGCCAGGCTCCTCCACTCCCAGGTGGGGTTGCTCCACTTCGTGGTTCAGTCCTCATCCAGAAGTGGGTTAGACAGCAGGGCCCTGTCTGCGTAATTGCCCATGTGGGCATGGAGGGACGTTGTGCCCAGAGCAGACTGGAGGCAGGGAGGGAGCAGGCAGTGCCAGGGCCTCCAGGGGCCCTTCGAGCTGAGTTGGGAGACAACACGGATTTCGACTGCAGACAGACCAGCTCAGTTGAGGTTGTGCCGCTTGGTGCCCCGAGTGTGAGTTTGATCTTGTCTGAGACCGCCATAAATCCTACCTGTAAGATCAGCGTGGTGGCGAAATGGGATTAGGACTACCGAGCGCCCGGGCACTCAGTCCATGGCTGTGACTGGGAGTGTTGTGTGACCTGAACCAACGCGCCCGGGGCTTGGTGTAACTCTTGCTCTTCTTTCTCACTTAGCTGCCGGTGTTGAAAGGCATCATGCGTTTTACTGTTTCCGTAAATCATCGGTGCAAAGACCCATCAGGAGGATTGAAGTTAAATCTCGGGAAAACCCTTCTGCTTACAGTTTCTGACCTTGTGTTCTGCACTCAGGCTTTGCAGAGTTTTTCCAGAAAGTAAGTCGGGGGCCAGTGTTGTGCAGCGGACTGGGTCACGCCTGTGACACAGGCATCTCGTATCAGCATCAGCTCCCTGCCGATGTGCCTGGGAAAGTGGCAGATGATGGTCCAGGCGCTCTGGCCCCGGCCACCCATGTGGGAGACTTGGTTGGGGTTCCAGGCTCCTGACTTCAGCCTGGCCCAGCCCCAGCTGTGCTGGCATTTGAGGAGTGAGCCAGCAAAATCAGGTTCTCTCTCCCTCTCCATTTCAAATAAATAAAACTAATAAGTAAAAATGTTTTTAAAAATTGTGCCTATTTGAGGCCTATAGCATGATGTTTCATTATAGGAGTGTATATATATATATGCACATGAGTACATGTATATGGTGATTGACTACCACTGTTGAGCTAATTAGCATATCAGTCTCACATAGTTGTCTTTGTGTATGGTGAGCACATTTAAGATTCACTTACTTAGTGAATTTCAAGTTCTACTAGAATAGTCACCACTCTGTAGGACATCTCCCAACTCAATCACCCCACATGACTGGAATGGTGAACTTTCAAGCAACATGTCCATGCACACCCTCCCCAGCCCCGACAACCGCATTCCACTCTGTGCTCCTATGAGCAACTCTGTGAGAGTCCACACGTAAGTGAAATCATATGGCATTCGCCATTCTGGGCCTGCCTTTCCCCTAGCCTGTGTCCTGCAAGCTCACCCACATTGTCTCAATGTCGATCCCTTCTTTTCAAGGGGTAAATAATGTGTGTGTATGTGTGTGCACGCACACACATATATCTCACTTTCTGCTTATCCATCATCTATCCTGGGATGCTTTTGTTAATGTCCTATCTTGGTTACTGTGAATGATACTGTAATCAACGTGGCGATGCAAGTGTCTCTCCAAGATACTGTTTCATTTCTTTTGGATGTTTACCCAACAGCGGGATTGCTGGAGCCTATAGTAGTTCTGTTTTCCATTTCTGAGGAACCTCTGTACTGTTTTCTGTAGTGGCTGTGCTGTGCATTCCCCGAGCACTAAGCAATGCCTCCCTTTTCTCCACATCTTTGCCTTCACTTGTCCCCTTTGTCTCTTTGCCGTTCTAACTGGGTGATGTCATTTTGGTTTGCATTTCCCTGATGATTGGTGATGCTAAGCATTTATCATATATCTGTTGACCATTTGTATGTCTTCTTTTAAGATATTCTGTTCAGATTCATTGCCCATTTAAAAAAATTTTTTTATTTATTTGAGAGGTAGAGTTACATAGAGGGAGGGAGGGAGGGAAAGAGAGAAAGAGAGAGAGAAAGAAGGGAGAGAGAGAGAGAGAGAGAGAGAGAGAGAGAGAGAGAAAGGTCTTCCATCCACTAGTTCACTCCCCAAATGGCCACAATGGCCAGAGCTAGGCCAGTCTGAAGCCAGGAGCCAGGAGCTTCTGCCAGTTCTCCCACATGGGTGCAGGAGCCCAAACACTTGGGCCGTCTTCCATTGCTGTCTCAGGGCTTAGCAGAGAGCTGGATGAGAAGAGGAGCAGCAGGGACACAAACTGATGCCCATATGGGATGCCTGTGTCGCAGGCGGAGACCCAGCCTACCATGCCACAGCGCCAGCCCCAAATTATTTATTTTGTTGCTACTGAGTTGGTTGAGTTCCTTTTGTAGTTTGGATAGGAACCACTTCTCAGGTATACATTTCATAATTATTTCTCTGAGTCTGCGGGTTGCTTCCTTTGCTGTGCATAAGCTTCTGAAGTTGACGCAATCCCATATGTCTATTTTTGCTTTTGTCACCTGTGGTATTGGAGTTACATCCAAGAAGTCATCATCCAGACCAGTTTTAACCAGACACTTCCTGTTTCCTTCTACAGTTTTAGTTTCAGGTCATTTGTTTAAGGGTTTAGCCTGTTTCCAGTTGATTTTTGCAAGTGGTATGAGAGAAGTGTGATTTCATTCTGTCTGTGAATATCTAATTTTCACAGAACTGGTTTCTGAAGACCCTGACCCCCCATTCTGCGTCCTCAGCACCTTTGTTGAAGAGTGACTGACTATCAGAGTGTGCATTTATTCCTGGGCTCTGGGTTCTGCTCCATCTGTTGATAGGTCTGTTCTTATGGCAGTGTCACACTTTGATAATGGTTGCACCGGGTGATGCCTCCAGTTTTGGTCCTGTTGTTCAAGATTGCTTGTGACTATCTAGTCATTTGAAATTCCATGTGAGTTTTAGGATTTTTTTCTATTCCTGTGAAAAATGCCACTGGCATTGTGACAGAGGTTTCATTGAATTCCTGGATCACTTTAGGTGACAAGGGCAAAACGACAATATTAATTCTTCCAGACCATGAACATAGCATGTCTTTCCATTTCTTTGGGTCCTCTTCAGTGTCTTTCACCAATATTTTACAGTTTTCATTGTATGGGGTAAGCGCTGTGACACAGCAGGTAAAGCTGCCACCTGCAGTGCTGGCATCCCATGTGAGTGCCAGTTTGATTCCTGGATGATCCACTTCAGATTCAGCTCTCTGCCAATGCACCTGGGAAAGCAGTAGAAGATGGCCACCGAAGTCCTTGGGCCCCTGCACCCATATGGGAGACCTAGAAGAAGTTCCTGGCTCCTGGTCCAGCATGCTGGCCATCTGGGGAGTGAACCAATGGATGAAAGACCTCTGTCTCTCTCTGCCTCTCTGTAACTCTGCCTTCCAAATAAATAAATAAATCTTTAA
Source organism: Lepus europaeus (assembly GCF_033115175.1). NCBI lineage: Eukaryota > Metazoa > Chordata > Mammalia > Lagomorpha > Leporidae > Lepus > Lepus europaeus. Next base: position 166,170,427 of record NC_084829.1, on the reverse strand, counting down.
AAAATGTTTTCATTGTACATATCTTTCACCTCCTTGGTTAAATGTATTCCTAAGGGTTTTTTTTTTTCCATATTGCAAATCGTATTGTTTTCTTAATTTATTTTTGAGTAGCTTTCTGTTAATGTGCAGAAATACAACAGAGTTTTATGTTAATTTTGCATATGTAACTTGACTGAAGTCCTTTATTCATTCTAACTTGTGTGTATGTGTGTGTATGTGGTGTCTTTAGGGTTCTCTATGTACAAGATCATGCTATACATAAACAGAAACAATTTTACTTCTTTCCAATTTGTATGATTTTTATTCCTTTTGTTCCTAGACATTTGACTTCTTTTTTTAAAAGATTTATTTGTTTACTTGAAAGTCAGAGTTACACAGAGAGAGAAGGAGAAAGAGAGAAGGGTCTTCCATCCACTGGTTCACTCCCCGGATGGCCGCAATGGCTGGAGCTGCACCTATCTGAAGCCAGGAACCAGGAGCTTCTTCCTGGTCTTCCACGCAGGTGCAGGGGCCCAAGGACTTGGGCCATTTTCTGCTTTCCCAGGCCTTAACAGAGAGCTGGATCAGAAGTGGAGCAGCCAGGACTAGAACCGGTGCCCATGTAGGATGCCAGCACTGCAGGTGGTGGCTTTACCTGCTATGCCACAGCACCAGCCCCATGGTTTCTTTTTTTAAAAAAGATGTATTGATTTATCTGAAAGGCAGAGCTATACAGAGAAGGAGAGACACACAGAGAGAGAGAGAGAGGTCTTCCATTCGCTGGTTCACTCCAGTTGGCTGCAGCCACCAGAGCAGTGCTGATCAGAAGCCTGTTTAAATATTTTCTGATCTGTGGAGAATTCCTATAGGCCCCATTTCATGTTTTATAAGCTAAATATCTTTATTTCTTGGTTTAAAAAAGAAAGAACTTCCCTTTGGTTTTTGGTGCTCCATAGTTTCACCGAGTAAGAAATCTGTGCCTGTTGGCTTCGTGTGTCAACTGGCCTGGCCACATGGTGCCTGTGGTGCAGCCACACTGCTCTGAGTGTTTCTGTGGGGGTGCTTTGGGGTGAGGTTAATGCTCAATATGAGAATGTGAGCGAGTAGACCAAGGAGAGCGGAGTGCGCTCCATGACCAGCTGAAGCCCTGAGTGGAACAAAAGATGAACCCTCCCCCAAATGAGAGAGAATTCTCCTAACTGGTGGCCTTCGAACTGGGGCTTTGGCTCTTCCTGGCCCCATTTCAACTTCCAGCCTTCAGACCAAACTGGGATGTAGTCCCTGCAGGATTGGGACTTGGCAGTCTTGTAACCCAGCAGCCAATTCTCTGTCCACAGCTACTGTCTGTCTGTCAGTCTATCATGTCTGTATCTATCTATATCTGTGTCTGTATCTATCTGTATCTGTGTCTGTATCATGTCTGTATCTGTGTCTGTATCATGTCTGTATCTATCTGTATCTGTGTCTGTATCATGTCTGTGTCTATCTGTATCTGTGTCTGTATCATGTCTGTATCTGTGTCTGTATCATGTCTGTGTCTATCTGTATCTGTGTCTGTATCTATCTGTATCTGTGTCTGTATCATGTCCGTATCTATCTATATCTGTGTCTGCAGCTGAATCTTCCTCTCTATCGTCTGTGTCTGTCTGGATCTACCAGACAGGTTCTGTTTCTCCGGCAATCCCTGACACAGAGCCCAAGTGTGGATTTCATGCTGGTCAGAACTCTCATGTTTTGCCAGTCTGAGGGTCCTTAGTCTTCATGATCCTGAAAATCCTCTACCATCGTCTCTTCCCGTCTTCTTCTTATTGATGTCTTTCTCTTTATTTTCTCCCTCCGATTCTCTGATTAAGAATACACAGTCTCCCTCTGAAATCCATGTCTCAACTTCCCCTGGTTCCTTCGGGGCCGTCCTCAGTTTACCTTCCTGCCCGCCAATTCTCTCGTGAATATCACCCGATGTGGTGTTTATTTCCGTTCTCTGCATTTTGGATTTTAGAAGTGATTCTTTGATTCTCTCTCAGATCTTCTTTGCATTGTAATGTTTGGTTCTTTGTGTTTTTGAGTCCTTTCTGAGAGGCAGAAACATCGACAGACGTTTTGCTTGCTGTAACTTCTGGAACCTGGGGAGCCCTAATCACGGCTTGTAAGTGCAGCTCTCTCGTGTGTGTTGTTGTCGTTTTCACCCCATCTTTCCCTGTGGGAAGTGTGCCGGGCTTAGATCCCTCTGCAGGAGTTCCCTCCTGTTCCTGGCAGCTGTCCTGGGCTGTCAGCTCCCCGAGCCCCAGCGTGTGGTTCCCACCTCACGCATGCAGGGTATGTTTAGGCTCCAGGCCCAGGCTGGGTGCAGAAGACAGACAAGGAGAGACGCTCCTTTGCCGTGCATGGATCCCTCAAGCCTCCTTTTTCCATGGGGAGGCCGCCCTTCAGGCATCCTGGCTCTATGCGGCCAGCTCATCCCATCTCCCCACCTCGCCTGGACCCCAAGTCTCATGCCCTATGCATAAACAGGCATTAAGTATTGACCAGGCACGCGGATGTTGCATGTTGGGTCCTGTGGTAATCATAAATCCAGGTACTGCTATGGACAAAAGAGCAGCTTTGCCTGCCTGGCCAGATTGTCACCTTGTGGCCCACCTGTGCCAGAACTTTTTTATACCTGGCACCTTCTTAACTCCAGTGACAGCTCGGTGCAGGAAAGAGAGGTGGTGGGCTACGTGGGGAACGAGAAGGTGGCATTATATCTCTGAGACAGGAGAACAGTTTAATTTTCTCCTGTCAAACAGCCGGGTGTTTTAATCATCTCAGCCTTTTAAAGTCGGAGACTTTTGAGTTTCCTTACATCTTTGACATGATTTCTCTTTGCAATTCCACCCACCCCTGATGAGAATAACAATGTGCTAATTCTCTGTTCTGCTGCGCTCTGTGCTCAGGGAACTCCACGCACGCCGTTTATCCTCACTACACCTTTGCGTGCTGTGGTCGCCGCTTTGTTAGTGCAAAAGTCTGTTTTTTGGAACGTGGAGACAAGGCATCCATTACAACTGCCACCCCTCCCCAAAACAGAATCAGAGTAGACCACGAGTGACAAGTTCACGCAGCAGGAAGACAGGAAGTGTCCTTCGCTAATCCAAGCACGGGCCGGCTGTTCTGATTCAAAGCCACGAGCAAGGCGAGTTGATTCGCATCCCAGCCGTTCTCCAGGGAAGGGGTTTCGTAGGGATGGTTGCTCTGTGTCTCCGGCCCGGCAGGGGCAGGGTAGCGTGTTCTCCCCATGATGACAGCAGGATGTACCAGGATCACCATATCAGGAAACATGATGGGGAGCCCAGGGGGTGCATGGTGCTGGCTGACAATGTGCTGGGCACGTGAGGGCATGGCTGGCACCATTCAGACTCTTCTGAGAATGTTTAGAATTTGGAAAGGTGGTAGTTAGTTGTCCAGAAAAGTCACAGGGAACAGAGGCTAAGAACCAGGCGGTGGTCCCGACATAACAAAAGGGACTGGCGGGAGGGGGTAGGGCCCCAACCCTGGAGAGACCAGCTGTACCAGCATAGAGTGACCAGCAGACCGATGGTGCCAACCAGGCCCAGGCGGGTGCCCGGGGTTGTCCTGATGGGACAGAGCTGGACAGAGAATTGGAGATGGGGCTGAAGGGCCAGGTAGAAGCTTCATGGCCACTGCCACTCTGAGAAGCTTTGGATTTGAGGGAGGGCACGAGGTTGCTTGTTTCAGTCTCATCCGATGTTTCTCTTTGGAAATCTGCACAATGTAAAGATCGTACCCTCAGCAGTGGACTCTGCTCTCGCTACTGCTCTCGTTGGGACTAGCTGATCCAGATCAGAGCTGGTGGGGGTCATGGAGAGGACCCGGGCTTGGCTGCAGGCTGAGCAGGCACACCGGACTGCCTGGTGTCTGTCTCGCCCACTGGGTGCCCGGATGAGGGGAGCTGCTGGCATACCTCTCAGACACCTGGGGGAAGGGCGAGGATTCCTTTGCTGATGATTCTAGAAGTTAGCATGTCTGCATAGCCAGACCGCCCTCCACCCAGAGGGTTATGGGCTTCTGTCTCTGGCTTCCTGGTACATCATCAGCTGCCTTGTGGACAGATGGAAAGCATGTGAAGACTGCCAGGCTCTCGTTTCGAGTTAGGGTGAACCGTGCAAGCCCAGGGAGAGCACAGCTGCGAAACACGAAACACGGCAGAAGACAGGTGGTTCCTCAGAGAGCTGAGTGGCCCAGCTCAGTGCACCGTTTCCCTCGAGCTTCCTGATTGTCTCGGCAAAAATCAAATCAGGAGGAGCTCATTCGTTCCCCAGGATGAGGATTCTTGTGTGGTCCATCCTGGCCCATTCCAACTGACACAGGTGTAATGTTCTAATAAGAGACACTGCCAATGTTCCCCACCAAAATCAGCAAAAGTCATTCCGAGAGCTTCCCAGGGACGGACCTGAGCAGAATTGTAAAAAACTACAGAGCTGTCTTTATTTGGCTACTTCTGAACCCTGGATTCTGGTATCAGATGGGAACACAAAATACTGAGTTTTCTGGGGCTGATGCTACGGCACAGAGGGTTAAGCCTCCGTATTCGGCTTCTGATCTCAAAGACACACTTAAATTGTGATGCACAAATGATGAGTTCTGGAGATTTGCTGCCATTCTTTTAAAACAGCTGTTGGGCTTTCTCTTTGTAATACTGCTGTGTGTTACGGCCTCACATTCACCTCCCCGTTCGTCTGTCACTCACACGAAGCCCCTCTGCTTCTCTCCGCCCACCCCACCTCTTCCTGATTCCTTAACGTGCAGGCGAGCTCCCACCTCGGGGCCTTTGTACCGGATGCTTCTGCCTGCCGTCTCCTCCCCAGACCAGCACAGGCCCCTCGTTGTCTGCAGTGTTGATTTCTCCAGAAGGTTGTCTTAGACTCTCCTCCTGCACCCCAGCCCTCCGTGGCTGGCCTCTGTGGCTGGCCTCCGTGGCTGGCCTCCTGCACCCCAGCCCTCCATAGCTGGCCTCCTGCACCCCAGCCCTCCATAGCTGACCTCTGTGGCTGGCCTCTGTGGCTGGCCTCCATGGCTGGCCTCCGTGGCTGGCCTCCTGCACCCCAGCCCTCCGTGGCTGGCCTCTGTGGCTGGCCTCCGTGGCTGGCCTCCTGCACCCCAGCCCTCCGTGGCTGGCCTCCGTGGCTGGCCTCCGTGGCTGGCCTCCTGCACCCCAGCCCTCCGTGGCTGGCCTCTGTGGCTGGCCTCCGTGGCTGGCCTCCTGCACCCCAGCCCTCCGTGGCTGGCCTCTGTGGCTGGCCTCCGTGGCTGGCCTCCTGCACCCCAGCCCTCCGTGGCTGGCCTCCGTGGCTGGCCTCCGTGGCTGGCCTCCTGCACCCCAGCCCTCCGTGGCTGGCCTCCATGGCTGGCCTCTGTGGCACTCAGCACTGCACGGCATGCTGTGTATCTGACTCCGGTCTGCACTATGCTCCTTGCAGCACCTTCAGCGTCCACAGGGCCATGGTTCCCTCTCGGGGCCACAGGATGGGGACAAGGCGAGCTCCAGGGGCTCTGGGCTGCTGCAGTGCTCTGGTTCTTGGGCTGGGGACGGCTGAGCTGTTGGCAGAGACAACAGGTGTGATGCTGAGCACGGCGATGGGATTATTATTACTTACCTCTGTGTTTGCTTGGTCTCAATATTTCCTACCACTTTTAACACCCACTCTGGAGTTTGTGGGGTTTTTTTCCCCTTCCTCCCACCCCCATCTTTTGTTGATTGAACTACATCTTCTAGCCACTTTTCGGGGAAGATATTTGACGGCATGCTTCTTGGAAAAATTTGCATATTCATATATGCAAAAGTCTGCATAGATCACTCTTATGTCTGAAACAATAGAAGTGACCCCAATGTTTTCCACCTGGAAGTGTTACCCAGAAGTCTGAGGCTGGTCTTTTTTTTTTTAGATTTATTTATTTATTTGAAAGTCAGAGAAAGAGGGAGAGACAGAGAGAGATCTTCCATCTGCTGTTTCACTCCCCAAATGGCCACCATGGCCAGGGCTGAGCCAGACCAAAGCCAGGAGCTTCTTCTGGGTCTCCCACATGGGTGTAGGGGCTCAAGGACTTGGGCCATCTTCTGCTGCTTTCCCAGGTGCATTAACAGGGAGCTGGATGGGAAGTGGAGCAGCTGGGGCTGGAACGGGTGTCCATATGGGATGCCGGCTTATCAGGGGGTGGCTTTACCCGCTACACCACACTGCCGACCATACCCTGCATTTTTTTTTAAGAACAATTGATTTATTTATTTGAAAGAATTACAGAGAGACAGGGAAGAACAGAGAGAGATCTTCCATCCACTGGTTTACTCCCCAAATGGCCAGGCCGAAGCCGGGAGCCAGGAGCTTCATCTGGGTGCAGGAGCTTCCACATGGGTGCAGGGGCCCAAGCAGAGGGTCATCACCTGCTGCTTTCCCAGTCACGTCAGCAGAGGTGGATCGGAAGTGGAGCAGCTGAGACTCAATCAGTGCCCAGAAGGGATTCTGGCACTGCAAACGGCGGCTTAACCTGCTGCGTCACAGCGCTGGTCTGCTTTTTCCCTTTAAATAACCTGGGTGGGTTTTTCCCCACTTAGAATTCCACCACTGCTGTAGTTATCTGGTGGCAAATAGGTAGAAGGCTGGGTTTGCAATACTGTCCCTACCTGTCCATTTGTTTAAAAGGCTCACTTCCGAGGTGACCGCTACTGTAGGCCTTGCTGGACATAGGGCTTTCAATGCCCAAGTCTTGTTTCGATTACAGTTCCGCTGAACACCATGATCCCCAAGTCTTGTTTCGAGTACATTCCGCTGAACACCATGATCCCCAAGTCTTGTTTCGAGTACATTCCGCTGAACACCATGATCCCCAAGTCTTTGCATCCCTGTGGTTGGGCCCCAAGGCCACCTATCTGGGTGCCCAAAATTGGTGAGTTTTGGGTTTGCTGCCCCTCAGTGGTAGCAACAGGGAGTGTTCATATATGATTTTTTTTTTTTAAGGTTTATTTATTTATTTGAAAGGCAGAGTTACAGAGAGGCAAAGACAGACAGAGAGAGAGAGAAAGAAAGAGAGAGAGAGGTCTTCCATCCACTGATTCACTCCCTAAATGGCTGCAATGGGTGGAGCTGGGCCAATTGGAAGCCAGGAGCCATGAGCTTCTCTCCCGGGTCTCCCACACAGGTGCAAGGGCCCGATGACTTGGGCCATCATCCAGTGCTTTCCCAGGCCATAGCAGGGAGCTGGATTGGAAGTGGAGCAGCCAGGATTCAAATCGATGCCCATATGGGATGCTGGCACTGCAGACAGCAGCTTTACCTGCTACTCCACAGTGCTGGCCCCTTATGATTTTAATATTGTCTAAATATCTCACAACCCAGTCCTTTCTAAAACAGGTTTCCACTTCTCCATATGGGAGAAGATGTTTCAAGTAACTTATCCAAATGCTTTTATACTTTTATGGTTTCTTCTCATCTCTTCACAAGATGGAGGATAAAATTGGGTGCATAAAAGCCTTTGCTATATTTTGGGGGATTTTTCTGTCTGAAGGTTGTTACTGCATTTCACTTGGGTGTAAAAATCGAGTTTCACTGGAAACCTTTCCGTACACCCATTGTCTCCCAAGCTCTCTTTCATTAGCTTCATTACAGATGAAGAGTTCCTCGGCCACATTGAGTGCCCGTAGCTCTTACATGACACGAATTAGCTGAGAAAGAAGACTGTCGGTCCTGAGGAGTCGGGGCCAGCTCTTGTCCCGTGGTTGTCTCACTCGGCCCAGAACGTGTGTCCACCTGTCGTGAGCCCTGGGCGTGGCATTCCCTGCTCTCCCTGCACCTTCCGGAATCTCATCTGCATTTGTGCATTAAAAATGTCAGCCTGAGAATGTGGCTCCGGAGCGCCGGCCCAGCTCTCCCGCGGCTGTGCGGTCGTTCTCACAATGGTGAGATGGTGATGACGGCTAGACTGGAATGGCAGACAGAGTCGCTGTCTTCCAACCATCACGATCATCAACAGGTGTATGCTTTCTGTGGGCTCCCCCGCTCAGTGGACCCTTGGTGTGCACCGTGGTGGCTGTGCCGGGTGGCGTATCAGGAGCTGACTGGGCATGTCCCCTCCACGGCAGCACTAGGCTTCAGGTCCCCCCAGTCTTGATTTGCATCCCATGCTATTGCACACTCTCAAAGAGCATTGGTGTGGGGGCCCGAGGTGACTCCAGCAGGAAGTGGGACATGGGGTTCGCAGCTCTCCTGGGGTTTTCAGACATTCTGCCAGGGACACAGTTCTCATGGAGGGACTGACAGTGCACAAGGAGCACTCCTGTCGGCTGCCCTCGATCTGCACCACCACGCCCCTGGATGGTGTGTGTGTGTTGGCGGTGGGGGAGTCTCTCTTGGATGGTTGGATTTTTTTTCCCCGATTTTCTACTGAAGACCAAGGCCTCGTTGTCTTTCTGAGAAATAATGAACTAGACCTCCTTCTCCATTCCCATCGCCCTCTTCTCGTGTTTTCAGACTTGCAGAGCAGGCTGAAGCAGGTGGACGAAATCAAACGCCTTCTGTTCTCTTGGGAAACGTGAATGTTTCATTAGATAAACAGCCTAGCACTATTCCTTGCAAGGAATCGAGTGATTGGACAAGAAGGCCAATGGCTCATCCATTCCTACAAATAATGTCTGGTCTCCTGCTCACTATCCACAGCGCTGGGGGGTGCGGGGAATCTGCGTGTGGGGCGTGGCCTCACTCAGCCCCTGGGAAACCAGCAGGGAGCGCCACTCGCCGCTGACGCTTCTCCTGGGCTCCAGGTCCTTTGGGCCGGTTTTCCAACTTCAAGGACCCCTCCCCAGATTCCAGCTGCTTTCCAGGGAGGAAGTCAGAACCCCTGGAGGGCGGACCTGCATGCCGCTGCCCAGTGTCGGGGTGGGGACTCTGAGCTCCCGAGGGAGCATCCCCACACCCAGCGAGTCAACCTGCTCCAAGCTTGCGAACGTGGCTGAGAGGAGGGGGGTGTCCTCCAGGCTTGGAGGGCCCCCCGTCCTGTGTCCTGAGCACATGTGGTCCCTGCTGCTGTATGCAACCCCCCGCTGCCTGAGGAATGGCCCCAGGGACAGAGACAGGGCTGTGCCCAGCAGGGCTGGGGCAGGGGCTTCCTGTGATGAGTCTCCAGGGCCCATGGGAGAAGCCCCAGGAGGAACTGGTTCTGTCCCGCAGTGCCTCCATGTTCCGATCCTGGCTTCGTTGTTGGTCTGGAGCATACTGGGCTCCTACGGCAGCTACAGTCTGGTCCGACATGAAGTGGAGCACTTTTCCCAAAGGGGATTTCATGGTAGGCGTCAGTTCATGTAAGATGCAGGGTTGCTTCAGCGAGCGAGGCCTCCCAGAGTGTGTCCATGTCGTCCTGCACCCTTGGTGTCCAGGGAAGCCGGGGATCCGTGCAGGGTGGGATTTAACCAGGGGCACTCCCTGCTGACTCCAGTCATGATCATGCTGGCTTGGTACTCGTCCATCAGCAGGTGCAGAACCAGAGTGGGTGCAGGGTGCCGGTCCTCCTCCCATCCACACTCAGCACCCAGCATCCCACGGTGCTCTGCTGCCATGGTGTGAAGTCGTGAGGCCACTGTCTGGGGAACCATTTCTTCCGGGGATTTGTGAGTGCGGCCATGCCTGCCACTCCTGTGAAATTCGGAAGCTTTCCATACGACTATCAAAAATGATTATTTTCCCCGGGAGAAGGTTACCTTTTAAAGGGATATTTCCTCTTGGTGTAATTTTATCAGCACTGTGTTTCCTGGCCTTTGTAATGCCCACCTATTTATCCGTGTGTTTGTTCGCTTGCCTCAGACGAGAGACCCTGGAGTCTCCCAGTCCTCCTGCTCTGTTCCTGCAGAAGCTGGGGCCACAGGGCACCACGGCCTCTGCTCTTCCCAGCCCCAGCCCCTTAGCTCACGTCCCTGGGTGTGTGCTCTGCTGTGTGCCGGCAGCGCTCTACTGTGCAGCAAGACGGCGTGTTCTCTTAGCGAGTGTGTGCATCTTGGAAGCAGACAGGCTCAGTGCATGGACTCCACGTCCATCACGCTGCACCTCGTGGGCAAAATCCCGCAAAGCCTGCAGGTACAGAAACTGCCCTGCTGAGTGCTGTGGGGGACGTCATGGAGCTGGTGAGGACACTCAGACACGGCGTGGCGGCGAGAAGCACAGAGCTGGCGTGTGTTCGTGGAGGGTGGGAGGCAGAAGATGGCAGCTGAGAAGCCACGCTGGGGAGCCCGAGGAGGGGTACACCAGTGTGGGTGAGTTTCAGGTGAGGCGAAAGGAGGGGGGAGACATGGCCAGAAGCTCATGGGTGCACAGACTCAGCTCCTCATGCCGCACCCTGTGGGGCTCAGGAATCCAGAGAACTGCTCAGGGCAAGAGAACCATCTCCAACGTGGGACCCACGGGGTCTCTGGCTCTCGGTCCTTGGACAGGGCAGCTGCCTCTGCCCTGGTGAGAGGGGCGTCCCTGGAAGCCGGGCTATTGACGTGAGCCTTCAGCCGTCTCCTGACTTTCTGGCCCTCTGCAGCCCCGGACGGCATGTGTGTTCCCTTCCTCCTAAACACTGGTGACACCACTAAGCCCTGTTTGACGGCAGCGACTTTGGTCAACAAGGAAACCTGGGCAAACTTCCACTATGGAAATACCTTCATTGGCGTGTCTACCAAGAGTTACAGGGCCCGCTGGGCATGATGAAAGAAACTTAGAATCACATTTGCCGTGTTCAAAGCTGGAATGGCTCAAGGTGGAGCCCACGTGGCTGCCAGGAAGGAACTCTGCCAACCTGGAGGTGGTGAGACAAGACCATAAGCCTGGCTTCCAGCTTTGTGCTTTCCTGGTGTTTAGCTTCTTCCTCTTGGTCTGCAATAATGATGCTAAGAGGGGCAAAGGACTTAAACGGGAGCTTTTCAAGGGAGGAAATCCAAATGGCCAACAGACACTTGCGAAAATGCTCAGGATCACTAGCCGTCAGGGGAATGCAAATCAAAATCACAAGGAGGTTTAACTTCACTCCAATTAGAATGGCTCTCATACAGAAATCAACAAACAAAAGTTGGCGAGGATGTGGGGGAAAAGGCACCCTGATCCATTGTTGGTGGGAATGTAAACTGGTGCAACCACTAAGGAAGACAGTACAGAGGTAGCTCAGAAATCTGAATATAGACCTTCATACAACCCAGCCATCCCACTCCTGGGAATTTACCCAAACCAAAAGAGATCAGTACATGAAAGAGATGTCTCCACCCCCATGTTCATCGCAGCACAATTCACAAAAGCTAAGATATGGAATCAACCAGATGTCCATCAACTGTTGAGTGGATAAAGAAATTGTGGGATCTGTACACTATGGAGTAGTACTCAGCTGTGAAAAACAAAAACAAAAAAACGAAATTCTGTGTTTTCCAACAAGATGGTCACAACTGGAAACCATTATACTTAGTGAAATAAGCCAGTCCCAAAAAGACTAATACCATATGTTTTCCCTGATCCGATACAACTAACAGAATACCTGAAATGTACTGTATTCTAGCGAAATAGTCATTTGGACAATGGATTTTTTTTATAGCCCTTGTCTCTTCCACTCGGGAACAATCTTTTGTTTAGTCTAGCTTGTTTTGTTTTCTTGTCTTCCTCTTCATGCTATTTGCTGAACTCCTCTACTTAGAGTACAGCTCACTATAAGATCATTATGTAAACTGATGATAGGTCATCCCAAAAATTAGGAATGGGAATCGGGGTGGGGTGGGGATTGGAATGTGGGCAGGAGGAAGGGGAAGCCCCACTTGCTCCTAAAGCTGTATATATGAAATATATGAAACTTGTATAACTTAAATAAGAAATAAAGAAAAAAGAATAAAAAAGAGGGGTAGTGATCTAGTTTGGCATTTGTGGAGCTCTTCTGATGTTCCTGCTACACTCTCACCCAGGGCACCCTCCTGCGTCTCACGGAGCCCTGCAGTGGGTAGCAAAGATTTTATGACCTTGTTTTTAGAGAGAAAAGCCCCTCGGAGAATAGAGCAGGCGAGCTCTGTTGTCCTTTCCAGCTCTTAACATCTGCGGGTCCGTGGGTTTAAAAACACTCTCCAGTTTGCCCTAACGGCATTGGCAACCTCCCAGCCTGGCTGCTCCATGCGGACCCTGTGCTTGTGTGCACACAAAGTGACTTATTTGTACCCGGTGGTTGACTGACTAAGGTCCAGTCCTTGTATCCGAATGGTGATGGAATACACGCTGCACCCAGGAGAAGTCCCGGAGAGCCCGGTCCTTGAATAGCGCACTTAGCTCCCTGCTTGCACTTCACAGTGGCATCACCCTGTTCTTTCAGCATCTTTCAGAGGATCTTATTATTTGAATTAAAGTTCATTGACCAACCTCAAGGGAAAACAAAGAAATCATCAACTCCCTTGTTTGTTCCCACACCTTCAAAATTGTCTTGACAATGGTTAAGTGACCAACTCATCAGAAATAGGATTTGTGTCATAAACAGCTCAAAACGAGAGTGTTGAAATGCATGTTCTACCACCTTAGTGCTCTGGAAAAAGCTAGGGCTTGTTCCTTTCCCAGCTGTCTCCAAACTGTAATGTTTAAGCTTGGAATTGGGGGCAACCACAGCAAAGCACTCTCTGCCTTGAGCCTGGCACAGGCTCCATGGTGTGACCAACGGGAGACGGAGTGCCCAGCAGAGCTACTGCATGGCTACACTTCACGGCAGCACCCTCCCTGGTCAATAGAGAAAATAAAGGACAGACAGAGTGGGCTGCCACAGCAGCTGACCTGCCCCGTGGGATGCCAGCCTCCCATGCTGAAGGACCTAGGTTTGAATCCTGGCTCCTCTTCCAAATCCAGCTTCCTGCTGATGCACGCCCTGGGAGGCAGCAAGTAATGGTTTGAGTACTGGGGTCTCTGCCACCCACATGCAAGACCCCAGTTGAGTTCTGGGCTCCTGACAGATGGACATTCTCTCTCTCTCTCTCTCTCTCTCTCTCTCTCTCCTCCCACCCACTTCCCACCCACCCCCAGGAGTGGCTTAGCCCGCTGGGCCACAGCACCAGCCCCAAGGGCCCAGTCTTGATCCCAGTGGTGTCAGGCAACACATTTTGTTTGTTCAAAGCTCTACTGAGTGAGTGAAGTCTTCTTCACATTGATTTGTTCCCTCCCCCCTTTAACTGTTTAACCTCCATTGAACAAGGTTCTGACATGTGACCGCCCTTCACTTTGAGACTTTGTGCCGATAACTCGTGATCTCGGGCCTCCTGCCTGCTGTAAAAGGACCGTCCAGTCCCTGAACACTGCAGGCCCCTCGCTGGGCACAGGCGATGACCTCTGAAGATTCCTAGGCCACACAGAGCCTGGCCGGAGCACAGGATGGTTGAGCCATCTTCCATTTCTTGAGACCAGACTTTTATTCTCATCCCGAGGTTGGCCCGGGGCTCCCTCCCTCCCAGCAATCACATCCATCGGTGGTTGACAGTTGCGTAAACGCACCTGCAATACCTACCTGTGCCTTCCTCCCCAGGGACCCGTGCTTGCCTAGGGCAGCCAAACCCTGGCCTGTTCACGGTGTTTCTGATGGTGTTCATTTCCACTGCACCATGTCACCACAGCTGTTCACAGGCAAACCACGAGTTTAAAAATTTGATCTTAGGGCCAGCGCCGTGGCTCACTAGGCTAATCCTCCACCTTGCGGCACCAGCACACCTGGTTCTAGTCCCGGTCGGGGCACCGGATTCTGTCCCGGTTGCCCCTCTTCCAGGCCAGCTCTCTGCTGTGGCCCGGGAGTGCAGTGGAGGATGGCCCAAGTCCTTGGGCCCTGCACCCCATGGGAGACCAGGAGAAGCACCTGGCTCCTGCCATCGGATCAGCGCGGTGCGCCGGCCGCAGCGCGCCAACCGCGGCGGCCATTGGAGGGCGAACCAACGGCAAAGGAAGACCTTTCTCTCTGTCTCTCTCTCTCTCACTGTCCACTCTGCCTGTCAAAAAAAAAAAAAAATTGATCTTAGGAAATTTCAGGTAGGTTTTTCCCTGGTCCTGTTTTTCTGCCACACTCTGTCCCACTACTACCACCTTTAATTTACATGGCTTTAATGGCAGGGCTTATGTTTTATACCAGGGCTGCTGTGTGGTTTCCTGATTGCTCAGAGCCAATGAAGCTGAAATCCAGCCTCCGTGCTGCCCTTTGGCCCTCTGCAGACCCTGTGTGCTGGCCCTGGGCTGCTTCTGTCCAATACAAAGAATGTCTTTCCTTAACTCGCACGTTAGGGATTTTGTATACTAGAGGCGACCCCAACAGCAGGGCACAGTGGAGCTTCAGAAGACTAGAGAGAAGCCACACAGTCAGCCCAAAGAGGCGACAGTTTTTGATAAAATATCCGGAGAGTGGAAGTACTTAGAATCAGACACAGAATCACCCTCTCCCCTCCTCCTCTCCCGTCTTGCATCCAAGAAACAACCACATCCAGGCCTCTTATTTCTGCTGCTTCAAATATTTCTTCCTTTCTTCTAGATCAGATGTTACACCGGGGTTTCGTGATGACTTCTTTGCTTTCGGGAGGTCATCTGTTGAGTTGTCATTAGGATGAGGAAGATTGAATTCTCTCGGCTGTCACCTGAACCATGCACAGGCTTTGCACTCCCCAGGGTCCAGGGTTTAGCCATCACCATGAGCACTTAAAGCTGCAGCATTGGAATCATTTAATCCAATTGCATATTGCACACGCCTGAACCAAATAGGACTTGGCTTCTGTCTTTTCTCTCGTATGACTTACTTCCCTATTGTTGACATCAGCCTTGGCTTCCATGTGCTTATTTTGAGCTTCTCCTGGGAATTTCAAAACGCCCTGGCAGGTCTGTCACTGTCCTCACCTAGCACATCATCATCTGCTCTTCTTTCCTACTTAGGAGTGAGCCTCTCAGAGACAGGCTGGGGGCGCCCGGGAAGGGTAGGTGGCCCTCAGAGACCCTTATCCCCGAGCTGGCTGTGTAGGAGGTGAGCCCCTGCCCAGCCAGATTCAGTAACAGCCAGTCTTTTCTGAGGCCCAGTTCAGTTTCTCCAGGAAAAGCCCCCATCCCTTGGACTGAGTGCAGGTGTGCAGTAGAGGCCTGGGACATGCAGCCTAGGGCCAGCCAGGGACAGGGGTGCCTGGTGGGGAGGAGGGGAACACCTCCCAGTCTGGCGTATTGGCTCCTTGGGTTCCGTTCCCCTCCCCTGCGCCGTGCGCAGTGTGGCTGAGTTCCAAGTCCCATTGGTTTAGCTACTCCAAGACAAACCCTTTGTTGCTTCTGGATATGAGTAGTAGTATCACACGCCAAGTTCATTTTCATATCTTTGTGATAATGCCTTTCTTCCCAGGATTTCCTTTCAGTGGGTGCTTCAGCAACACATTGACTAAATTATTCAGAGAACTTTAGCCAGGCCCCTGCACAGGGAGACAGGCAAACTCATGGTGTGTTCCACATTTTAAAGAAAGAGGTTGGAGTGAACCAAAGACCTAAAGTTATTCTAAAATTACAAAGCTCTAAGAAGAAAGCGTGGACAAATGTGGCATGACATTGGATTTGGCAATGGCTTCTTAAATATGACACCAAAAACACAAAAGCAAAAAGGGATGGGGTGGACTTCCTCAAAATTAAAAACATCTATTCCTCAAAGAACACAGTCAACAGAATGAAGAGGCAATCCACAGAATGGGAGGAAAGGTTTGCTAATCAAATATCTGGTAAGCAATTGCTATCCAGACTACATAAAGAACTCCTGCAACTTAACTACAAGCAACAAAACCAAACAACCCGATTAAAACTTGGACAAAGGGCTTGAACAGACATTCTCCAAAGATGATTTGCACATGGCCAACGTGTACATGAAGGGATGCCCCACATCAGGAGTCATTAGGGAGATGCAAACCAAAACCACGGTGAGACATCATTGCACTGCCATGAGGATGGCTATTATCAAAACAGAAACAAAGACAAAACACAACCCTAGAATAAGGGTTGATAAGGACATGGAAAAATGGAACACTTGTGCATTGCTGGTGAGAATGTTAAGTGGCGTAGACACAACGGGAAATGACACAGTGGGGGAATGGATGGTTAGCCCAGTGGTTAAGACAG
This sequence comes from Lepus europaeus, assembly GCF_033115175.1. Taxonomy (NCBI): domain Eukaryota; kingdom Metazoa; phylum Chordata; class Mammalia; order Lagomorpha; family Leporidae; genus Lepus; species Lepus europaeus. The sequence continues at coordinate 166,154,300 of NC_084829.1, read as the reverse complement.
CTTGCAATGCACATCAGAACAACCTGGGCTCAGTCGTCACCTCTGGCTCCCAACTCCAGCTTCCCACCGCAGTAGATCCTGGGAGACAGCGTTGATGCCTCCAATGTTGACACCAGTGTTGGAGATCTGGATCGAGTTCTCAGCTCCTGGTTTCAGCCTTGGCCCAATCCCAGCTCTTGTGGGCATTTGGATAGTAAATCAGCAGATGAGAGTTCTGCCCATCTCTCTCTCTCTCTCTCTCTCTCTCTCTCTCTCTCTCTCCCTCTCTCCCTCTCCCTCTCCCTCTCCCTCTTTCTCTTTCCCCTCCCCTATCTGCTTCTCAAATAAAATAAAATAATTTTCTAATAGCCATTAGCCAGATGTATAAAAAACAGAAAAGAAAGAAAATAGTTTGGTGGTTCCTACAAAAGAGTTGACGGAGAATTACCTTCTGATGCAGCGTTCCACTTCTGGCTATACCCCCCGAGGAAGGGAAGCAGGGACAAGAAAAGGAGTTTGTACAGCAGGCGCAGCAAAGGGCAGCAGCCACTCAAGTGCCCCTCAGTAGATGAACCGTGGTCTGTATGGACAGTGTACCCCTCGGTAGATGAACCGTGGTCTGTATGGACAGTGTACCCCTCGGTAGATGAACCGTGGTCTGTATGGACAATGTGCCCCTCGGTAGATGAACCGTGGTCTGTATGGACAGTGTACCCCTCAGTAGATGAACCGTGGTCTGTATGGACAATGTGCCCCTCGGTAGATGAACCGTGGTCTGTGTGGACAGTGTATCCCTCGGTAGATGAACCGTGGTCTGTATGGACAGTGTACCCCTCGGTAGATGAACAGTGGTCTATATGGACAGTGTACCCCTCGGTAGATGAACAGTGGTCTATATGGACAGTGTACCCCTCGGTAGATGAACCGTGGTCTGTATGAACAGTGTACCCCTCAGTAGATGAACCATGGTCTATATGAACAATGGCCAATCTTCAGCCTTAGGAAGGAAGGAAGTTCTTACAGAAGCTATGGTGTGGATGACTCTTGAGAATACTGTGCTAAGTGACATGAGCCAGTGGGAAACAAAGACAAGGACTATGAGACTCTGCTCACACGCCGTGCCTGCCTGTGCGGAAGCTGGAAGCAGCATGCAGGTTTTCAGGGAGTGCGGGGAGTGGTAGGGAGTTAGTGTTGGATCACAGGTGTTTCGGAGACGATGGTGGAGACGGCTGAACACCGTAGATGTACTTAGTGCCACGGAACCCAGGACTTTAGAATGGTTGCTTTGGTAAATTTTATGCTATGCAAATCTTAATAAGGTTTTAAAATTATTTTTTAAAAATCAAATATAATCATCTAAAATAAAAGTTTGTGCTTCCCCGATACTGCATTTCACAGAATCGTGTTTGGCTCCTCCTCTCCCTTACGGTTCTTCAAGGCAGAGTTCTCTCTGTCAACACCCACCTCCTTGGTTTTCCTATAGGCAAGGAAAAAGAGCAGTCCTCATCTCTCCCTGGGGCCTCACACTCTATCCCTCTTCAAACGGTCCCTGGTGTGCTCCTCTGAGTCCCGCCCATGGCCCCAGGTTCTACTGAAACTCCTCCCACACTCACTAATGATGCCCGTCTTCCAATCTACTGTCTCTGCCTCCAGTCTGATGCTGGGAACCCTGCTTCTTGCAAATGTTACAGTTGTTTCTGTCTTCCTAGTAAATTCCAAGGCTGCCCTGCACTCAGTTTCAGGCCCCCTCAACGACTCCCACCTCCCTGGGAAGTCCGGGTGGCCCGAGCACAACCCAGGAGCACCCTCTCCACGCAGCCCCTCGGCAGGTCTGTGCAGATGCAGGGGTAAAGGGAGAAGAAGGTGTTGTGAAGCTCCTATCATGAGTTCCACAACCAAGTCAGCTTCACAAATCACTCGAGTGCCGTGGTGTGGAGACTCCCAGCCCAGGCTGCACCTGCTGAATGGCCCAGCGCTCAGCAGGCACCTGCTGTGTGCAGTCTCTGCAGGCCCCAGGCTGGGAGGCAGGGCTCAAGCCCCAGCAGCTGGGGCTTCATCCAGGGTGCACTCCCAGGCTTGGGCTCGTGCTAGGTTGTTCTGGTAGAGCGCTTGTCTTCATCCTCGGCTGTGGCACCACAGCCAAAGCAGGGCCTTCCAAGGGAGATAAGCTGGGGTTAGCAGTGCCCTGGACTCCCAGGCGTGGCGAAGAGAAAGGGAGCTAAACTTCCGGTGCAACAGAGGGGTCCCGCCGAGCCACTTGATCTGTCTTCCAAGCTGTGACACACTGAAGGAGGCTCAGCGCACACATGTGTGAATGCATGCATGTGAGCATGTATTGTGCATGTGTGTGAGTGTATGTGTGAGCGTGTTGTGTGCGTACATATGTGTATGTGTGAGCACACATGTATGTGTGTGTTGTATAGGTGTGTATATGTATATGTGTGTACATGAGAGCATATGAATGTGAGTATGCACACGTATCAGAGTGTATATTAGGCTTGAATATGCATTGTGTGTGCATGTGTGTATGTTGTATGTGTGCACATGTGTGTATCCATCCATGCATATGTGCATGCATGTGAATATGCATTATTTGTGTGTGTGGTGTAGATGTGTGTATGTATATATACGTCCATATGTGAATGTCTGTCTGTGAATGTGTGTGAGGGTGTACATGTATGTTGAGTGAGCATGTGTGTGCGCATGGGAATTAATGCGTGTGTGTGTGTGTGTGCCTCTTCTCCTTCCTCCTCTTCATTCCCGTGGAATGTATCATTTTCCTCCAGGGAAATGTGCTCCTTCCACTGACTCAAAACACAGCATTGCAGCAGTGTCCCGCCAGCACAAGACATCACAACAGTCGGGGGAGACCTCTCAGAGCGCCGGCTCAGAGGTTGAGTCGCACAGCTGGGGCACGTGCAGCTTCTGCTGGCTGACTTTCGAGTGCACGGGCAGTGTGTGGTTCCGGGATGAATGTTTTGATTTTACTGTGAAACATTTAGAGCCCTGATTTTTGTCAGTGCAGAAATGATTGCTTATCCCAGAGTCACCCGTCGTCTGTCTGTCCCTGAGCTCACCTGTCCAGTGTGAGGAAGGGCACAGGCTGGCTACGGCACTTAAAGCCTCAGGAATGTCCCAGGCATGGCCACCACCTGCTGGCCAATGGGCACTTGCTCCATGTCATCCTTCCTTAGCTGTCCACTGTGGTCACCCGTCTCCTCCTCTTGAGCTCACTGCCCTATCCTGGCTACCCAGTGGGCCTGGCCTCCAGCCAAGGGCATGACAGTCCAGCCCTGCCCAGCTCATGCCCTGGAGTTCACCCAGGCTCTGTCTGTTGAGCAGAGCTTTGCAGAATTGGAAAAGGAAGAACCTGGGCACCCACAGCCACTTGGCTGGGGAAGGCGGGCGTGTCCTGTTGCCCTAGCCCCAGAGTGGCGCCCTTTGCATATGCACACACACACAGCTGCACGCACACACACACAGCCACACACATGCTCACACACAGCCACGCACACACACAGCCACGCACACGCTCACACACATCATGCACACACACATTCTTCTGCACCCCTGGGTCGGGACTGGGTGACAGGTGGCAGCCGCTTCGTATGCAGGGTGCTCCCGCCCCTCCAACCTTAGGCACTGGGGTAGAATCCAGGCTGTCTCACAGTGTCTCTCACTGTCAGCTACAGGGATCTTTTCCCCAGGCTCAAAGGTCCCCTTTGCAACTCTGATCCCGTTTCTCCTGCTCTGCCAGAGACCCACATGTGACCGAAACTCATCCTTGATCCTCTGCAGATTCCACCCCTGGAGGCTCCCTTGTGCCCTGAGAAGTGGGATACCTGGCTCCCACTCCCGTCCCCCATGTTACGACCCACAACTTACCAACCTTCCGTTCGCTTCCACCTGCAGCCTCCATGGTGGGATTCCAATCGGTGGCCATTCCTCTTGCTTGAGAAAGGCTGGCTTTGGTCTTGGATCCGGCATCAGGGAAATGCTCTGTGATGCTGGAAGGAAGTGCGTGGTCACACACACCAGGGCTGGAGGACTGTGGCTTCAGCAACAGCAAGCCTGTGACGAGGCTGACTCCTGGCACCCTGCTCTGTGGCTCTGCACGGGTCAGGGCAGCAGAAAAGGGGGAATCCTGACTGCCCACTGCGGCTTGGTTCCGTGTGGGAGGCGTGTGATGGGAGTCGTCTGGTGCTGCTCTGGAGTTATCAGAACACGAGTCCCAGACGGCTCACTCCTTGTGACGTCCCTGCTGTTTGCACGCAACAGGAAGCTCCTCCCAGTGCCTTGCTGATGATGTCAGGTGCTGGTGTTGTGCCCGGTACAGTCCCCGCACGAGGACAGGGTATGTGTGCATTGCAGCCCGTCGACGTGGCCTCGGAATATTCTGCGATCTCAGGGGACATAGTTCAATCCGAATTATTTATTATGCCCCAGAGACCTCAGGCCAGTAAGACATTCAGGTGTCTGCACGGGACTCAGGAGGCGTCTGCCAGGTGCTTGGCGCATGGTCTCCCCTCTGAGCTTCTGTGACGTCCGCTTTCTTCTGTCAGTTGTGCAGAGATCTGCAAACGCCGCTTCGTAGCCACGTGCGGTCACCATGCAGAAGTCCTGTGTCGCCGTGGAGAGGCCTGGATCCAACCTTTCCCAGAGCACTGACATCCGGTGCTTCTACCTGGGCTTGCGCTGATGCCCCTCCCCGGCAGTCAGACCTTCTCACCCATCCAGGCTGCCTCTCCTCGGTCCGCGCTGGGCGCCACAGCTCAGAGCCAGCTCTTTGGATGGCTGCACAGGAGCTTCCTGTCTGACCACCCCCTTCAAGGCCAGCCAACCTCCTTGGCACTCCTGTGATGAGGGACTACCCTGCTCCTTCCCTCTGTCTGAATTATACCCTGTATCACCTTAGGAATATGTATATTTTAAATTTCTTGTGGTCAGTCCGTGTGGAAGTGGACATACTATCTCTTCAAGGCAGCTCACTGGCAGAGCGTCCCCACCTGTCCCCTCCTAGGCCACCTGCAGCCGCTGCTCCTGGGAGTTCATGCTGCACTGCCCTGGGGTGTGTGCTCTGCCAACCAGGGGCCGTCCCCCAGGACCCCCCAGGCCAAGGCCAGCCCTCCTTCATTGCTTATGGCTTCACCGCGACCCTGGGACCCTGAGTGGCTCTCAGGCTGTGTCTGTCAAAACGATGGGATGACGCTGTGCACTGCTCTCAATCACAGAAATTCCCAAGGCCAGGGGCCATTTCCATTGCATCATCGAAACCCCAGTCCATCTCTCCCCCTCGCTAGAAAGCATTTCAGATTGCAAAGGGGACATATGAATCATCCCAATTCATTCTTCAGCAAAGGGAAAACCTTCCCCATGCTTTAGTTTTGTGCCTGTGTTTATTGGAACAAATTCTTTGCAATAGTGGAAAAGCAAACTGACCCGTCACTTTGGTATTCCAGAGTTTTCTGTTCTCACCAGTGGATGTCCGGCGGTCTAGTAGTGCTTTCCAGTTGGGCAAAGAGCTGCTGTCTGACTCTTCCATCCTCACTCCCGATGGAACATTCTAGATGAAGTCAATCTCAACAAGCCAACAGTGGCAGCAGGCACACATCCTAGGCTCTGAGTGTTCTGTCCACCACTCCTCCCCAAACGCTACCCCCAGGCAGGTCAATATCATCCTCACAGCAGCATCCAGCCCAGCGATGAGCCCTGCTAGATGCCAGCCCTGCCCCATGAAGCACACGCTAGCCTGCCCACCTCTCTTGACTTCTACTCCTTTTGCCCCGAAACCCATAATTGCACCTGTGCCGCTAGCTACAAGCCCTTGGGCGCAGACCAGTGGTGAGGAGAGACAAAGGACACTAAACACCTGCAAGTGTGTCGCCCAGCAGGGGTCCAGCTGCTAACCAACCGTCTCTACAGGGTAGATGGGAACTGGCCAGCACATGGCCGCATGCCAGCATTCATGCCATAGCATTTTACAGACAGATCTGTGTGTGGGTGGGTCTGTGTGTGTGTGTGTGGGGGTATCTGTGTGTGTGTGGGTCTGTGTTTGTGCATGTGTGGGTCTGTGTGGGTCTGTGTGAGGGGGTCTGTGTGTATATGAGTCTGGGGGGGGCTGTGTGTGTATGGATTTGTGTGTGTGTGTAGGTTTGTATGTGGGTCTGTGCGTATGTGGGTCTGTGTGTGGGGGGGTTTGTGTGTGGGCCTGTATGTGGATATGTGCATGTGTGGGTTTGTGTGTGTGTTTCTGTGTGTGGATCTGTGGGGGGGTTGTGTATGGATCTGGGGGGGTTGTGTGTGGGTCTGTGTGTATGTGGGTCTGTGTGTGTGTGGGTTTGTGCATGTGTGGGTCTGTGCATGTGTGGATCTGTGTGTATGCGGGTCTGTGTGTGTGTGGGTTTGTGTGTATGTGGGTCTGTGTGTGTGTGGGTTTGTGTGTGGGTCTGTGTGTATGTAGATTGTATGTGTGGATCTGTGAGTGTGTGGGTTTGTGTGTGGGTCTGTGTGTATGTAGATTGTATGTGTGGATCTGTGAGTGTGTGGGTCTGTGTGTATGTGGGTCTGTGTGTGTGTGGGTTTGTGTGTGGGTCTGTGTGTAAGTGGGTCTGTGCATGTGTGGATCTGTGTGTGTGGATCTGTGTGTGTGGGGGTCTGTGTGTATGTGGATCTGTGAGTGTGTGGGTCTGTGTGTATGTGGGTCTGTGTGTGTGTGGGTTTGTGTGTGGGTCTGTGTGTAAGTGGGTCTGTGCATGTGTGGATCTGTGTGTGTGTGGGTCTGTGTGTGTGTGGATCTGTGTGTGTGGGTCTGTGTGTATGTGGATCTGTGTGTGTGTGGGTTTGCGTGTGGGTCTGTGCGTGTGTGGGTCTGTGTGTGTGTGGGTTTGTGTGTGGGTCTGTGTGTAAGTGGGTCTGTGCATGTGTGGATCCGTGTGTGTGTGGGTCTGTGTGTGTGTGAATCTGTGTGTGTGGGGGTCTGTGTGTATGTGGATCTGTGTGTGTGTGGGTCTGTGCATGTGTGGGTCTGTGTGTAAGTGGGTTTGTGTGTGGGTCTGTGTGTAAGTGGGTCTGTGCATGTGTGGATCCGTTTGTGTGTGGGTCTGTGTGTGTGTGAATCTGTGTGTGTGTGGGTCTGTGTGTATGTGGATCTGTGTGTGTGTGGGTTTGCGTGTGGGTCTGTGTGTATGTGGGTCTGTGTGTGTGGATCTGTGAGTGTGTGGGTCTGTGTGTAAGTGGGTCTGTGTGTGTGTGGGTCTTTGTGTAAGTGGGTCTGTGCGTGTGTGGATCTGTGTGTGTGTGTATCTGTGTGTGAGTGGGTCTGTGTGTATGTGGGTCTGTGTGTATGTGGGTTTGTGGGTGGGTCTGTGTGTATGTAGATTGTGTGTGTGGATCTGTGAGTGTGTGGGTCTGTGTGTAAGTGGGTCTGTGTGTGTGGGTTTGTGTGTGGGTCTGTGTGTATGTGGATCTGTGTGTATGTGGGTTTGTGGGTGGGTCTGTGTGTATGTAGATTGTGTGTGTGGATCTGTGAGTGTGTGGGTCTGTGTGTAAGTGGGTCTGTGCATGTGTGGTTCTGTGTGTATGTGGATCTGTGTGTGGGGGGGTCTGTGTATGTGGGTCTGTGTGTGTGGATCTGTGTGTGTGGGTCTGTGCGTGTGTGGGTCTGTGTATGTGGGTCTGTGTGTGTGTGGGTCTGTGTGTATGTAGATTGTGTGTGGGGGTCTGTGCGTGTGTGGGTCTGTGTGTGTGTGTATCTGTGTGTGTAGGTCTGTGTGTATGTGGGTCTGTGTGTGTGGATCTGTGTGTGTGTGGGTTTGTGTGTGGGTCTGTGTGTATGTGGGTCTGTGTATGTGGGTCTGTGTGTATGTGGGTCTGTGGGTTTGTGTGTGGGTCTGTGTGTATGTGGGTCTGTGTGTGTGGGTCTGTGCATGTGTGGGTCTGTGTGTATGTGGATCTGTGTGTGTGTGGGTTTGTGTGTGGATCTGTGTGTGTGTGGGTCTGTGTGTATGTAGATTGTGTGTGTGGGTCTGTGCGTGTGTGGGTCTGTGTATGTGGGTCTGTGTGTGTGTGGGTCTGTGTGTATGTAGATTGTGTGGGGGGGTCTGTGAGTGTGTGGGTCTGTGTGTAAGTGGGTCTGTGCATGTGTGGTTCTGTGTGTATGTGGGTCTGTGTGTAAGTGGGTCTGTGTGTATGTGGGTCTGTGTGTAAGTGGATCTGTGTGTGTGTGGGTTTGTGTGTGGGTCTGTGTGTATGTGGGTCTGTGTATGTGGGTCTGTGTGTATGTGGGTCTGTGGGTTTGTGTGTGGGTCTGTGTGTATGTGGGTCTGTGTGTGTGGGTCTGTGCATGTGTGGGTCTGTGTGTATGTGGGTCTGTGTGTGTGTGGGTTTGTGTGTGGATCTGTGTGTGTGTGGGTCTGTGTGTATGTAGATTGTGTGTGTGGGTCTGTGCGTGTGTGGGTCTGTGCGTGTGTGGGTCTGTGCGTGTGTGGGTCTGTGTGTATGTGGGTTTGTGGGTGGGTCTGTGTGTATGTAGATTGTGTGTGTGGATCTGTGAGTGTGTGGGTCTGTGTGTAAGTGGGTCTGTGCATGTGTGGTTCTGTGTGTATGTGGATCTGTGTGTGTGTGGGTTTGTGTGTGGGTCTGTGTGTATGTGGGTCTGTGTGTAAGTGGATCTGTGCGTGCGTGGGTCTGTGCGTATGCCCCATATTGTGTGGAGAGTGTGCCTGCTCCATCTGTAATGGGGCGAGAGGGCCCCACATGGAGGGCAGGGGGCCTGGTCACAGGTTCTCACCTCTGCGCGTGGTCCACCAAGACGGAGACGTCCAGGGAGAGCCCAGCTGGGACGGGTGCGGGCAGCCGTTCGCCGTCCGTCACTAACACGCAGTCCTTGTTCTCTCAGCCAGCTGCCTCCCCTGCACACTTAGAGGTGGGAGCAGAGGAGCCGCCCTGCTGGCGCTGCGAAGCCGGACGGACCCCCAGGAGCAGATGAGCAATGACCCAGCAGAAGGAGCCCCGGACTCGTGCCACGCCACAGGTACCGGAATCCCGCTGCTTTGCCCGCCTGCCTGGGGACTGCGCCTTCCTGGCATCCCCGTGGTGCTGAGCTGGGACCTTGCGGACACCGTGGCAAGGATCCGCTGACTGAAAAGGAAATGGGGGTGCCAGGTGTTAGGGAGGGCCTGGGGGTGTAGACTCAACCGGACGTGAGGGTCTTGAAGCCTTGCATGTGGATATTTCCTCTTTGACTTTCTGAAGTTAGGTCCTGCACTTTCTTCATAAGAACGGCTGCCAGGTTGGCGATTTAGTGTCACAGAGGACAGCACCCAGGCTCGCCAACAAGCCGGTCTTTAGAATACAACACAGAGGTGCTGTTCTCTGCAGGGAAGGCGGCGATGGGACACGTGTGTGTGCTGTGTTGAGTGGGCGAACACGGACTTCTCAGCCGTCCCCTTTTGCATGCTCGAGAAAACTAGGCTCCGTGCACGGCCTGGGGAGGGTTCCGAGCGGTCAGAGTGCTCCTCAAGCAGCCTTGTCGGTCCAGGTTGAGTCCTGGTGATGTGACGGTTGGTCCTGGTCATCCAGTCAGGACCAAGAGATGGTCCCTATCCCCCTGGGGCTTACGTTCCACCTGGGGAGGCAGATGCTGAGCCAGCAAACAGGTGCTGTTGTTCCAGAAAGTGGTGGTGTGTGAAGACAAGCAAGCCAGGTGAGCGGCCAGCTAGCCCAGCGGAGTCCAGTGCTGCTGGTGACAGTCAGGGAAGGGCGTTCCCCACAGGGACAAGCACAAGTCTCTGCTGGCGCGCTCAGAGGCTGAGCGGAATGCAAGGTGGTCCAAACAGAGTGAGCCAGGGAAGGGTGGAGGTCAGCCCCGCGGAAGGAGCAGGAGCCTCTGTCCTCGGAGGCCGCAGGGCTTGCCCTCCAAGCTCTGAGGAATCCTGAGCGCATTGGGAGCCGAGTGAGGTGATGCGACGTGGAGCTTTGGAAGGACCCTGGGTCTGGGCTGCAGAGTGGCAGGGGAGTGAACGTAGCAGATGCCAGCGAGGCAGGGCAACGGCCGCAGCTCGGCCGTGGGGTTAGCAGCAGTGGCCTCCGGTGCATTGGCTGCGATGGGGAGTGCAAGAGAGGGAAGAGGGAAGCTTCCTCTGTTTGTTTCAAGTTTTCCCCAGGACCCCTTTGTTATGACGGAGCAGAGCAGGCAGAGTAGAGATTTGGGAACCAGAGACACTGAGAATCGTGTGCTGGGTGTGCTACGAGTGGGACTCAACCATCCATGCTAATGGCTCCGGGAAGAGCAAACTGTGGGCTTTTGCACAAACTGTGGGGTTTTGGGAGGGGACGGGTTTGAGCCAAAGGTGCGAGGCCATAGGGAGGTAGCTGGTGTGTGACATCATCGTACAGCACGCAATGTCCCAGGACGCAGATTCAACGCACAGCTAAGTGAGCCTCTGGATGGGAGAGGATCTGGGGACAAGGAGAGAGGAAGGAGCGGACACAGCAGGTGCACGTGACGCTTCCAGGACAAAGAGTGGGGCGACCCCTGACAGGGAGGTGAGGGTCAGGCGAGTTTGTTGGTTGTCTGGTGTCTTTGAATACAGTGTGGATTGTTTGCAACCCCTCAGCAACACAGTGCTTGTCTCAGCCAGGGAGAGTTCTGATTTGTAGGAAAAGACAACTTTTTTTTATTTTCAGCTTTGAGCACAGGAAAAAGGCTGCTTATCCTGGTATTCTTAAGCCCTCAAAGGAAAAGAGACTTCCGGAAGCTTCAGCAAGCATGTGTAAATATGTCAAGCTCAAAGCAGGTGTGGAAAGCAGTAAACACGCCCTTACGGGATGTGGTAGCCTCTGGCCATGTGTGGCTGTTGTAATTTAAGTCAGTTAAAACGCGGTGAGATTCAACCTTCAGTCTCTCTGTCACACCACGTGTTGCAGGTGCTCAACAGCATGTATGGGGAGTGGCTACCCTGGGAAGAGCTCAGGGCAGGGCTGTGCCCATCATCACCCCAAGGTCCCTTGGTCAGCACAGCTCTCGGTCCTAAAGGAAAGGAGGCTTAGCAAGGACAGGGAAGAGGTATTTGCTGAAAGGGTCCGCTGAGAAGAGACCCCTCCCCTCGGTCCTGAACGCAATGCAAGCAGAACACAGTGAAGAACTAGGAACTCCCCACTTCCCAGGCCCCCCCCCAGGACCTGGGGGGGCTCCAAGCCCCTGACTGCTACTCAGAGTTGCGAGAAGCAGCAAACCAAGCAGAAATCAGAGAAAGCAGACAGGTGCACGCATCACATCCCAGGTATACTCTCATTTCAATTCCGGTCTGCAGCTCAGAACACAATTTCCTTGGGACAGAGACTGTTTTGACTTACAGAGGCGCTCCGGGCCCCCACCAGCAGCAGCGTTGAGTGGTGGGAAGAGTTATTTTAACAGCTGGGGCAGGGGATGGGAGTTGAGGAGGCCCTTTGAGTCCTGGCTCAGGGCTGTGTCTGGGACTGCAGGCACCCCTGAGTGAGCTCCACAGAGAGCTCCATGAGCAGGGCCCTAACGAGGGGCTGGGGACCCTGAGCCCTTGGTTCTGAGCAGAGAAGGGCTTCGAGCAGGAGCAAGACCAGAGCAGGACTGGGGGCAGCTGCCGCGGCCAGGAGCAGCTGGGACCCCAATCAGGCGTCTGATCAGGGTTCAGCTAAGCTCACTGCAGGTTCTTCCCTCTACCAGCAACAGAATTCACAGGCGGAGGCGTAGAGAGGCTCGGGGCAGCCGGAGTTCTCTGGAGCAAAGCAAACGTGCAAGCTCAAGACCCAGGTTGTGCTTGAACTAAATAGCCAAAAATGCAGGAAGGCCCTCCAAAAGCCCCTCTTTAAGGAAATACTTCCAATGGCAAGAAATCCTGCAAAAGGAGAAACCCCACAACCAAGAAAAAGCCTTCCCTAAGGGAGAAGCCCCCTCCACGGGCCTAGGCCAACCCTTTTAGGCCCCAGATGCACTGGGGGTGACGTCTGAGGTGGAGCCCTATTGGATATTCAGGAGGAGGCGGGGCTGGGGAAGGGCTCTAGCACTGCCCATTCTCCTGCCCATTTTAGGAAGCGGCGGGAGTCTCAAGGCACCAGGTGCATGATGGGAGTGGACGTGCCACCATGGCATCCTGCGGCCATGTTGGAGATTTCCAGCTAGGTGGGCAACATTGGGGAATTTGCCCTTCCTGCTGCTCCAAGGGCTGGGGCTTGCTGGTGCATGGGAGCAGCGAACAAGGCTAAGCAGTCTAGACGGGCACTCCATCCCCGCCGCTGTGGGATCCCAGAGCCGTCCCGGGGCCCAGCTGAGAAAACCTTTTAGTGACTTGGGCTTTTTCTTCCTCTTCCCCAGCTGTTGCAGTGTGCATTTCTGAAAGCTTGTTCACCTCAGAGGCCCGTCCCTACGTTCATAGGATGGTTACTGTCCCCATGTTTCAGAGCTGTGTTGTCCGGAGGTGACCGGCCTCCCGGGCGGCCAGCGTTTCCTTTTCCTCTGAGTTCTTGGAGGAGCTGAGGGCAGGAAGTGCGGCAGCTTGGGATTTGGTCAATGCATTCTCTGTCTCGGCTATTGCACCTGCATGGTTATTGTAAACAATCTGTTCCTTTTCTTAAGATTTATTTATTTATTTGAATGTCAGAGTTACAGAGAGAGGAGAGGCAGAGAGAGACGGGGAGTGGGTAGAGGGGGAGAGAGAGAGAATTTTCATCCCTTGGTTAACTCTCCAGATGACTACAATGGCCAGGGCTGGGCCAGGCCGCAGTCAGGAGCCAAGAGCTTCTTCCGGTCTCCCGTGTCGGTGGCAGGGGCCCAGACACTGGGGCCATCTGCTGCTGCTTTCCCAGGCCATTAGCAGGGAGCTGGACAATCCCAGTTCTCGATGGATGGAGAGAGCACTTTGATTCTGAATGCACATGAATAAAATTCACATGTCTGCATTGATGGTTGTCTTCATCGTGCCCAGCCAATTGTAGCATTTCTAAAGTTATGGCATCTTTTCTAAAAACGGACTCCACAGTTTGCCTTTTATCAGCGTTATGTATCGCCTACACTGTAACAACCACCTGAAGAGCCAGTGTTGCCGCTCACTGGATTAAGCTGCTGCTTGGAATGCCCGCCTCCCCTAAGAGTGACAGTCCTGGCTGCTCCACTTGTGATCCAGCTTCCTGCTGATGTACCTGGGAGGACAGCAGATGATGGCCAAGTACTTGTGTTCCTGCCACCCACGTGGGAGACCTGGCTCCTGGCTGTGGTGGTTGCAGGCATTTGGGCAGTGAACCAATGGATGGAAGAGCTGTTTCTCCCTGCCTCTCCCTCTCTGTCTTTTTTGAAAGTAGCCATCTTGGGGCCAGCATTGTGACGTAGCATGTTAAGCTGCCATCTGTGATGCTGGCATCCGATATAGGTGTTGGTTCCTGTCCCAGCTGCTCCACTTCAGATCTAGCTCCCTGCTAATGGCCTGGGAAAACAGGGAAAGATGGTTCAAGTGTTTGGGCTCCTGTACCCACCTGGGAGACCAGGAAGAAGCTCCTGGCTCCTGGCTTTGGCCAGGCCTAGACCTGGCCATTGCAGCCATTTGAGGAGTAAACCAGTGGATGGAAGATTCTCTCTCTCTCTCTCTCCAAATAAATAAGTAAATCTTTAAAAAATAAATAAAAATAAAAAGTCATCTATCAAAAGAATTATAATCAAAAGCTATACGTGGCTAATTTTCCTGTTGAAGGTGTGCATCTTGTCAGTATATCCGACAGAGCACCCTTTGCTTACATCAAATTGTTTGAAGGATAATCTGGCCTTACCATTCCAACAAGGATTCTTTGAAGGCCCATTCTGCATTCAATGGTGTTGCAGGTGCGCGGAGTCTAAAACAGCATCTCCGGTTTAAAAGGGTTTATCTTAGAAAGCTTCCCAATAATCCCCTGGCCACTGCCTTGGTAGTTGTGGGTGGGACACTGGGGTCTGGGGAATTGAGAAGCAGCTCCCACTCCTTCCTGTCTGGAAAAATTACTCTTGGTGAGATAAAAGGTCTGGCCAGCCACACAGCTGAGGTGGTCTCTACCTGTTCTTAACCTCACCTGCTCTGGAGCAGAAAAACATGCATGCAAACCCCAGCAAGGGGTGCAGTAGCTTAGCCCACTCCTCAGCCGGTTGCTAGCGCCTCCTCAGCCTGCACAGAGCTGGGGCTGGCAGTGTGGCCAGCACACTGTGGGGACAAGGCTTACTTCTGGGGGCACATGGGGACAGTCAGGTTTGCTGCGAAGGGGACAGAACGGAGGGAAACTCCGTAGTTGCCAGGACCAGGTGTCTGGACTGTGGATGTCATGGAGGGTAGAATTTGCTTTTTTAGTTTTTAAAGTACGTTTTTCTCCCTTGACCAAAAAGCATGAGCTCATCATGAGATGTCTTCGTTTACCTGATTAGTGTTGCATCTCTGTGTGTTTATTTTCATCCCACTCCTCCCGTACGGAGCCGCAGAAAGGGGTATTTTCCTTGTGTTGAAACCTGTCAACAAAACCACATCCACGGGGTTTCGTCTTTGGGTGCTGGAGACATCGTGCCGGTTCTCTTCCCTCTTGGTGGCTCACGCTGGCGTGTTTGCAGGTTTTGTGGTAAGGGCCAGGACGCCTCTGACGGGGTACTGTGTGTGAACTCTGTTTGAACTGCTCTCAGAAAAGACTCCCTTAAAGAAATCCAAGGTTGTGGCAAAATTTGCATCCCTATTATTCTCGCTGAGTGGTTCCTGAGGTCACCTGGGGCGTGGAGTCCTCCGCTGCTCACTGGGTTGGGCCACGGGGCCTGGCGTTTGCTTCGTAGCTGAAATGGGCACCTCCTGTGCTCCCGTCTCTGACAGGGAGCACAGCCCATCCTTCCCTAGCCGCGGCCATTGTACTAGCCTGTTCATCTGGCTGTGGGCATTGTTCAAGGCCCGCGGCCAACAACTCCCACAGTTTGTGCTGGCCCCGAGCCTGGGAGCTTGAGCCAGTTCCCAAACGCACACAGAACCCCTCTGTTAGGACACCACATGCTGCTGTAGGTGACACCACCGCAGTGCATCTACCCCCGCCTTGGCGAATGTCTGCGAATGTGTTTGGGTGTGCCTGGCAGCCCTGACACCGTGTGGGGAGAGGAGGCGCGGGAGGCTGCCTTTCCTCCTGCCACCGATCGCCCGTCCATTCATCCCCTCATCCCCTCGCCGGCTTTCCTGCCTGCACAAGTCACACTCTCGCAGTGTGGCACCTGCCCTGGAGCACCCAGGGTGTGAAACTAGGAGAGATGGGCTACTGGCCACAGTCTGACTCTCAGCCCCACACCCTCCCGTAGCCTCCAGAGCGCCGAGGAGCAGCAGTGACAGGGACGGCTGCCCACAGAGCTCGGAGAGACAGGGGATGGACGGCCCCATGCAGGTCAGGTTGCAGTTTCTTGCTTTTGGTCCAACGTCAGGATTTACAGAGCACAGAGCAGGGACAGCAAGGTCTTTGCAGCCAGTTAACAGACGGGACATGGACTGCACATGCGAGAGTGGGATGTTTCTTACCTGCATTCTGACAGCCAGCGGCCACCCAGTCACTTCCCGTCTGAGCCCACTTCCAAGCTCCCTGGTGAAGCTCGGGCCGATTTTCCACCTGTGCTGGGCCTTGTCTGCCCTTGGCCAGCGTCGGGAGGAAAGTGCGTTCATGGCAGGGGTGAGTGACGAAGGCCACGCAGCCAGGGCTCAGCTCTGTGCTCTCCCCCTTGGGGCTGGACTCACAGAACCCTTGCACACCTGGGAGCCCTGGCGAGACCATGTGCGTGTTCAGGAGGGACAGGTAGAGGCCACAGCCACAGCTGTGTGCCTGGACCCCTGAGAAGAGCAGCCCCACTGGGGTCACCAAAGCTCAGGGTGGCGGTCTGTGTTCTGCCTCTCCTACTGCAAGGGTCATAGCTGTAGTGGGGGTGTCAGAGCCTCATGTGCACGGGGTTCTCGTGTGGATGAGCTCAGGAGAGAGACCACAGAGGTCCTCTTCATGTGGCATCTCCAGCAGAGGTGCTAGGCTGGCTCCTGGCGTGACCAGGGGTGTGGGTGGTGAGGGATGCTGTCCAGGCCACGTGTCAGAGATTAGAATCAAGCCCTCGGGGTGGGCGGTAAGGTCCTCTTTCAGGCGAGAAGCCCATTGACGTCAGCAGCCCGGGAACAAGGTCGGGCTTCATGTGAAGGTAACAGTGCTCGCTGTCAGAAGGAAACGGAGAGCAGCCAGGGTGTTTGCAGAAAATCACGCTGAAAACAGGAGCCTGCACAGCTTTCCTGGGCCGCCTATGGCACCCAGAGCTCGGCCTCTTAAAGCAGCCCTCTGCGGTCTCAGGGCGTGTTCCAGCCTCACCCAGCCCCGACCTGCAGGAGCACCACCCTCCAGGGCTTGGGGGAGAATGCAAACAGCCTCCAACAGCTGACCCAGCCCTGCCTCCCCCCTGCCCCTGCACCCCACGCTGCGACATCTGGTTCCAGGTGCCAAGCTGTTTCCCTGCACGCTGTCTTCTTGGTATCTTGTGGGGACCCCTCTAGCTGGGGGAGTTCTCCTACCTTTATATCAATACCAGGAATTCTTCAAGACTCTTCTCCCCTCCCTAGCCCTACTACACACACACACACACACAAGGATAGAAAGCCCCTCACCTTGTACCTTGTTCTAACACTGCTTGCTGCCCTGCTACCACTGCCATCTCACTCCCCTTCCAGGCTGGCTCACCTGGGGGCAGAAGCCGTCCTACTCACTTCTGTTCCCAGCACCTAGCACAGTGTCAGCACATGTTAGGAATTCAGCAGAGCAGTTTTGGGAGAGTAAAGAAAGAGGCCCAGTCCAACCGTGCCCTGCCCAGCGGCTCGCCTGTGCAGTGTCCTGAGAAACACAAAGAACAGTGACAGGGGTCAACGGTGCGGTTGGTTTTCTTGGCTCTGCACACGGAGGACAAAGGAAGCTCAGGCACCTGTGGCTTGTGGCCTCCCCAAGTCCATTGGATGGTGTCTGTCAGTCGGTGCCTGGACAAGCGGCTCTCCTGACAGCTCTGATATTTCCCCAGGAATGTTCTCCCAGGCGTTTGAAGTCAGATGTTCCTCTTTCTTTCTACAGAACAGTGGCTGCTTTACACCTGGTCTGTTTGTTTTGTGTCTCCGAGGCATTTTACTGAGTCGCTGTACCCTACCAGGGACAGAGAGTCCAGGATTACATGAAGGGTCTCCAATTTTGTCCTTTATATAACACTGGCTGGGTGGAGGTTCCGGGTATGCGACGACTTCCCTCAATATGAGAATAAGGTGGACAAGCTGGAATCACAGGCTCTTAGTTTCCATTCACCTGGACATTCTTCATTTTGCCTAGAGTTGTAAATTACAGTTTTGCCAGGTTTAAGACTGTTTGTAACATTTGTTTTTCTTCTCCCAGAACTTTGAATATATGGTCCCATTGCTTTCTGGCTTTTGGTGTTCTGTTCAGAAGTGAGCATTCAGCCTACTGGGATTCCTTGATGGTGCATCACTTTGCTTTTGCTTCTTTTGAGGTTTTCTCCTTTGGCTTTAGGCACTTTTATTATGATGTATATTTTTGAGTTAACCGTAGTTGTAGTAAATTAAGCTTCCTGGTTTTTTATTGTCTCTCAATAAATTTAGGAAGTCTCATCCATGTTTATTTTAGTTTTTTCATAATTATCGTTCTTTCTGTCATTGTGGTAGTTCCATTGTGTGTATTCCAGTGGCTTATGTGGCACCTGCATCAGTCCATTTCTCATTACTCTAACGAAATACTGGAGGCAGACTAACTTTATAAAGAAAAGACATTTATTTAGCTCATGGCTCTGTGGCACTGCCTTTGGTTGGCAGTGGTGAGGACAACATGGCAGATGGCAGGAACTCGTGTCAAAGATCACATTGAGACGAGGAAGCCGACAGCAGCGCGAGGGTCAGCTGCCTTCTACAATACCTCACGCTTGTGAGGGCTCAGATCCTGTTCCCCTCCGAGGGTAGCACCTCTCGTGACCTAGGGATCTCCTGGTAGGTTCCACCTCTCAAAGGTTCCACACCGTCTCTCAGCACTGCCCTAACACTGGCGATGAAGCTGCCAACACATGGACCACTGGGAAATATGTCCCAAACCACAGCAGCACCGCACTGTCTCTGAGGCTCCACTCGCTTTCTCTCGCTTCTTCGCTCTGTTCTTCAGCTGACGTAAGCTCTGTCAGCTGAGTTTCTCCATTCTTCCTCCTGCTGGTTCACTGCTATTGCTCAGCCCCCTCTGGTGAGTTTTTTATTTCAGTCATTATACTTTTCAACTCTAATTTCCGCTTGGCTCTTTTTCATAATCTCTCTTTCTTTATTGATGTTCCCTGCTTGATGCAACGTTGTCATCGTATCTTCCTTTACTTTGATCGTGTGTGTGCGCGTGTGTGTGTGTTTGGTTTTGTGAACATATTGATAACGGATGGTTTGGAATCTTCCGCTGTTAAATCTGACGTTTTTCTACTCTCACAGCACTTCCTGTTACCTGCCTGCCCTTCAGCTCTGCCCTGTTATATGGGGCAAGCTTTCCTGTTTCTTTACATTTCTTGTAATTTTGTTGTTGGATGTCGGGCATTTCAGATAATATAGCAATCCTGGGTCCTGGTCCTGCCTACCCTCAGGGACTGTGATTGCTATGTGCTTGTGCACTTGTTAGCTACCGGCTGGAATATTTTTGTGATACCTACCACACACACACACACACACACACGCCTGTAATGTTGCCCCTCAGGGAGGCACAGCTCTGTGTACAGTCACTCTGGGGTGAAATAGTGTTTCTTCTCTTTCCTTAACCACACAACAGCTGTTAAACCCCACTAATTGCCTTTCTGGCTGATTGCTCAATTATTTTCACCAGTGCCCCGGGGCATAAATTGCTGTAGAAACAAATTCAATTCTTTGAAGGAATTGTTTCCGAGGTCAGTTTTTGATATTTGTTCTGACCTTGTCAGAGGCCTCCTGCCAGCTGCCTCACTTCCTGGCCGCCTCCTGCAGGCTGGCCAGTCGGCCGTCCAGGCTGTGTCCTCTTTAGGGCCACAGATCTCTTCCCTGTCATCTTGCACCACCATCCTCACTGTTCTTGCGGATGTCCTCTGGGTTAAACTTCTCCAGACTCAGTGTCAAACACAGTCAGTTCCTCTGGGAAGAGGCCGCTCTGCCTCCCCGGGTCAGCAGGAAGCTCTCCGATGCTCCCGCCCTAGCCGTCCGAGGGGGAAACGGCGGTGGGATCTCAATATTTTGAGCAGCCGTATCCAAGGCAGAGTCTCCATTCTGTAGGTGGGGTTCGGGCAGAAGAGAGAGGCACCTCTCCACCAGGCTCACCTGGTACTTGGTCTCAGCTCCAGGCAGCTGCTGTTCCCAGAAAGAAAGCCCTCCACTGGACGCCGGGGGAGGAGCCCCGCGCTCTGGCTGCAGCCACCTGGGTAGAACGTCCCCTCTGCCGGCGTGGGGCCAGGCAGCCAGGGAGCAGAGTGGCCTCCTGTCTCAGTGCCCAGCCTCTTGCCTCTCCTCCCACATCTCGGCAGCTTTTCTTGAATCGCGTTTCTTCATCTGCTGTGTGCTCCGAGGACCATTTCCAGAAGTGCTAAGTGATTGTTTTCTTATAGTTTTCAACACTTTCACCGGGGAGCAAGTCCAAGGGGCTCCTCTCACTGCCGGGCAGGAAGTCGGTCTCTACATGACTCACGCAGCGTTAGGCATGCTGTTTGTCTTAGAGCAAAAAGTCTCCTTTATGTCTGCACACAGCAAAATTGTTCACTTCAGGGGAAGGCGTCAGAGAAACGTGGCTGTACAATAAATGCAATTTTCCATTGACTTCATTTTCAAATAACAGATTTATTCCTGGGGGGAAAATCCCATAATTGACTGCACTGAAGCTGTGGCCAATACGGGGGAAGGCCGTCAGCTGGTAAATGTCATGCTTCCAGGGAGCCGACGCTCTCAATGAGCAGTTTTTGCCTTATGTTTTGTAGCCTGATTTTGGTCTAATTCTGCATCTTCTCTTCACCATTAATGTTCCCTTCTCATCTATCCTCTGCCCCAGATATTTTAAAAATAAACAAAACAAAACCCTCCTGGGTGAGGGTTTTGACTCATCGAAGCTCACAGCTGAACAGGAACTTGGAGCTCCTGGCGTTCAGTCTCCCCTGGTTTTATAGATGAGGAAATGAAGTCCACAGGGGTGAGCAGGTTCCTTGTAATGGCTGAGCCGCGGGGCAGCCAAAGAGAGACAGAAGCAAGGAGAGGGAGAGAGAGAGACTGGCCGGGCCTGCCCCACCTGCTGCCTCGCTCTCACTGTGACAGGGCGCCAGGTGCAGCACCGTGGGCTCGTGCGGCCCGTGTGTGCCTCTGACCTCTGCTGTCGCGGTTCCGATGCTGGCTGGCTGCTCTCTGCCTCCTGGCTGGCAGCTTCTTACAGCTGAACACGGTGCTAAAGATGTCTGATTTTAGACACAAGAGTGATTTTAGGTGAAGTAAAAGGAGTCGCTCTTTCTCTGATGTTGTAAGTTTGTCTCTGCGTTTGATTGGCTTACCCTGAGGTCCACCTGTGCACTGCCCCGAGAGGGGACACTAGCCAGAGAGCAGGCTGGTGTCTGCTCTGGGCGCCTTGAATCAGGGACCGCTCACACGTGCACAGAAGTGTGCTGTGGTTTTTTGTGATGGTCAGTGTGTATTCAGTAAAAGTAAAACATTTGAGACCTAGAACATACTGTGGAAAATAAGTTTGCTTCCTAGAATGATGTGTTAACTGGGGTGGGGGTGGGGCAGCTGAAAATGTTCATGGGCACCGTGGGACCACTGGTATCATCGGAGGTCTGAAAGCTGCCTCCTGGAAGGCCCGTGGGTGTCTCGGTTGCTCACCTTCTTGCCTGAGGCTCACTGGCCACACAAAAGCTTAGAATGAGATGAATGTGATTGAAGAGAACACAGAGCCGCCCGTGTAGACTGGCAAGCACTGTTCAGACAGATCAGGGCCCCAAACCAACAACGGAACAGCCAACTCATGCTACGGGCTTTAAAATCATAGCATAAAGAGAACCAGGATGGCCACCTGGAGTATTATACTTGCCTCCTGTGCGCGTGCTACACAATTCAGAGCCGCTCCAAGTGCTTCGGTAAACGAATGATTCCATGTAGCGTTGCCCTGAGCCAAGCTTACACATCACCGATTCATACATTCAACACGGAAAACAAATAGGAGGACACAACTAGTTTTTAAAATATCCACAATTTAAAAATATCCACCGGGACTGATGCGTCTTTTAGGCTGCTGATGGTCATCTAGACCCGTCGTTTGCTGTCTGTGAGGTTATAAGGAGGAGGAGGGCCCCGTCCTGGGACATGTAAAACCCGGCAGGTGCGTGTCTGCGGTGCAGCCACCGTGGGCCTGGGGCCCCCTCCTGTCTATTAGACAACACTTTTCCTTGCTGTGCTTTTGCTCCAGGAGAAAAGCAAGCAAGGATCAAAATGACTACAAATGCAGAGCTAATCTTGTTAGTGCGAATTTTCTCGTGAGCACGAAATCTACTAAGCCTAGCAGGGTTTGTTTCTGCTGAAGAAATGCTTTCTGGCGGAGGGTGGGAGGGTGAGAGGCTGCGGCCAGCCGAAGGGCGGGGCCTGAGAGCTCCTGTGCACGCAGTGGGCAGACAGCACCCGGGCCAGCGACCCAGACTCTGAGCCAGCACAGCCAGGGTGAGCCGAAGTCGCCATGATGACGGCATCACTGTGCTACGAGGGCTGCCATGCCCTCCCCCACTGATGCAGGGAGGGGACAGTGCGTGCATGCTGACCCCTTTGCCCAGCCCCTCTCAGCAGAATCCCTGATCTGAATGCAACAAGAACTTAGCAGGCGCTGTTCCCCCATGAGGCTCCCCTCTCCCCAAGGCTGGGACCCACTGTCGCCTCTCCTGCAGGCAGGCCAGTCCGAGGTTGAGCAGAACTGAACCCATGCCCCCCTGCCCCCATCCTCACTCTCGCTGTCACACTGCCCTCTGCACTCACTGGCTCGAGGACCGGGTGTGTATCTGAGAGTTGGGCCACCACGAAGAAGGTGCTGTTTAAAATCAAATCTCGTGACCTAAAATTACTGAGCAGAAAAAGGGGTGTGTTCAAGAGCTGGTTCACGGAGGGCTCCTCAAGGTGCGCTGCGAGCTGCCTGCCCTTCGACTGCTTCGTTCAGCGCTCACGGAACGTGTGACGGACGCGATGGGAACGCACGCGCTCAGGAAGCGCTCGCTGAGTGCTGGGTTTTGAGCGTGGCAGCCCGAGCACGGTTCTGTGCACTTGGGGTTTATAACCCAGTGGCTGTGCTGGGAGCTGGGAGGGAAAGGCCCTGGCAGGAAGCCCCCGGCAGGGCGGCTGGTGCTGGAGGCTCCATCGGCAGAGGCCTCCTGAGGTCATCGCAGCTGAGGGCAGCAGGAGCTGGCCAGGGGGTCACTCAGGCTTCCCCAGGGAAGCAGGGACACCAGGGGTGGGGTGTACGCTAAGGAGCTGGACGCCCTGGCTCTGCAGGCAGAGAAGCCCCGAGCTTTGCCCACCAGCAGGCTGCAGAAGCCAGAGAGCCGATGGTGCATGCTCCAGCCTGTGTCTGGAGGCCCGAGGCCCAGGAGAGCCGGCGGCCACACTGGGGAGGGCAACCCACCTTGATGTGTCCATTGGCATATTACTCTCATCCAGAAAAGCCTTTCGGATTCTTGGCAGCACATGGCCTGGCCAAGCAGACGTGTGAGATTACCCCACAAGTCTGTTAAGGTTAGGAAGTGAGAGAACAGGAGGATGGGGGATGGGGAAGCTTGTGAGAACACCTGGGCAAGAGGGACGGCACATCCCGGACTCGGCAGCGGGGCCGCAGACCTCCTGGACACCCGACCGGCACACCGTCCAGTCTGGACTTGGCCCCAGACTTTTGAGCAAGGAAGTGGTAAAATCAGCTTGATTCCTGAATGAAGGGGGATGGGGGAGAGGCTGGCTGCAGGCAGGTGAGAGACATGGCAGCCCCAGAATCATCTGGCGTGAGAATTCGTGCAGAAGGTTCCAGGGGAACAGTGGCTGAGCAGCTGCGTGGTGATAGGAAACCACGCAGAGGGCAGGGGTGGAAAACGTACTGGGGACTTAGGAGTGGTCCTGCCCAGCTGGCTGCATGGCTGGAGCAATTCGGCACAGCAGGGAGACAGGAGGAAGTTGGAGGCAGAAGCAGGAGCTCCCACCTCAGGCCGCCCTGGATCTGAATCCTGCCTCTGCCGATTCTGCTGTGTGCTGAAGAGAAACAGCAGCACCTCACGGAGAGCAGACCCTGAAGAGGGCAGGTTCACATGCCCAGCAAATACAGTTGTACAGAGCCCAAGGCAGCCTCCTTAAGGACAGGCAAAAGCAAGCGACCTCACCCATCAGAGAAGAGAGGCCCAGCTCCCAGACTCCTGGTGAACTGTACTCGGAAATTGCACCAAAGTAGGAGATATCGCTGGGGTACAGTCACTGCCCACTTACCTACACTTGCACCTCCCACTGCTGCATGTACCCACATTCAGATAAGTTCTGAAAACATTAAGTCGAAAGTTCTACAAATAGGAAGTTCCTAAGTTTTGAGTTGCACGGCCTTCGAGTAGCTAGCGTGATGACATCTCACACCATCCTGCTCTGTCCCACCCAGGATGGGACGCATCCCTAGTCCAGCGTGTCCATGCTGCACATACCTGCCCGTTGGCCACTCACCAGGTGTCCCTGTTAGCACGTGGAGTGTCACCCGAACACAGGGCTTGCATGCCAGTGACCCTTATCTTAGTTGATGATGGCTCCGAAGCCCAAGAGTGGTGATGCTGGCAATTTGGGTATGGCCAAGAGCAGCTCTAAAGGGCTTCCTTTAAGTGATAAAGTGACAGAGAGAGACAGCATTCCTACAACTTTTAATCAGCTGTTAATCTCATACTGTGTATCCTAGGTGTGTACTTACAGGAAAATACAGCACAGGGAGGATTTGGAGCTCGCTGCAGTCTCGGGGGTCCACCAGTGGTCTTGGATTCTGAGGATGAGCGGAGTGGGCCACTGTCTGGTCGTGTTCTGAGCAGGTGGGATGAGCTGAGTGCTTTTAGAGACCTTACTCCAATGACCCTGAGACAGCGTTGGGGTTCCAGCCGTCGTCTCCATGTTCAAGGCATGGGGGAGAAACCGTCACGGAGATTATACAGCTTGACCACAGCCGAGCAGCCCCTGAGAGGCGGAGTCTATACTCCACCCAGGCCTTAGAGATGCCAGTGCCTATGGTAATTCTCACATGCACCTGATACATATCTTACATCAACGTGCCAATGGAGGGTAGGGTTTGTGTTTCTGTTTCTGTTCCACACATGACTTAACGTTTTTTAAAAAATTTAAATTCAAATGATTTGAAATAAAAGCAATAAAAGAAGGCTTGGGTCAGGAAGTCTCATACCTCCCCCTGCTACCTTTCATCATGGTGCCATCTGTACACACACAGAGGGAGGCAGGGAGGGACAAGACAGACCTGATCCTTGGACAACTTCCCCCACAACGTGTGTGGACGTGGCCATCTATTATATTGCTCTGTGCCTCAGCTTGCTTCCTTCAGTTGACAGTGTGTCCTGGAGATCTTTCTAGATCGGAGGGTGGATCCATGGATTCCATCCCCTGTGTGGCTGCACCCATGATTGTGCATAAGAATTGCCCTACTTGACCACAACGTCACAGGACTTCCCACTGAGCCCGTGTAGGCTGCTCTCAGCTGGGCCTGGCGGCCTTCGCTTTGACTTGGAAAATCCCAGGTCTCAGCAGCTTCATCAGCAAACCCCTGAGCACGTGCATATGGGCCCCTTAGGAGAAGGGTTTGACACACACCTTTCCATTTGGGAGCTGTTGAAATCTTGCTTGGGCTAGGTGTCTGACTTGATGGTTAAGTGCCGGTGGGACTCCCGTGACTCATATCCCAATGCCTGGGTTTGAGTCCCAGCTCTGCCCCTAACTGCAGCTTCCTGTTAATGCAGACGCTGGGAGGCAGCAGGTGGTGGCTCAGGTAATGAGGTCCTGCCTCCCAGACGGGAGGCCTGGGTTAAGTTCCCAGCTTCTGGCTTTGGCTCCAGCCAGTCCAGCCAGTCCAATGCTGTCATTTGGAGAGTGATTCACTGGAGGAAAGCTCTCTCTGCCTGTCTGTTTCTGTCTCTGAAGGAAAATCTTAAAAACAAAATAAGAAATTATGCTCAAGTTAGTTCCCCACTTTGCATTTTCCTCTCTTGGACTTCTTTCCAGGGGCGTATAAACCGATTCTCTATAGATGCTTGAAAGCACACAAGACGCAAAGGCTCGGGGGTTGGCATGGAGGTGAAGCTGTTGCTTAGGACATCTGCATTGCATCTGGGACTGCCTGGATTGAGTCCTGGCTTTGCACCTGATTCCAACTTCATGATAATGTGCACCTCGGAAGGCAGCCCTGATGGCTCAGCTGCTTGGGTTTCTCCTACCCACGTGGGAGACCTAGAGTGAGTTCCTGGCTCCCAGTTTAGGTCTGACAAAGCCCTATCTTCTGCAGGCATTTGGCGGAGTAAATAAGCAAATGGAGGATACTTCTCTCTGCCTTTCAAACAAACTAAAGAAAACATTTTTTTTTTAATTTTTGACAGGCAGAGTGGACAGTGAGAGAGACAGAGAGAAAGGTCTTCCTTTTCTGTTGGTTCACCCCCCAATAGCCGCTGTGGCTGGCGCATCGCGCTGATCCGAAGCCAGGAGCCAGGTGCTTCTCCTGGTCTCCCATGGGGTGCAGGACCCAAGCACTTGGGCCATCCTCCACTGCACTCCCGGGCCACAGCAGAGAGCTGGCCTAGAAGAGGGGCAACCGGGACAGAATCCAACGCCCCAACCAGGACTAGAACCTGGTGTGCCGGCGCCGCAGGTGGAGGATTAGCCTATTGAGCCGCGGCACCGGCATGAAAACATATTTTTTAAAAATGCATCACTATAGCAGGAAGAGACGGAGCTGCACGTAGCTCCTTACAAGGAAAGGGAGCCCTGCAGGTGTCTGAGTCGCTCTGCTTTATTGCTCAGGTGGTGGTTGGGTGAGCTGTGGAGTCACAACTCAGGGGTCACAGACACAGCCCAGCTCTGCCACCGGCACTCTGTGGTCACCAGCAGGCTCCTGACTTCTGTGGGCCTCCATTGCCCAGTTCCCACCTCAGCAGGCTGTGCACCGAGTCCATGAGTGAATGTTTGGGAAGCACTTAACGTAACATCTGCCCAACAGCAAGCACCATATGGTGTTTATTTTTAAAAAGTGAACCTCTCCAGGACCCTTAACCTTGCACTTGAGACTGTGCACCTGGACTGTGCAGCCAGGAACAATAAACTGTGGGCTGTGTGAGATGAAGTGCATGGAAACAACTTTGTAGAGAGAACCTTGGCACATTACACACGTGTTCAATGGCCTCTGTGTTGTTGCTTCTCAGCCGGTCCCTTGGTAACGCCATCAACGTAGTGAAAGTCCGCACTGAGATCTGAGATCACAGCTTGCTGGTGGGAGGGAAATGGGTTAGACCATGTTTAAAGTTTGTGTCCCTAAATGGGGTGACTGCTCAGAGCCGAAGCCTTTCATTCAAGGGTCTTCTCGATTTTGAGTCTACAATTCTTAACCAGTGTGGAATATGATGTTGCAACCATTTGCTTTATTGTAAAGATGTTTGAGTCCATTGTTAGACAGTCTTCCTAAGCAGTGTGGGTATAAGCTTGCACACCAATGGTGTGCTTGCTGGCTCCGTCCTTGCTCTGAGAGGCTGGCTGAAAAAGACAAAGACGGGAGCTCACGTCAGAGCTGTGTCCTTGGGGGCACAGGTGGCCATGTGTGTGCAAAGAAGGGGAAACGAAGGGTGTGGGGAGTGGCCAGCTCTGGGTGGTTTGGGGGCCCAGGTTCACAAAGTTGTCGACCTCTCTCTTGCTCTTCTACAGAGCGACTCGAACAGAGCACATTTTTAGAATCAGTTGAAGGACCGATTCTTTCAGCTGGGGTAAGCCGTGCCGCTCTCCTTACCATGCATCTCTTGTACGTCTTCCAAAGCCTTCTTGAAGCAGACGTCCCAGCTCTGAATGGGGAAGCAGGTGGACCTGCAGGTGCACACGTGCAGGTGAGGGCTGATGACCGTAGCGAGCTGCGGGGGCCGTTAGCAACCAGCAAGTGAGTCGATGAGGCTGTGTTTGCATTTGTGTTTTCAACCAAATGGCCTGTGGCTGCTGCGCTCTGCGCACTTTCATAGAAAGCACTTACAGAAATGTTGGAAACCAAAGGGCTGATACAAACATAATCCACAATTTGGTGAGAATGCTTCTGTTTTTCTTGTGCCTGTGATACGATGGTCCTTTGTTTTAGAAACTCTGCCCTCCTGATACGTGATTCTAAACATTGCTGCTGGAAGAATTCGGTGCTCACTTTTAGGTTTCAATAAAAACTGACACACTGCACTCTGGGAGTGTGGCCCCAGCTCCCCTGAGGGCAACAAGAGGGTGCATACACCTGAAGCTGAAAGCAAGGCTCAAACAACTCATGCAGCAGCCAAGATGAGGAAGAGAGAGGCCAGAGGCAGCAGGCTTGATGCCCTGTGGGTCTCCCATTATCATCAGGCAATGGGTCCTGCACAAAAGACCCAAGGGTTTAAGGCTGATATTTGAAATTCATGCTATCTCAGGACCTGCACTGCAGCGTGCAGAGGGTGCTGGCCTGGGCGCATCTCAGGTGCGGTCCATCCCAGTGTGTGGGCGTCTCCGGTCAGGCTAAGGATGCAGCCCCTCCCATACGCCTGGCCCGAGGAAGCACGTTTTGTCCAAAGGCAGCCTGAACTGCACTGCAGTGACTACAGCCAGTCCTCGGATGAGCCACTCGTAAACCTGGAGAACGACGGCCTCTTCCCCCATCCGCTCACAGAAGCAGGTTCTGGGCGGGACTTTATTTTCATTTATTTGAAAAGGAGAGCGGCAGAGCGAGACCTCCCAGCTGCTGGGCCAGCCTCAAGGCAGGAGCTGGGGACTCAGGGACCCCACCTGAGCCGTCACCTGCTGTTTCCTCGGATGCCCATCGCAGGGAGCTGGAATTGGGAGTGGAGGTGGCACTGGCACCCAGGCACATCCGCTTGGGATGTCAAATGCCTGCCCCAAATTTCCTCCTCTTATCATGTGTTGTAGCTTTTATTGCCATTGGTCTCAATCTAGTAGAGTGTGGAATCAGATGGATCATGACACACATCCAACTTGGCTTCCTCTGTCGACATCTGAAGGTTCCCAAGCACGATGCCAGCTGAGTGTGTTTGGGAACCACACTCCTCTTTCCGGCATCCTCCACAGGCACTGATGTGTGTGCTCCATGTCCGTCTGGAGCTCTGGGTGCCCCCGTGCCCCTGCACCCCAGTCTGGACAGTGATCTGCAGTCTGCCACTTGTAGGGGAGCCACTGCTGGCGTGGTTGGGTGCATGGAGCCCAGGGAAGAGCTGTGGTGCTGCAGCCGTCAGAGAACACACATGATGCTTTTGTCTGTCTCTGAGTCAGTGCTGAAAGCGGACAAACCTTCCTTATTTAATCTGCAATCACAATTCACAGTGTGTCCGATCTCCCCTTGATTAGTTTTGGAATTACATACTGAAACATGGCCTTAGGACTAGACACAACACATGCACACACGTGCACGCACACACACACGCACACATACACACACGTGCACACGCAGACACAGGGTAAACCAGCAAACAGAAGGATTCAGTGGCCTCTACATGTGACTTACCTACAAACACGGGACATTTCTGCAGCCAATGTTTTTCTTTTTTCTTAAAGATTAATTTTTTATTTTTTTGAAAGACAGAGTTACAGAGAAAGGTAGAACCAAAGAGAGAGAGTCTTCCAGCTGCTGGTTCACACCCCAAATGGCCACAACAGCCACAGCTGGGCTGATCTGAAGCCAGGAGCCAGGAACCTCTTCCGGGTCTCCCACGTGGGTGCAGGAGCCCAAGCACCTGGGCCAT
This sequence comes from Lepus europaeus, assembly GCF_033115175.1. Lineage (NCBI taxonomy): Eukaryota > Metazoa > Chordata > Mammalia > Lagomorpha > Leporidae > Lepus > Lepus europaeus. The sequence continues at coordinate 166,125,298 of NC_084829.1, read as the reverse complement.
CCTCCACGGCTTTCCCAGGCCACAGCTGAGAGCTGAATTGGAAGTGGAGCAGCTGAGACTCGAACTGGGATGCCAGCACTGCTGGCCAGAGCTTTAACCCACTGATCCACAGTGCCAGCCCCACAGCCAATGTTATGGGCTGGTGAAGTGTTCTCTTTTGGGGAATTTTCCAAAATCTAAGTGCTCAGGTTAACAGTTCATCAGAAGCTAGCTTGTTTGCTGTATTCTTATGTGAGCCGACTATTCCCAATTTTCACAAAATCAGACCTTTGGCAAATGGAAAATCAACCCTTCTAGGACTCTCAAAAGTATTGGCAGGTACAAAGAGCAATGTGGCACAGATGATGCTGGAATTGTGAGCAGCGCTGGCAAAAAATATAATTTCAGAAATCACACATGCATTACCATAGCTCACGGAGGTGTTGTGTGTTGAGCAGCCACGTCGTCAGCATTCAGGAAGCTAGCGTCTCACTGTGCCTTTCTTGGTTTCCAGTTACTTCAGTGACTCAACTGATCGCGGTGTTGTTCAAGTCCCGGTGCCACGCCGGAAGAGATTTTAAAAGAAATCTAAAATTGCCATGCGGCACATAGAGCTTTCAGTGTGATATCTGTATCAGATAAGTTCTGTGGGAAGTCAGACACGGCGCATTCATTCTGCTCAGCCAACCTTTCAGTGTGGCCTTGCGGGGAGTGTCTCTAACGCACCCACACGTGTGTTCCCGAAGGTTCTCCTCCCACCAGCAGCAGCAACAGTGCAGGGAGCACAGGGCTGGGACAGTCAGCGGTGTGCCTGGGCACTGTGCGGTGACACAGCAAGAGTAGAGCAGAGCACCCCACCATTCCAGGGGCAGGGGCAGTGGCTGCGAATGGGCCACCATGGCAGGGAGGAGCTACCAGGGCAGGGCTGTGTCGCTGTGAGAGCAGGGCAACCATTTCTGGAGAAATCACTCATTCAACCACTTACTCTTGGAGCAAATATTTCTTGATTTCTGGGTGTGTGGCAGGGGTGGTGCTGATCCCTATCAGACATCCTCACTCATGGGACAATTATTTCTGAGCATCCACCTGAGGGGACTCTTCTGCTCTCTGGCAGACAGTGGGGATCAAACCACAAATCCCCCTGGCCTTGGGGAATCTCAGCCAGAGGAGACGCAGGCTGTTCCTAAACACAGTGCCGCTCCGGTCTGACAAAGGTTACAGAGACAGGGACGGCCAGAGGGCAGAGGGAGGGCGCCTGAGCGGTGTGAGTAGGTGAGTCTGGGAAAACCTGGAGAAGGTGGGTCTCCGGATGAGGAATGTTCCAGATGGAGCAGGCAGCAGGGCTGTGGGCCGCCAAGCTTCTTTCCCGCCTCAACACCGGGCGTCCGGTCAGTGTGGCTGCAGCAGAGTGGACAGGGGGAGGTCATGCAGGGTGGGAGATGAGTCACCAGAGTCGTGGGGGGTGCTGGCAGTGGAGAGCAGCACAAAGCTCGCCGAGCGGTGTTTTCAGTGACAAGTTCAAGGGCAGCACGGAGTGAGGGAGCCTTCGATTCTTTGCCTTGTCCTATCCAGCTCTCCAGCCCTGCCTCCAGACCCGGAGTCTCAGCCCAGGCTCCTGGGGAAGAGTGAGACTTGGGTTCTGCATCCTTAGTTTGTAAAGTCGGGGACGTTTATGACACACTCTGGGAAGTGCGCCACTTTAAAAATCATAGGGACAGGTGTTTGATGCAGCGGCCAAGATGCCACTCGGGACACCCACGCCCATGTTGGAGTGCCCACGTCAGAGTCCCAGCTCTGCTCCAGACTTCGGCTTCCTGCTACTGCACACTCTGGGAGGAGCAGGGGATGGCTCAGCTACTTCGGTCCCTGCCCACCACGATGAGAGACTGGTGAAGTTCCAGGCTCCTGGCATCTGCCTGTCTCCACCGCAGTCATTGAGGACATTTGGGGAGTGACCAGCAGATGGAAGATGTCTCTCTGCCTTTCAAAGAGAATAAAAGTAAATAATATTTTTAAAGGATTGTAATAACACGTGGCACTTCATCTTTGCACATCCTAAGTAAAAACTATGTGAAATCATTTCAGCGGCATCTAAAGTTAAGTACACCTGAGATGAAGCCTTACCCTCCCCACACTCCACACCCACAGCACTGTGGACAGTGTGGCTGCAAAGCTGCTTTGCTGTAGTCATGTAGAGCAGTGTGTGTGTGTGAGTGTGAGTGAGTGTGAGTGTGTGAGTGTTAGTAAGAGTGTGTGTGAGAATGTGTGAGCGTGTGAGTCTGTGTGTGTGAGTGTGAGTGTGCGTGTGTGCGAGTGTGAGTGTGCTTGTGTGTGTGAGTGTGTGTTAGTGTGTAAGAGTGTGTGTGAGTGAGAATGTGTGAGTGTGTGAGTCTCTGTGTGTGTGAGTGTACATGTGAGTGTGTGTGAGTGTATGTGACTGTGTGTGTGTGTGTGTCTTCCTCTAGCGTCCCACCCACGGGGCTGTCTCCTAGAAGCCCATTTGTGAGCCATCCACCAGAAGGTCTCCAGTGTGTCCTAACTGCCTTGTGGTCCATGCCACAGTTCAGTGCATCCTTGTGTTTGCCGTTGGAGAGCCATGGCGGACCCCTGCTGACAACTCTTCCAGAGAACTCACTGTGTGAGCGGCTGGCTGGACCTTCAATCTTCCTTGCTGCCCGCCTTCCATCCATGCATCCACTCACAAAGAACCTTGTGACTGTGCTCCTTGGGCAGCAGCTGTGCTGAGCGTTGCAGAACCATGGCCCCTGCAGACCTGGCTCTGCCCCCAGCACTTCTACATTTGGTGGGAGAATCAAACAAGTAGCCAGGCAGTTTCAACACAAGTTAAATGCTATAGTAGGGGACAGTTTAGGTGTCTATGTGAGCAACTCAGAGAGACACCCAGCCCAGCTCAGAAAGTGCAGGTCCAGATGGCTGGAGCAACGACTGGCCAAGTGTGAGCCCACGGTCCATCAGATTCCTGATCTTCGTTGTTGGGAACCCTCACGCTCCTGGTGTGTGATAAATGTGGGTGTACAGATCGTGTAGGCCTCCAGGCTGCTGTAGCCATATATCCAGGACAGAATGGCTCCTAAACAACAGAATGCATTTCTCACAGTTCTGAAGCCTGAGAGGTCACCGTGAAGGCATGGGCAGATTCGGTGTGGAGTTGGGGCTGCTTCCTGGTTCCTAGGCAGCCATCATGTTGGTGTCTTCACAAGGCCTGCCGGCCAAGGCAACTGCTCAGGGTGTCTTCCCAGGGCACTGATCCCATCCAAGAGGGGCCTGCCATCATGATCATGACAGAGTCGTCTCCCGAAGCTCCCACCTTCCACACCAGCAGACCTGGGGGTAGGATCCAGTGTGGGAATTTGGGGAGGGCATAGCCATTCCTCCTGTCACAATGGACAGATCTGCCTTCTTCACAGACTGGTGGAAAACCAACCAGTCAAAGCCAGGGCAAAGTAGGGAGTTTTATCGTAGCTAGATGGAGTGTCTTCTGGGATTTCACTCTCCATTCTGGGAGCCCGCTTCTCTTTCTCTGACCATGATAAGCGATTTCAGATAAAGTAAACGCATTACCACCAACACACACAGCTGGACTCTTCGGGTTGGCGTAGAATCTCCGGGAGCCACTCTAAGCCTCTCACATCGGCTAGCAGTTCAGTGACCTGCACCTGCAGGCCAGGTGGCGTGAGAAGGCCTTTGTGAAATGGACCATTCACTGTGCACTCCCAGTGGCTCACTGACCAGAACTGACTCTGTGTGAGTGCCCAGCAGACTTCAGAAGACTAACTAACAAATGCAGGCTGTCTCCCGCTTTTGAAAGAAGGAAAATGTACCTAAAACAGCTATGGATTCTACCAAGCATTTATAGAATAATGGCCTAACGCTGGGCCAGCAATAGTGGTATCTCCCGGGACGCAGTCGGAAATGCCAGTTCTCTGTCAGGTCCTCCGTTTGGCCTGGAAGCAGTTCACACCGGACGTTCCTGGTTTTCTGTCTGGATGAAATGTGCGTTGTTGAAAGAGGGGTGTTGCAGCCCCTTTCTGCTGCTGTGCTGAGTCTCTCCCTTTGGGCCTATTCGTATCTGCTCTCTGTGTGTAGATGCCCTATTGGAAGCTCACATTTACATCATCACAGCCTCTTGCTGATCATTGCGCTAACAGAATGAGCTTCTCTGTCTACTTTTACAGCTGTGGTATTCCAATCTATTTTATCTGCTATAAGGTCTTCACAGAGCTCATAGGCACGCATATTATGAAAAATATGCATGGATTTCAATTTTTTGCACTAAGACAAACATCTTTTAATTCCGTTTTTTTCCTTCCATCAACTTTCAGAAGTCCCTTTGTGTGACTCTTGCTGCTCTTTTCTGGTTGCCGTTTGTATGGCCTCTCCTTTCCATGCCTTCACTTCCCTTCTCTGTGTAGGAAAGGTGCAGTAACTCCTGGAGGCAGCAGACAGTGGGCTGGGTTGGTTTGGTTTTACTGCAGTTGGATGCCCTCTGTTTTACTTGGGGAATTTAATCCATTTGCATTCAAGAATCGTTATTGCTAGATGAGGGCTTTCTATTGCCGTTTCATTCGTTGTTTTCTAGTGGTTTCTATATCCTGTCCAACTCTACTATTATCTGCCTTTTTGGTTAAAAGTGACTTTTCTCTTTTTCTCTAGTAGTATGTTTTGGCTCCTTGCCTTTTATTTTTAGTGTATCTATTACAGGTTTTTGCCTTTTGTTGCCATGAGGCTTATAAAGCCATCTTAAAACAGGTTATATTAATCAGATCACAACTCACCTTTGATCACATAAAAAATCCTCTAAACATTAACTTCACTCCCACCTCACAATGTGAGTTTTTAATGTTTCAATTTGCATAGTTTTATAATGCATATATCTTAAAATTATGGAGTTATTACTTTTAACAGGTTGGCTCTTGGCCTTCATGTCAAAGATTCAGTGGCTTATGTCCCATCATTAGATTATGAGAATCTTCTCGTCTCACTGTATACTTGCTTTCACTACCAAGTTTCATGGTTCAGATTTTTTTTTGCATTACTCACTAGCATCCTTTTCTTTCGGTTTGAAGAAATCCCTTTAGCATCCCCTACCCGGCAGGCCTGGAGGTGAGGAGCTCTCCCAGCTCTCCCGGCTTTTGCTTGCCAGTGAACGTCTTTCCCTCTCGTTTAATTCCGCAGAAGAGTTGTGCAGGTATCGTGTTCTTGGTTGGCAGTTTTTCCGCTCAAGGCTTTGAGGGTCCCCTCCTCTCTCCTGGTTCGTGAAGGGTCTCCCGAGAAGCTGGCTGCTCCTTATTTGCCATTTGCTCCCTTTCTCTTGCTGCTACCTTCAGGATTCTTTCTTTGTTTTAGAATTTTGACGATTTGATCATAATATGTCTAGGAGCCATCTCCCTTGGATTGACTCTGGTTGGTGACCTTTGACCTCCCTGTGCCTGGACATTTGTATAATTTTCTGGGTCTGGAAAGTTTCCAGCAACAATTTTGTAAAATAAGTTTTCTATGCCTTTGTCTCCAATGACCTAGTAGACATTTAAACAACATTCCACCTCACAGCTGCAGGAGGCCCACTCTTCTTAACAGCACATGGAGCTTCTTCCAGGGTAGGGCATGTGTGAGACCATGAAACAAGTCTTAGCACATTTTGAAGACTTGAAATAATTTCATGTCCTTTGCTGACTGTGATGGTATAGAACTAGAAATCAGTAACAGGAGGAACTTTCAAATTTTTACAAATACATGGAAACTAAACAACATGTTCCTAAGCAAACCAATGAAGCAGTTAAAAAGGGAGATTTTTAAATCTCATTAGAAGAGTAAAAAATGGAAAGATAACCTATTAAGACCTCTGAGATGCAACAAAACCATGTCTAAGAGAGAAATTATATCACAAACACCTAGATCAAAGAGGAAGAAGGACCACAGATATACGAGCTAACATTGCACCTCCACAAAATAGAAAAACAGAACAAATTGGACTCTAAAACTATGTAAGGAAGAAAATTACAAAGATCAGAGAAGTAAATGGAATACAGACTACAAAACAACGTAAGAGATGAACAAAATGAAGAGGTGGTCTTTCAACAAACTAAATCGACAACTTTATCTAGATAAAATAAGAAAGAAAGAAAGAAGACCCAAATAAAATCAGAGATGAAAAAGGAAGCATTATAACTGATACCACAGAAATGCAACTAAACATAAGATACTATTATGTACAATTATATGCCAATAAACTGGATAATCTAGAATAAATGAATAAATTCCTATACACATACAACTTACCAAGAACAAAACGTAAAGAAATAAAAAATCTGAACAGATCAGTAACAAATAAGGAGATTGTATCAGCAATAAGGTAGTTTCCTATTATAGAAGAGCCCAGAACCTGACCAGGTCACTGCTGAGTTCTACAAACATTTAAAGAAGAAAAACCAATTCTTCTCACATTATTTCCAAAGATTGATGAAGAGGGATTTCATCCAAACTCATTCTATGAAGCCAGCATTGCTCTGATCCCAAAACCAGGTGAGGACACAAGAAAGGAAACTACAGACCACTGTACCTGATGAACATAAATGCAAAAATCCTAAACAGAACACCAGCAAACTGAATTCAATAGCAAACTGAAAGATCTTTCATGACCAAGTGGGGTTCATCCCTAATGCAAAGACGGTTTGTCTGTAGATGCAGAAAAAGCATTAGAGATAATCTACATTCCTTCATGACAAAGCTCTCAGTGAGTTATGCATGGAAGTAAAGCACCTCAACCTAGTGGAGGCTGTGCATGACAAACCCACAGCTAACATCACACTGAATGGGAAAAAGTTGAGAGCTTTCCTTTAAAACCTGGAGGAAGACAAGGATGCCCGTTATTTCCACTTCTATTCAACACAGTAGTGAAAGTCCTAGGCAGATCGACTATACAAGAGAAAGACATGAAAGGCATCCAGACTGGCAGCAAAGATGTTAAATTTTCTCTGTTTGCAGACAGTATGATCTTATTATATAGAAAATATATATATAATATATTTATACATATATTATATATAAATATATAATTATATATTTCTAATATATAGAAAATCCTGAGAGCGCTATCAAAAAAGCCTGTTAGAACTCATTAATGAAGTCAGTAATGTCACAGGATGCAAAATCAGAATGCCCACACATGTCCACATGCTAATAGCAAACTATCTGAAGTAGAAATCAAGAAAACAATCCTATTTACAGTAGCTGCAATATTTCTTTTAAAAATTTTTCTATTAATATGAAGAGCTACAAATTGCTTTAACATACAAATGACTTAACCAGGGAGGTAAATTATTTCTAAAACGATAACTAGAAAATATTAATAAAAATAAGTGAGGAAGACACAGCTAAATGGAAAGTTATCCTGTGTTCATGATTGGAAGAATTAATGTTGTTAAAAATTCCTGCTTACTCAAGGCAATCTACAGATTTAATGCAATCCCAATGAAAGTATCAATGGCATTCTTCAAGAAATAGAAAGAAAATCCTAAAATTTATATGAAACCGCAAAAGACCCCATCACACTACCTGATTTCAAACTATACCAGTCAGCCTGCACTAGAATAAAAACAGACATGAAAATTGGTGGAACAGAGTGGAGAGCTCAGAAACAATCCCATGAACCTTCAGCCAACTGATTCTTGACCAAGACACCAAGAGTACGCGTTGGAGAAAGGACTCGCTTTTCAATAAATGGGGCTCAGGAAACTGAATATTCATGTGTTTCCACTAGATGCTTATCTCTCACCATACACAAAAAATCAACGTAAAGATTCAAGACCTGAAAGTATGAAAATACTAAGAGTACACGTAAGCAACAAAAGCACAAACCGGATCACGTTAAAAGTAAACACTCCTGCAAAGCAAAGGACGTAATCAACAGTGAAGAGACACCCTGCAGTGAAGAAACTGTTTGCAAACTGTTCATTTGCTAAGAAGTTAATTCCAAAATAAGGAATTCAAAGAAGTTAATAGCAGGAAAACAGCAAACAACTTGATTTGAAAATGAACAAAAGACTTGAATATAGACATTTTTTTCCAAAGAAGACATACAGCTGGCCAACGGGTACATCAAAACATATTCAGCATCACTGGCTATCACTGAAACACGAGTCAAAACTACACTGGGACATCACCTCACCCCAGCTGGAATGGCTACTATCAGGAAGAGAGCAGACAACTGAGGCAAGGCTATGAAGAAAAGGGAGCCCTTATACACTGTTGGCGAGAACTGTAAATAATTACAACCACTATGGAAAACAGTATGGCGCTTCCTGAAATGAGTGGAAATAGAACTACCCTATGATCCAGAAATCCCAGCACTGAATATGCATGTGTAGCCAAAGGAAATACAAATCAGTCTGTTGAAGAGACACCTGCATTTTATTTCAGAATCATTTTAAATTTAAAAAATAAAAATTGTGAAGCAGTACAAAGAGTCCCCTGACCCCACACCCAGCTTTTCCAAGTGTTAAATGTGCTTGCATTTTTACTGTAGCACTATTCACACTAACAAAGATGGAGAATCAATATAAGCGCGTCAGCAGATGAATGGGTAAAGCTAATGCAGAAAGCATACACTGTGGAATACTATTTGGCCATAAAGATAATTATACCTTGTCACTGTGCGTGGGATCTCACCCATAGATGAAACCTTAGAAAGATGGTAGTGTAGAAGTCCAGAGTAGACTAGAAGGGTACTTCAAGAAGTCTGTGGAAAAGTGAAATTAAAAGTGAGATTGTTTGGGTGTAAACATTTTTGAAATCCATATGTGGGTTTTTTCTTGACATTTATCTTCCATTAACTTTTTGAAGGCTCATTCGTATATATAATTTCAAAAAACTTTTAACTGAACTTAACTTATTATTTAATTCTGCTTATCCACAAGCCTTTTGAAGTCCTTGTATGGTGGTCACCAGAGGCTGGGGAGGGTAGGTGTGAGGTGATGGGGAGAAGCAGCTGGTTAGTGGGTCCAGTATCACACTTGGAGGGAGGCTTCAGCCCTGGCATCCTGTTGCACTGTAGAATGACTATGATTAGCAGTAATGTGTGAGTCCCCGTAGCCAAAGGAGAGGGCTTTGATGTCCTTGCCACAAAGAAATGATAAATATTTCAGGTTATGGATATGCAAATTATCTTGGTTTGCTCATTATACAATGTACACATGTTCGAAATATCACATTGCACCCCATTATTTTATATCATTCAACAATGAGACAAAACTTACAAAAAGAAATACAAATTCTTAGCTCTACGCCAACCCTACTGAATTCTGGGGCAAGGGCTATTTTTGATATTCTCTAGATGATTCTGAACCATTGTTGTAAGGGAAAACACACACACACACACACTTGCACAAACACTTCAAACATATTTTTTCATGATAATTACTGAGGTTAATATTGAGACCTAAAAATATAGTCTTGACATTTCCTTTGAAAAGTTCTATCTTCTTCTATAGCTATACGGAACTAAGTATGAGGAAACTGGTTTTTAAGCTCCATTTTACACAGCAAATGCTTCTGTACCATCTGGAAAACCAACTGAATTCTACAGACTCTGACAGCTATCACCAGGCGTGTTGGCTGTGGTGGACCCACATCCCTGCAGCTCTTTCTTGATGCAGGCGTTGTTATCATCAAAGGAGATTCGGAGATTGGTATATAACATGCTGCTATGGAAAGTGTCCCATGGGTTCCATCTAGGAGCTTTACCTATGCAATTTACAAAGTTATTTGAGAGTCTTCAGAATTGCAGCCTCCAAAGCAGTGTGAAGATATTAGCATGTAAAAGCATTTTCTTCAAGCTGGCCACCTGAAAACACCTTAGAGGAAATAGGTGTGTTTAGGCAGAAGGTAATGAGTATTTTTGAAAGGAAGTATTGTTGTGTGTATTTGTTAGACAGTGGTAGAAATTGTCCAAAGTTCCTGTATCTTTATCTAACAAATATCTACAGATTATGACTCAAGTTCCACGTCAATTTACGTAAACACAACGCCATTTATCTTTTGTCCTGTCCCCATCTCCAGAGAAAACACTTCAAACTGTAGCTAGAAGCTTGCCTTCTGGTGAAGCAGACGGTGTAATGTTACCCTGATTTTCCCTAGGGAGGCTGCTGCAGTTGAGTGATGGTCCTTTTTTGATTTTTTTGGCACTCACTCACCTAGATTTTAGAGCTTGCAAAACATTATATTTGGCCTGATTCTCTTTTTTGCTGTAGTGTTACTCTCAAAACCTTACAGGGGAAATACCCCAATGGGGTTTTGCCTTTATTTGATGCTATATTCCTTAAAAGAAAGAATAAAGAGTTCTATTTTTCTCCATCTCTGTTCCAATGCAGTGACTGTACCCATGGTACTTACCCATCAACAATACTCAACATGTACCCACTGTGGGTACCCAGCACAGGTACTTGACAATATTCAAGAGCACCCATTATGGGTACCAATAAAACATATTCAATAGTACTCCTCACTGGTGCTTGGCAGTATTCAACAGTACCCACTATGAGTACCCAGTAATACTCAACAGTATCTTCTGTGGATATGCAACAGTACTCAGCAATAATCACCATGGATACCTAACAGCTTTCAGCAGTATTCATAACAGCTATTCAACACTACTCAACAGTTCCCATCATGGGAACCCACCCAACATTACTCAACAGAATTCATAATGAGTACTAAACAGTACTCAACAGTTTCAGTCATGGGACCCCAAATACAACATCCATTGTGGGAACCCAACATTACTCCACAGCACCCACCATGTCAATGCAATAGTGTTCATTGTGATCTGTCATCATTCAGTCCTCTGGAATTATGGTCCTTTCTTGGCTGTTCTGGTATTTTCCTGGGGCTAACGTGGCTTCTCTGTATTCAGCCATCTTGGATTCCCATAAAGTGGAAACTATTCCAGCATTGCCACCAGGACACTGAAATTGAACCCATGAAATCTCCTGGTCCTGTGTCTTAAAGGAAAACAAAAGAGGGCAGTGGGCCATACAGAATTACCGCTGGAGTATCAGCAGTTTCATAGGTCTGTCTTTCTGTGTTTATCCCAACTGTGAAATACGACAGGCATTGGCATTAAAGGGATGGTAAAGTATTTCCTCACAGCCTGGGGGTCCAGGCTTGCTAAGCTGATGCATCTCTGGTGGGTTTCTGTGAGGAGGGGTCAGCTCTGAGGCTTTTGGAGCTGGAGGGGTAAAAGCTGGGTTAGGATCCAGGATTTATGCTTCCCAGTGGTCTTTGGGAACCTGGTCTCTGTCTCCAGCTTTGACAGGTTACAAGGAGGTTCTTCCCTCCCTCTGTGAAGCTACTTTGTTTTCTACCAGTATAAAGGACTACTTAGCATGTATAACTTTGAGGTAAGGATTGGGATACCTGGGTTTAACCCAAAACTTAATCTGCATAAATTATTTATTCTTAAGTGGAGCTAAATTACGTCAATCTTCTCTCAGCACTTCACCTGTTACACAAATTTGGTCTTCACTACCTTCCTGTGAGGTCGTTTTGAAAAAAACTGAGGTGTTCTGTAGGACGGCCCCTTCTGCCGAACACTCCAACCCCCATCGCCTCAGCTGGCCAAACGCTGCAAGCGTAACATGCCTGTCGTGTCGAACGCGCCTTCGAAACATTCTACGGGAAAGCAGACTCTCCACAAGGATCCTTCCAGTGGGATTCTTCTTCACCAGACAGCCCCCCACCTCCTTTCATCCAATAATGCACTTCTTAACATAGAGGAATCTGGAAAAGTCTGAGTGGTTCAAATCCTTTTTGAGAAGAAAACAGACCGGATCCTTGCTGGATGACAGTTGATCTGGCTGCTGTTGCTAGGATAGAATTTCTGCCACATACAAAAAGAAATGTGCCTGCTAATTTATCATTCAAAGGGATTTTTTTGGTAAGAGCAAATGTACAAAACCTGTTAGTACAAAGAGAGAAAGAGAAAGGGAGACGCTGAGTGTGGGTGGTGAGGTTGGGTCTAGTCTTGTCAGAGTCTGAGGTTGGGCTGCAAAGGCACTGGCTGAAGATCAGAGGTCAGGACAGAAAGTGTAACGAGAGATTTTCACTGCCTCCACCAGTGGAGCGTGGGGCGTGGGTGAATCACTTTACTGTGGAACCCAAATGAACTGGTGGTGGGGATTGGAGCTTTGTCGCTTCTCAGAAACAGAAGTGATAGGAGAGATACACACATATACACACATACATAAGTATACACACACTATACCCGCACACATATTTATATCCACAAACACACATGTTTATACAGTAACACACACATAAACAGACTAGCACACACACGTATACACAAACACATGCACACACCTACCTGTCACACACTAGCACACACTAACACACTAACACATACATGTGCACACACCAGCACACGCATATATACAAACATGCATACAAATCACCATACACACACAAACATACAAACACAGCAGCACACACATACACACATACACACACTAGCACACACACATACACATACATGTATACACCAGCACACACATACACATAGAGATACAAACGTGCATACAAATCACCATACACACATACACAAACATATACACACACTAGCGCACACACATACATTTACACACACTAGTGCACACACGCATATATAACAAATACACACGCATCATATGCACACTGACATACATGTGCATGCATACACATACTAGCACAGACATATGTAAACACATGTACACAAACATGCACACTTATATACACTAACACACATATATACAAGCACACACTCACACTAGAAAATATGCACATACACACGTACACACACAATACTTACATACACATTAGCACGCACATTTTATACAAACCGTGACATGTCATGCACATATAGATGGACATACACACAAACATACACACAAAGGGTCTTCAAAGCATTCATGGAAAATGTGCATTACCTTTAATTCCATTTTCCATGAACTTTTGTTTAAACATGTATTTATTTATTTGAAAGGCAGAGTTACAGATAGAGAGAGGGAGAGACAGAAAGAGAGAGAGGTCTTCCATCAGCGGGTTCACTTTCCAGATGGCCACAACGGCTGGCCCTAGGCCAGGCCATAGCCAAGATCCAGAAGCTTCATACAGGTCTCCCATGTGGGTGGCAGGGGCCCAAGTACTTGGGCCATCCTCCTCTGCTTTTCCCGGCCTTAGCAGAGGGCTGGGTTGGAAGTGGAGCAGCCAGGAGACAAACCAGCGGCCACGTGGGATGCCAGTGTTGGCAGATGGCAGCTTTACCTGCTACGCCACAACACCAGACCTTTCATGGACTGTTTGAAGCTTCCTGGTGAAGACATACAGAGAGAGGAAGGAACACTCACACAATTGTGACACTAAGTCAAAGTCTGCAGAGCGGGCTGGGCAGGCGGAGATGCAGGGAGGAGCTGATGGTGAGGGTGTGTGGCAGCACCTGCAGGCAGGATTCCATCTCCCTTTGTGGACTGCAGCCTTCCTTTTAGAGTTATTTTTATTATTTAAAAATGTATTTATTTTCATTTTATTTGAAAGGCCGAGAGACAGATACAGAGAGAGAGATCTTCCATCTGCTGGTGCACTCCCCAGATGCACACACGAGCTAGGACAGGGCCACGTCGAAGCCAGGAGCCCAGAACTCCATTTGAGTCTCCCACGTGGGTGACAAAGGCCAAAGTACCTGGGTATCTTCTGCTGCACATTGGCAGGAACCTGGATTGGAAGCAGAGCAGCTAGGATTCGAAGCAGGCACTCTGATGTGGGATGCAGGTGTTCCAAGAAGTGATGTGCATTGCTGTGCCAAAGGCTTGGCCAGAGTTTGCTCTGAAGGCCTTCGGCTGAGTGGCTGGAGCACACTCACAATGCGGCCCCTCTGCTTTGCTCGGAGTCAGCTGGTCTCAACGCTGGCCTCCTCTGCAAAGCCTCTGCGGCAACACTGAGGCCGACGTTTGACCAAACAATTGGGAGGGGACAGCAGGTCACTCCAGCTGCACTTTTCCTTCGGAAGTTATTCTCAGAACAGACGCGTTGCTCGGGAATGAGCGAGTCCTGGCCCTGCGGTTAGGTCTGAGCCATCCTCAGTTCCCTTGAGTTTTGCTGCCTGCCAAGGTTGCCAGCCCGTCCTCACACAAGGAGGAGGGGGCGACAGCGCACACTGCCCCCTTGTCAGCCCGTGGCGCCCGTGCCTTTCCACAACAATTCAGTGGAAAGACGCACACACAACGTGTGGTGGCTCTCAAACACACGAGTGCAGAGACGTGGTCCAGCAATGCTTCCCCGCTGCACAAAGCCTGAGAGGCCAAGTCCCGGGGCCTCACGCAGCCCACGGCTGGGGGGCCGCTCCTTTGGCGACCATCCCTGAGCCCATGTCCCTTCACCTGGAGCCTTCTCCACTCTCCTCCTTCCAGCGTGGGGGAGCCACCAGCTCACAGGGCCCAGCCCCTCCTGCTGGCACTGTTCACCTAATGAGGCTGCTGGATGCTTTGTAGTCTCTTCCCCGAATGTCAGCTTCATGGGAGCAGGTCCTTTGCCTCCATCATGTGTTCCAAGAGCCTAGAACCGTACCTGGTGCGTGGCAGGTGCTGAATGAATGAGTGAATCGATGCGTTTTTGCGGTGGGGCCTACAGCTTGGCAGTCACTACCCCAAGTCGCTCGCGACCGTTTCTCGTTTTCCCTCATTGGACTGATGGAGCTTCCACTGCTTTTCTGTCAGCAGTTTCCCTCTGAGCGCCGCACACACAAACGCCCTGGGAGAGGATTCACCCACCGGATTTTTTTTTTTAATTTATTTATTTGAAAGGCAGACTTACAGAGAGAGGGAGGGAAGGAAAGAGAGAGAGAGAGAGAGAGAGAGAGAGTGTCTTCCATCTGCTGGTTCATTCCCCAGATGGCCACATTAGCCAGGCCAAAGCTTGGAGCTAGGAGCTTCTTCCAGGTCTCCCATGTGGGTGCAGGGGTCCAAGCACTTGGGCCATCCTCCACTGCTTTCCTAGGCCATAGCAGGGAGCTGGATCAGAAGTGGAACAGCCAAGATACAAACTGGCACCCGCATGGGATACCAGTATCACAGGCAGTGGCTTTACCCACTACACTACAAAGCCAGCCCTCACCCATCAAATTTTAAATGATTGTATTTTAACTAAATATAGAATACACATCTATAAAAAATGAGCTTAATTTTTAAAGGCTTCTTTCTTTCTCAATATCTAGAGTAGACAGGGAGTAAAATACTCTTATCTTATTAAATAAAAGTAAACCCTAATTTATAGGCCTGTGCATCAACACTGCTCACGTCTCACCAGCATGCAGCCCCATTTATAGTTTACAAGGATGAAATGTGCAGTTTAACGTTTCAGTCTTTCTGCTTCACACGTGTCTTCCAAAATGAGAACGAGCAATCAGAGCAGGTGCTACTCCATAGAATACTATACAGCAGTAAGAAACAATGTAACCCAGTCATTTGCAACAAGATGGAGCAATCTGGAAAACATCATGCTGAGTGAATTAAGCCAGTCCCAAAGAGAAAAATATCATTTGTTTTCCCTGATCGATGACAACTGAGCGCCAAAGAGGAAACCTGTTAAGTGAAATGGACACTATAAGCAACAATGAACTGATCAGCTCCTGTCCTGACTTTAGATGTACAATGTAATACTTTATCCTTTTTAGTATTTGTTGTTGTTGTTGTTGTTCTAGTACTATTGGTTGAACTCAGTAATTAACACACAATTATTCTCAGGTGTTTAAATTTTAACTGAAAAGTGATCCCTGTTAAATCTAAGAGTGGAAAAAGAGAGAGAGGAGATGAACAATTTGGAACATGCTCAATCGGACTGGCCGCAAATGGTGGAGTTAGAAATGTGCAGGGGATTCCAACACAATTCCATCAAGATGGCATGTACCAATGCCATCGCACTAGTCCAAGTGATCAATTTCAGCTCACAATTGATAGCTCTGATAGGTCTAAGAGTCAAAGAGATCACACAAACAAGACAAGTATCTGCTAATACTAACTGATAGAATCAAAAAGGGAGAGAAAGATCCAACATGGGAAGTGGGATACACAGCAGACTCATAGGATGGCAGATGTCCTAAACAACACTCCGGCCTCAGAATCAGCCCTCAAGGCATTCAGATCTGGCTGAAGAGCCCATGAGAGTATTTTAGGCATGGAAAGCCAAGATATCATGGGAAAAAAAAAAAAAAAGACCTAAATGAATGATCTCTGTGAGTGAGATCCCAGTGGAAAGAACGGGGCCATCAAAGAAGGAGATACCCTTCTCCGAAGGGAGGAGAGAACCTCCACTTTGACTATGACCCTATCGGAATAAGACCAAAGTCAGCGAACTCTAAAGGCTTCCATAGCCCTGGCAACTCATGACTAGAGCCTAGGGAGATTACTGACGCCATGAACAGGAGTGTCAAATTGTTAAGTCAGCAACAGGAGTCACTGTGTACTTACACCCCATGCGGGATCTGTCCCTAATGTGTCGTCTAAAGCCAAGTGATGCTATGACTGGTACTGAAACAGTATTTTTTTACTTTGCGTTTCTGTGTGGGCGCAGACTGATGAGGTCTTTGCTAATTATAGACTGAAGTGATCTTCTGTATATAAAGAGAATTGGAAACGAAAAAAAAAAGGAAAAAAAAAACAACCTGGTGTTAAAATGGAAATGGCATAGAAAATTAATTAATTTGAAAAAAATTATGTAGGATCTCTGTCTTTAATGTGCTGTACATTGCTATTTAATGCTATAATTAGTAATCCAATGGTAGTTTTTTCACTTGATGTTGCTATATGGGCAAAATGTTGAAACCTTTACCTAATATATACTAAATTGATCTTCTGTATACAAAGAGAATTGAAAATGAATCTTTACATGAATGGAAGGGGAAAGGGAGCGGGAGGGGGGAGGGTTACGGGCGGGAGGGAAGTTATGGGAGGGGGGAAGCCATTGTAACCCACAAGCTATACTTTGGAAATTTATATTCATTAAATAAAAGTTTAATAAAAAAATAAATAAAAGCTTTAAAAAAAAAAAAACTCAGGCTTGGAAAAGTACGTAAGGTTTGCCTGTTTGCAGAATAATAAACTCGCATTACAGCGTCAGCCAGACTTTCAGGGCAGACTCAGTAGGAGAAAAACCGCTGGTTTTCCGACGTCAGATTATTTGGGTGTCTTTTCCTCCTCCTCACTGGGGTGGCTTCCACTGAAAACTCCAGCTTGAGGCTTAGATCCCTCTACTCAGAACAAAGTGTCCAGGCAGTGCAACGGGCTGGTGCACACCACGGATGTCGGGATAATAACGGCAAAGTCTCAGAGACGGGGTGAGGTCTCCCGGTGGATAAGGGAAACCCCTCTGATGACACCGGTCTCCCAGTGGCTAAAAGAATCGGGGATGAAATGCCCCCAGCACGCAGGAAAACCCCGATGTGACGTTAGTGCTAGAAGCCAGCCTCACAGCACCTGGGGTGGCTGTGTCAGTTCTGCCTCCGTGCTCTGGTGTGCAGGAACGGTCATGGCCCCCGGCATCGTGAGCTGCAGGTGCCTTCTGTCCATCCTTCTTTGCACTAACTTCACCAGCTTCTGTCAGGGGTGATGAGCTAGGCTGCAAGGCCATCAGTGAGAATCCAGGTCAGTGTGGGTTGTGTCACTGCACAGAGGGTCCCAGCTGGGCGTCGGCTCTCTGCCACTCCCTGCATGGTCCCCGAGGCCCGACGGCTCTGCCTCCGGGTGTCCCACTGTCCAGGTGTTCCACTGTCCATCAGTGTGCAGTGACGTGACTGAGGGCACCTAGGACGTGGCAGATCAAATTCAGAACCAGGCCTGTTCTGATGGCAGAGACCAAGCGTACCTTTTATTATTTTTATTACCCAACATTTCTGTTTATTGAGTGCTTGCTGCATGCCAGGGACCATTCTTGGTATTTTCACCCAATCTCATCCCAGGTAACTCTCACAGCAACACTGAGAGGTGCATTTTGCTACTGCTCTCATTTTACAGGTGGAAAACGGGCTCAGAATTCTGTTTTGTCCAAAGACGCAATGGGCAAGCGATTTGTCTCCAGGATACAAATTTGAGACTTTGCTTCTGTGTGAGTGTGACCAGCTCTGATCCACCCCCCCCCCACACACACACAATGTGGGGCCTTTATAAAGTTTGATCATAGATGCGAACATGAAGAACACATTTTTTAAAGACTTTTTTTTTTGAAAGAGTTACAGAAAGAGGTAGAGACAGAGAGGTCTTCTATCCACTGGTTCACTCCCCAGATGGCCCTAACAGCCAGAGCTGCGCCGATCCAAAGTCAGGAGCCAGGAGCTTCTTCTGGGTCTCCCATGTGGGTGCAGGGGCCCAAAGACTTGGGCCATCTTCCACTGTTTTCCCAGGCCACAGCAGAGAGCTGGACTGGAAGAGAAGCAGCCAGGACTAGAACCAGTGCCCATATAGGATGCTGGCACTTCAGGCCAGGGTGATGATAACCTGTTGCACCACGACCAATAACACTTTTTCACAGAATCTAAGAATAGAGATATTACAGGTCCTATTCTTTTACTATAATCCAATAATAATAATAATGTAGCTGAAAATTTCAACTATTTGGAAAATAAAACACACTTCTGTAGAATCTCACAGATCAAAGAGAATGTTATAAATTAAATTCAAAGCCATATAGAAACTTATGAGCCAGGGAAAATTTAATTTGAAACCTTTGGGGTCCCTGAAAGCTCATCTCAGGGAGGGGCGTGGACAGAAATGCCTTCCATATTAAAGAAGAAAGACTGAAGACAAAGGAGCTGAATGCCCATCAAAAAACACACAAAAACCAACGTGTGGTGAGAATAAATAGCTGAAACTGATAGCAGTTACACTAGGAGAAAATAAAAGCAAATGCATAAACTGATTCTTTGAGACTAGAAATAGCTAACGATGCCCACAGACCCAGGCGCAGGCCTTCTCCCAACCCCACAACACAGGCACACTGAATTCCACAGAGATACACCGGGAGGGTTCAGGAACTCTGGGGAACCTGCAGTGTTCATTTCTAACGGTGCATCTTCTAGTTTCTTCAATTATCCTGTACACGTGATCGCTCTCTGAGTCAGTTCACCTGATGTGACAGCGCTGGGACCTCTTAAGTGGTTCATGCCAGGCCTGACTGCTAAGGGTAGCAGGAGCAGCAGGGGTCCTTATTGAAGGAGGTGATACTCCTCTGTACCTAGAAAATACTGACAACCCCAGTCGCCCACAGGGAATCCCTGAGATTACTTTTAAAGGCATTGTCAAGCTAAAAGGTATTGCTTTAAACCAGTGTAAGAGATATGTGAACCATGCAACTCTTTATGTAATAAGTGAATTTGGTAAACTTTTGGAAATCTTTCTTATAGATAGATAGAACCAAGTCCTAACAGCAGGACACAGTCTTCATTGTTCATGGGGATATTTGAGTGCCTCACAGGTTTCCCTGCTTGTGTTGATCTCTCTTCTGAAATGTATTGAGACTGGGTTTGTTTAAATTGGGATTTGAAAAAACAAGATGGGACTTCACCTGTATTTTATAGTTGCTTCAGAAGTAAAGCTTGACTGAAAACAGGTGGGACAGACTTTCACAGCACGTGTTCCTGGGCTTTGGACAGGACAGTTCCACGTGTCAACTTGCTTTTTCTATGGAAGAGCATTTTGAAGCCCCAGTGATATTTGAATAAACACAGAAACCTGGGGGTCCTGACTCAGAAAGTAAAGTACATCATACAACTATCTAAAGGCGGCATGCAAATCCCTAATCTGTCCTTGAAAGCTGCCTTTTTCTAATTAAATCAATTTTGTGATCCTTAGGTACAGAATCTGTGAAATGGCCTAAATCTTAGTTTCTAAAGCTGCCTTAGGCCTCATATGCTGGAATCCCATATGAGCTGGGTTCAAGTCCCAGCTGCTCCATTTCAGACCCCGCTTCCTGCTCAATGCATTAGAGAAAACAGTGGAGGATAGCCAAATGTTTGGGCCCCTGCCACCGATGTGGGAGACCAGGTTGGAACTCCAGACTCCTGGCTTTGGCCTGGGCCAGCCTGGGAGGTTATGGATATTTGGGGAGTGAATCAGCTAACGGAAGACCTGGCTGGCTCATTCTCTCTCTCCCTCTCCCTCTCTCTCTCTCTTAAATAAGTAAATATTTTTAAAAAGAAACTAATAAAAACTGCCTGTAGGACTACTATGAGTCGTGATGAGAGTGAATTAATTGAGTCTTTGGGTAGAGTCATAATGAAAACTTCCCAGAGAGATATACAAAATAACCAGCATAAAGGAGACAGAAGGAGCAATTTATTTTCTCTTCCTGGGTTGACTTCACTCGGAAGTGGCTGTGTAAGTGGAGTTCGTGCTCATTCATTCCTGTGTAGGATTCAGGCTGTTCAGAGGTTATATGAGGGCACATCAAACAGTTGGTGAGAAAAACAGAATTGAAAGAAAGATCTGGGCCGGCGCCATGGCTTAACAGGCTAATCCTCCGCCTTGCGGCACCGGCACACCTGGTTCTAGTCCCGGTTGGGGCGCCGGATTCTATCCCGGTTGCCCCTCTTCCAGGCCAGCTCTCTGCTATGGCCCGGGAAGGCAGTGGAGGATGGCCCAAGTGCTTGGGCCCTGCACCCCATGGGAGACCAGGAGAAGCACCTGGCTCCTGGCTTTGGATCAGCGTGATGCGCCGGCCGCAGTGGCCATTGGAGGGTGAACCAACGGCAAAAAGGAAGACTTTTCTGTCTATCTCTCTCTCTCACTATCCACTCTGCCTGTCAAAAAAAAAAAAAAAAAAAAAAAGATCTGGTTGAATGCAAAAGAATTTGAAATCCATGCAGTTTTTTCATAACACACATTTCTCATTAACTTCTTGCAGACTCCTCATATCTACAGATTTCAAGTTATTTGCACCAAAATAAATTTATCTCTGCAGTCCATTTCCATGAACTTCTTGAGGTGCCTTGGTACTTACTCTGTGATCATTCAGAGTGCTCACTGTATGCCTAACAGATAAAATTATCGTGTTTACCAATCAGAGGAAGAGGGTTAGAAAATTTAATCAAATAGTTAAAAAACAGAAGAAAAATTTGATCTAGCCTCTCACTGGATAATATTTAGAAAGGCGAGCAGACTTTGGGAATGTATGTCAAAGACCATTTGCTCCCGATTCTTCAAAAATTGAGAACTTCTTGCCAAAACAGGTGGTTTAATATTGATAGACTGAAAACCTCTGAAATTAGTCTCCTCACCCAGCAGTCTCCTCTGAAAGGTGGGTCAGATGACTCAGGTCACGGGTAAATGAAGTGTGCTCACTTACTACACCCCAATCTTAGAAGGCAACGTGAACTCATCAGCATAGACACCTTGCAGCTGCAGATAATGTGATCGACACCCCCTTCTGTCTGCTATAGCTCATCTGGAGGGCCCCATTCCACTTTAGCTTCTCAATTTTCTTGAATAATTTTTTTAAAGATTTTATTTATTTATTTGAGAGGTAGAGTTACAGACAGAGAGAGAGAAAGACAGAAAGGTTTTCCGTCTGGTGGTTCACTCCCCAAAAGGCCACATTGGCCGGAGTTGGGCTGATCCAAAGCAAGGAGCCAGGAGCTTTTTCCAGGTCTTCCATGTGAGTGCAGGGGTCCAAGCATGTGGGCCATCCTCTACTGCTGTCCCTGGCCATAGCAGAGAGCTGTATCGGAAGAGGAGCAGCTGGGACTCAAAGCAGAGCCCATATGGGATGCCCCCCATGCTGCAGGCAGAGGCTTAGCCTACTACGCCACAGCTCCAGCCCCTGAATGCTTATTCTTTACTAGAAGTCTGCAGAATGCTGGCAGCTTACAGTAGCTTAAGACCTCAGTTCAGTCAGTGGCCCTCACTACCACTCCTAACCTGTATAGTTTCTCTATAACAATGCCTCTCAGTAACCCCGGAAACTAGTGAAAAACATTCATAGGAAATATTCATTTATCAATTAAGCTTATTATATCATGATTTATTTGTCAATTATATGAGATTATCAGATAACAGTCTCTGATTTTTAGCTGGATTTTCATCATTCAATTCCATTTTTTTAATCAAGTAAGAGAATCATTCGGTATGCACATGTTAGCATTGTCTAAATTTGGTATCAAATGAGTTGAATGTAAGCTAATGATGTTACATTGTATTTCTCAGTGCACCTATTGTTAAGATCTTTGTGGTAGGGATGGACAAAGCAGCAGCAGCTGCTGAATGGAGACTAAGATGCCATTGCCTTAAAGCCATCCTTGGTTTCTTGTGTTCCATTCAAACCCATTTTGTGAGTCAGGTTAAGAAGTGTATTAGGGAAATGTCAGTCTATGTGCAATTAGACAAATGTCCTTGAATCAGAATGCTCCGTGTAGGACCAGAGCCTGCATCAGCCAGTGGGGAAGGAGAGCTTGTACAACATCTACCCAGGAGGTACCAACTGTTTGCCTGCCTGAAGCTTTCGCCCTTTGATGTGCCAGGAGCCACCTTAACCTGATTACCTCTCCTGGCTCCCTGCAAAAGCAGCCCCCCAGATGTCCCTTCCTGCCCAGCTCAACCACAGGGGCACATTCCTGGGCTTGGGCCAGATGCTCCTTTCAGAGATGACCAATAGGACGTAGAAAGCAAAACCAGCAAGTACTTTAACGGTGCTCCGCCGGGGTGTGGTCTTCTGTCAGCTTTGAATGGGTCTTGCTCACTGTCATCATGTCCTCCAACCTGGGGTTCTCGGGGCACAGCGGATGTTGTCTCACAATAAGTAGGAGGTGACATTGAGGTTTATTGTGGGTAGTTCAAGGTCAGAGAATGATCTGATTTTTAATATGTTTTTTTCAACTAGGGATTATGTTACAAATTTTGTTACTGATAGCAGGTTATTTGAAAGGGGTGAGAATTTTTATTGAGAATTATTTTGAAGGCCAGAAGGCATCGTGTGCCAGGAATACAAGACTCCTGAGTGGGGAGTTCTGGAAACTTCCACTGAAAATCTCTACCAGAATTGGTCATGCTGGATGCAGAAGAAAGGGGTCGCCATCACTGGCCTGGAGACATGGATTCAAGCGAAGAGTCCATCTGAGTTCAGGAGGTCCTGCAGCACTCGGCTGTCACGCCATGCCTGTTGGCTACACTCTGTCTGAAACACTGGAGCATCTGTGGATTACCGCTCAGACGGATCTTCCACTGTTGGAGAAGAGCATGGGTGCCAAGAGTCCCCAGGGTCAGGGGGAGGGGGAGAGGAAATGTCCTACTGTTGACAGTGCCTTACTCAACTCCAATTTCAGAACCAAAGAAAAGGAATTGACCAGTGCATTCTGGAAGGTGCTGCCTAGGTTCAACTCCCATCTGACCCTTACTCTCTGTGAAACAGAGACGAGGAGTGCTGGGAAAACGCCACTGATCCTGTGGCTTCTGAGGGCTCTCTTCCGCACGAGGGTCCATGTGAACAGGCTGAGTAGGTCCCGACTTAGGTCTCCATACCAGAAAGTCCAAGCCTTTGAAAGCGTAGCCTGGACACCGTGTCTGACAGCGTCAGTGGGACGTCAATGGCAAGAGGGCTGGGCTACTGTAGCCCTCTCCTTCTTCCTGTTGGCACTTTAACAAGACAAAGCTCAGCACAAAGAAAGAGTTGCTTTCTCCCCTTTGAAAGCTGTCATCCTTAGAAGTCCAGGCCTGGCATCCGAACAGTTCACCCACGTGAATGAACCCGGCCTCAGCCCCTTGTCCTTAAGTGTCCCTCCCGTTCTGGTCTGCAGTAACAATGCTCTGAGTGCCTGGACTGTGCCTTGCCTCCCCTCCACTCCCTTCCCCACCCCACCCCTTCCCTTCTCTTCCCCCCTTCCCCTCCACCCCCTCCCCACCCCCCTCCCCTCCCCTTCCTCCTCTTCCCCTCTCCTCCACCCCCTCCTCACCTCCCCCCTCCCCTCCCCACCTCCCCCCTTCCCTTCTCCTCCTTCCCCTCCCCTCCACTCCCTCCCCACCCCACCCCTTCCCCCCTTCCCCTACCCTCCACCCCCTCCTCACCTCACCCCTCCTCTCCCCACCTCCCCCCTTCCCTTCTCCTCCTTCCCCTCCTCTCCCCTCCACTCCACTCCCTCCCCCCTTCCCTTCCTCCTCTTCCCCTCTCCTCCACTCCACTCCCCTCCCCTCCCCACCCCACCCCTTCCCTTCCCCCCTTCCCCTCCCCTCCACTCCCTCCCCCACATCACTCCTTCCCTTCCCTTCCCCCTTCCCCTCCCTACCCCACCCCTTCCCTCACCTCCCCTCCTCTTCCCCTTCACCCCCCTCCTCACCTCACTCCTCCCCTCCCCACCTTACCCCTCCCCTCCCCACCTCACCCCTCCCTCTCCCTTCCCCTCCCCTTCCCTTCCCTCTCTTTTTTCTTTCTGAGATTAATAGGGAGGAGAAGTGAGCCATATTGGTCCTTATTTTTGAGACACATCTGGAAAAGCCAAAGTTCCTTCTTTTTCCATAACTACCTAAGACACTTCACGTACATGTCCTTGCCCCTTGAGAAAACCTGGTTATTCAAATTGACAGTGTTTTCATGGCAAAGATCCTTGAGCTGTAGAGGAAGCATGCTTATTCCAAACCATGCTGACCAACAGGATCCAAACATCACACCCTGATCAGTCAGCACCGTGGGGTGAGGCAGCTCTGGCTGACCCTGGGTGTTCCTTTGCGTGGAAGACATTTGGGGAGAACAGGACGTGCTGTCTGCCGTGACTGCAGCCAGTGGAACCCATCGGATCACTAATGTCCTCTTGGTTCACTTCCACTCCAGTGCTTCACCCGGACGTCAGTCATCCACAAGAATGTCCTGTTTTAGCCTTATTTTACTATTATTTTGCGATACAGTTCTCTCACACTCCTTTCTTCTGATTCTTAACACAATGTCAAAGGAAGTTCCTAAACCTGACTTGTTAAAGTCTATTGAGAGCATTGGTTAATGAAGCAGAACTCATGATTGTCTTCTGATGGGTATCGGGTTTTGAGAACTGAAAATTTTCAGCACTCTAGAAATGCTCATGGTTTGACATTTTTTTAACAGCAACAGCTCTGAAATGTAGTTATGTGGCATAGCACAGAGCGTGACCTATGAGAGCTGATACTCGGTTGGTTAGCACAAGAACTTAGAATCAATTCTAGAAACCCAATAGTGCTGTGATCCCTAGGGCTACATACACACAGCCATCATGCTTACGTCAAGAGGGAATTAAATGTTCTGCTTTATTTGCAAAAATTCCTACTGGGATGTTATTTTAATCAAATATGGAAAACCCCCTTTCTCAGAATAATTACTGAAGATGATTTGGAACATGCATATTTTAGCCACCACCTACTATTAAATATATTCTAACAGTTGATACTAGTATATCATATTCATAATTGAAAATTAGATACTATTTTACTGTTTATTAAGTTAAGAATCATATAACCCCCCACTGGTTTTTACTTGTTTTGTAACACAATTAAGTGATAATAAAATATGAATTTGTTTCATAGCTATTTGTTTGAATTCATAAAAATAACTTAATTGGAATTGAAATTCTAGGAATAGTAGTGGTAGTTGAAGTTTTTTTTTTTTAAATGTTTGGTCTATTTTCAAGACTGTCTCATTCAGTGTATTGACAATAATAATATTTTTCCTGCTAGAATTACAATGACCTTGGGGCTTTTTTAGGCTTGACTGTGGTAATACCATAAGAATGTATCCCTCACTGCAGTCAAGATTGGTTAGCATCGACAGTAGTTGAAATTTGTAAGGTATTGGCATGCAGGGGACAAGGATAGCAATTATTGAGTGCCTGTGGTATGCTTACCTTTTTTAAAGGTTATGAATGATAAGAGAGGTAGGACTCCGGATGCCAAGCTGTTTAAAACACAATCGTTGATGCCAATTACGTGTGCCTTTGATCTCTTCTTAGGAAATGTAATGCAACAAGTTAACATGTACAGACAAAACTCCTGCGTTCCAGGAAAGGTGACAACAGAGCTGTGGGGCTGGGGTAAGATCCGGGGTGAGAAGGATTGCAGGAGAGCTCCTGGAAAGAGAAGCTTACAACCAGTAGTGAGCTTGGGAGCAGCTGAATGAACGCCTGGAAGCTGAACTCCTTTTAACACAGCAGATGGTGAATAAATTATCTTACTAGTATGCAGAGAGTTTGTGTGATAGGACATCCCACACTTGAACGACATATATGTTCATAACCTACTGGCTGTGACACTGAAGGTCTGACATGTAAATTCACATGTTTCAATTGAGCTTGGGAACAACGGCCACTTGTTTATGGGTTATTTTGCTGTATACTTAAAATAAATTACAAAATGTTTTAACAATGTAAAAGCAGATGCCTTTAAAATAGATTTTATTTCTGCTAGTAGACAAGTTCAGCATTTAATTGTTATTTTTATATACTTATAGAGGCAGTTTTCAAGAGTCAGTGACGGCTGTGAGTCCTACTAATGATTGCTGTAAAACAAAATCAGTCAAGACAGAGTCCTGCATGTTTGCCAAAACGTTCCCAGAACATTCACCGTGGGAATTCATGTTAGGAATCTAGCTGTTAGGTTATTAAAAGGGGTGCATGGTTAAATTATCATAAAGAAGGCTTACAATTTTTTGAGGAAAATAGTCATTAAAAATGTCTTGGGCTCTCCCTTGATCCACGTTTTTAATTGTTTTTAGGATCGTATGTTCCAAATTAGGTAGTGATCAGGCAGGTGTCATCTCCTAAAAATGCGTTTTTAGGAGTAAAATGCTGAAGGTAATAGAGAGTTAACCTCATCTAAACGTGTGGAGAACGTCTGGAGAATTTAAATCAACTTATGGTTTACGGGTCCACTATGCAGGGGTTCACCGTCCTCACGAAACTTTCCTGGTCATCTTGCTTGGCAAACAGTGGAGACCAAGCCTTCCCTTCTCTAACAACGCTGAGCTCCTATCCGTGCGTACCCGGCTTCTGGCCCCTGTCCGGTCATTAATTGCCATCTTACTGTTCTTCCAGTTCTCAGTCCCCGCGACCCCGGCCAGCGTCGCCTCAGCGGAGAGTGGTTTCCCAGGAGGACCCCTCACTCTTCCTAACTCCAGCGCCGCGCTGCGGCCCCCTCGCTCTCACAGACCGCAGGAGCGCAGCGAGCTGCCGGGGTGGCCGCCCCTGCGCTGGCCGGCTTGTTCCGGACAGGTTTGGAGTCACGACACAGTTTGGGGGAGACACAGACTTTGCCCTTTCCTGGTACACGCTGGCGAAGCAAAGAAGACACGCGTTCTACAGGTGCGGGACACCTGCGCAGGGCAGAAGGGCAGAGCGGCTGTGCTGGGTGCGTGTGCGTGTGTGTGCGCGCGCGTGTTCTCCACCTGCACGTGGGATTTTCCAGAAGGCGGCAAAGTGGCTGAACACGGATTAGGTATCTATTCACACACGTGGACTCTCATGTGGGGTCGGGACAGCGCTGACCCGAATTCCGTTGTCGGTGAGCAAGCATCGCCCCTGCTTGCCCCTAGTCCGTTGTGCTGTGATCTTTGCTTTGTCCAGGGGAGCGCTCCTTCCGCAGACCGCTGGAGAGGAGAAGGACATAAGGACAGGAAGAAGGCGGAGCCCGGGACAGGGTTCCTGAGGATCCCACAGTCTGCGCCCCGGTGTAACGGAGACCCGCGGGACACGGGCTTGACGCCTTGGCTCGCCTCGCTGCGCCCACTAGGTGGTTGGGACCCAAGTGAAATGCGTATTTTCCTGGAGCTACAAAATCGCCCTCACGAATCCAAAAATACAACTAGGGAAACCCCCCTGGCAAGGAGAAACATTTTGCTTGTGAGGGGAGGACCCCTAAACGCTGCCCGAGAAGCCAGTCCTCCCGCAAAGCGTGGACGGCCCCCGGGGACCGCGCCCCCCGCGCCCACTCCGCCTCCGCACTCATGAAGGCGATGGGGCAGCTGCGGAGCCCAAGCCTGGGCAGCGCGGCTCCATCTTTCCGGCTTTTCCTCCTGGGGGTGGGGTGGGGGAAGTATATAAAAAAAAAAAGCAAAATCGACTGAGGCGCCTTCCCCTCTAGCCCCGGCGAGGTAAGGGTCGCCGTAATCTTTCTTGTCCCACAAACCAGGGGATTCGGATCCTACGCGTGTCAGAGCTGGCAGCCGGACTTGCGACACCCAGAGTCAGACTGTGAGCGCGGGGACGCCGTGGACTTTCCTGGGGGCAGGCCCCAGAGTCCCACCTGCTCCGCTTGGAGCAAACGCGAGTACGCCCTTTCCCGCTGTCCGGGTCTTGGCTAGAGCTGGTGACAGTGCTAACGATGTCTCTAAAGCACGCTTTCAAACAAGAGTCGTGAATCTGGAGTATGAAGGAGACCCGGAGGGCGCGGCTGGGCGCACGCCGGTAGCCGGGGACCTTCTGTCCGCGGGGCCTGGGCGCACGCCTGGAGCTCGGGTGACGCCCGGTCCTTTGGCTTGCAGGCAACACCACAGGGAGTCCGGCCCGCCCGGCCCACCGTGGGGCAGCAAGGGCACCGCCCCCACAGGCCCTGCCCGCCTCGGGGGCCCAGCGGCCTGCGCCCGCCCGGCGCAGACACCTGCGCGTCTCTGCGTGCGCTCCAGCGCTCCAACTTCCCAAAGTTCGCGCGGCTCCTCCTTCCGAGCGCCTGCTGGGCGCCACATTTCCCTTCCACAGCAACTGTTTGGATTCTTGGCAGATTCAGGGGACGGCAGGGTCCCAGGAGAGCCACGGTGGGCGAGGGGGTTTCAGAGTTTGGAGGCGATGGTCTCCCGGTTGCCCTCCAGCTATAGCCGCGCTCCCCTTCTGTAACCCCTGCGGGGCACACCGGGCTTGCGCACTCCCAGCTCCGTTGAAAGTGGGGATGGGACAGCGAGTGCTGGGGACAAAACCGCCTCCAAACCTTAGGTTTGTCGGAAGCACCCGGAGTTGCCTAAACTGTCAGCAAACGTCCGAGTTCCAACTCTTCTCCTGGGAGTTCTGACCGAGCGCAGCTCGCTTGGAGCTGCTGGCCGGCCACCAGGACGACTCCTGGCTCGGGCGACTGACAGGCCGACGTGGCTGGCCCGGGAGCCCTCAGCGGCTGCAGCTGCAGGGCTGCGGGTTCCGAATCCCGAACGTTGCCCCAGCTGGGACAACGTCCCGCAGACCCCCGGCCGGTATTTTGCCCGCCGGCCGGCCAGGCAGCTCGCGGCGCGCGGAGGGCCGCTGCGGTGCAGGGGCCTGGGGCCCAGCGGCCGCGTCCCGGCGGGGCGCGCAACGTGGGCGCGGGCGGCGGCGGCGGCGGCGTGGGGAGCGCTCGCTCCGCCAGTGGGCGTCTTCTGCCGCCGCCGCCGCCACGGGCAGTGGCACTGCGGCGCTTTTCTGCGCGCTTTGGAGCAGTGGCCCAGGCACAGCCGCCCGAGCGCGCACGAACCGCGCCACGCCCGCAGGCAGCGTCTCCGCAGCCCCTCGCCCCGCCGGCGAGGACGCCGATTGTGCGCGCCAGCCGGGAGCCGGGCGCAGCCACCGAGGACGCGCCCCCCGCCGCGGGTCCTCCCGCACCGGCCGCGGATTCCCAGCGCGATGTGAAGCCTGAGCCGGGCGGGGAGGACGAGACGGCCGCGCGGGACCCGCCGGACGCTCGGGCCGCCCGGCCGGGGAGGGCAAGTCCTGCGGGGGCGGAGCCCGCCGCGCCCCTCCCGCCCGCGGCCTGCCCCCGCCGCGGCCCGGGGAGGAGGGCCATGGCCAGCCCGGAGGAGCTCGCCGCTCCCCGCCCCCAGGCGCCCCTGCCAGCGGCCGGGGACGAGCCGGGCTCCGGCCCCGGCAAACTCCGCCCGGAGCCCCGGCGCAGCGCGGCCGGCGGGGGGAGCGCGGCGGGCCCGGGCCCGGCCCCCGAGCGGCCTGGCCGCGGCCGGGCCGAGCGCGCCGCGCCCCCGCGCCCGCCCCCCGCCCCCGCAGGCCGCGCCGGCCCCGCGGGGGGCCCCGGCGCGCTCTCTGCGCTCGGCGGCTGCTGGGTGGCGGCCCGCGCTCCCTTCGCGCTCGCCCTCTCCTCCCCCGTCCCCTCCTCCTCTCCATCTTCCTCTTACTTCTGGCCGCCGCCCCCCCTGCCCCCTCCCTCATTTCTCCCCTCCGCGTCTGCCTTTCGCCTCCCCGTGCGTCTCCCAGGGAGGGAGGGCGCGGCGGCGGGCGGCGGCGGCGGCGATGCTGGCGGCGGCGGCGGCGGACAGGAGGCGAGAGCTCCGCTGAGCGTCCCCGCCAGCAGCAGTCCCCGCGGCGGCGGCGGGCGGCGGCGGCTCTTCCTCTCGCCTGCGCTCCACGGCTTGCTGCTCCCAGCCCGCGCCGGGCCGCGGCCGCCGCCGCCCCGGCTCCCCTTTGGCGCGGGCTTCCCCGGCTTCCCGGGCGCCGGCGGGGGCTGCTCCGGCCCCGGCCCCGGCCCCGGCCCCGGCGGCCGAACTCCACGGCGGCCCGGAGGCGCCGGCTTTGCGCTCGCCTCGCTGCTCTTCGGCCCCGACATGGAAGATGGACCTTCTAATAATGCGAGCTGCTTCCGAAGGCTGACCGAGTGTTTCCTCAGCCCCAGTAAGTGGCCTGGCTCCACGTCCTGGCGCCCGGGGCGGGCGGGCAGGGAGCCTGGGTGACGGGCGGCGGGCAGGGCGCGTGTGCCCGGGCGGTTGGCGCCCAGCGGCCTTCTCCGGAGGGGCCGGGAGCTGTTGGCACCCCAGGGGCGTGCGGGAGCGGTCGTCGGCGCCGGGACGCTGGGGCTACCCCCAGCCCGAGCGTGCGACCGGGAGAGCCGCGGGAGCCGGGCTCGGACGCTCGGACCTGCCGCCCGCCCCCGGCCCCCGGCCCCGCTCGCGGCCGCGGTTGTCCCGCACGGCTTTCTACGCTCAACTTTGTGCCGGGGGGTGGGAAACGCGCTTCCTTCCACCTGGCGGTCCTGTGGCCGCGGCGCCGCAGCCCTGCGCCTCCAGGAGTGAAGGCATCCGCCCTTCCCCGGGGGAGCTGTGCCCGCGTCCCGGGCCCCTCCCCGCAGTGGCCCTGGACTCGCCCGGTGGCGGCGGGTGCACCTCCCGCCCCTCCCGCCCGGAGTCCACTTGGTGTGGCGCCTGGGGGCTCGCGGGGGGTCGTGTTTGTGAGGGAAAGGGAGCACAATGGGGCGCTAGCGTGGAAGAGAAGACGCAGGCGCTTCCCACCCGCCAGACGCGCTCCCGGCCGACCGTGCGGGGCCGCTCCGCCTGGCCACTCGCGGGCGGGGGGCAGGGGCGACAGCAGGCATGTCACGGGGGCCGGGGACAAGATCGAGCAGAAAACTGAACGTAGAGCTGCGCTGGAGGGAAAGAGGCAGGCGGGAGCCCAAGGAGAGAGGCGCCCGGCGCGCACAGGGACTCGCCGTTGCGGTGGATGGAGGGCGAGCAGGGTGAGGACGGAAGCCCCGGGCGGGGCCGGGTGGGAGCGCCTCGCGGTCCGAGAGGTCGCACCCGTGGGGCAGCGGGCAA
Organism: Lepus europaeus; assembly: GCF_033115175.1. NCBI lineage: Eukaryota > Metazoa > Chordata > Mammalia > Lagomorpha > Leporidae > Lepus > Lepus europaeus. The sequence goes on along the minus strand of NC_084829.1, from coordinate 166,093,783 downwards.
CTCCGGCGCCAGCCTGGCCGGGCGCGGCTCCCCGAGGCCCGGAGCGCGGCTCGGGCGCCACCATCCACCGCGTGCGCACCCGCGCCTTTGTCTGCTCCTCGCTCGGGAGCGCGTTTCCTTGGCGCCTTCTCCTGGCAGATTCTCTTCTGAGGCGGCCCTTTCGGCTTCCTGCTCCCAAGTGCTGCTCAGTCTGCGGTCCCAGCTGACCCGCAGCTCCCGGGCACCCGAGGTCAAGCCGCTTGTCGTGGCCTGGGGCTGGTCCTGGCCCACTGGCCCTGCTCAGCCGCCTTTAGGCTGCAGCCCCTTCCTGGGAGCCTGGGCAGGGCAGGGCCGGGCCGCCCCCCGCCAGCCTGCCTCCCAGACGCGGCCGGGTCCCCCAAGATATCCTTCCCCTGCGCCAGTGGACTGTGGCCAAGCTCTGCTGGTGCTTGGGGGTGGACTTGATTGGCCGGCGGGCGGGTGTGGGCCCTGTGCTGCCCGCTGGGCGCTGTGTCCAGTGCCCGCCGCCCCCAGGTGGCGGTTGAATTACTGGATGCTGCTCTTGAAAAGCCATGTGGGTCTGGGTATGAATGGAGTGAGCTGTGGCCACGCCTGCCGCCCTCAGATGTGGTCAGGAGAGACGGAATCGGCTGTGAATTAAAAGTGGTGCCCAGAGTGCCGGGCCCACCAGCTCTCTGTGCCTGGAGGTGGGTGGGGGAAGCCTCAGCCAGGCCTCGGACTAGGGTTCCTGCGGGTCCTCTTCCTGGTACGCTGGTGAATTCTGTGGCCATCTAGGATGGCGGTTAGGTTGCCCAGGGCGTCTCTGGCAGGCTTCCCTTGGAAAGGCACTGTGCCTGCAGCAGGAGCCAGTGGTCAGAAGGCGTCCACTCTGCAGAGTTCCCTGGGGAAGACCTGCCAGCCTTGGGACACGGGGATGGTTCTCCCACCTGTCAGGAGGAGCCCAGGGCCACCACTGCACTGGTATTTGGGATGTCACTGGGCCAGTGAGTTCCAAGATACTTTTAGACAAAATGTGTCCTTGGCCTTACTCACTGGCGAGTGGGGAGAGGAGAGGCTGCCTGTCCTAGGGCCTTACTCCCGGGCGTCCCCGCCGTCGGGTCTCTGTTTCTGTCTGTTGCTGAGACAAGCTCCCGTGCCGTGTGCTGACCTGCCAGAGTTCCAAAACTCGACACTCTTTTTTTTTTTTTTTTATCTTTGCCATTCAGATTGAGCCTTTTTGAGAGGAAAATCCTAGATCCTGTAAGATTGAAGAGATGCCCAAATGCACACAGATGTTAAGTGTGTGTTCCTTGCTTTCCTTTCCCATCTACTTCTTCGGCTGACAAGCAAGGCTGCTGTTGTCCACTTACTGTGTGCTGTCAACACACAGATCCTGGGTTAGAGGTCTAATGTCCCAGTTTGATTTTAGCCCTGCGTTTGGTTCGTATTAGTCCCAGCTAGCGGGTCTCGGCCTCAAAGAAGCAGGCTGGGCATTAATGTCTAGGGCCACAGGTGGTCTCTGGTCACACGCCTGATGACTGTGTGGTCATTACATTGGTGACGTTTCCTGATAGCGGCCCATTTCCTGCCATCTGCCCTTAATTCCTGAGTCCTTAATTCTGCCTCAGATGCTTAGCTTCACACTTCATTGCTGGGAGCGTTGCCGATTGGAATAGAAACAAATCCTGCGCATGGAGAGCCCAGATCTTCCCTGCACGCAAAGTTTGCAGGTACGAGTGTGTATACAAAGAAGAGCTGAGAAGCTATACAGGGAGAGGCAGGTGTAGCTGCATTCACCCTTTGTGACAAATGGGTCCTTGGGCTGACTTCCCTAGGTGGTCCGTGTCCTTGTTCCCTGTGACATGGCTGGACCAGCACTCACCTGCAGGAGAAAGGACTTGAGTAGAGAAGCCACCTCGGGGACACTCAGATCTGTTCCGTATCTATTTCACTGGTTTGCTGCTACGAATGACAGGGGTGAGGACACAGGAAGACACAGAGAAGGGAAAGAAGATGAAGTCAGATGAGTTAGTCTGGGGCGGATTTCTGAATGCAGATGGCAGGGGCTTGAAGACTACAGTTTTTGTCGTGTATTTCTCAGCTATTCAAAGTAGAGCCCACATGCGATTCCAGGAATTGTGGATTCTAAATGTGGTCCTCGCCCATCACTAGCCACTCTCACTGTTCTCAGGACAAGCGATGCTGTGTGGCCGGCATGTGGACAAACTGAGATAAATACGATCCCTCCTGAGAGCAGATGTGTTTGCCACATGGAAGTGACTTTCGCACGCACAGGAGTGCAGGCCAGCAGCACAGCAATAGGAATGGGTCTGAGCCAATCAGCAGCCAGCCTGGAGAGGGTTACTGAGCACCTGCTGGGTGGAAGGGGTTTGAGGGAGGTGAAAGCAACCAATTCGGTTCCCTGGAGGACAGGAAGTGTGGGTCTGGGTGCCTCAGACGGAGAGCAGCAGAGCAGGCCTGGGTGACATCCAGGGGCCAGCTGCTCTTTGGGTCATCAGATGGGGTGGAGTTAAATAGAATATTAATAATGTAATTTCACTTTTAATCTGATGCAACAGCTCATCCCCAAAGAGGTCAACGAGAAGCAGTGGGAAGATGGTGTCTTCTGTTAGCTCAGCCTGACGCATGCGGTGACATTTTTTTTGCACAGAAAACCTTTTCTATCCCATTAGGACAAAAAAACTGCAGTGCAATAGATAGAGAAATACTGGGGTTTTGTTTACTGTATGGCAGATTAAACGCGGTGTTGTGAACATTTCACCAATTACTGCACTGTGTATTTTTGTTTAAAAGCAGCTGATGCAGTTTGAGAAGAACAGAGGAAGCAAAAGTAATATTTTCCCTTAAAAGGAAACTCTTAGCTGTAATTCACAACATTTTAATTTCTTTTAAAATGCAAATCAAGCTCCTTGCAGCCGGTCTTTTCTGTAAGACTGTCTAAAGGGAAGCTCTGTAGTGACACAGGAGCTCCTGATCCTGCAGAGAGAACGGAAGGAAACTACCCAGCGCTGGCACTTTCCTGTAGCACTTGCCATCTTCTGGGTTACTTTGCTCATGGACTGGCTTACCTGCTCTTTGCTGATCTTGTGCTCTATAAGGTGAGCTCAGTGGGCATCTGAGGGCAGGGTTTGTCGTTTGTGATTATAACCCTGACCCTAACAGTGGCTGACATCAGGGCTCTCAAATATTTGTGCTGGGAATTCAAAGATCAAGGCAGAACCTGGTGCCTCTCTTCAAGGAACGTAGAAATGGGTGAGTGCTATTGAATGCTTACTTCATGTCAGCATCTTCTAGGGACCCAGGGGTTGAAATGGACAAAGCTGAATCGGGTCTTCCAGGGAGCACGCGGTTCACGAACACGTTCCTGCCGGGGGAATCACACGTGACACTCAGGAGCTGCCCTCTGACCACAAGCCTGTGAGATTTCACCCGAGGTGGACGCCGTGCCTGGATCTGGAGTGTGGAGGGCTCTGGAAGCCCACGGGAGCCCTTGCAGACCAAGAGACGGGTTCCTTCTGAGCCTGCAGACTGGGAAAGAGCCTGGGTAGGAAGAAGAGAGAGAGGAAAGAGATTCTTGGCTGGGCTAAGTCTGCCAGGAGCCCTCAGAGGACTGCACAGAGGAACCACGGGAGGAAGGCAGGAAGACCACTGTCAGTGTGGGACTGGGGCTCCCCGTGACGGAGCAGAGGGCTGGTGGCTATGGCAGAGAGGAAGAGAGAACTTGCATCCAGACGGGGACCATGGATGTGAACAGTCCAGGGTGGTGGAGGTGACCGGTGGCAGATCGCACTGAGTTGGCTGGTGACTGACCGAGGAGGGAGGACACAGTGATTCCCAGGTTTCTGGGCTGGAAGTTGGATGTGTGTGGTTGGGGTATAGCAGTGCTCAGAGAAATACCAGAATGGCAGCTATCAGAACGGATCCCTTTCCGTGTATCCAGCAGTGTTCTTGGAGTGGGGCTCTCTGCTTGTGTGGGGCCTGGGCTCAGTGGTGTAGACAGAAACACAGCAAGCAAACAAGCACATCAGAGGAGCTGTGCAGGGGCAGGCGTTGGGTGCAGCCGTGAAGACTGTGCTTGGGTCGCCCGTATCCCACAGCAGGGGCACCTGAGTTTGAGTCCTGGCGTGGCTTCTGTCTCTGGCTTACTGCTGATGTGTGCCCTGGGAAGCTGCTGCCCTCTAGGGAGATCCAGATTGGGTTCCAGGCTCCTGACTTCAGCCTGGCTTTTGCGTGTTTTGGGGGAGTACGCCAGACTTGGAAGATCTGTCTACCGGCGAAAGAGCTGTGTGGCGAGTTAGCAGTTAGAGTGAGCCGTGTGGCTCCTTCAGTTTGCTCTGGGAAGGACTCTGGGTTGGTGCAGCTGAGCCGGGATCTGAATGACCCAGTGTAGCCCACGTGCAGATATCGGGAGCAGAGCGCCCGGGCAGAGTGAAGGCCACGTGGCTGCAACTTCCCTGGTGCCAGGAGGTGACTAGACCCAGCGTGGAATGAGGCAAGACCAGCAGTCAGGACAGATTAGGGATTTGTAAACCAGGGGAGCGCATGGACAAGGGGAAGCTTTTGGAAAGTTTGGAGCAGATGGGGGCTGTGTGATTTGAGATCTCAGAGGCTCATCCCAGCTGCGGCTGGTGGCTGAATCCAGGGAGCTGTGGGTCAAACAGGGAGTGTGCGGAGGCCTCTGGAGCAGTTGAGATGCGAAACGATGTTGAGAGCAGAAACCAGGTGCAGTGGAGATGCAGGAGTGGGGTGGTTGAGCGTATAAGACAGCAGGTGCGTTGAATTTCTGGTCAGGGGAGGGGTTGAGGATCCCAGCCTGGGTGTTTGGCCGGGGCAGCTGGTGCATGGTGGAGCTGTTCACAGGGCTGGGAAGGGGGCAGGAGGAGCACTGTGGGACTGGGTGCAGAGTCAGGAAGCGCATGTGGTGGGGTGAAGTCTGAGATGCCCATGGCACAACTTGGAGGAGAGGTTGGGAAGGCAGTTGGATGAACAAAGCCTGGATCAGGGGCCAGATCAGGAGTGGAGCAGTCATGGAGCTGGGCTTTTGGGGACCGGGCACCACAGGGGGCATGTGTGGATGCTTCCTGTGCAGTCTGAGTGTCTGGAGGGGGGAGTCCAGATAGAGCTGGGTCATGAGCAATCTCTGGGTGCCATGGGAGCACACAGCTAAGATTTGGTGGATGGAGGCTGGCCCCCTTGCGTTCTGCAGGGTGACCTGCTAGAAGTGGAGATGGGTGCTTTTTCGGCACCAAGGTAAGAGTTGAAGCTGGAGTGGAGATGAACAGTGGGAGTGAGAAGAGGGCAGAAGACAGGTGCAACAGGAGAAGACGTGCAGAGTGCCCTGAGCAGCAGTGGTCTGAGCGCAGAGGGGACATGGAGCAGAAGGCACCACGGAGCCCGGAAGAGGAGCCTTGGGATGGGAGGAGCCCAGTGCCCTGGAGGTCCAGTAAGTTCCAGCCAGCGGGTCCTGAGAGGAGAGATGTGAAGTAGAGTGGCCGGGAGGGCAGTCCAGTGTGGGTGGGATGAGGAGCTGGTGACCGTGGGTGCTGCAGGTGTGTCCTCAGTGGGTTCCAGAGCTAATTTTCTGGAAGACTGACTTGAGAGTGTCCATGCGCTGAAGGACAGGGCTGTGTGTGCACCAGGTGCTCTGCTCTGCCCTACAGAGGTGCCCCGTGCCCTCACGAGGTGGGGGAGGATGGACATGGGTGCTGAGGCATTTGCAGGGACCACAGGGGGTGTGAGGCATCACCCGTGATCCCTGCACACACTACCAGCTCCCCGGACCGGGCAGCATCACCATCCGAGAGTGAACTGCAGCAGGGATGGGGACACAGGAAGAGGAGAGGACCCATCCAGAGCCACAGAGAAAGGCAGGCGAGCGGAAGGCCCTGCTGAACTCCCGCGATGCTGTGGGAGGTGGGCAGAGGCTGGGAACGTAGGAAAGTTTTGTGTTTGAAGTTGTGGTTTAGGAAGATTTATCCCCTAGCGGTGTGCAGAGGCGGCTGGACTGGGAGCCGGCGTGGAGTGAATTCACGTGCTCTCTTTGCAAAGCAGACTGAGCCTGAGCGTGCACCTGCATCAGCACGCAGGGTGGGAGCCGAGTGCTGGGGGCCTGTTTGTTATGTGGCACTCACCAAGGAGAACAGTCTGGAGGGACGAGAACACGGCAGGGCCGGGAGGTGGCAAGGAGCTGCCAGGGAGCAGGAAGCCAGAGGAGGCCTCCACGCAGCAGAGGAGTGGGACCGGGCTGGTGTGGCCTGGCAGGGAGAGGTGGCCCTGCCTGGTTGTGGTCAGCCACGCCATATATTGGGAGAGGGGACACACAAGGATTTCCTGTTAGCACTTCACCGTGGCAATGCTGATGTCAGCAGAGATGCGCTCTGTGCCATCTCAGGATGATCCAGACAGGATAAGAGGTGGTGATAATCAGCTGCACAGCCCATGAGTGGCTCCTGACGGGGGAGTGCTCGGAGGGCACCCAGCATGTGTCGTTCCAGTGAGGCCAAGGCTCCTCCACGCAGGCCCACGGAGTGCTCTCTGCGGACCGCTCAGCCTCTTTGCCCCAGTGTCAGACTTCTTTGAATGGGGACCAGGGTATACTCTCCTCTGATCCAGAGTGTTGCCTCCTGGGGGCCAGCTGCCGGTCCCTGGGAAGCTTCCTCCCAAAGCTACCTCATGGGTGCTTCCAGAATGCCTGTTGTCCACTGCTTGTGTTTGTCTCCCATGAGCCTGTGTCCTCCTTGGAGGCAGGGGACGCGTCTTCCTCCTTTTCTTAACTTTGGAGCCCAGTACGCTGCCAAGTACAAGTCTCGCGATTGAGTAAGAGCAGGTGTTGTAAGTGGACGAGTGTGATGGAGACGGCTCTTCCACAGTGCTCAGTTTTCCCAAAAGCAGAGAAAGAATGAAATGAGGAGATTGCAAGGTTTCACTGGTGTGACTTGTAGCTTTTTTCAATCTATGACTGTTGTCACTAATGTAATCAACACACATTCTTCGGTACCAGTGACTGGGGCTCCTGGGATGCCGTGGGCTCAGGACTCCCTGGGCAGGCGCGTCAGCGTGGGGCACCCTGGAGTCTGTGGGGGGAGGGAGACAAGTGCTGAAAGCCACTGGGACACCGCAGCTTTCTTTCCCCAGGCAGAGAGAAAAAGCTTTTGGCTTTGGTGAAGCCATTTTCTACGGGGCAGTGAGAAAGTGTTGCTTATGCGGTGTGGACGCGATGCCGTGTTTGGCTCGGATGCACTGTTGATGGAGACACAGGTGTATTCTGACGTGTAGGCTTGGTGGGTGCTGGGTGAGAAGCACTTCTGCAGGGGTAGCAGCTCGCTGTGATGAGAAGGGGAATACGTGGAATTGCAGCCCGGGGAAGGTGGAGGTTGCTGAAGAGTCGGGGGAGAAGCAGTGTGCTTGCCTGGCCTTGAAGTTGCGCTTGTTTGTATCTGAAGAAATTCCGTGTGTTTCTCCATGACTGTTTTAGTGACTTCCAAAATAAACATTCCAGATGACATCCAAGGGGACTTGGCTGCCTTGGCGTCGTGGATTTGAGAATGGCATGGCTGCTGCTTTTAGGGTTGCAGACATGTGCAAGTTTACCGTGCGTTCCACAGCCGGAGTCTACACCATAGGCATTCTTGTGCAGTCAGGCACCGTGCCTTTTCAAGACCCTACTCTGCTTCTCTTGATGAAATAGATCATCCCCCTCTTTAAAGGTGTGCCAGAGACCTGGCTGCAAATCTTCAGCAAACAGCCTAGTCCTAGCACGTGGAGGCAGTGCAGCTGATCAGAAAAGTCTTTTTTTTTTTTTTTTTTTAAAGATTTATTTAGTTGAGAGTGCGAAAGAGTGTGTGTGTGCTCCCATCCTCTGGCTCACTCCTCAGATGGGTGCAACAGCCGGGAGTGGGCCAGGCCTATGTTCATCCAGGCCTCCCATGTGGGTGGCCAGGGCCCAAGTGCATGAGCCTTCCGCTGCTGCTTTCCCAGGCCATTAGCGAGGAGCTGGGTTGGAAGTGGAGTAGCTGGGCATGAACCTGCACCCATATGGGATGCTGGCGTTCCAGACACTGACTCCACCTGCTATGCCACGACACTGGCCCCATCAGAAGTCGCTCTTTTTTTTTTTTTTTTTTTTTAAATCAGTTACTTACTTGAATGGCGGAGCTACAGAGAAAGAGAGAGATGGGTGGAGATAGAGAAACTTCTGTGCACTGGTTCACTCTCCTAATGACTGCAATGGCTGGAGCTGGGCCGGGCTGAGGCCAGGATCCGGGAGCTTCTTCTGGGGCTCCCACATAGGTGCAGGGGCCCAAGCCCTTGGACCATCTTCAGCTGCTTTCCATGTGCATCACCGAAAGTGGAACAGGCAGGACTGGAACTGGCGCCCACATGGGATGCTGGCACTGCCAGCAGCGGCTTTACCCACTGTGCCACAGCGCCGGCCCCCAGAAAATCTTAAATAGACTCAGGCACAGAAAAGGAGGCAGGATCCTGTGACAATGTCATCTTATGAAGTAGGAGGGAAGACAAGACTGTTGAGTGAGTGATGTGGAGAGCGCTGGGCAGCTATCTAGGAAAGCCTGAATTCCTTCAACGTAGCTCCAGGATGTATTCCAAGAGTCATTCATGGGAAAATGAAAATTAAATCTGTTTTGGTGGAAAAAAGCCTGGTAATCTGTATGTGCAGGGTGTCTGGTTTAAGGTCTTGGAAGATGTGTTGTATGAAAAAAGCTATTCATGGATTTCCAAATTTTTTGCCCCCAAATAAACTTATCTTGTAATTCCATTTCCCACAGATGGTTTCGAGTACTCTCATGTATTTCAATGTAAGGAAGGAGAACCATAAAAGGAAAAAAGTGTGAAGATTCCTTCCTTGCCCTGGACTGGGGAGAACCTTTGACTGTGACTCAGAACCCAGAAGTAATCCAAGGCTGGAGGAAGCTAAGAAACAAGGCAGGTTGTTAAGGCCCCGCATGTCAGGAATGCAGCAGCCGCCCTGTGGAGCTCTCTGTGGCTCCCCTGCCTTGCCCCCCAGGCCCCCCCGCCACAGCCCCCCAAACTCAGCTCCTGTGGGGTCTGAAGCTCCAGCAGCACCACACTGCCTTTCCTCCTTCAACCTTAGCCTCAAACAACCAACCTTAAAGCTCTTGCCACAGTGTAGGACGGACCTCCTTGATGCATAGAGAGCTCCTAGAAATGCTTAAGAAAAAGAGCAACGTGCCACAAAAAAGAACCATACCCAGTTCATAAAAAAAGAGAAGTAAATGGTTCATTAAGAAAATCAGATGTTCAACTTCTTTCATGATTACTGTGTTAAAATAACTCCAAGGTGCTATTTTTGCTTGTCAAGTGTGCACAAATAATAAACACTGTGACACGTGGGCAGTGCCATGCAGAAGCCGGGATGCTCATTTACCCGTCGGGGAAGGACCAGTGGCCCAGCCCAGGCGACCCTTAAAGAGCGCACTTTGGCAGAGTCGATCGAAATTAAAAATGCATGCAGCCATTGAACCGGCGATTCTCTTCTGGGAATCTTTCATTCAGATCGGCTCCCGTGTGGGCCAAATAGCGGTAGGCGTTAATACAGCATTGTTTGAAAGAGATCGCCGCAAGTTGCCTGAACTTCTGTCAGTAGTGGCCTGCAGCTTGCCAGCTAATACACTGCAGACCTTGCAAGTGCATTGCTGCGTGGAGGAAGCAAAGCATGAAACAGTCCACGTGCCCGCACTCTCACAGCATTTTTGTGTTGAGTAAAAGTGCATGCTTGCTTGTATTTGCTGGTAATTGCATACAGAAACTTGGAGGAAACACAAGACGCTCTCAGCAACACTGGCCAAAGGGAGAAGGGGACGGGAGTCCTAGGGAGGCTTTGCAGGGCTTGTGATTTCTGAATCACGTAACTTGCTATCTGTTCACAGACTGAGTTGAAGAATCCGGCGAGGTGCTGCTTTACTCTGTTGGTGATGTCACCACTTCGTTGAGCTGAGTCTACCTATTGAGCGCGTGGTTTTATTTGTCAGCCCCCGAAGCGTGTTCAGTTGATTTCTGTCTTCCTCCAGCCTCCCACTTACCTCTGCTACACAAGATCCCCAGATGTCATTAAAAAGGATCGCGTGCATCAGAACCCCTCACAGGGATCTGATCAGCTCCTTTTCTACGTCACAGGCAGATGAGAGACTGGAAACAAAGACGCTTCTGTTGTTGTGTAATTTCCGACTCTGACAGCCTCGGCGCTTTTGTATTTAAGAGGTGAACTACTGTTCACTCACGGAGGGCTGCCTGCCGGCTTCATCTGGGGGCGATTGGAAATCAGTACATTCTGGCGAGAACCCCAATGTCTTCCTTGTGAGAACAAGTGCGTTCCGCTCCTAGCGCCTGAAAGTGGAACCTCCTGTGGCGTTTGCCACTTAATGATGCCACCGAAGGGGTCCCAATAGCTTGTGTTGAACAGCTCTGATGCGACAGTGATTTGATTACTGGTTCAGAGCAGGGGCCGTGGGACGTCTGTCTTCGTCCCTGTGCCAGGTGCCGGGCCACGGAGGGACTCTCCTTGTTTTGATCAGCTCGGTTGGACCACGGCCTCGCTTTGGGGTGGAACTGGAGTGCTGTAGGTCCTTGTGTTCCATCTTTCCTGCCTGTTTTGGGCTCAAGTTGGGACTGCCTCTGTCAGGACCAGCTTGGATTTCTTTTCTCTGCCTTCCTCATTCCGCGCTTTGCCTTGGAGATCGGCCCTGCTTATTTTCCTGTGTTGTGCTCATAATGTTGACATGTTTCTTTGTCTTATCACTTAATATTATTTCCTTCAAGTCTACCCGTCGGTTTTATTTTAGCTGCTACTTCCTTCCTGGTTCCTGGATTTTATGAGGACCCTTTCCTAACCTTGAATGGCAGCCTGCTGCTACCCTGGCAGTCTCGTCTGAGAATCACGCCTCCCCTCTCCTGAGGTCTCCAGTGTGAATCCACGCCGCGTGTCCTGGGCCTCTTCCTCCAAGGCTCTGTCTTCTCATGGCAGCCCGTGGTTCTGGTCAGCCCGGTCTGACTGTTCTCTTTCTCTCGGCATGGAGCCGGAAGAAGGCTTGTCTGTGTCCCCCGCACCCCGGCTTGGAGCCACCTGGAGGTGTTTATGCCGAAGGTGCTTTATGAATCGTGAGGGTGCCCTGAGTCCACTTCACTTCTCGCCAGGCCTGACTGTATCTGTAGCTGTGGTGTTCCTTTTTACCGTTAGGGGATCTGTCAGGTTTTTTTTTCTAAATGAGTTTGAATTTTCTTTCTGCTTCTGTTGTACACTTTAAAATGTATCCCGGCCAAAGTTTTGAGGTGCAGAGCTGTTGTGGCTTCCTCTGTGTGGGTCGCAGCCTGATGGAGATGACTGTGTTTTGCCAGCACAGTGAGCTCTGCACCACAGGGTCTGGGCGTGACCTCGGGTTTTTCTCTTCTTTCAGAGATTTATTTGTTTGTTTATTTGACAGGCAGGGTTATAGAGAGGGAGAGACAGAGAAGGAGAGAGAGATCTTCCATCTGGTGATCTTCTCCCCAAATGGCCACAATGGCTGGGGCTGGACCATGCCAAAGCCAGAAGCCTGCAGCTCCATCTGAGTCTCCCACGTTGGAGACGGGGGCTCAAGCACTTGGACCACTCTGCTGCCTCCGCTGGTGCATCAGCATGGAGCTACAGCCTAAGGCCAGCCGCTGGGCTTCAGACCAGCACTTGTATGGGATGGTGGTGCTACAGGCAGCGGCTTAATCCCCTGTGCCACACCGTAAGCCCTCATGATCTCTGTTGTTATCTTAATGGCACTGTTGGATTCAGGTCAGCTTCAGGCAGGGTGTGTAGACAGAGATACAGTTTACTTATTCCAGTGCATTGTTTCTTTCTGTGTTGATCCATAGTTGGCCCTTGGCATTCGCCTTGGACTTTTAACTGGTAACTTCTCAGCAAGAGCGGGCAGTCTGATGGGTGGAGAAGTGAGTTTTGTGTTCGTAATAGTCAGGTACGCATGCAGGAGGTGAGACAACACAGGGCCCAGTTAGCAGTCTGGTTTCCTGGTGGGAGGCACCTGCTCAGGGGTGCTGCCTTGGCCCCAGGTGCAGGGGACCTGTCCTGGTCTGTAGGTGTTCATGGTGATGCAAAAGTGTCCAAGCCCGTTGACCCGGGTCGTTTCCTGAGATTCTGAGCCTGAGTCTTCTCTGAAATGGTGGCCCCCACGGTGATGGCCAGGGGAGGGGGCGTGGCCGGGAAACCGAGGGCAAGGCTTCCAGAAGCACCCCTTTGGCTGGGAAAGGTGTTTCTTTGTAGCTACAGGAAGCGCAGCTCCTGGAAGTGGTGACATCAGGAAGCGCTGGAGTCACCCAGCAGTTGTGTTTTCTTGGCAAGAAATTAAAGGACAATGTGTTGAAAATAAGAGGGAAGAATTTTTAGAAAGAAAAAAAAAAACTAAAAACAAACAAAAAAAGTGGTTGTCACTAGAATTCTTCCATTTAGGGAAGCTGTTTTCTGAGAGGCTGTTGGAGTCATTTCGCATTGAAGGAACTGCTGTACCTCCCAGGCTGTGCCCTCTGCCCCCGCCGGCTTGAAGCCTTCACATTCGGGTAGCCCTGGCTGAAGGAGGAGTGTTCCTGGGGCCTCCTGCCGCCCAGGACGGTGGGGGCCAGGGGCCCAGGTGGGGTACATGTCTCCCCCTGCCCCATGCCCCGCCTTACCTGGCCCTTATCTCCTGCACACGTTCTGTTTCTCTGGGAGCTGTATTTATTTCTTTGAGATTTTGTAGACCACTGGTCTGGATTCTGCACTTCCTCAATCAGCAGGGATGGTGTTAGCCCATGGGTGCATTGGAATTTTCTGTTGTCCACTGCACTGTCACAGAAGAAAACTGAGATTGTGGCCACCAGAAACTCCCCTCCGGGTACTTTTAGAGAAAGCTGTGCTGGAAGTCCCTTCAGGAAAGCCAGTCCCATCTGGTCTGCATTTGTCTGAGGCAGAAGATTGCATTTGTTCAGTTTTAAACTCAGGAAGGCCGTGAGGACTGCACCTTCACCGTGCGGGGTGTTTTGGGATTCCTCAACGCTGTAGAATGGACACGAGTACTTGGCAAGTTACACACTGACTGCTGTTTTGCAGTGGGCAGTATTTCATGAATGGCAGGAGGAATTGGCCGCAGATGCTCCCCTGCATGGCCAGGGCCCAGTGCACCTCTCCTTGTCCTCTGCCCAGAGCACCAGGTGGGGAGAGCAGACAGCAGGGTCCACTCCCTGGGCTCTGCCTTTCCTCCGTGGTGAGCTCAGCCTGGGAGGGTTTACGGGGGCACGTGTACCCGAGACGTCCATGCTGGATATGACTTGGCCTCAAATCTCAGCTCTGTTGAAGTTTGTAGAACTTCAGTTTCCGCTAACAAAGTTGTTCAGTAATTTTTTTCCCTTCCAAAGAAGAAATTGTACACTTGCTTTTAAGTTGTAAATAGCTTGGAATTTTCTTAAGGTGCAAACATTTTACATTTGCAATGTACTTTATATTAAATAGGAGAGGCTCAGCTTTTTTTGCTTTTTTTTTTTTTTTCATATAAAAAGAGGAGAAAATGGACAGCGGCTTTCAGAAGTCTTTGCAGGGTTGCTTCTGATCTTTCAAAGGAACTGAGACTTCATGGAAAGATCTATAAATGAAGCCCTCATGCTCCAGGCGGGGATAGAGCTGCGACGGCCTCTGCCCTCCGGTTCCTGAAGCTGCGTGAATCCGTCCCGGCCTCTGCTGCTCTGGCCCATTTTCCTGAACAGACTCGGAGGCCTATTTTGGGATCTGACCTGCGTGCAGCTGGCTGAGCTGTGCCCGCATCCTGCCTTATATAAGGATGTCGTCCTCGGTGGGCGCCTCTGGGCAGGTGTGTCTGGGAGCCGCTGGGTGGGTGTGAGTAGCTGGTGGAAGGAGGTGACTTGTACAGTGGTCTCTGTGGATGGCCAGCGAGGGTTCTGGCTGAGCTGTGTGAATGCAGTGCCTGCAGCCGTGGGCTGACGTTGGATGGCGATTTCTCTGAATCACGCGGCTTCCCTGAAGAGAGAAGAAAGCACTTTGGGTTTCTTGCGCTGGGTTTCCTTGAAGTCAGAGCCTGGCATGAGGACAGGTAGCTGGGCAGGGAGTGGGGGAGGGGAGGACGGGAGGCAGCAAGGGTCCTGGGCAAGGGGGCAGCAGAGGAGGGTAGTGTTGAGATTGCCCTTGACTGGGGCGGGGCAGGGGACACTTGATTCCTGCAGGACCGCTCCCCCCCCAGGGACGGGGCAGCAGCACCCCAGCTCGGCGTGTCTAGGGGCTTCCTGCTGCAGGGCCCAGTGGACGCGCCTGGCCTTGCCGGGGGCACTGGGTAGAGAGCGGTGAGGCCGGGTATGGTCTGAAGCAGGGTGAGGAGTGGGCAGACAGACCCTCAGGGGAGAGGATGCTAATTTTCTGCATTCCACTTTGAGAGACCGAAGCAAACGACTTTTTAAAAAATACCCATTAGTCGTTTTAAGTCCTGAGATTTTTCTTGAGGTCGGTGTATGTCTGAATAGTTGCACTTTTTAGTCGTGTGCTTTCAGGTGAAGTCGTGCCTGAATAGAGGCAAAGTGTTTCACTCCCAAAGAAAGGCTAACTTGTGTTCTGTTAAAATTATTTATTCTTATGTCAGGGAAAGGCAGAGAGAGACAGAGATGGACAGACCCTCTCCTCTCTGCTGGTTCACTCCCCCAAAAACCAGCCAACAGCCAGGGCTGGGCCAGACTGATGCTGGGAGCCAGGAACTTAATCCTGGTGTCCCGTGGGGGTGATGGGGACCCAAGGTCTTGAGCCATCACCTGCTGCCTTCCTGGGTGCATCTTCTTAGGAAGCTGGAGTCCAGAGTGGAACTGGGACTCAGATCCAGGCACTTTGGTATGGGATACAAGTGTTCAGAGCAGCATCTTAACTGCTGTGCCGAGGGCTGGGCCCTCCTTTTTGTTCATTTATGCCACATGATAAAGTAGGAATGTGAACAACGACACTTTAGAAAGGGTCCTACTCTCCCCCCCCCCATCCAAAAAAGTTGGAAATAGAAAAGATTTTCTGATTAACCCTCAGTGCGGATGCTCAGTGCATGAGAAATCCTAGAGAGAACTTTCCAAGTATCAGGTATTTCCACCATTTTCTGCTGTTTTGTTGTGTCTAGTCTTCAGCTTTTAAAAATGGCTTTTCTAGATACTGTGTTGAAACTGCATGGGGGACAGGCCTCGTGGCATAGTGGGTTTGACCGCCCACTGCCTGTGATGCCAGCATCCCATACAGGGCACCGGCTGGAGTCCCAGCTGCTCCACTTCCAGTCCAGCTCTCTGCTGATGGCTTGGGAAAGCAATGGAAGGTGGTCTGAGTGCTTGGGCACCTGCACCCACACGGGAGACCCGGATGAAGCTCCTGGAGCCTGCCTTGGCCTGGCCCAGCAGTGGCCATTGTGGCCATCTGGGGAGTGAACCAGCAGATTGAATATCTCTATCTTTCTCTTTCTGTGTCTTTCCCTTTCTCCTGGTAGCTTTGAGTTTCAAATAAATACATAAGTCTTAACAACAGTAACGAAATAACCACGTAAGGGATGTAGTTTTGCTCATAAATTTGGCACATATGGGATTTAGTTCAGTTAGGAAGCCTTTATTATTGAATTTTTCTGGATCAAAAAATTATATACAGTGATGAATTGTGAAAGGTTAACTGCGCAAGACTAGTGATAAAGAGACTGTCTAAAAATAAACACTGCAAACAGCGTATCTGCTGTGACGGTGCCCCTGTGGAGGACCATCGCCTTTTCCGGTGCAGGGCCAGGTTTCTGTATTTTAGGCTGTGTGAGAGTCATCGTCTCTGTTGCAGTTCTGACATCCTGGTATTTTGTTTTCCCTTTGAAATCCTGATTGCTGGTCCCCGTGCAGCGGTGTGAAGTGTGCAGCGTTCCGTGTGATTTAGACAGGCGAGGAAGCTGTCTGCAGGCCTTGGGCAGCGTGTGTGTGACGCTCCCCGTGCTGTCAGTGGTGCGTACCCACTGCGGGACACGGTATCTAGCAGCAGGCAGTGATGAGAGAGTAGCAGCAGCCTTCAGGGACTGTCCGGTGTCCTCATGTGTGCAGTGCCCACAGAGGACCCTCCAGTGCCCTGTGTGTGTGCCTGATGCCCCGGAGGAGGTCCACGTTCGGGGCAGGTGGAGGGGTTCTGCAGGTCCTGTGGGGTCTCCTGGGGTGAGAATTCTCCGTCGGCTTCCTCAAGCCACTCTGCGCAGAGTGTGCAGGGCAAAGGGGACCTTAAAGGGAGCAGTTTCTGTATTTCTACCTTCGCGGAGATGTTTTAAGAATGGATTTGCCTGAGGATGTCCGCCTGACAGCGGCAGGTTTGCCACTTCTCCCCTTCTGACTTTGAAGAAAAAATATTTTTATTTAAATTTGACAAACAGTAACTGCCTATGCATTTGTCTGTGGGACACCATGTGATGTTTTGACATCTGCGTAAGTTGTGGAATGATTAAATGCCGCTCTTGAAATAGTGATCATTTACTTTGTGGTGAGAACAGTCACAAGTCTCCTTCCGCGGTTTTGGAACATACACCTGGCGGCTGTTAGCTGCGGTCAGGTGCCGTGCACTGGAGCTCTGGCACTCCTGGGGTCTGGCTGCAGACCTGCGTCTTCCTCCCCTGGCAGCCACCTTTCTGCGTCCACAGATGCTCTCTGCCTGTCCCTCCCTGGGCTCTGCAGGCAGAGTCCGGCCCTCGGTGGCCCTGACCACCACACGGCAAGGCTCTGGACAGCCAACAGGTGCACCTTTCTTCTCCCGTGATGGGGAAGGGCAGTGGAGAACAGGAAAGCAGGTGTGGAAAGATAAGCCAAACTCCCTCACAGATGGGCAGAGCAGAGAGCATCTGTGGATATGGAGACTCCTGCCTTACCAAGCCAGCAAAGTGCGGGCGAGGCTGCCTGCCTGCCGCCCAACTGGCCCCCCACCCACCCAGCTCAGGCTTGACTTCAGAAGTGAGAGGTGGTCACAGGAATGCGAGCTGGGATGTGCACCTGAATGACACAGCAGCCTTTTTGGCTGGAAGTGGGGTCTGACTGACAGTGAAGACGCCTTCTTGGGGAGGTTGGATGGTGGGTAGGCTCTGTGAGCTCAATGAATGGTTCCTCTGTGCCCAGGTTTTGACAAAAATACCCATAAGGCATACTGGCTGTAAAAATAGGTGGGAACGCACATCATTCGCAACTACTTACAGCTTGTGAGAAAAATTTTTACACTGTCAGTGTACAGATGTGTGATTGGCACTTTTTTTTTTTTTTTGGAAGTTTGCTGCCTAAGAGTGAGTAAGTGTAAATGGAGCTTTCAATGTGAATTAAGAGGCTAGGTGTGAGTGACCTGCCTGGCCCAGGCGTTGGGCCCCCTGGAGTCAGAGCCACCAGGCTGGGCGGCCCACCAGGCTGGGCAGCACCGCCCACAGGAGTTCCACACGTGCAGGAGGGAGTTTTTCCTGCCATTTGCACGCAGGTCTCTTGGAGAGCAGAGAGCACCCAGAAGAGCTCCTGCCAGTCCCCAGCGGTGACACTGCCTGTTGTGTGCCCCCCGCCCCGTGCTGTCAGAGCACACCGCACATCTCTGATGCCCATTTTATGGCTTGTTTATTTTAATTTCCATGTTGGAGTTGCGTTCAGCAAATGTCTTTGAGTACCTCCAAAGGATGTGAAAGTCTTGATGCTACTTAGGTGATAATGCAGAAGCAAGGCGGCCTACAACTTTTAAAGGATTTTTGAAGAACTGGTAAATAAAAGGCATTAAAATCGTCATGATCTGAGGGGTTAGCATTGTGGCACAGCCGGTTAAACCACCGCTTGAGAGGCCGGCAAACCATAGGGGTTCTGGCTTGTGTCCCAGCTTCTTCACTTCTGATGATCACGCTCCTTGCTAATGTGCCTGGGTAAGCAGTGGAAGATGCCCAAGTGCTTGGGCTCCTGACACCCACGTGAGAGACCCAGAAGAAGCTCCTGGCTTCTGCCTGACCCAGCTCTGGCTATTGCAGCCATCTGGGGAGTGAACCAGTGGATGGAAGATCTCTCTCTGACTTCACTCTCTCTCTATAACTCTGCTTTTCACATAAATAAGTAAATAAATACTGACAGCTATTTAAAAATATTTTCATTTAGAAATGACATGTTAATTCAGTCTGCGTTTTTTGTCTCCTAATGGAAAGAGTAACGTGCAGTTTGAAGAACTTTGACCCATTGATGTTACATAGATTGTCTATATGTCTACATTTTAAATCTTGATTAGTTACAGCTGAAAATTATAATAGTTATGGTTTCCTGTTAATGTGAAATTATTTTTATTTGTAAAAGTAATGGTTTGTGGTATTTTAAAAATAGATTAATTATTAGAGAGACAGGGAGACAAAGAGAGGGAGAGTGAGTGAGCAAGTGAGCAAGAGCAGGCTCCAGTTTGAGTTCACTCCCCAGATGCACACAGTGGCTGGGGCTGGCCCAGGCCGGGCCAAAACAGGGGGCTGGGGACTCAATCCAGGTTTCCCAAGTCGGATGCTGGAATCCAGTTTCTGAGCTGTCACTGCTGCCTCCTAGGGCTGGCATTGAGGGGTCTCGAAGTCAGGAGCCTGGGTGGGGAATCAAACACAGGTCCTCAGATGTAGGGCACTGGCATCTTTTGTTAAAGATTTATTTTTATTTACTTGAGAGAGTTGAGATCTCTCCCATCTGTGGCAGCCAAGGCTGGGCCAGGCTGGAGGCAGGAAGGAGGTGGGTCTCCCACATGGGTGCAGGGGCCCAAGCCCCTGGCCATCTTCCGGTGCCCATGGGGTGCTTCCTCACGGCTGGCCCAAGGCCTTTTCCTAGTCTCTTACTTAGTTTTTGATTGTGGAAGCTCCCGTGCCCATCAAGTGGACGCAGCAAACCAGTGAACTTCAGGGATCAGAGGTCATGTGAACAGCCTGCGACTTGCAATCCAGGGGCCGGAATTTGAATTTTAGTATTGGAGTGCTGGTTGCATTTGACTTCTGAATAGTTTTCCTTCATCTGCGAAACGGCAGTGATGTTCTGTTGTGCAGCTCGATTCCCGCTACCTCCTTCCCTCCCTCCCGCCCTCTCTTTTCTCCCTGTTGCACCCTTTTTGGCCAGGATAAAGCCAAAATAATGAATGTGGAAGTGCTTTGTAAACTGTAAAATTCAGCACAAATACAACGCATTGTTAGGACATTGTTACACAACCCGAGGGGTACAAGGTATAAAAGCTAACGATCCTCGTTATGTAATGTTGGAGTGGCAGTTGTGTGTTCTGGGTACTCAAAAGAATTCAGTTCCCCCTCACTGGAGTGGTTCATTTGACGATGTTCTTGGAATATTCTATTTCAGATTGCTAGGTAGGCAACTAAGCACATACCTGATTATGCAGTGTGGGCGTCCCGTGGGAGACTTCACCTTGGGGTGACCAACGTAAGTTTTCCCAGTGCATTTTGAGTGACGGAGTTCCGGATGTCGCCGTGTTTGTCCAGGTTCTGTTTTTGCCAGTTGCCTGGCTGGTGACCTCAACAATGTAGCGTGTGGAGCGCCAGGGTTCTGTGTCAGCAGCCGGGGCCGGTGAGAGGGTCCCAGCCCGGGACTGAGCCTGTGTGTGTCCTCTTGGAGCCCAGCGCCCTGGCAACGATGGGTGGGAGGAAGTGACATTCCTTCACTTTGACAGCTAGATTTTCCTGGATGTCAAATGACTGACTCTTTTCTCCCTCCCCTGCTCTTTGTTAAAAATCTGTTTGCATTTAGCTTGGAACTGTACTGTGCTTAAGGTGAGCCGAGTTCTAAGTGGAAATCTAAGGGAAGGTGGGCGTGCTGCATGGCAGACTCGTTCCCGAGCAGAGCAGAGGGGGTTAAAAACCTCCCCCTCTTTGCAGGCAGAGAGAGGAATGGGGGTGGGGGAAAGGCAGGGAAGGGAAGGGAAATTGCTGAAAGGGGGCTGATGGCCCTAAAACCTGATTAGATGCCATTCAGAGTTGGCCAGTTTCACCCAGCATAAAGAAATTCTGAGCCGTCTTTAGAAGGGATGTCACTGACAGCATTTCCCAGCGGTCCTCCAAGGAGCAGGAAAACCTACGGGAAAATAAGATTGTGAAGAATAATTGCTAAAAAGCCTTTTCTTCTTTCCGGAGGTAGAGACAGGTGCGTTATTAGAAATTGTTTTCTGGCTGTGGGGAAACCGGAGCCGGGTTTCGCCCTGTGCCTTGACGACCTGCTCATGGTGAGCTTTTGTGGAGGAGCCATGGACGGCTCTGTGTCGGCTGAGGCCCACTGCAGAGCTCCAGGCCTGGGCCAATGCGTCCGTCCATCCTTTGTCTTTTTACCTCCCATTGGGTGAGAAGACCTATGTGGTCCTGGGGCAAAGCTGCTCCGGGTAGGGTTAGGGTTAGGTCTAGAGTTAGGGTTAGGATTATGGCTAGGGCTAGGGCTAGGGCAGGTTAGGGCTAGGGTTTGGTTTAGGGTTAGGGTTAGGATTTGGGTAGGATAGAGTTAGGGTTAAGGCTAGGGTTAGGATAGGTTTAGTGTTAGGGCTATTGGGAGTAGGATTAGAGGTAGGTTTCGGTTTTAGGATAGGGTTTGGTTAGGGTAGGATTAGGGATAGGGTTAAGATTTGGGTAGGATAGGGTGACAATTAAGGCTAGGGTTAGGGTATGGTTAGGGGTAGGATTAGGGTTGGATAGGTTAGGGTTAATGCTAGGGTTAGGGTACTGTTAAAAATGGTGCCTGGTGATAAATATAGGCTTTTTCTTGTGACCCTATGAAGCCACTGACTCCTGGGAAGTCTCTGAAAAATTGGGATGGATATCAACTGAGAGGTTTAGGTCCAGCGGTGGGTAGTGTGTTTGTCACCACTAAGCACCACGAAGCTTACTTTTTGGGCAGGGAGCAGGTGGCATGGTCTTTTGGGGGAGGTGTGGTCCTTGCACAATACTTGCAAGCTGCTTAGTTACAAGCACACGCCCCAGAAATCCAGGGAGGCCTCAGCAGTGCTGCCCCTCTGGTAGCAGAGGTGAGAGCCTTTGTGAGCTGCGACCCTGTAGGACAGTTTCTTTCTGTGTCGGCCTCCGTCCCGGCTTGTGGCCCTCCTACCCAGCTTGCTGTCAGGTGCACCGTTCCCAGGGTCACCCTGCCTAGCTTCAGTCCCAGCCCCATCTCTTACCATTTGAGAGAAACCAGTGGCCTTGCCGCATCTGTAAAATGGGATGGAAAACGTAGTACCAGTGTCATTGCCATGAAGTCATCACTTACACGTGGTCACGGTCACTGTCATCATCAGGTGTGGCCTTTGCGGTCAGCTGGAGAGGTGGGCCATCGCAGCCGTCCCGTTATTTCACAGGCAGGAGAGGGGTGTGAAGTGGTTTGAGACTTGTGCTTTGGAGGCAGGGGTGGGTGACTGGACGGGGCGGGCCGTGGGAAGAGGTGCGTGTAGCGGCTAGCACAGGAGGCTCGTTGTGCCTCCAGTTAGTTTTCTGCAGCTGTGTTCGTGAGGGTGTGTAAACAGTCTGTGCCGTTTGTGCAGAATAATTGCCTGTGCGGCAGATTGCCTTCTCTGAGCTGTGAGTGTGGCACTGGCTGCGGGAGCCGGAGGGGAGCAGACAGCTGCTGTTCCTGGGATTCCGCTGGGGCCTACACGGTGGAACGCCTGGAATGTGAGGTTTCCTGTCAGGGCTGGTTCTGCCTGCATTCTTCCTTGGGAAGATTTTTCCAAAAGCTGTAAATTATAATAAGATTAGAGGGCTGCTTTTTAAGTGATTGGTATTTAATCCTGAAAACTCCATATCACTGGAAAGACTTGGCAAGTGACATTTCTATTATCTTTTTACCCACAGTTTTGTTCCTGAGAATTCTTAGAACTTGGGTTTGAGGTGGGTGGGTATTTTTTGTGTCTGAACATTTCCTTTGCAGGGAGCCAGTGGGACTAGCTTGTGTGCTGGCCAGGGACACACAGGGACGTCTGTTGCCCAGGGTTTGTCCTATCTGAGGGCAAAGAAGAGGTGCTTCACTTGATGAAGTAGACCAAGGCCCCCGGTAACCAAGAGATGTTTGTCGACTGCAGGAGTGCGAGGGTCTACCTGCAGATTGAGGTGCGTCTCTGAAATTGGTAGAGACAGAAAGAACCAGAGCTGAGGGACTCCCAAGAGGTCCTGGGAATGCTCTGATGACACCAAAATGCTTCCCCGATGCTGGCGCTGAGCTTGTGAGAGTTCCAGTTTACTGCAGTTGGAGTGTGAGGCAGTGTAGCCTTTGTCTGTGACAACATGGAATCCTTTTCCACGGAATTAAGTTAGATATTCCAACCTCTTTATTTATTTATTTATTTTTGCTCTTATTTCTTCCTTAAGTGGGCTGTTTAAGGTGCCTTGTTTTCTTTTCTTATGGATCTTATAGATCTTATTATAAATTATAGATCTTATTAAAAGCAAATGTGTTGCAGTGCTCCCTCTGGTCTCAGGAATTCCGACCTGCGTAGGTCTGTGTGTGTTCGTGTAAATGCAGCCATCGTCTCCAAGAAAGAATTCCATGTCTCTGGATGAAAGTTATGAAACAGGCAGGTGAGAGAACGCTTAGATTTGCCACTGATCCCTTTGGATAAGTTGAAAGCAGACATACATTCGCCCTGAAGCACCCATCTGGTGTCGTGCGGTATAATTCCAGATCTGCTGTGGTACTAGCTCTGGCAGGGGTTTCCTAGAGTAATTGTTGACAAATGCGCACCTTAGAGTTTGTGTGGTTTGTTACCTGCTCAATGAATGGACGGGTTTTGCTTACCCATTCATTGAGAAGTGGTGCACGCACACACACACACACACACCCCACTTGGCACCGTGAGGACAGATCCTGGCTGGGATCCTGTGCCTGTGCCAAGACTAAATTGGTGCTGACATTCCGTCTTATGAAATGATAAATACGATCCCCTGTCTCCTCTAAGGGACTCGGAAGTAATATCGCTGTGATGGTGTTCACTCAATCAGAGCGAATCTGCACGTTCTTCCAGTGGAGTTCACCAGGTCTGGCCTCCATCAGGTGACACCCGGGGCTGCCTCCCAGTGATGGCCAAGCAGCCTCGGAATATCCTCCACCTGTCAGCTCCCCCGTGGCAGGTGGCAGCCGGGGAGAGCCCTCGTCTCATCCCCTGTTCTTCAGGCTGTGTTGACCCCGCTGGACCTGCCAGTGGAAGCATAGGTCTGTCTGGGGGGTGCTGTGATGAGATTGTGTCCACAGAGGTTAGTTAGGAAAGCCCCGTCACTGGGGGTCGTGCTTGTTCACGTAGCATCAGGGATGCTGTTTCTCTTCTGCCTTTCCTCCTGTGGAGTCTGCGTTTGTAAGTGACCGGTTCACATTTTCACCTTGAAAGTTGCTGGCCTTTTCTGTGGTTGGTGTTTTGCCTTGTCTCCGTTCCACCTTCTGTTGATTTCCCTATCTTTGTTTGCTTGCTTCGTTTCTGTTTCATGTTGGGCTGCCTTTTGTCTCTCTCTATTTCAGGTGCACTTGCACACTGTCCAGTATTCTCTGGAGAATCTTCATTGAGTCATTGTTTGGGATGATCTGGAGACAGTGGAGTATATCGCGCTAGGGTGGCGTGCTGTTTTGGGGTCACTTAGCCGAGGGAGTAAGGTGTGGGGCTGAGCCTTGGCTTTGGGCCTCTCCTGGGAAGCCCGGCTGTGAGGTGTTCTCCCTGGGGAAAACCAGCACCCAGGACGCAGCAGCCCGTGACACTCCATACACATGAGCCTCGGGCTGGCGTGAGAGACACCCACCGCCCAAACCCAGCAGGTGCCTTTCAACCACAGGGTCTAAGGCAATGGTTCCCAAAGTGACTGCTGGGGAGTTCACCAGAAACAGATACCTGCCCCCTCCCCAGATCTATTGAGTCAGAAGCTCCCGGGGGACCCAGCAGTCCTTGTTCCGCTACTTGCTATCCCTGGCTTCCGAATCACTCAGGAGAGTACTCACGTTGGAGAAATGATTGTTTTGCTGATAGGATTTTCTTAAATGCAGGTCCTTTTCAACTGTTTACGTTCGAGCTCAACTTTCAAGGACTCAGTTTGTGTCTGTGGCTTTAGTACGGTATCTGTTGTGGGCAAAGGGGAATTGTAGAAAAACCAAAGTGATGTCAGCCCTTCCTGATCTCTGGTATTCCTCCAGATGGCCCTTCCCTGTTTCCCTTGGAAATATTCTGGCTGGCTTTTTGAATGTTTATTTGTTGTTTGGCTTCATCTCTTTAGGTATTCCACGTGCAGTCTTCGAGGGGAGTTCCTCCTGTAACTAGAGAGAAAACCTAACCTGTGGGAAGGCTTTGTGCTGCACGTAGAGTTCCCACCATTGCACTTCACCTTCGGCTCTGATTGACTGCTGACTCCTGCCATCTGCCTTCCCTGCTGGGGTGTCTTTGTCCACTCACTGGTGGTCTTTGTCCACTCACTGGTGGCACGGGGCTCCTGAGCTGCTGTGCTGGGGCGTGCCACCTTCAGCCTGCAGAGGCCACTCCAAGCGACAGTTCAGGGATGGGACCCTCGTGGGCTGAGTCGAGTTGTGGCCCCTCGTGACTGACTCTTGATGTTCCCTCGATGCTTTTGGAGCTAAAGGCATGGAAAGTCTTTGAATCGGCATCTCACCAATCTGTCATCCACAGGCATCTGCTTGACTCCACAGGGCTAAGGTCCCGCAAGACGGAAGGCTACAGAGGCTGTGCAGCCAGCTCTTCCGGCAGATTGGTTTGCCAAAACTCACATGGGCTGTGGGGGTGCTGTGACTTCTGGCTGCCCCTGTGGCTGCCTTGTGTGGTTAGGCTGGATCCGTAATCCTGTAGTGGCGGATCATGGGTGTGTGGCACCAAAGGCCAAACTGTATCTTGCAGGAACGTCCGTAAGCCCTAAAGGGTTCTTTGTATCTTGAGTTTCTGTGCCCAGAGAACCAGTCGTTGCTGTTTGTAAGAAACTTACCAGACTCATGCATACTGCTCTGATTTGCTGTCTCCAAGCCACGTAACCCCACGGGGTTGGGTCATTTGTTGCAGAAACCTTCTGACCCAGTTGCACCGAGATAACACAGGTCACAGTCACAGAGTAAGTACATCTTTTTTGGTTCCTTTTCAAAAGTTTTTCAAAATTTATTTATTTAGTTTTTGCATCTTATTAGAAAGGCCGAGACACAGAGAGAACTCTCCATTCGCTGGTTCATTCCCCAGGGTTGGGCCAGGCAGAAGCCTGGGGCTTGGAAGTCAATCATTTCCCACAAGAGTGGCGGGGATCCAAGTACTTGGGCCATCGCCTGGTGCCCCCCAAGGCGTTCATGTGTAGGAAGCTGGATTGGAGGTTGTGAAGCTGGGGCTTGAACCAGACACCCTGACGTGGGGTGTGGGTGTCCCCAGGCATGACCTAACTGCCCCCCCCCCCCCCCCCCGCCCACGTGCCTGTTCTGGGTTCTGAATTCCAAGTCGCAGGATTATTCTGAAGTGCAGAGACTTGTGAGGAGCTCTTTCCTTGTAGCTTCTTGCTGGCTGCTAAGACTCAGCACATAGTTCTGGTTTCTTTAGGAGTCTCCCGTTCATATTTCATAATGGGTCCCTGCGGTATAAAAAGTCTGTGAAAATTACCATGCAAAGAGATGTCCTGGTGGAGAGAAGGTCCCACTGCAGTCTTCCTCGAGGTTGTTCTCTGCAGCTGTGATGGAACTTGGCCCTCGTGCCTGAGCTTTCTCGTGAGCCTTCAACACAAACTGAATGTTCACGTCCTATGATTCAAGACCAACATAGCTTCTTTTTTTAAAGATTTATTTATTTATTTGAAAGGCAGAGTTACACAGAGAGAAGGAGAGGCAGAGAGAGAGAGAGAGAGAGAGAGAGAGAGAGAGAGAGAGAGAGATCTTCCATCCACTGGTTCATTCGCCAGATGGCCTGCAACGGCTGGAGCTGTGCTGATCCAAAGCCAGGAGCCAGGAGCTTCTTCCGGGTCTCCCACACGGGTGCAGGGGCCCAAGGACTCGGACCATCTTACACAGTTTTTCCTAGGCCATAGCAGAGAGCTGGATCGGAAGTGGAGCAGCTGGGTCTCTAACTGGCACCCATATGGGATGCTGGCACTGCAGGTGGCGGCTTCACCTGCTATGCCACAGTGCCGGACCCCCAACATAGCTTCTGTGGCTTCTCACTTTTGAGGCACACACCCCAGTCTCCTGTAATCTGTAATTGTCTGTATCTCTTATTTTTTTAAAAAGATTTATTTATTTAGTTGAAAGCTAGAGTTATAGACTGAGAGGGAGAGACAGAGAGACAAATAGACATTCCATCCACTGGTTCACTCCCCAAATGTCCACAATGGCTGGGGCTGTACCGGGCTGAAACCAGGGAACTAATTCTATTTGGGTAAACTATAGGGATGCCAGGGACCCAAGTGCTTCGGCCATCTTCCATTGCTTTCCCAAGTGCATTATCAGGGAGCTAGATCAGAAGCAGAGCAGCCTGGATTTGAACTGGCGCTCTAATATGGGTTGCCAGTGGCTTAATCCACTATGCCACAAAGAAGGCCTCTCAGGGGTGGCTCTGTGGTTTAGCAGGTAAAGCCTCCACCTGCAGTGCTGGCATCCCACATGGGCTCAGTCCCAGCTGCTCCACTTCCGATCCAGCTCTCTGAGATGGCCTGGGAAAGCAGTGGAAGATGGCTCAAGTGCTTGGACCCCTGCAACTGTGTGGGAGACCCAGAAGAAGCTCCTGGCTCTTGGCTTTGGATCAGTGCGACCATCTGGGGAGTGAACCAATGGATGGAAGACCTCTCTCTCTCTCTCTCTGCCTCTGCTTCTCTGTAACTCTGCCTTTTAAATAAATAAATAAATGTTAAAACAAAGAGGCCTTTCTCTGTATCTTTTTAAAAAAGTGTTCAGTGAAGTTATTATCACCTCCAGGTGGGTGCTATCCTGTTGCTCATTTATATTCCATTTCTACCTGTGTAAGGATATTTCTGTTAAACTTAGAATTTATAAGAGATGGAATATCTAATAGACATTTGTAAGATGCTACAGAGGTTATACTCTTCCTTCTCTATACTCTGGATAATTGCTAGAAGTTCTAATTTATTTGTGTAATGTTACTGTTTATTCATGGCTCTGTAACAATAAGTTTAATCATGTAATTAAAAACATAGAAATTATGCAATGCAGACATGCAAATAATTACTGTAATTAATATATCTACTCTCTTGTGGGTAATGCAGCATTTCATTTTTGGAAGGAAATCTTTGATGATGGCTTGCTTTAACTAAATTGTCTCATTTAGAAAATGCTTCGGGAATTTATATTCACCCTTACTCCCAGGGTAGATGTTAAGGATAATGTGTATATTTCTTTGGACCTAGCAATTTTAGTAATTTTTCTAAGAAGAAAAAGTTTCATTTTAGAAATGTACGCATGTAACAGTTCTTGTCGAAATAGATTGAAATTAGTACATATGTCATTTGCAATTATCATGAAACCTGGGGTTTAAAGATTATGCATTGACTATTGGACCAAATTGATGATCTCAATAATATATGATATTGAATAAATTAGTCTATTTCTTCAAAGCTGTCACGCAACAAAGAAAAACATGAAATGCCCAAGGGTTGAGCTGAAATTCTATCAGAGAAAATCGTCAGCTGGCTTCATACACACAGCGCAGGAAAACAGTGCTTCCATTATTTGTGATCCCTGACATCTGGTTTATTGTTAAGAGGATTCGTTCCACTGGGCTGTGTGCAGCGCTGTGGACTTGAGCAGGTGAGGATTCCACGCGGCTGACTCTGGAGGATTTTGTTCGGATTCTGTTGGGCCTCTCTGAGGTTTCCTTTCTTCGCCTTGGCTACTTGGAAGGGTGTGAATTGCAGGGGCCTGGACCTGGACCTTCGCTGGGCTGCCACCCTCAGGCTTTGTGTGGGGTGTCTTCCCCTGTGTACGGCAGGCATGCCGAGTACGTGTCTCTGAGAATTCGCACCGTGTTCTCACAGTGCAGGTCACTGTGGTCCATGTGCAGCGCAGAGCGTCAGGCTTGTCTGATCTGTAGCCCAGTGGCAGGTGTGCGTGGCTCCCTCGAGTCCCTGTGCTGTAGACAGTACAGATTCACAGCAGCCACTTTCCACGGAGTCACACTTGTCAGATGCGTGCAGATCGATGTGGGGTCGCTGTATTCGGAGTCTCGGCTTTTGTACTGAAGTTCTGAGTCTTACAGGAGTTAGAAGTGCTGTGTCAGATGATGGCTGTCTCACAGACGATTTCCCTCATTGTGGACGAACTTCTGTATTGACAGTGTCTTGCAACCAAAGTGACTGAGTATGACATCAATTCAAAGCTGTTAGTTTGTAATTGAAAGCAATGGCTGCTCCTCAGCTGAGTACCACTCTCTGGTATGCTCTAATTAAAAGAAAAAAAAAGGTTGTGCTGGCGCCGTGGCTCACTAGGCTAATCCTCCACCTTGTGGCACCGGCACCCCGGGTTCTAGTCCCGGTTGGGGTGCCGGATTCTATCCCGGTTGCCCCTCTTCCAGGCCAGCTCTCTGCTATGGCCCGGGAAGGCAGTGGAGGATGGCCCAAGTGCTTGGGCCCTGCACCCGCATTGGAGACCAGGAGAAGCACCTGGCTCCTGGCTTTGGATCAGCGCAATGCGCCGGCCGCAGCGGCCATTGGAGGGTGAACCAATGGCAAAACAGGAAGACCTTTCTCTCTCTCTCTCTCTCTCTCTCTCACTGTCCACTCTGCCTGTCAAAAAAAAAAAAAAAAAAAAAAAAGGTTGTAATTCAGACTAAGATCATGGAAAGTAGTTTTTTTTTTTACTAACTTCAGGGTTCACTGGGACAGTTTGTAAACTAGTTTATGTCTAAACAAGAAGACAGAAGTGATGTAGATTTGAAGATGCCAGGCACGTGACCGTTCTCTGTCTGTTTGGATGCAGCGGGGTGATGCCTCACAGCCCCGCTTCAGGGCACCCCTGGGCTGCTCATTAGACTCATCCCGGGCACACTTCCTGGAGTTCTCCTTCCCTCGTGCCGTTTTCACCATGGTATCGGAGCAGCGGAAGGGGCTGTGCGGAAGATTGCTCTGCAGGTGTTGCCTCGGTGCTGTGCCTCCGAGGGCGGTGCCGCTGGCCTTCGGCCGTGTCTTGTCTCCTCACACTGCATGGATTGACTTTTCCAACTCCTAGGAGCTCTGCAGAAGTTTGTTCAACTATTAGTCATCACACCCTCCCACACCATCCGCCCACTTGCACATCAAAAATCCTGAAATAGCATAAAGTCATTTATCTCTGTATTTAAAAAAACACCATCAAATCGTGATATTAGGGATTCTGACAACTGTGACAAAAGTCTGGCCTTTTTAAACACAGATCTGCTGCCCTTATTTAACTAAGGGGTCTTTCAATTTCTAGATTTTTCTTTCTTATATAACACTTCGAATATTTAGAGTATTACAATTCTTATTTATTTATTTACTGTGAGAAATGCAATTGTAAAACCTCAGTTATCTGCAGTCCTGGATCAATGTAGTGGATTAGTGAATTTCACTTGAAATACTTGCAACATTTTAAATAATTAATCATTTTGGGTGAAAATCTTCTAAGTGTTGTTTAAAAATTATGCATGCTATTCCGAGTTCCAAATCAAAGCAAACTAGTACCGTGTAACCTTTTCTTTGAGGCACTGTGCCAAGCATTTTGCCTGGGTTTTCTTTATTTAAGCCTGAGTACGTCTGTGCCAGGTAGTAATGACTATCATTTCCATTGCACATTTAAGGAAAATACGTGTTAGCAGCTGGCCTGTGAGTGGTGAGCACACAGCGTTTTAAAACTGAGCCACGTGGATCCTAGAGTGCTTCTCTGTACTATTTTCTTGAATTCTGGTGATTTAAGACTATTATAACTCACGGAGGTTTGTTGTTCCTCATGCTGATGGACTCTGACCGTGGTTTACAAGCCAGGTAAGTGAGGTTTTAGAGTTGTGTGTAAAGCAAGAATAAATTGCTTTCCAGTGCAAGCCTGGGAGGCAGCCTTGTTAGTAAAGGGTTTCGGCTTTTCTGATGGGACCTGCTGGCAGCTTCAGCAGCTTCTTGAGGCTGCATTCGGGCTTTTTTCTGGACTCAGAGTGTCGCTCTGAGAGGTACAGTTGCCTGTTGCAGTAGAGGGGAGAGGCTGCAGAAGGTATTTCCTGGCATGCCATTGAGCATCCTCAAGGGTTAGCAGGTCTTGAGCTGTGAAACTCACATGAAAATCCCTGCAGCTGATACACCGAGGGTTTCTTGTGGGGGGCTCGAGTGAAGAGAGAGTGTGGCCTTTCTGTCCTGGGGTTGATTTGACGCTCTGGTACACCTGTGTAGCAGTGGTTGTGATGTTTCCAGGCAGCCTGTGGACATGCAGGCCCAGGGAGCAGCGTCTTCATGGAGTTCCCATTTGCTTTGTAAGAAGTAATGTGACGCGATGACTGTTGCCCACTAGGCTGGAGCGCAGATTGCGTGGAAACAAAAGGTATTAGCAAGGTTGTGTTTTCTAAAGAATTGGGTTGTGCTGTATCGTGAGACCTTCAAAAAAATGGCTAATGTTTTGTGTCTCTTTAGAAGTACCTGTAAAACAGTAAAATCTACCTCTCACTTGCATTGTCAATAAGGTCTCCTATAAAGCTTCTGTATGTCCCCAAGGCAGTTTCGTGGGTTTCGAGCCCATGAGAAGTCAGCCAGAGAACTCTGATGTAGGGGAATGATTCTCTGAGTTTCCCTGCTGTCTCCGACCTGCTGCTTGTCCAGGGCTGGTCTGGATCACTATTGGACGTCTTGCCTGTCCTTTAAGGTTCTAGACTTCGAGACTAAATGGATCCTGTATCTAGAGGGATCCAGAAGGGTCACTGAGTGCCTCTGGCTTTCCCATGCAGGGGTCTGGAGACCCCTGGTGCTGGTGGTCCCCTCTCCCCGCCCCTCCTACCCCTGGTGCTGGTGGTCCCCTTTCCCTGCCCCTCCTACCCCTGGTGCTGGCTGTCCTCTCTCTCTGCCCCTCCCTACTCCTGTGAGTTGTCATAATAGGAAACAGTGCCTGAAAGGGAGACACCCCCCCCATCCATAAATGGCTTTTAGTTTCTCTTAACCCTTAGTGGTAAGAAATTCTTCTGTTTTTTTCCCTGACAGATTAATGGTTTCTACTGTAAGCTGTGAAAGACTAGAGAAGTGATTGCTGTCAAGAAGAAATAATTATCCCCTTTCAAAAAAATTGTACATTCTAAATATTTGCTCTCTGTGTTAGGCTAACGAAAACTCTGTTATTTGAACAGTTGTTTCCTATTGTGATTATTAACTCAGAATTCTGCTATATGACTGTGTTTAGCAAGATTTATTTAAAAGTTTTATAGGAAGAGTGGTGATCTGCATGCCTTCTACAGTGGAGCTGTTAGTGTTGAAACATAAGAGAGGAGTTGTACTCAAAGGACAGAAACCGTAACATCTAATCCCAAAAGGAGGCATCTGGGATAAACAGCTTCATGAAAATCTGTTCAACGTTTATTTCAGGCTTTTGTGCGGTTTCCTGGGAGTCCCTCCCTGATCTGAGACTTTTCCTCCCGGCAAGGCAAGAGCTGGGGATTGGCTTTCTGTGGGTAGCGTTTGACAAGGCTGGTGGCTCCTCCTCAGCTCGGCCTCCAGCAGCTGGGAGGCTGCAGGGCCCAGGCCTCCTGCCCTTTGCACACCACCACCTGGTTTTCATCTGTTTTCACCATTCTCAAGTTCATCCACAAACTTTACCTTTCAAACCATTTATTCTGCATTTTCATTCAAAATTAGGTATCTGAACTTGTTCAAACCTAGCCCTGAGCTTGGACCCTCAACTTGTCAGTCCTCTGTCCTCGGAAGATTGCTGGGGCCCAGCTCTGTGAGGTCCTGACTCTCCCTGCCCTACCCTCCACCTGCCAGCAGATCTGCTCGCCTCCAGCTCCACCAGTCCTCACCGCCTGTTGCCGCTGCTCTCGGCCTGGCCCTTCCGGCATCTGTCCTGGCTCTGTAAGCTCTGTGTGGACAGGAACAAAGGTTTTTTAAATTCCCTGTGTGCTATCCCCAGTGCCTGTGGTGATGCCTGGGATGGAGTAGGTGCTCAGTACACTTTTTATGAATGAATCAATGAATGGTTAGTGATTCAGTTAAACAAAGTTAGGACTTAAAACTCCTAAGCTGGTAATAAACAGCATCTATTCAAGGTCTCTCTATTTTTTAAAAACATTTATTTATTTATTTGAAAGAGTTACACAGAGAGAGGAGGAGAGGCAGAGAGAGAGAGAGAGAGAGAGAGAGGTCTTCCATCTGCTGGTTCACTCCCTAATTGGCCACAAAGGCCAGAGCTGGGCCGATCTGAAGCCATGAGCCAGGAGCTTCTTCCGGGTCTTCCACGCAGGTGCAGGGGCCCACGGACTTGGGCCCCCTTCTACTGCTTTTCTAGGCCATAGCAGAGAGCTGGATTGGAAGTGGAGCAGCCAGGACATGAACCGGCACTCATATGGGATGCCGGCAGTGCAGCCGGAGGCTTTACCTGCTACTCCACAGTGCTGGCCCCGGTTTCTATATTTTTTTAAAGATTTATTTTATTTATTTGAAAGAGTTAAAGAGAAATTGAGATGAGATGATCCATCCGCTAGTCCACTCCTCAAATGGCAGCAATGGCTGGCCCAGGCCGAAGTCAGGAGCCAGGACCTACATCTGGGTCTTCCATGTGGGTGCAGGGACCCAAGAGCTCAGGCATCTTCCGCTGCTTTCCAAGGCACATTAGTGGAGAGCTGGATTGGAATGGAGCAGCTGGGACTCAATCCAGCACCCGTTTCCGATGCCTACATCACAGACAATAACTTAACCTGTTATGCCACAACGATGGCCCTGATTATAATGGATTTATTTATTTTATTTGAAAGGCAGAGTGATGGGGGGGGGAGATCTTCCCACCTGCTGGTCCACTCCCCAGATGGCTGCAACAATCAGAGCTGGGTCACCAGGAGACTGAAACATTATCCGGGTCTCCCGCGTGGGCGTCAGGGGCTCAAACACTTACCCCATCCTCTGCTGTTTTCTCAGGTACCTTAGCAGGGAGCTGGATCACAAGTGGAGCAGCCAGGGCTTGGACTGGTGCTCTGAGACAGCATACTGGTGTTGCCATGGCGGCTTGACAGAGGTGTGCCACAACACTGGCCTGGGGGTAGAATTTTGCACTGGATTTAGTTTTTGTGAGAATCTGAGGTTTTGGGAGAGAGTAGGAGAGAGAGAAAAAAATACTATAGGATATATGTATTCAAGTCAGAGTTAGTAAATGAAAACGGAATAGAAAAGCAGCCTTGGTTCTCAAAATTAAAGTCATAAGCTCATGAATTTGCTTGTGTCATCTGATGATTGAACGTTCAGGTCAAAGTGGAAAGTGAAGGAAAACGTTTGCTCAATGAGAGTTCTGAACGAGGGAATGGCCTGAAGCAGGAAACGTTGTAAGATGGTGGATGGGGAGGGAGAGACCTCCTGCAGGAGCCTTTGCCAGGGCTAGCCTGGAGGAGCAGGCCCAAGGCTGCAGGAGCCTTTGCTGGGGCTAGCCTGGGAGTGCGGGCCTGAGGCTGCAAGAGCCTTTGCCGGGGCTAGCCTGGGAGAGCGGGCCTGAGGCTGCAGGAGCCTTTGCCGGGGCTAGCCTGGAGGAGCGGGCCTGAGGCTGCAGGAGCCTTTGCCAGGGCTAGCCTGGGAGAGCGGGCCTGAGGCTGCAGGAGCCTTTGCCAGGGCTAGCCTGGAGGAGCAGGCCTGAGGCTGCAGGAGCCTTTTCCAGGGCTAGCCTTGGAGAGCAGGCCCGAGGCTGCAGGAGCCTTTGCCGGGGCTAGCCTGGGAGCGCGGGCCTGAGGCTGCAGGAGCCTTTGCCAGGGCTAGCCTGGAGGAGCGGGCCCGAGGCTGCAGGAGCCTTTGCCAGGGCTAGCCTGGGAGAGCAGGCCCGAGGCTGCAGGAGCCTTTGTCAGGGCTAGCCTTGGAGAGCGGGCCTGAGGCTGCAGGAGCCTTTGCCGGGGCTAGCCTGGGAGCGCGGGCCCGAGGCTGCAGGAGCCTTTGCCGGGGCTAGCCTGGAGGAGCGGGCCCGAGGCTGCAGGAGCCTTTGTCAGGGCTAGCCTTGGAGAGCGGGCCCGAGGCTGCAGGAGCCTTTGCCGGGGCTAGCCTGGAGGAGCAGGCCCGAGGCTGCAGGAGCCTTTTCCAGGGCTAGCCTGAAGGAGCGGGCCTGAGGCTGCAGGAGCCTTTGCCGGGGCTAGCCTGGGAGAGCGGGCCTGAGGCTGCAGGAGCCTTTGCCGGGGCTAGCCTGGAGGAGCGGGCCCGAGGCTGCAGGAGCCTTTGTCAGGGCTAGCCTGGGAGAGCGGGCCCGAGGCTGCAGGAGCCTTTTCCAGGGCTAGCCTGGGAGAGCGGGCCTGAGGCTGCAGGAGCCTTTGCCGGGGCTAGCCTGGAAGAGCAGGCCCGAGGCTGCAGGAGCCTTTTCCAGGGCTAGCCTGAAGGAGCGGGCCTGAGGCTGCAGGAGCCTTTGCCAGGGCTAGCCTGGAGGAGCGGGCTAGAGGCTGCAGGAGCCTTTGCCAGGGCTAGCCTTGGAGAGCAGGCCCGAGGCTGCAGGAGCCTTTGCCGGGGCTAGCCTTGGAGAGCGGGCCCGAGGCTGCAGGAGCCTTTGCCAGGGCTAGCATGGAGGAGCGGGCTAGAGGCTGCAGGAGCCTTTGCCGGGGCTAGCCTTGGAGAGCGGGCCCGAGGCTGCAGGAGCCTTTGCCGGGGCTAGCCTGGGAGCGCGGGCCCGAGGCTGCAGGAGCCTTTGCCAGGGCTAGCCTGGAGGTGCGGGCCCGAGGCTGCAGGAGCCTTTGCCAGGGCTAGCCTGGAGGAGCGGGCTAGAGGCTGCAGGAGCCTTTGCCGGGGCTAGCCTTGGAGAGCGGGCCCGAGGCTGCAGGAGCCTTTGCCAGGGCTAGCCTGGAGGTGCGGGCCCGAGGCTGCAGGAGCCTTTGCCAGGGCTAGCCTGGGAGCGCAGGCCTGAGGCTGCAGGAGCCTTTGCCGGGGCTAGCCTTGGAGAGCGGGCCCGAGGCTGCAGGAGCCTTTGCTGGGGCTAGCCTGGGAGAGCGGGCCTGAGGCTGCAGGAGCCTTTGTCGGGGCTAGCCTGGGAGAGCAGGCCCGAGGCTGCAGGAGCCTTTGCTGGGGCTAGCCTGGGAGCGCGGGCCCGAGGCTGCAGGAGCCTTTGCTGGGGCTAGCCTGGGAGAGTGGGCCTGAGGCTGCAGGAGCCTTTGCCAGGGCTAGCCTGGAGGAGCGGGCCAGAGGCTGCAGGAGCCTTTGCCGGGGCTAGCCTGGGAGAGCGGGCCTGAGGCTGCAGGAGCCTTTGTCGGGGCTAGCCTGGGAGAGCAGGCCCGAGGCTGCAGGAGCCTTTGCCGGGGCTAGCCTGGGAGCGCGGGCCTGAGGCTGCAGGAGCCTTTGTCGGGGCTAGCCTGGAGGAGCGGGCCTGAGGCTGCAGGAGCCTTTTCCAGGGCTAGCCTGGAGGAGCGGGCTAGAGGCTGCAGGAGCCTTTGCCGGGGCTAGCCTGGGAGAGCAGGGCTGAGGCTGTGAGGGCCTGGCCGGAGGAGGGACCGTTCTTGTGAGAAAGTCCCAAGAGGAGAATGAGCCTGACTCAGACTGGTCAGGTGTTGCATCCAGGAAGCAGGGGAAGTGACATGGACGCAGAGGTGGTGGGTGACAGACGCAGAGCGGGCTGGGGGGCACAGGCCCTTTCCCGGCGGGAACTTGGGGGACAGAGGCAGCAGGTGAGTGGCACAGAGGGGTACGAGTTCCTGGAGTAGACAGGTGTTTCAGAGGCGTTACAGAAGAATAGGGAGTGAGGAGAACGTGGGAAACACCCACCCCTGCATCAGGAGCAGGACGGGGGTTTCTGCAAGAAGCCACTTGGCCGTGGGGGAGGTGGAGGGGGAGGGAGAGCACACGTGGGCTCCTGAAGTTCAGGGACTGCTCTGCTGGCCACAGCCAGTGCGACCGGGACACCAGGACACTGGTCTCTGAGGTGCGTGGTCCTTTAGGTAAGCCTGCATATCAGTAATTTTAGACTGTGTTTTAAAGTTTATAATTTATTTTAAGAAAAACATTATTTACATTATTTATTTGAGAGGGAGGGAGGGAGGAAGGGGGTGGAGAGAGAGAGAGAGAGATCTCATCCACTGGGAGCAGAGCCGAGGCTCGAACCCTGGCACTCTGATGTGAGATGTGGGCCTCCCATGAAGCATCTTAACCACTGACCAATGTCTGTCTCAGAAGTTTATGTTTCAAACACGTGCTTCCCTTAGTTAGGTTTCTGGAATTTGCTTTTTAGAGTGTTTACGTTTCTTTGGTCTCTTCTCCCTCCCTCTATGTCTCTCAGCAATTCCTGCATCAGGTTCAAAGACACAGGACAGGATAGAGTCCCTCGGTGTAGAAGCTGATCATAAACAGTTTTCTTTCTTCACAGAGTTTCCTTCTAGCGTGCACTTTTACTGGACACACTTTTTGATAACTGTATCTGTGTACCTGTGTGTGTATACCGTTTTCTTTCCTTATCCACATGTTCTGCATCTGTGTAGTCAGTCAACCTTGGGTGCAAAATGTTAAAAAAATTGCACTTAAACATAGTCTTTGTTATCATCACTCCCTAAACAATGAAGTATAACAACTATTTGTATTGTATAAGGGTACTTCAAAAAGTTTGTGGAGGGACCGGCACTGTTTTGCTGCGGGTTAATGCCCTGGCCTGCAGTGCCGGCATCCCATATGGGCACTGGTTCGTGTCCCAGCTGCTCCACTTCTGATCCAGCTCTCTGCTATGGCCTGGGAAAGCAGAAGATGGCCCAAGTCCTTGAGCCTCTGTACCCACGTGGGAGACCTGGAAGAAGCTCCTGGCTTCTGGCTTCAGATCGGCGTAGCTCCGGTCGTTTTTGCCAATTAGGGAGTGAGCCATAGGATGGAAGACCTCTCTCTCTCTGCCTCTCCTCTCTCTGTGTAACTCTGACTTTCGAATAAATAAATAAATCTTTAAAAAAAGTTTGTTGAAAAATGGAATTAAAATATGTATTTATGCAAAAATCTATATACAGTCTTGTTATGATACACATTTCCCACAAACTTGTTGAAGAGCCCTTGTCTTAGATTTCATAAGTAATTTAGAGATTTAAAGTATATGGGTGGATGTGTGGAGGTTATAGGTAAATACTGTGTCATTTTAAAAAGAATGTTTTCTTCTACTTGAAAGGCAGAGAGGGACAGAGGGAGGGAGGGAGGGAGGGAGGGAGAGAGAGAGAGAGAGAGATCTTCCAATACAATACAATACAATGGCTAGGGCTGGGCCAGGCCAAAGCCAGCAGCCCAGAATTCCATTTGGGTGTCTTGTGGGTAAAAGGGTCCCAGACACTTGAACCATCATCTTCTGCCTCCCAGGTGGTACTAGCACAAAGCTGGACTGGAAGCAGTCACCAGGACTTAGACTTGGTGCTATGATATGGGAGGCCCATGTCTGGCCTAACCTGCTGGGTCAGAATGCCAGACATTGGAGCCTTTTCATACAAGGGGCTTGAGTGAGGACTCTGGTGTCCACAGGATGTCCCAGAGCCAACCCCTGGAGGAGGCTGACAGACGTGTGTGTGTGCGCGTGCGCGTGCGCTCATGCACCTGTTTGTGCCTGGATGAGTGAGCTCTGTGGAGCAGCAGCCTGCAAGCTACAGTGGGTTTCCAGGTTGCAGTCTCGAGGAGGGATCCTTCTTCCCGGGAAGATCTCAGTGTTTGCCAACCAGGCCTTCCACAGATTGGATGGGGCCCCTCACGCCTACAGGGTCATCCGCTGTGCTCAGTGCTGGCTGACTGCAGTGTTGGTCACACTGAATAAACACCTAGCCGCGCCTCCCCTGGTGACTGACCAAGCCCCTGGGCAGCATGGCCAAAGTGACAGAAAAGTAATTACCACGCTGAGATAGGAAACGGCTTAGGGAAGTGATTTGTCAGTCGGTCGGAAGCAATAGTTAGGACAGAAAACGAGGGCAGGTGGCTTGTGCATTGGGGGTGTGGTCCTGGGCCTCAGTGTCTGCTGTTTCTTTACTGACAATGTGGACCTCATAGGACCTGTTGGAGATCTTGGAGAGCAAAACGTGTTTTTCTTTTCTAGAAACTTTTGACCGTCTTAAATTTCGCATCATAAACAATACTTTAAGAAGCTTAGTTTATTTTTTTTAAACTTAAGTTTTTCTACATGAGGATTTACTGATACACCAATGCCATTTTTTAAAATGAGTTTGCTAAATGTTTTGATTGTGTCTTTGAAATGTGTAGTTCTTTGTTTCGTTTTGTTTTACTGGACTGAAAAATCAATGTAACCTCTCACACTGACCAGATTAACTTGATGAAAGTCTTCTAAAACTTTGCTACCCAGTCAGTCCTGGCTCTCCTGTACTGGGCACCACAGCAAGCAGCAGCCAGCCTTGCTCAGCCCCTGCCTCTGAATACATGTGTAGACGCTGTCCTCTGTCACACCATGTCCAATCCCTGTGTAGACGCTGTCCCTCGTTACATCACGTCCTGTCCCTGTGTAGACGCAGTCCCTGTCACACCACATCCTGTCACTGTGTAGACGCTGTCCCTGTCATACCACGTCCTGTCCCTGTGTAGACGCTGTCCCTGTCACACCACATCCTGTCCCTGTGTAGACGCTGTCCCTGTCACACCACGTCCAGTCCCTTGTAGACGCTGTCCCTGTCACACCACGTCCTGTCACTGTGTAGACGTCCCTGTCACACCACATCCTGTCACTGTGTAGATGCTGTCCCTGTCACACCACATCCTGTCACTGTGTAGACATTGTCCCTGTCACACCACGTTTTGTCACTGTGTAGACGCTGTCCCTGTCACACCACATCCTGTCACTGTGTAGACGCTGTCCTCTGTCACATTGTATCCAGTCCGAGTGAAGATACTGTCTCCTGTCGCACTGTATCCAGTCCCTGTGTAGACGCTGTCCGTGTCACACCATGTCCAGTCCCTGTGTAGACACTCCCCTGTCACACCACGTCCGGTCCCTGTGTAGACGCTGTCCCCGGTCACACCACGTCCGGTCCCTGTGTAGACGCTGTCCCCTGTCACACCATGTCTAGTCTGAGTGGATTCGCTGTCCTCTGTCACACCATGTCCAGTTTGTGTAGACGCTGTCCCTTGTCACACCACATCTAGTCCTCGTGTAGACATTGTCCCCTGTCACACCCATCCAGTCTGAGTGGAGACGCTGTCGTCTGTCACACTATGTCCAGTCTGTGTAGACGCTGTCCCCCATCACACCACGTCCAGTCCCTTATGTAGACGCTGTCCCTTGTCACACCATGTTCAGTCACTGTGTAGACGCTGTCCCTGTCACACACATCCTGTCACTGTGTAGATGCTGTCCCTGTCACACCACGTCCAGTCACTGTGTAGACACTGTCCCCCATCACACCACGTCCAGTCCCTTATGTAGACGCTGTCCCTTGTTACATCACGTCCAGTCCCTTTGTAGACGCTGTCCCCTGTCACACCACATCCAGTCCCTGTGTGTAGACGTTGTCCCTGTCACTCCATGTCCAGTCTTTGTGTAGACGCTGCCCCTGTTACACAAGGTCCAGTCTATACACTCACACTTCTGTTTTCCTGTGTCCTCCGT
Source organism: Lepus europaeus (assembly GCF_033115175.1). Lineage (NCBI taxonomy): Eukaryota > Metazoa > Chordata > Mammalia > Lagomorpha > Leporidae > Lepus > Lepus europaeus. The sequence goes on along the minus strand of NC_084829.1, from coordinate 166,054,102 downwards.
GCTCTATATAGCACTCCACCATTCCTACCCCCTCAGGTACACTTTGTGGCTTCAGTAGGTGCAAGACTGGCAAGAAATTGCTCAACTTTGTGGTGTCTCAAGATACTTCATTCAGGTACCATTCTGATACCTTCATTCAGAGGACATATTTTTCTCTTCAGTTTCTACCACCCATCATCCCTTCCCCTCCTCACACACTCCTGGGGTCTTGTGGGATACCGGGAAATTGACACACGAGTAAGCACTGTCTGCTGTGTTTGGTGTCACTATCCTGTGAGCACAGAGACTGGCCCTGCGTCTGCAGTTTGTACTTAGATGACAGGGATTGACAGGAGTAAAACCCCCAGTGGAGGGGACTGAGGGGTCGGAGCAGGGCCGACTGAAACGTTTTCACAGCTGCTGCTTCTTCTTTTTTTTTTTTTTTTTTGGACAGGCAGAGTGGACAGTGAGAAAAAGAGAGACAGAGAGAAAGGTCTTCCTTTTGACGTTGGTTCACCCTCCAATGGCCGCTGTAGCCGGCACACCACGCTGATCCGAAGCCAGGAGCCAGCTGCTTCTCCTGGTCTCCCATGTGGGTGCAGGGCCCAAGGACTTGGGCCATCCTCCACTACCCTCCTGGGCCATAGCAGAGAGCTGGCCTGGAAGAGGGGCAACCGGGACAGAATCCGGCGCCCCGACTGGTACTAGAACCTATTGAGCCACATCGCCGGCCTGTTTTCACAGCTTCTTTGGAGAAGAGTCCTCATGTCAGAAATCTGTCTTACTGTAGGTTGAGACCTTGAAAGTTGGTGCAGAATTAGTTATTGTGTCATGAAAGACTGGGTGATACCTTTTTAAAAAAGTTTATTTACTTGAAAGAGTGATAGATAGAGATCTTTCATCCATTGGTTTATTCTCCAAATGTCCATAAAAGCCGGGGCTGGACCAGGACGAGGTCAGGAGCCAGGAACTCCATCTGGGTCTTCTGCATGGGTGTCATGGACCCAAGTCCTCGAGTGGTCATCCTGGTCCCAGGATGTGTTAGCAGAGAGCTGAATCCCAGGCACTCTGATATGGGAGTGGGCAAACCCCTCGCAGACCGGGTGCTTGTTAACTGTATCCTCTAACCAAGTCTTATTGTGCCCTGAGATCCAGATGGTGACGCACACACAAAGTCCCGGCAGCCCGTCCTGGGCACTCTGTGCTGGGTGAGCACACAGGTTTGTCCCATTGCGGAGCTTACACCCTTGATTCCAGCCTCACTTGTTGCTTGCAGTCTGACCGGGGACGAGCCCACTCTAGCCCATATCCTCAGGGCTCCTCTGGCTACCTTCTAACACGGCTGCCCTTCCTCCTTTATCCAGTACTCCCTCAATCCATTTCATCTGTCATGTTTCCTCTAAGGGTTTGCACCTTTAGCTTTGCCTCTGGCATGGACCAAGCTCACTTGGGAGAGGAGCGGAAGCCAGGACAAGGGGAGCAGAGATGAGCAGGGACGATGCTGTCATGGAACTGAACGAGCTGCCCTTGGCTGGAGTCCAGCACATGCTGTCTGGGGTGGGGGGTTTCCCAGAACTCGATCTTGGAGGCTGCCCGCGTGGACAGGGCCGGGCGATCTTTGCCTGCTGGCTCCGATCCTCCCTTCCTTCGTGTGACTGGGCCTTCCTTCACACAGACCGTGACTCCTGAAGGAGAGAGGGCGTGTGTACGTGAGTCGCAGCTGGGGGTGCACCTGTGGGTGCTGAGGCGCATGCCAGTGTGGCTGCCAGCTCTTTGTGGTGGTTGGATATACAAGGGTGCGGTGGATGGCAGTGTCAGGCTCAAAGTTTAGACCCCAGAATTGCTACTGGGCAGCAAATTCCTCCCCTTTCTATTCCACCTGGGTAGTCTGTTAAGTTTTTGGTATACAAAGTTAAAGAAAAAAACAAAAACAAAGCAGAAACCTCCCGGTTTCTACAAACTCCATGAGATCAGGTGCTTTCCTTAGGTATCGTCATTTTCCCGTTTAGCAAATACACATTTAAACAAGCCACAGCAAAGACTGACAGCCGGGCACTGCTTGCCCCTGGCTGGTATCTGAGGGATGCCGAGCTGGGAAGGTTCACGGCGCCACCACCACGGAGTGCACTGGGCAGCTTCATGGCTGCCGTCACACGTGCGGTCTGTCGTGGACTGAAGCTGTCTGTGGGAGAGTTCGAGGGCACGCACACACGTATGTTTAATAATGTTTAGGCGGCGTCACTCTGTCTTCTCTGCTTGTTTCACTGGTCACGTTTCCTCCCGTGTAGTTAACGCCTGTGCTTTGTTTGGGGACCGGCAGCCTTGGTTTCTGAGTGGAGACTTCGCTGTGGCTGCCGCTCTGCTGAGGTTGTTGGACTGCATGGCGGTCCTCGGGCGTGAGGCGAGCCCGGCTTGTCCCGCCTGTGCGGTTGATTTTGCGTTGGTGACCTCCGTCTGCTCAGTCAGGGCCGTGCAGGTGAGGCTGACCCCCGGACTTCCTGTCTCAGCAGTGACAGTCCCGGGCAGACAGGGGTAGTCGCTCACCCCGGTGCCAGGCCTGCCTGCCTTCCTGCGCACTGCAGCTATCACCAGGGTCAGCCGTAGTGGCCGACTTCAGCTGGTGCATGTTACAATTAAATGTGCTGACCCTGAGGTAGGTGTTGTGATTCCCACAGCGGCCCCTCTTCCTGCTGTTTGGACATGGCTTCCTTGATTGTGTGGCCTTTGCAGGGGTCACTTGCCTAATGGGGTCAGGTGATAGGAAGTAGCTCTTCCTTCTCTAGGAGCAAATGGGCTCTGTTCTCCTGGGCTTGTCCGAGCACTGCTCCTACAGTCGGTGTTCAGAGGTTGAAGGTGACCGCATTGGAGGAGGGACTGCGCCCTTGAGAAAATTGGAGTCTCTCCTTTGTCACTGCGAGTATCTTTAACATTAAGATATATTTTCTTGGATTTATGCCCATAGCTTTGATTGTAGCCATACAATACAGAATTAACAGGATTCCACGTATATCACAGAAATAGCATTGACTCATTCTGAGTACGTTGAAGACACGTTTGGCGATGCAATTAGAAATATTTTCACTGAAATCAACTGAGAAATTCTCTGTTCTAAAACTTTTGTGTACATTTTGAAGTCTTCTGTGGGAACTCCTTGGTGTGCAGTGTCATGTGCCTTTCTCTCTGCTGATCGGAGATCAGCTCTGTTTTCTTTTATTTGTGCAGGAACCTGTACTGCGTTTTCCTACCCGAGTTTTTGGACTCGGTACAAACTGATTGTAGTAAGTTGTCTATTAACAAAATAATTCATTTGTGCCAGAAGGAAACTAGACTTTGAAATTCAGTAGCTGGATAATCATTGGCCAGTAGGATGTTAATTTAGCATCCAAGCCAGTGCATGTGGCTATACCACTGTCTGTTCCCCATGCAACCTGTGTGTTGTGAGGTCTGGTGAACACGAGGAGACTGGAGAAAAGTCTGCAGATGGCTCCTCCCGTAGGCTGGCTGCCTGAAGGAAATGGTCTCCTTAGGGAGTGACTGCAGCCTGGGGGATGCGTGAACTTTTTAAAGGCAAGTTTACTAAGTGGTTTTACGCTTGCCTGAGAAGGCGCAGTTGCTTCATGAAGCCCCTGGCACTGGTAGTGTCTCCTTGCTAAATGTGGCCAGGGGATGGCACCCCTGTTCAAACCAGGCTTTGCTGCGATGGAGCACTCATTCCTAGAATAATTCTGTGAATTGTCTCCTGATTGGATTCTGGGTAAGGACAGTAGATGTGTGGATTTTAACACTCATAGGGAATTAAAACACATCTGCCTTGGAAAACGCCTTTGTGCAGATGGAAAAGAAGAGAAGAGGAAATTGGGTTTAAACAACTTTCTAGAAAGTCAGTATTTCCAAACTGTAAGTCAGGTGTAAAACGGAAGAAAACAAATTTGAGTTTGTGGGTAACAGTCTGGTTTTCAGAGTATCAAGTGTGAATCAATGAAAACGGATTTTGCTTTCTCACCCTCTGTTCTGGTCTAAAGGGTGTGGATTCATGCATTCCCCTGCAATGCTGCAAACCCACTAAGAGCATGAGGTCAGATCACAGTGGCCAGAGAATGAAAGTGACCACAAACGGGAACTGGCGTTAGCTCAGAGCAGAAACTGAGCCAGGCTCCGAGAGAAGGCAGCATCAGTGTGAAGTACACTGCGTGGTAACCCAGTGGAATTAACATTAACTGAATCTGACCACATTTTCTTCAAATATTTTGATATCTCTCATTTTCAAAAGGATCTCAGATTCACAAATATAATGCTTTATCCCTAAAACTCATCTTAAAACAAAAAAAACCCAACAAAGTGAAAACACCCACTTTCTTTCATCGTAAGTAGATAATCTTTGCCTCTTGCTTCTGTTTGTTGCACATGGAAAAAAAAAAATCCAGACTTAACTTTCACCAGTTTGGTATCAGAAACGTTTGACAGAGTTTTTGGAGAGTATATGAATAAAACCTGTTTTAAGAAAATAGATTTAAAAATGATAGATTTCTGGGGCCAGCTCTGTGGCATAGTGGGTTAAAACCTCTGACCTGAAGTGCCGACATCCCATATGGGCGCTGGTTCTAGTCCCAGCTGCTCCTCTTCTGATCCAGCTCTCTTCTATGGCTTGGGATAGCAGTGCAAGATGGCCCAAGTCCTTGGGTCCCTGCGCCCATGTAGGAGACCCAGAAGCAGCTCCTGGCTCCTGGCTTTGGATCAGCGCAGCTCTGGCCATTGCGGCCCATTGGGGAGTGAACCAGCGGATGGAAGACCTCTCTCTCTGTCTCTACCTCTCTGTGTAACTCTGTCTTTCAAATAAATAAAAAAAAAATCTTTAAAAAAACCAAAATATAAAAAAGATAGATTTCACCTAATTGTTATGACTTAGCCACCTAATTGTTTTATTTGAACATAGTGACTGGATTTAAACTGTTTATCTTCTGTGTATTTCTGTAAATTCTGTGCATTGAGTCTGACATTTCGCCTGCATTCTTATTGTATCATAACACTTTGCAAGGAATGGTTCCTGCGATCAGCTTGGTCAAGAGTCACTGAGCCTGTCTAGGGATTTATAAATATTTCCTGCATTTCAAGTCATTTACTCATTTGTGCAAATTGTCGCTGACTGCCTACTATGTGCCAGGAACTCTGCTAGATGCTGTAGCTATGACAGCTATAAACCTTCTTTGCTGGAGGATCCGGGTGAACACCTATAACCCAGGCTTGCTGTGTTGGGGAGAAACTTGCCTGGAGTTAGTGGTGTCCAAGTGAGGCGTGGAGTTAGTGCTGTCCAAGTGATAAACCACGAGGAGTTTACCTGGCTGGGGCAGAGGCAGGGCTGCAGGAGGGCGTGTGTGGTGCCAGGTGTGATGCATGCGTGTGTGGCACATCCTGGGGTCGACACAGCCCCTGTGCCTGCAGGAAGACAGCAGGGAGCTGGTGGTGGGGAGGAGCTGGGAGGGGATTCGGGATCCGCTGCCCGGAGGCTTCTCGACTGGATGGGCGTGCGGAGAAGAGCATTCAGTTAGCATGGCACGTGGATGACCTTGGCCCTTACGAACAGTGGTCTGGAGAGGAAGAACTGGAGGCGGAGAACAGCTGGCAGAGGGGTGGGATACTCCAGCGGAGCGTGTATCAGCTAGCAGTTAATGAAAGCAGTGGGGTCGCATGAGAGATGTCTGGGTGGCATTCTTAGCACAACGTGGGGATTATGGCTGTATGTTGCAGGCATGTGAGCTTGAGCTGGGGTCCCAGGGGGGCCTCCAGTTCAGGCCAGTGCAGGTGAGTGGGCAGTGCACAGGGAGCAGGCTCAGGGAGGGAGATGTGGAGCTCAGTGTGGGGCAGCTGGCTCTTTGGTACTTGCTAGACAGGTAAGTAGAGGCAGGTAAGAGTAATGTGTTGTGTCAGTGGTCAGTGTAGGGCTCTGACGCTGAAGACCGGGCAGTAAGGCTGCAGCGTGGCTGGCACTTGAGGCAGTCCTTGGTTGTCCACGTTTACGTTGCCTTCTGGAAGTGGACGTCAGGGCTGTATACTGACTACCATTAGGAGAGTGCACTCCTAGTTTGGAATAGTAAGTTTCACAACTCCTACAATAGTATGGTTCTTCCATGACCACAAATAGGCAATTTCTTGACTATCATCAAGAAGGTGCTTGGTTCACTGGGTACTGGATCGTGCGGTGTGATACATTAAAGAATATCAAGATGCGTGCAAAAGAATGTACAGCATCGCTCTTCAAAAAACAGCTTCTTCTAGGAAAGCAACATCACCATCTATTCCATCACGTGGTATAAGGGATAGAAACAGATTTGTTTTTCAGTGTAAAGTGTGCCTGGACAAAGGAAAATTGGTAAATGCAAAAGAGAAACTATCTTCTAATTGAAGAGAGAATATCCTTTTGGGTTTTTGTTTTCTTTGTCATATTGAATGTGTTTTTTTTTAAGACTTATTTATTTATTTGAAATGCAGTGTCACAGAGAGGCAGAGAGAGAGAGAGAGAGAGAGAGAGAGAGAGAGAGAGAGAGATGTCTTCCATTGGCCCCAAATGGCTGCAACAGCCTGAGCTGAGCCGACCCAGAGCCAGGAGCCAGGAGCTTCTTCTGGGTCTCCCAGGTGGGTGCAGGAGCCCAAGGACTTGGCCTATCTTCCACTGCTTTCCCAAGCCATAGCAGAGAGCTGGATTGGAAGTAGAGCAGCTGGGACTCAAACTGGCGCCCATATGAGATGGCGGCACTGCAGGCGGGCAGCTTTACCTGCTACGCCACAGTGCCGGCCCTGTGTTTTTCATCTTTAAACATTAATTTTGATTGCTAGTGTAATAAAGGACTTTCTTAATTATTCGCATTTGATTTGTGGATAATGTGTTTGAATTTATGCCACAGTAGTTGGAATGGTTAGATTTTAGTTTTTGTATGAATGCCTAGATAATTTTATAGTTAATCATGAAGGAATTACAGTGAGATGCGACGCTAGCCAGAAAAGGTACTTCGGGGGCTATTTCAGTAGTCATTTCCGTATTCATGTTCATTTCTCACATCTTCTAGTGTGAGAACTAGAAACCTGTGTGCTAACGAGGAGCAGAGCGTTCCGATGTTTGCTTGCACACTGTCGTTTTGGGGAAGGGTGGTGTCCTTGGGAGTCGAGGGAGTCACAGGTGTTTCGCACTTTCTTTTATCCTCTGGGCAGCGTGCGTCTTGTTTGCTCTGTTTTACATTTCTCAAGGTGTTTAGCGTGGATAGTCTTCTGTCCGGTTGATGATCACTGTTTGGCATACAGTGATCTGTGTGGTGATGATGGGTGTGTTCCAGTACGAAGGAGAAAGGGGTGTGAGGGCTGTGCCGGTACAGCGGGGGAGGTCACTGCTCCGTACTGGCCATCAGATTCTGATGTCTGCAGCATGCCTGATGGCGGGGTGATGGTCAAACGGAAGCAGTGAAGTTGTTTAACAGGCTGAGAAAGGGTTGATTTGGAATGAAGGAGATCGGAGGACCTAAGCAATACAGGATCTCTGTGAAACAAACCTCATCCAGTACAAACACGGTGGTAGGATTTCTTACAGAAACTCGTGTCAGTGCTTTTTGGGGATTGTGTTTTGCTTTCGAGGAAATGGGGGTGTGAGGTGGCTACGCCCACAGTGAGAGGGGCTGGACAGACCGATGGCTTAGCTGTCATTTTGGATTGGAGCGAGGGACCTCTGGGTGGTAGTGCTGTCGCTCACTCTTTGTGCAGCCAGCTTTCGCAGACCCTCAGCGGCACATTAGCAGGTGCGCCTGGGCCCGGCACCCCCAGAGAGTCCATCATCAGGCAGGGCCCGGGCAGACGACATGGGAGGAAGCATTCCTACCTCACTGTGGCTGTGGGGCATGGGTGGCTAGGGCGCAGAAAGATGCCTGTGACTCCGGCAGTGCCAGCTAGGTTCTCAATTGTTTGGTTAATTAACATTAATGCAGAAATTTACTTTTCAGACACAGCTTGCCACACATCCAGGTGATAGCTTCCCAGGTCAATAACATTGTTTAGAGGAGCTGTTGTGTTCCAGGGTCCCACAAGGGGGCTTTATTTCTGCTCTCTCATTTGTGAGCACTGGGAATGATCTGATCAAAGTCACGCTCTGTGACTCCAGACCCCATGTTCCTAACGGCTGTGCTTTCCCTGACCTGCTCGGCTGTGAAACCCCACAGAAATCTGTAAGCACCTGCTGCATGCGCAGCTCTGTGCCAGGTCTGAGAATCAGCCGATGAGGCAGAAGAAAGTTGTGTAAGGTAAGGACCTTCCAGGCAGGAATGGAAACCGAAGCAAGCTCATGCAGCTTTGTGAGCCCTGGCAGGCTTTGCAGGGAGAGTCTGTGTCCTTCACTGGTCTGGGGCAGAGGTATCAGGGTCTCGCCTCCTTCCCCCTTCTAACTTCTGTTTTCTGATTCCTAAAATGTGGGAAACTTTAAAGTTGTATAAGCTGCATGATATACATGGCTACCTTCCTCAATAGCATTAGCGTTGAAGCCCTGGGCACTCAACAGTGGGCAAGAAGTGGTACTTTCTGATTTTGTGTTTTAATAGAACACAAGGGAAGGAGAGAGAAACTTGAAACTTGCCTGAGGGAAGAGGAACAGAGGAGTTTACAGGCGATGACGGCATTTGGCTTGAATCCTTAATCAGAAGCAGTTTTACTGTGACGTGGGGTCTAGAGAAGGGAAGTACATTCCAGGATAAAGGAAATAGCACAAAGTTGTGAAACATTTGGGGAGCTACCACAAGTTTATTATCAGAAAAATGTGCAGTACTGCAGTTAACACGGCAGGAGCCGTCCTGAGCGGCACTGGACAGCCTCAGCTGACTGAGCCTCCTTGCACAGGCCGCCCAGAACCACGGGCAGGGTTCTAGAAGCAAAGGCAAGGATTGGAGGGGAAGGAAGCCGGCTGGTAGACTGCTGGGGACGGGGAGAGAAATGATGAAGACTTCGATTAAGATAGAGATGACGGAAAAAGATAGGACAGACGTAAGCAGACGAGGCATTCAAATCGGTCAGACGTAGTCCTACATTACCGTTTCAGGAGTGATTGGAAAAGGGCGGGTCCAAAGGCCTCGCTCATGGGTAGCCAGGAAGATGTTTGTAATTAAGATGGAGGGGGCAGCAACAGTTTTTCTTTTTTTGTTTTTTAAGCTACAAGCTTTCTTTTCTGTGTAGGGATTATTCACTTAAAAAACTCAACCTCGGGTGGGGCGTTTGGCACAGCATTTAAAATGCTGCTTGAAATGTCCACATACCACATCAGAGTGCCTGGATTGGAGTCCTGGCTCTGCTCCCAACTCCATCTTCTTGCTAATGCGCACCCTGGGAGGCACCCACTATAGCTCTGCCCACCCAAATGGGGGGGCCTGCATGGAGCTCCTGGCTCCTGGCTTTGGGCTGGCCCAGTCCTGGCTCTGGTGGGCATTTGGGAAGTGAGCCAGTAGATGGGAGATCTCAGTCTCTGTGCGCCTCTCTGCCTTTCCAATTAATTAATTAATTAAAATAACATAAAAATATCCAAAGGGAGAAATAATACTCCCCATGTGTGACCCTCTTAGCTTTTTTCATATATTTAAATATACATTTAAAATCACATATATGTTTAATTATTGTCTTCAATTTCTTTTCCAATGTCCTTTGTGATTTAATATCAAGAGCAATATTCCTGCTATTCACTTGAGTACACAGAGCTGCTGGATCCACCTTTCCCAGTAGTGTAAAAGGATCAGTATCCCGTTCCATTTAGGGTTTTCCAGTTTATTTTTTTAAACCTTTACAGGCTATCAAAAACATTCCTGTGTCTCTATGTGCACCCTTTTGATGGCACAGAGACGTTTCTGAAGGCAGGCAGTCTGCGCCTGTGCGTGTGGCTTCTGTGGCAGTTAATGGCCACTCCTGCGGTTACATCAGCTGGGCAGCTGGACCAGAAGGGACTGATGATTAGGGGAAGTGTCTGAGCCAGTCAGGTGTTTGTGAGGCATCAAAACGGAGCTGGTCCTTGATGGTAAAGGCCGTGGTTCCTTCTCAGAGAAAGTCTATTGAAGGTCTGTACTTTGGCAGACCTGGTGTTATCCTTGGGATACAATGGTTCCTCGCTTCCCACAGCTCGACTGCAGGATGAGGAAGAAGAGTTAGTGAACAGTCACAAATAATTTTTTATTGGAATTATGATGAAAGTCCCAAAAGAAGGGTGCCAGGAAGGAACCTAATTTTTGATTTGGTGGTAGAGGACTGTAACCTCTCTCTGGTCCTTTTCTTTGATAACCACAAATAGTATATTTTTTCACGTGCATCTTGATTGTTGCACTTGTCATGTATCCTAGAAGGGGCTTCATAAGAATTAGCTTAGAGGGCAGCGTTCAGGCATAGTAGGTAAAACCGTTGCCTGTGATGCTGGCTTCCCATATGGGCACTGGTTCAAGTCCCGGCTGCTCCTCTTCTGATCCAGCTTTCTGCTTATGGCCTGGAAAGCAGAGGAAGATGGCCCAGGTGCTTGGCCCCTGCACCCATTTGGAAGACCTGGAGGAAGCTCCTGGCTCCTGGCTTTTGCAGCCATTTGGGAGTGAACCAGTACATGGAAGATTCTCTCTCCCTCTGCCTCTCCCTCTCCCTCCCTCTCCCTCCCTCTCCCTCACCCTCTCTCTCTGTGACTCTGCCTTTCAGATAAATAAATAAATAATTTTTTGAAAAAGAATTAGCTTAAACAAGTGGAATAGTTGCAGTTTGGATGAAGCAGTTGGATAGCAGTCCGTGTTGTTTTATTGCCTCAGCTACTTGAGGGATGGTATTCCATTGTTTTCTTAAACCACTTTTAATTTGTCCTTTTCCTTAGTGGATGCATGTTTAAGTTATTGCTAATTCTTTGTTATTAGTAGAAAAACATCTACTTCAGAAAACACACATGGCGTGGAACTTGCCTGCTTTCTCAACCTTCCAGCCTTGTGTCTGTGTCCAGGAGTGGGTGTGGCCGTGGCTGTGGTGATGTCACTCTGTGGAGTCTGCAGTGTGTGGTTGCACCTGAGCCCACCACAGACGCCCTTCCCCCGCGCCATGTGGGAGAGGTTTCCAGTGCATCCTGAGGACCGAGTGCTTTCTGGAAGACTCCCCTGGGTTACTCAAAAGCTTTCTCCTGAGGTTATTTCCTGTTTTCACTGGAGTGCATTCCAGTTACAACGTGGGGTGCTAGAATTGTCGTCTTTGCTACTGAATGGTGCTTCTCTGATTGTATGTTTTCAGTGCTTCCTGCTTGTGGGCTGCTATTGCCTTGTCCCTGTGTAAAGTAAAGCAGCACTACATTTTTAAGGAGTTGCTATGGGTCCAACCCTGGAGGCCTCTGGCCCGGGTTCCCTGCAGGAAGGGAGTTAGAACAGCTTCCCCAGCCCTGTCCCAGACCTATCCATGCAGATGTGGTGGGAAGTACATTTTGATCATTTTGTTCTTTTAAAAACTTGTTTTTATTTCTTGTGTTTCTCCTTCTAAAACTTAACCAAATTTTGTATTCAATTTGGAGGGAACACAAATTCTGATGTTATACGAGTCTTAGAAAATACAGCACTAACTAGGTTAGACTCCAGGTAGACAGTCTGCCTCGGACCTGGAGCCTCACAGCGGCTCGGGAGGTAGTGTCGGGACGCTGAGTTTTTGTGAGGTCTGAGCTTTACGTCACATGGGTGCCCTCATTTTGGAGAGGATGCAAAAGTACCTCACTTTTACAGATTTCACAGAAATGCCATAATGTGAACTCAGTGCCAGGATCACTCCCAGGACCTTGGTAGGGGCCTTCCCGAGCACTGGGCCTGTAAAATGAGCACTTTCGTCGATCTGTCTAATCTCTTTCCCCAAAATAGTGTTCCCACTCAGTTTCTCCAGTGACTGAAATTGCACGTTTGGAAGGATACTCTAGTGGTACATTTATTTCTCTGGAACTCTTCCATTATAACTGAAATTCCCCTGGAGAGACCAAAACACTTAAGCCACAGAGGCAAATAGATTTATTCTCCAGGGCCGGCCGGCTTGCATGGGTTGGCAGCTACATCCTGGAGTGCTGTGTTGAGAAAGGAGTGTGAGAAAGATTTGCGGGCCAAGGGAGTAGTGAGAAGCAGGACCTGGATGTGTTCGCGTGCTTTGCCTTGCTCGTCCTGCTTGCCAGCCAGCGTGAGCCACTTCGGGGTCTGTGACGTTGCTCTCTTCCATCACTGTCACTGCCTATGGAGAATGCAGTGGTAAAGACAAATGGACCATGGACTTGGAAGAAAAGGGCTAGACGAGGGCGCAGAGGAGATGAGCTGCCGAGTGCTCCTGTCTACTCTGTCTTGATCTTAATTCTGTCCTTAAACATACTGATTATCAAAGGCAGGTTTTGTTCTCTTTTCTTTCTGCCCCTTAGCCTCTGACAATAATTACTGCGTGCAGGATAGAGTTGGGTTAAATGTTGCCGTGGTGGATAAGGCTCTTCAGTTCTAGGGCTGTTTCTGTGTGGAGACTTCGAAGGGAGGTGGTAAATGATAAACTGTCATGGATAAGTGAGACGGGCTCTGACTATGCAGTGCACCTAAGTGCAAATAAACGAGCACCTCAAAATACAGGAGACAGTCTGCCTGACCCATGTTTGCACAGCTTTAGAAGGACTAGGGAATTCTCGGCTAGCAAGTTCTGAATGTAAAAACATCGGTGGGGGAAGGAGGAGCTGCAGCATCCAGAGATGAGGGAATCTTGCAGTTAACCTGGCCAAATGAATGTGAGGGACGGGGCAGTTGCTATTGGAGCACTGGAGTCTGCTGGTCCTTGGACAGGGCTCACAGGGCTGCTGTGAGCATTCTACATTATAATGACACCAAGTCACCTAAACACTGCATAGTACGTGGCAGGCACTCAGTAAATGTTAGCAATTGTGGGTGATACAGAGGTGTTTGCAAAACAAAATGTTAGTATTACCATATTTGACTAAGTGGAGAAAAATACTGAAATCATATTTAAACCTTTGTGCACCAGATTTGGCCAACAGTGCTTTCAACATCAGATTTGTTTAGACAGGCCTATTTGTGAGGCAGGAGTATAGGGCACAGAGTAGGAGTGATGTTTGAAAACACTAATTTTTGATTGTACCTTACACCGTCATGTCACAGTACTCAAAGGTCTAGCAGGTCCTACAGCTGCCACTGTGGGAACACACTTCAGTTAGTCTCAGGGCCATGAGTCAAGGTTGCATCATGGGAGTGGGAACGTCTGATGAGGAACCATGTGATGGAAGTCTGCTGGGGAAGACTAGTGGGATGTAGCCAGGCAGTGGAGGCCAGGAGGTGCTGGCAGGACACGCTAGGGAGAGGGTGAGACAGGACGTGGGCCCTGGTGTGCAGTGGTGAACCCTGGAAGACAGTGTGATGCTCTGTGAAATGCAAGCACACTAGGCAGTATGACGGACCTGCACCCACCCCCCCCCCGCCCCCACACACACACCAGGCTGAAGAAGCAGCCCATTTCCCCATAATACTAAGTCTTTCCAGATCTGAAACCTCACTTCACAGAGAACTCATTCACTACCACCTTCACTGACAGTCGCTCTTCAGCACTGAGCACCTGCCTGCCACCCTCTGTCTCTGCGGGGCAGTTGGGGTCTCGGAAAGGCTGTCGGCTGTCTCGGCGGTGTGCCCCAGCCTGTAGCGCTGACACCCAGCGAGTCTTCCGTGGCCCTCAGACTCACGAGGAGGGAAGGCAATTGATCAGGAGTCAGAGTCTCGTTTGGGGAGGAAGTGTTGATCTGACAGAGGCGAAAGCCTTTGGCTGGAGACCGCCGGGAGGTGTGGAAGGTGAGGATTCCAGGCTGGGACTGTGATGTCAGCAGCCCTGGAGGGAATGAGCTTGCACTTGGCCTTCAGCAGTTGGAATCTGTTGGAGGTCGGTTGGTGGATCTGTGGCCTGAGAGAGTTGAGCGGTGCAAGACCCCAGCAGGGTGTCACCTTTCTCTCTGCGGAGGATTGGTGCAAATCCATGGTCCCTGGACAGTCTGTACAGCTGATGCCAAGCCCAGGAGTCAGGCAGCTGACGAGGCCGGGCTGTTGGCCCGGAGAGCCCTCCTGCCCCTGCCTGCGAGCTGGTGGTTAACGGTTACCTGTGGTATGGCAAGATTATATGGTGAGAAGGATGCTCGTTCAGCTGATAGCAGTGACTGTTTGTTGAGCTCTCACTGTGTATCGGGTATTCTGCTAAGCCTGTTCAAAGACCCTAGGTTCTCTAAGGAGTTTTTTTTTTTTTTTCTCTTAATTATCCTAATTAATTTGGATGGGTTAAGTGATGGAAGTAGTGGCTTCAAGAGTTTCCTCTGACTCTTCATTACTCTGGGAGGTCAAAATAGAGACTGGTGAGGAAAACAAAACCAAAAATGGACGTAATGAGTTATCAGAAGCCTAGAAAGATGTAGTCCTGAAGAAGAAACAGAGACAGCCCCAGAGGGGCTCTGCTTTCCTGGAGCGGAGAGAGTCGGAGAGAGTCGTCCCTCCTGCCAGGAGCGAGTTGAACCAGTCAAGGCTGCACGTAGAGGTTTGTCTGTCCCGTGACAGGGAGGGCTCATGCTTTGCGCCTGCTGCTCTTGGTCCGCTTGCCTTTGGAAGCGTTCGTGTTCAGCAGGGCACTGACCACGTGCCAGACACGCGAGCAGTCTCGGCGGCGAGGGAGCCAGCATAAAATCCATTATGATCGTTCGTGCCCTTCAAAAGTCATTCACCGTTGTCCTGTAGAGTGACAGTTCTAAGATTATGAGAACACAACGTGAGGGTGCTTCAGAAAGTTGATGGAAAGATGGAATTAAAAGATGGGAGGTTTTCTTTGGTGTTATCCACATGCAGATTTTTCATAAGACACGTTTTCCGTGGACTTCCCGAAGACCCTTCATGCATGAGGAAGTCGGGTTCGTGTGAGGCTAGTCTCGGTGTCCGCGGGGTAGGGCTGTTTCTTGGCTCTGTTGAAAGCTTGGAGAGGTACCCATCCGGAGGGAGAGTGTTCGTGAGGCAGACTGGAGACCTCTTCCAGAAGCGAGAGGATGCTGTGGTGGGAAGGCGGTTGAAGGCACCGACCCCGTGGCTTTGTTTTACTCAAGTCAGCATCCAGCGGCACACCTGGCTGGTAGCAAAGCCGGGCTTCCTAATTCCCTCTCCACCTTTAGTAGCTTTTAAAATTTCCTTTTGAAAATTATAGGAATAATGGATTTTTTCTTTTAAAATTGATTTGTGATTCTTCCTACAGTAGAAACCATTTATTAGGAATCATGTGCCACAAAGTATGTTAAGAATTGGACATGTTCTATCCTAGTCTTCATGATAACTCTGTTATGATTGGTGCTATCACTGTTACATTATAGATCTGAATGTTAGGAGGGATAGATTCATTGCCCAAGGTAGGACCATGATTTGGACCCTGATTATAAATGAAGGAAAAAACATTTTCACGATATATAGCAACTTCTGTATCAGTGACTTAAGTTTGGGAACTTTTAAATCCAGTTTTGTTAAAAATATTTTCCCTGTTTCAAAAGAAATTTTGGCATTAAATTGCCAATGCCTTGCATGTAGCTCCTACAGGTTACATTTTTAAAGATCTTTTTGATCTTCTTGATGTTTTGGTATCCCCTCCATGATGTAGAAATAAGAGGAACAAAAATGAAATACAGATAGTGAAGTTTGTTTTCAAACCTTGCAACAATAAATGCTACCATTTTCATATGCAGTTATGAATCACTAAAATGTGTATTGGTATTTTAAGATATAGCCAGCAAACTGATGCATTTGGGTCCCCCCCCCCAGCAAACTCATAAATGGAAAAAAATTTTAAAGCCAGACTGCTGAGTGGCTGCGTGGCATGGAGTGGTGCAGGAGACCAAGACCTGGTGTTGCTGCTCTCCTTGTGGTTCCTGCGGCTGCACGCATGTGGCCCACGAGACGTCGCCTCTTGCGTGTGGCTGGCCTCAGGAGATTTTCCTCCTCTTAGTCAGTCACATTTATTATCTTACACGACTCATCAACTCAGATAACCTAAAGAGAGAATTTTTAAAATAATTTGTTGGCATACTCTTTTTTTTTTTTTGAAAGCTGTATTTATTTATTTGAAAGGCAGAGTGACAGAGAGGACGGGAGAGAAAGATCTCCCATCTGCTGGTTCACTGCCCAGATGCTCAAAACAGCCTGGCCTGGGCTGGGAAGCAGCTGTGGGGCTTGATTCCAGACATTCAGTTTAGGAGACTGGCATTCCAAGCAGTGGCTTACCCTGTGGCACCACAATGCCTGCCCCAGGAGAAAGATTTTTATCTCACAGGGTGTTGAAGGCCCTGTGGAGGCTTCTCTCTGTGTCTTTAACTAAGAAAGCCACTGAGGGGCTGGAAGCAGAGTGGCCTGACCACTTACTAAGACCACCCTGGCTACAGTGTTGAAAATGGACTATAGCAGAAGTGTGGAGAGCGGTACACATGTTAGGAAGCCAATAAACTACCTGGGCAAAGGAGGAGGGTGGGTTTGCTTATGGTGGAGGCAGTACTGAGTAAGAAATGGACAGACTGTGGATACATGATACAGGTCTAGCTAACAGGATTTCCCAGTGGACGGGATGTGAGGTAGGAGGGAAAGATGCCAATGATGGCAGCCAGGTTTTAGCCTACACAACTGAAAGAACGGGGGGGCCAAGGTCAGGAGGAAAATCAGGTGTTTGGTTTGGATGCTGCTATGGTCTGAATGTCTCTGCTCCCCCCTCCCCAATTTGTGTGTGAGAAATTCAATCACCAAGGTGATGGGAGATTAGAACGTGGGGGCTTTGGAAGGTGATTAGGTCATGAATGGAATTAACGCCCTAATAAAAGGGAGCTAGCTGCCTTCCCCTACTGCCATGTGAGAACACATAGAAGGCACAGTCTGTGAGGAACAGGTCCTAACTAGACCAGAACGTGCCGGTGCTTTCATCTTGGATTTCCAAGCCTCCAGAACTGACAACAATAGGTTTCTGTTGTTTATAAGTTTTGTTATGGCAGCCCAAGTAGATTAAGGCAGACATGTTGACTGGAGAGGTTGAGGAGTTTTCTGACTATATTATGATAGAAGTCTGAGTGTTAAAAGCTGATTAAAATGAGCATTGCTTTTCATTTGAGGCTGTATTATAATGGAACATGGACAAGCACTTCAAAGGTATCTGTCATAGTTGATTTCATTCACAAACTGATGACAATAATAAAATGATAATCGCTTAAGTTTGGTTGTTCTATAAGGCCTGTTTTCATGAACTGGACAGGGATCCCTCTGCGTGATAATTGAGCCGTTTTTCTTGAGTCTGTAATACAGCCAGAGATTTGCAGCCGCCCTTTCCTAAGTGCTGCTGCACAGCTTTTGCGGGGAGGCATGGGAGTTTGAATTTCCTAAGAGTGTCCTAGAGACAAGTAGGTTTGCAAAGGAAGGAAGGAGGAGGTCGGTAAGCAGCGGTGTTGGTGCCTGAAGGATTTGGGGAGTGTTTAAAGCAGCAGTCTACGCATGACTGGACCTAGGCTTTAGACCTAGTGGTGTTTAGTGTTGCCAAGTCTCTGATGTCAAAAGAATCTGAATTTTAGAATCAGATTGACTTGGTTCAGGTTCCAGCTTTGCCACTCTGCCAATTGCTAGATAGTTGACTTTGAGAAAGACTTCTCTGCATTTCAGTTTCTTTACCTGTTGATTGTGGATGACATTAACTTTGGGGTCAGGATCGTGGTTACCGTACAAGACTTATCTCCTGACATTCCTTCCAGTGTACTTCTCTTTCAAATTAGGCAGGAGGGTATATGGTTCTAGGACTTGGCACAGATTCCCACTGCATCACAGAATGTCGTTTCTATTTTGGGTGATGCTAAATTTGCTCACTAGGTTCGGATGATGGCTTCCAGATGTCTCCACTGTAGAGGTATCTTTTCTCCTTTGTAAGGAGTCATCTGTGGAATGATACTCTGAGACTGTAACTGTTGTGTTTCTCAACACCCTGCCTTTCAGTGATTTTTTTGCATTCATTGAGGATCTTTGCCTGAATTAATGCTTACTTTGGGCCTTATAAAATGATGTCTTTTGGAAAAACTTCTTGTCCTTTGACATTTAAAGCTTGCATTCTTCTGCAAAGAAGGGCTCTCCTCCCCTTTTAGTTTTGCTTTGGGTATCATCACTTATGGACTCATGGAATCCTCTTATACTCAGTATTATTATTACAATGTTCACTATTTTTTCCTTTTATGCTTATATCTTTTCCCCTTTTTATTATGTATTACTGTATTTATTATTTCTGATCATAAGACTGCCTCAAATTTGGCTAGTCTGATTGTTTTTCAAAACTTGTTCTTATTCTGTTTGCATGTCTCCATTAGCCTTAGATACTTGCTTATTCTTCCAGTACAAAATTTTCCATGTTTGCTTTATACTTTCCTATCCTAGACCTGGAGTGGACCATTTCTTCCAGGAGTCCTGCTTCTGTTCAGTGGAGAATGGTATTTGTTAGCTAAGGCCTGGGCACCAGGTGTGCTCATTGCCACATGAATGTTATTCCTTTTAGCCTTCTTGGTGGATAAAGCTAGAAAATTTGTATTTAAATAATGAGTCTATAATGCCACCTCCAATTCAAAACCAGTACCATAGGGTTCTTCCTCTCCAGCAAAGACAATTTAAAAATTCTTATGTAGAGTAACTGGCATAGGAAATATTTGATGGAAACCGTATATATTATAGGTTAATTTGATTTGATGAGAATCTTGTTTTATGATACAGGTATTAACGCTGGTGATTTAGCTCACTTAGTAGAATAATTTATTTTGTGGCCCTTGATTGAACAAAAAATCAGAGGAAAGTTTTCATTATCTACAGAATTATAAATGTTGGAAAATGAGGCTTTTTTTTTTTTTAAGTGTGTCGAGAATGTTTTTACCCTCTTGGGTTAGTTTTTTTTTTTTTTAAGATTTATTTATTTATTTGAAAGGTAGAGTTACAGAGAGGAAGAGGCAGAGGCAGAGAGATCGGTCTCCATCTACTAGTTCACTCCCCAGATGGCTGCAATGGCCGGAGCTGCGCTGATCTGAAGCAAGGAGCCAGGAGCCTCTTCCAGGTCTCCCATGAGGACTGGATCGGAAGTGGAGCAGCTGGTACTTGAACTGGCGCCCATATTGGATGCCGGCACTGCAGGCGGTGGCTTTATCCACTATGCCACAAAGCCGGCCTCAAATGAGGCTTTGAAGAAATTGAAATGTGTCTCACATGATGTCTTAATGTTGTCTAGATTTTGGTTATGCAATAGTTAAGTATATGCCTTATTTATCTATGGCTTATTTTTAAAGTTTATGAACCTGTGTTGTGCTGCTTTGTGCACACTAGAATACTGATTCATGTGATCAACTCTCTTAATTAGGATTTTCGGAACTGTAAGTTGATCATATATATGTGAGGTGTTCAGTTAAAACTGATTATGCTGTAGGGACTGGTTTTTATATACTAATATAATTTTTGTGTGTGTGTATTTGTACTTTAAAATAGATATTTGATCTTTTTGTGAAGAAGATACCCAAGTACTTTGAAAACTTTGTGGAAAACTGGAATCTCAAGTTAAATTTTTTTTGAAATTGATGCATAATTTTTTAAGGATATACATTCACATGAACTTTTTTATTTATTTATTTATTTATTTTTTATTTCATAAATGTGAATTTACAAAGTACAACTTTTGTATTGTTGTGGCTCCCCCCCCCCAACCTCCCTCCCTCCCGTGGCCCTCCCCTCTTCCTCTCCCATCCCGCCCTTTATCGAGTTTCATTTTCAATTACCTTCATATACTGAAGATCAACTTAGTATATACTAAGCAAGGATTTCAACAGGCTGCATTCACACAACCGCACAAGGTACAGGGTATTGTTCGATTAGTAGTGTTTTAAAGTTTCATAGTAAAACACATTAAGGACAGAGATCCTACGTGGGGAGCATGTACCCAGTGACTCCCGTTGTTGATTTAGCAATTGGCACTCTTATTTATGACGTCAGCAATCACCTGAGACTCTTGCTATGAGCTGCCTAGGCTATGGAAGTCCCTTGAGTTCACCGACTCTGAACTTGTTTAGTCAAGGCCATGTCACAGTGGAGGTTCCTTCTTCCCTTCAAAGAAAGGCACCTCTCTCCTGATGGCCTGTTCCTTCTGCTGGGGTCTTGTTCACCAGGGTCTTTCATTTAGATTGTTTTTTGCCACTGTGTCATGGCTTTCCATGCCTGTGAGACTCTCATGGGCCTTTTAGCCAGATCCAAATGTCCCAAGGGTTGATTCTGAGGCAGGAGTGCTGTTTTGGGCATTTGCCATTCTATGAGTCTGCTGTGTGTCCTGCTTCCCCCGCAGGATCATTCTCTCCCTTTTAATTCTATCCTTCATTATTTGCTTACACTGGTCTTATTTGTGAAATCTCTTCGACACATACCCTATCTTTTTGATCGGTTGTGTATTTATACTTATCACTTTACCAAGTGCGCTGGCATTGGTACCTGCCTTCTTGGTAAAATTGATTTGAAATCCCCTGGCACATTTCTAGTTCCACCATTGGAGGTAAGTCCGAGTGAACATGTGCCAACCTATATGTCTTCTCCCTCTCTTATTCCCACTCCTATGTTTAACAGAGATCACTTTTCTGTTCATTTTAAACACCTAAGAATGATTGTGCATTGATTACAGAACTTTATGTAAAAGTCTTTGATGAATGAATGGATCAGTCTGTGGATTCTAAAGTTTCTTTAGCGTAGTAAGCAGCATTAAACCCACAGGTGGTCATGCCTGTAGGTGGCACGCATTCCTAGTTTACATCAGGCTGAATATAGGCAGCCGTTCCGTAAAGCTGTTTTTTCCACGTCATTGGCGGTTTCAGCTCTCCTTCTCGCGCGTCCCAAGTGGGAGGTGAATTTGACATTGCAGAGCAGGGCAGGGCCAGATGAGTAATGCTTGTGGTGCTGCAAGTCTCCGGCGACCCGTTCCATACAGCTGTGGTTCTTGTCACGGGAGACCTGGGCCTCCCAGCAGGGACAACAGTGGGACTAAGAGGTTCACTTACGGGAGTGGAGCAGAGAAGATCAGAACAGTGCATGGCTTCTGTGCTGACACCTGCCGCAGCCTCAGCAGTTTTACTTCAAGTGCAGAACTTAAACCTCATTCCAGGTTCTGCCTTCAAAGAATAACAAATAAAGGCTCCCTGAGAATACTTGTCAGGGAAAAATGGTTGAGATCCATTCATCCATTATTCTGGTTGTGAGAGAAACTTTCTCTGGGCTGGCCCTTAGGACCTGACAGACGGGAAGTTTGGAACTCCACCCCTTTCCCAGCATGCTAACTTTCAGCCTATCGGGCTCCATCCATCAATCTCCCAGTTCAGGCCACCTTCTGCTCCTCCTCCTCTTGTCCCTGAAAATGCCCGCCTTGCTCCACTGTGTCTGTACCGATGTGGTAACAGAAAGCATCAGGGTAAAGTGACCGTCCCATTTTCCAATTTATTTTAACTACTTTGTTAACTGAGGGGAAGAACTGTACAGAGGTGTGATGTCATTGTGGTGATTGGCACTGGGTTAAACGTGTAGACTGCTTTTTGTAAAATGACGCTTCTGAAGTCATTTTTTGTTGTCAGATTGTGAATTTATGAGAACAGGGAGCCGCCCCAGAGCGGCTGTTGGGTGGAAATGCAAACATGTGCTGTGCTGTGCTGTGGGCGTGCGTGATGGTGCAGTTGGCTCCAAGTGTGGCTCTGGATGCAGAATCTGGGTGTCAAGCCCGGCTCTGCCACAGACCAGCTGTGTGACTGGCTGTTTGACTTCTCTTCGCAAGTTTCCTTACTGTGAAGTGGGGAGGAAAATAATTCTTATTTTACAAAATTTTTGAGAAGAATAAATGAGTTTATATGCTCGTTCATTATTACTTCTTCCCTGTAAATTAGTAGTATCTGCCTCTGTATTCTCTTTCTGAATTTCTTCTAGTTTGTATAAATTTCTGTGAAACCATATTCACCAATAATCTAATAATTTACCCCAATACAACTGAAATTCCAAATTCTTCAAGTAACTTTCCAAAGAATCTAATGTCTTTTACACTTTTATTCTGGTTTGTCATAAAAACTGAGATAGTGTGGTATGCCTATTTAAACTTAATAGCTTACTTTCTGTAGTATTTTCTTGTATTTAACTTTCATAGTTTCTTGAAATTCGTTATATACTGCCAAGTAGAATTCTAAATGTAGCTTACGTTGTTTTACGTACTGGGATGGTCAGACTTGTTGAAATCCTATTCCTTTGCCTTCTCGTTTGTTATTTTCTCTGAGACATGTTCTTTGGCCTAGGCACACAGAAAACTCCAGTCTGTGACTTCTTTTTCAAATTTATACTTTTTCCCATCTACCCATTCAACCAACTTTCCTTCCTTCTTTCCATCCCAAAATAAACATTCTTTGTTCCAGGCACTGGTATGTGTCTGGGGGCTTAAATGTATTCCTAATTAGTTAAAATATGTGAAGGAAATGAACACTCAAGGACTCACAAACCAGCCTGAGAAATACTAACTTGATTTGCAAAAGTTAGAAAAAGTTGTGTTCATTTTATTTGTTTTGATTGTCCTTACTTAAAGCTAAAAATGAAATCATAGAGAAAACATTTTTGTAAATTTTAACACGTTTTAAATTGTAAAGTAATAGAATCCTTAAGAGAATGATGAAAAACAAGGGCACTGAATATTACCCATTCCTCCAGCATGTGGAGGTCATGTGTGCTGAGTGCTGTAGGTGACAAAGAGCCAAGCACGGAGACCCTATTGAACTGACATTCATTGTTACTCAGATCATTTTACCCAATTAAACTTTTTCCCGTGTTTGTCCAGTAAACAGAATTGGGAGCAATATAATGGCTTATGATATTTTAATGTTTGCAATTGATGAACTTGATGAACTATGGTTGTGTTTTAGAAAAATGTGTAAATGAGTTTATATGTTGGCAGTATATTCACTTATATTAAATGTGTTAGTTCTGTGACCATAGCTGATTCGAAAGGAACTGCCTTCTTAATGATCTTACTGGATAATAGATTTTTGTTTTATGACTAAAGATGTTTAAAGGGCTACATTTTTTGTGACTGCTTGTTTCAGATATTTTCTGTGTATTTCTTATGTATTAGGGCTATTGTAGAACCTTTACCTAAATCATCTCATTTAACATTCAGAAAGCCTCTCTAGTAGAGATGAGATTATTCAGAGAGAAGTTATGTTAGTAAGTGGCAGAGTTGAGATTCAAGTTCACGTGTCAGATCTTAGAACATGTCTGCTCTGTTTTATCAGTAGTTCACAAGTGTGTGAATTTCATGAACCAGTAAGATTATTTTTCTTAAAATAGGAGAGTGACCTAGGTTCACCACTTTTATTTTGCTGACTATAATGCTAACATTTTCATTTTATTCAAAAAAACGGTTTGCCATCCTGAGAGAGGTAAGACATCATCTTAGCATAAAAGGTGGCTCTTGAAACAAACAGGTCTATGAACAGCTCATGCAGTGAGTGCACCTCTCCAGCTGCAGGGTACCTCGTACCGTTTCTTCTCCCCCATACTACTGCATCATTTGTTCAGTTAGGGAAGGCTTCACTGAGGTGCCGGCTGAAGGAAGGACACAGCAGGTGTAGAACTAACAGAAGCTGCAGCCTGTTCTGCAGGCATCAGATGCCGAACTCTTCATTGGGTATATTTTACTCACATATACTGTTCGGCTTCTGGGAAAGATACCACATGTGAGATTGTGTGTATTTCAATATATGGGTTTGTATTATTACCAGGGATTGCTGTCTGAATCGCTTAAGTGAATATTAGAGCATATTTGGAATTTTTCATGTTTCTTGTAATTTTCATGGAATTACGACTGGCAACATGAACATGATGTTTTTCTTAAAAGATAGGAGTGAAGAAAAACTGGATTATCATAGAGTCTTACTTATGTAAGAATTTTACATATTATACATACATTGTACATAATATACATTATATGTACATATATTATGTACCTTTTATGTAATGTATGTGCCTTTAATGATGTTTTATGTATTTGTACCTGTATAATATGTTATATATACTTAGATGTAGTGTCTATATAGTAGTATGTGCAGATCCTTTTTCCTAGAGCCCTTTCAGCAGATGGGGATGTGTTTGGTATGTGCAGTTTAAATGTAGCTTGGCTTACTCATCTTGGAATGTATCTGAAAGTGATGGCCTGAGGAGAGGATCCAGTAAAGTCATGGAGCCAACTTGATTTCCCTGACTCCATAACAGTTGCATGCTCTCAAGATGCTCATTTTTCTAACAGTTACTACTTCTGTAGCACATTTCTCTAACTTGAAGGTGGAGGAGGAGGGTACCTTCCCTGTATCAATGACAAAAAGGATAACTTAGTTCGAGAGGTGCAGACATGGTTGAAGATATCTGTCTTTACAGCGGCATTTACCTTGAGATGTGTTTCTGGTTGTTGATAAGAAAAATATAAATATCATTATAAAAAGATGATTTGATTATGGTCACAGTATAACTGAGTCATTTAGTTTGATAAGGAATAGCAGCAAAAACAAAACATAAAGAAAGGATCTGGGTTTGATTGCTGGGTCTCTGAGTCCCGCCTGACCTCGACAGTCATATGTCAGCAATGTTCTCTGGGTGTTTTCTGTGTGCAGAGACCTTTATGAAGTGTTTAACCTCATTTAACCTCTGTAGTTTGCAGCTAGAATTTTAAAAGGCCAAAAATAATTGTTTCTCTTTCCTGGAATACATGTAAAAATTGTACCTTGTATTTTTTTTTTCCTAACAGTTCTTTCCCAAAGGCCTTATACTTATGTTTTCTGTCGTAGCAGTCAGGCAAGTCAGAAATTTAGAGTTTGAATCTTTTCTGTGTCTGCTGTCAGGTGCTCTGGGAAAATATCCCTCCTCTCCCCAACCTTTGCCCTGGCAGCAGTTGTCTTCCTTGCAAGGCTGTAGCGTGGAGCGTCCCTCACAGCCAGCCCTGAATCACTGTGGGTGGGTCTGGAATCCGCTAAGTCTCAGTTTTGCTGGATGCACTGTGCAATGATTACATCTTCTCTAAGTCCTACTAGTGCTAATAAAACAAAGTAGTAGATGGCACGAGAAATTCCCTTATCTTCTTAGGGAATAAATGCTAAGTCTGTAGCAGTATAGTCATTTATCCTAATTTAATATCTGAGAGCCTATGGGATTGATTCATCTTGTTTTCCTTGATTGCTCCTGAGGATAAGAAATATAACAGTGAAACGTAACTTTGAGAGCTGGGCTCTGGCATGTAGCTTTCTCCTTGAACTGCTCTAACTGCTTTTTCCCCATGGATATTTTCAGAAAGTCTGTGCTCTTCCCCGCATTCATTCCATTTTCCTCTTCTCCCTCCTCTTGCGTGTGCTGACCAGTCCATAATAAGTATTTATTGAGTGGCTGTTTTGTTTCACAGGAGACGTGGAGAGAGCAAACAGGGCAAAAACTCCCACCCTCCAGAGCTTACGGTCTGTGTGTCTGTCTGCTCTCCTCTCCCAGTCCCCCAGCTCTGCCACTTGAGAATTGAGCTCCTCGATGATCCCACTGTAGGGCTGACCTCCCAGCCTGTAGACCCCGAAGAGGCACACATCACATGCAAGGGACGGACTCCAGAGGTGCTATTGCCTCAAACTTGCTTGAAGGCTGATTGTCCACACTCAGATTTTAAGATAAGGCTTCCATGATTCTCTTTGGCCATTAGCTCAGCACCTTTATTGCTGGTAAACACTGATGAGAGATGGAAGGAAGACTGCTGTAGATAACACGAATGATCACATTCTAGATGGGACTTTTTGTCATTTCAAATCCAGTAAATGAGGTGGTATTTCAGCTTTTGACACTGCCAGCATTCTTGTGAGAAGTCACTGAAGGCATTGAGAATCACATCCTGCGGGGGCTTCCCCACCTTCCCTGCAGGTAGGTTCTTCGGCAAGCTACAGCGTCGTGGTACGCACAGAACATTATTATTACAGTTGAGTTTCAGACATTTAGAATGTCATTTGCCTTTTGGGCATCATTAGACATTTTTCATTAGTGCTTTGATTTCCATCTTTTAGGCGTTTTTAGGCAGAGTGGCGGTTGGCTTCTGAGATGTGGTTATTTTCCAAACGGGATCAGAGCCCTGAGGAAATGGGAGCACAGGAGAGGAAATGTTGGCGCGTTCTGGAATTCGTGTATCAGGAGGTAGAGGAGGGAAGACGTCTTATCTTTGCGTGTCTGAATAAGGACTCCAGTTTAAAGACTGGGTTTATGTATGCAGTGGCTTAATGGAAGCATAGACCATCTTGGTTGTTCTCCTTGATATTACCTGACTCCTATTCTCTGCTTTATTACTGAGTAACTATGGGAGTCTCCTAGGGCAGCTGTAACACATTCCACCAAACTTGAGTTTGTCCTCTCATAGTTTTGGAGAACAGAAATCTGAAACCCAGGCACAGGCTTTGCTCAGTCTGCAGGCTCCAGGGCAAAATCCCTCCTCGCCTCCTGCAGCTGCTGATGCGTTCAGGCCTCCCTTCGCTGTGATTGCCTCTCTCCAACGTCTGCCTCCATCCTCACATTCCTGCCTTGGGATGCATGTGATCACATCGAGGTCCTGAGGGCCCGTCTGGATTATCAAGGATAATCTCTAGTTTGTCAGATAAGTGTAGTTGCTAATCACCTCTATAAAACCTCCGTAAAAAATGTTGCTTCACAGCAACTCTTTGATTGGTGTTTGATTGGAGGATATTAGACTAGTGAACTTCACACATCAAGCTGAGAATCAGAGCTCATATCTTACAAATCTGGGGCTAATACGCATCTTGTTAGATCACATTTAATATCCAAATAAAGACAACAAGGTTAGACTTCCATATAACATGATGCAGCTATCCTAACCCTTTCCACAAACAAGAATGCAAAGATTCTTGATGTCCTGTAACATAAATACTGTAAAGTTAAGTATCGTTAATATATCATATGTTAGATGATAAGGGGATAAGATACAGAAGGAAACAAAAATATGTGCTTAAAAATCACGGTCACAGTCCTCATTTCTACAGCTGGCTGCCTGGTCTTAGCTGCCTTCTGTTCTTACTTCTGTTCCAGAGCACCTCAGCTGGCCGCAGTCCTTTGCTTGTACAGTATTCCACACCTTTATTACTGTAAGGGCCTGTGTCATTACCAGTCCTGCCAGAACTGGGTTATTTTCCCATTCACTTTACTACTTTTTTTTTAATGGAGTTCTATTAGCAGGTTTTATTTATATTGGGGATGTATGAGTCAATGAAATATTTCTTTTAAAAAATTAATGAATGTAGACAACAGATTTTATACATTCCATAGGTACAGTTCCAGAAGACAACCACACTTCCTTCACTCCCCCTACTACCTCCTATCCCCAACTTCTCTCTCCCTCCCTCCCCTCTCTTCATCGGTTTTGCTAGGATATAATTGTAATTTACTCTGTATTCACAGGTTTAATCTGCCAGTTATCATAATATTTAACAAGTAAAAAATAGGAAGACCATAGTTCCCCAGTAGTATAAACAAGGGCTAAAAATGACAGTCATATCCAAAAGTGATCACTTCATTCCTAACAATTTTTTGGTATTCTATATTAACTGCTACATATCAGAGAACACATATGATATTTGTATTTTTCAGACTGGCTTATTTCACTAAGCATAATAGGTTCCAGTTGCAATCATTTTGTTGCAAAAAACAGGATTTCATTTCTTTTATACAGCTGAATAGTATTCCATAGTATATACAGACCACGATTTCTTTCTTTCTTTTTTTTTTTAAAGATTCTTTGATTTATTTGCAAGGCGGTATTACAGAGAGGCAGAGGTAGAGAGAGGTCTTCCATCTGCTGGTTCACTCCCCAAGTGGCTGCAATGACCGGTCCAAAGGCAGGAGTCAGGAGCTTCATCTGGGCCGCCCATTTGGGTGCAGGGGCCCAAGGACTTTCCCAGGCCATAGCAGAGAGCTGGATTGGAAGTGGAGAAGCTGGGACTCAGTCCATTGCCCATATGCAACACTGGCACTGCAGGCAGTGGCTTTCCCTGCTACACCACAGTGCCGAACTTCACATTTTCTTTATCCACTCATCAGTTGACAGACATTTGGATTGATTCCATATCTTGGCTATTGTGAATTTACCCACAGTAAACATGGGGGTAGAGATAACTCTTTCATTTGCTGATTTCACTTCATTAGGGTAAATTCCTAGGGATCATATGGTAGATCTATTTTCAGATCTCTGAGAAATCTCCATACTGTCTTCCATAATAGCTGTACTAGTTTATATTTCCACCAACAGTGTATTAGGGTATCTTCTTTTCCCCGTATCCTTGCCAGCATATTTAAAAAAAAAATTGATTGATATCCACCATAATTGGGTTGAGGTGATACCTCATTGTGGTTTTTATTTGCATTTCCCTGATGGCTAGTGATCCTGAGCACTTTTTCAAGTGTTTGTTAGCCATTTGTATTTCATCCTTTGAAAGTTGCCTGTCCATGTTTTTTGCCCATTTCTTAATTGGCTTGTTTTGTTGTTGAATTTCTTGACATCTTTATAGATCCTGGATATTAACCCTTTATCAGTTATATGTATGAAAATATTTTTCCCATTCTTTTATTTGTCTCTTCTCTTTGCTCAGTGTTTCCTTTGCAGTACAGAAGCTTCTTGGCTTGATGTAACCCCATTTGTCTATTTTTGTCTTTATTGTATGTGCTTCTGAGGTCTTCCCCAAGAAGTCTTTGCGTGTGCCACTGTCTTGGCAGAGTTTCCCCAATGCTTTCCTCTAGTAATGTGATAGTATCAGGTCACAGATTTAGATCCCTGGTCCATTTTGAGTTGATTTTTTGTATAAGGTATAAGGTAGGGGTCTTGTTTCATCCTGCATGTGTAAATCCAGTTTTCCCAGCACTGTTGAAGAGACTGTTCTTTCTCCAGGGATTGATTTCATCTAATTTGTCAAAGATCAGTTGGTTTAATTTCTGGGGTTTCTATTCTGTTTTATTGGTCTACATGTCTGTTTTTGTGCCAGAGGCAGGCTGTTTTGATTATAACTGCCTTGTGGTATGTCTTGAAGTCTGACACTGTAATGTTTCCAGCTTTATTTTTGTTGTTTAAGGTTGTTTTAGCTATTCAGGTTTCTTGTGTTTCCATACGAATTTTAGCACAATTTTTTCACGATCTGAGAAGCATGTCCTTGAAATTTTTTTTTTTTAAATTTAAACACCTAAGAATAATTGTGTGTTAATTACTGAGTTCAACCAATAGTACTAGAACAACAACAACAACAACAAATACTAAAAAGGATAAAGTATTACATTGTACATCTAAAGTCAGGACAGGAGCTGATCAGTTCATTGTTGCTTATAGTGTCCATTTCACTTAACAGGTTTCCCCTTTGGCGCTCAGTTGTCACCGCTCAGGGAAAACAAATGATATTTTTCTCTTTGGGACTGGCTTAATTCACTCAGCATGATGTTTTCCAGATTGCTCCATCTTGTTGCAAATGACTGGGTTTCGTTGTTTCTTACTGCTGTATAGTATTCTATGTCCTTGAAATTTTGATTGGGGTCACACTGAATCTGTAAATTACTTTCAGTAGTATGGACATTTTGATTATATTAATTCTTTTAGAACACGAACATGGAAGATTTTTCCATTTTTTGTATCTTCTATTTCTTTAATGTTTTGTAATTTTCATTGTAGATGTCTTTCATATCATAGGTTAAATTTATGCCAAAGTATTTAAGTTTTTTTGGTAGCTATTATGAATAGAACTGATCTTACAAGTTCTTTCTCAGCCATAGCTTGTCTGTGCATACAAGGGCTATTAATTTTTGTGTGTTGATTTTATATCCTGCAACTGTACCAAGCTCCTATGAGTTCCAGTAATCTTAGTGGAGTCTTTTGGTATCCCTATATATGGAATGATGTCATCTGCAAACAGGAGTAATTTGACTTTCTCCTTTCCAAATTGTATCCCTTTGATTTCTTTTTCTTGCCTAATGGCTGTGGTTAAAACTTCCAGAACTATATTGAATAACAGTGGTGAAAGTGGGCATCCTTTTCTGGTTCTGGATCTTAGTGGAAATGCTTCCCACTTTTCCCCATTCAATATGATGCTCTCACCAAATGGTGCTGACTCGTTCCATTTTCCCCTAAAGAATGGTTCTTCAGGAGAATCAGGTGTGAATGAGTTTGTCATAAATTGTCTTGATTATGTTGAAGAATATTTGTTCTATATCCAATTTGCTTAAGTTTTTTTTTATCATGAAAGGATATTATCAAATGCTTTATCTGCATTTGTTGAGATAATCATATGGTTTTATTCAGTTTGTTAATGTGATGTATCACATTTATTGTTTTGTGTATTTTGAACCATTCCCACATACCAGGGATAAATCCTACTTGGTCCAGGTGAATGATCTTTCTGATGTGTTGTTGGATTTGATTAGCTAGTAGTTTGTTAAGAATTTATGAGAAATTTTCCTCTATGTTATAGGGATATTGGTCTGTAGTTCTCTTTCTTTTTTGTGTCTCTTTTTGGTTTTGGAATTAAGGTGATATCAGCCCCATGGAGAGAATTTGGAAGGATTCTCTTCCTTCAATTGGCTTGAATATCTTGAGAAGAATTGGAATCAGTTATTCTTTAAAAGTTTGGTAGAATCATTCCCTGTATCTTGTCTGACCACATTGGAATGAAGCTAGAAATGAACAGCTTTAGAAAATATGCAAACACAATGGAGACAAAGCAACACACTCCTGAATGAACAGTGGACATAGAAGAAATCAAAAAGGAAACTAGAAAATTCCTGGAAACTAATGAAGATGACAATACAACATATCAAAACTTAAGGGATACAGCCAAAGCAGTGTTAAGAGGGAAGTTTATAGCAATTAGTGCCTACATCAAGAAATTGGAATGACATCAAATAAGTGGTCTATCAGTATATCTCAAGGATCTAGAAAAACAACAAACTAAACCCAAAATTAGTAAGAAGAAAGAAATAGAGAGGAAATAAACAAAATGGAAACCAAGAAACAATACAAAAGATCAGTGAAATGAAGAGCTGTTTGTTTAAAAAAATAGACAAAATTGATATACCACTGGTCCAACTAATCCAAAAAAGGGAGAAGACCCAAATCAATAAAATCAGAGATGAGAAAGGAGTTATAATGACTGATACCACGGAAATAAAGAAAATCATCAGGAATTACTACAAACAGCTATATGTCTACCAACTGGAAAATCTAGAAGAAATGTATAGACTTCTAGACACATACATTCTACCAAAATTGAGTCATGAAGACATAGGAAAACTAAATAGACTAATGACCAAGCTGGAG
The DNA here is from genome assembly GCF_033115175.1 of Lepus europaeus. Taxonomy (NCBI): domain Eukaryota; kingdom Metazoa; phylum Chordata; class Mammalia; order Lagomorpha; family Leporidae; genus Lepus; species Lepus europaeus. The sequence goes on along the minus strand of NC_084829.1, from coordinate 166,022,686 downwards.
ATTGAATCAGTAATGAAAACCCTCCCAACAAAGAAAAGCCCTGGACTGCATGGCTTCACTGTTGAATTCTACCAAACTTTTAAAGAAGAACTAATTTCCATTCACTTTCATCACAAGGCATGATAGTACTGATATGCCTTCAGGGATTATTGGCACTTTGGATGTACTCTTCCTTCCCTCCATTGTGTGTTGACAAGCAACCAGGTACACAGGTGACAGCACAAGGGTCAGACCAATGATTAAGCCTTTATTCACTTGCTGGGACAGTGAAAGCAAGAGACACCAGATGGTGCTGGCTTGTTAGTACTCCATTTTCCCCTGCAGAATGGTTCTAGGGGAGAATTAGGTAGATCAGCTCAGGTGGGGAATTATTTCACCAATGAAGAGTCCCAGACAAAGGGCTTCTACCTCTTGATGGGTTTGTTAGCTGCAGGAAGGGCTTTCAGTGGAAAAATACTGAGCATGAGTATGAAGGTCACTGAATGGCGGCACCTGGTCTAAGGATGAAGCTTTGTGTGGGAGGATGGCTGACCCAGTTAGGGCAACCCCTTCCAGAAAATGACAGTGCACCAAGTCTGGCCTGGGGTTAGTGGGGAGGATGGTTTCCCATGAGGGCTGCCAGGCAGAGCTTTGTAGCTGCCTACAGTTGGACTTGAAATATCACACAGTGGATTGGGGCCTGGAGCTGGACCTCTGAGTGGCAGCCAGGTTTCCTGTTGGCATTCAAGATCGCCCACCACAGTAAGCACAGTAACCGCTTTCTCTGCCTGTTGGTTCAGAGGCATGAGGACTGCAAAGGACCTGAGGGACAGTCCTCACTCCAGTTTGGTGGAGTTGTGTGTCTTTCAGTGGAAACTTTCCTCCTTTGAAATTAAGAACTCTTGCCAGGACCAGCAAGGCACCAGTTTCTGGGACAGGTAGTAAAGGAGAACACCAGGTGTAGTAGTGAGTGAAGCCATTCCCATCTGGATGGTGGTTTAGGGCCACATAAGCAGTCTCACAGAGGACACTGCCCTGCCCTACGGGCTGCCCTACCTTGCTGCTACTGAGTCTGTACAAGCTGTTCTACTCTATCATCCAGCCACTTCATGTTAGGGCAGCAGGGTTTGACTAGTGAGTTCCATGATCATGGGTCCATGGCCACACCTCATTCATGGTTAAGTTCCTTGGTCAGAAGGAATGCTTGCTGGAATATCATGGCTGTGCCCACTTGGACACTGTAAAGGGAACTCCTCCTCTCAAGATCTTTAATCTCATATTTTGCCATGTAAGGTGATATTCACAAGTCCCACAAACTTAATGTAGATATCTTTTGAGAAGTTGTTTTTTGACCTACATAGCATCTGATTCTTTTACTTATAAATGAGAGGCAGTGAGGTTTGAGAGATATTAGAGGGGATAGGTGCTAAAAAGTATGGAATCTGAAGGAACACTAATTTGTTTTGAAATGTTAGCCTAGGTACTTATTTGCTGGGTAAATTCTGGACAGTTATGTAACTTCTTACTCTTCTTTTCTCCTGTAAAATGAGGATAATACTAACACTGTATCATAGAATGATTTTGAAGATATTTGGTAAATGTAAAGTGACTAGAATAGTGCCTGACATATAGTAAGCACTCAATAGATATGGATCAATGGTAACACAAGCAGTTGGCTCAGAAAAACTCTAGTTTTTGGTGGTAGATCCATTTGATGTATTTGTATTTATGAAGGTTCAACCAGTTATTTGCCACATGAAGAAATATTGGTAAGACACACAGGGAAACATAGCTGTCTGTGTTTGGTGGAGAGAATGTGGTGGGATTGAGACTACTCCATATTTATTTTTCAGTTTTAATTTTTCAGTGTGTGCAAATTTGAAAAGGACAACTAAATTAGAGAAAGTTCGATATCAAAGTTCTTATTAAAAACAAATTAGTAAAAATACCCAAAATATAGGGGTTTTTTTGTTTATTTTTTAGGTCTGTTCCAATGACTCATGAATTCACGTTGTTTCTTTTGGTAGATGGTGACTTTTTTCTCTTGAGTTCAGTTTTTGTACTCATTATTCTTTCTAAGAAATTTTCCATTTAAATGCCATTCGTTTTTAAAAAGTTGTGCTTTTACTCCATTTTAGAAAAATACAGTTAATTTGAAATACATAACTTTAGTTAACTTGTTACCGACATAGAAATCATATGTTTATAATTTAAAACATATGTTTCTGCATACTTAAGCCTCATACAGTTTTTATTTTTTTCTATTTTTGGTATCTTTTAATGTTACATTAACTATAAGTTAACACTGTCTTGTAATTCACTGGCTTTTTTTAATTGTAAGATTTATTTTATGTATTTGAGAGGTGGAATGATAGGGAGAAACAGATAAAGATGTCTTTCATCTACTGGTTCACTCCGCAAATGTCTGCTAGAGCCAGGGCTGGGCCAGGCTGAAGCCAGGAGCCTGGACCTCCATCTGGGTTTCTCATTGAGTGGCAAGGGCCCATGTACTTGGTTGATCTGCTGCTGCTTTCCCAGGTACATTAGCAGGGAACTGGATTGAAAGTGGAGTAGCTGGGACACAAACTGGCACCCAAATGGGATGCCAGCATTGCTGGTGTGGCTTAATTTTGCTATGCCACACTGCTGGCCCTCACTCACTGATTTCTTATTGCATGGCACTGTATTTCTAGATGCTTTATTAAGTTCATTATTAAGTAACATAATGACCACACTGCCAACATGGAGAAATGTTATGGTCAACATGTACCTTAAAGTATTGGCACTTTACTTCTGTGAGCAGCTGTATTTTATTTTTGAAAACACTTTAACAATTGATTTATTTTTCTTATATATTTATTTTCATTTCATTTGAAAGAAAGAGACAGAAACACAGAGATCTTCTGACTTCTGAATCATTCCCCCAAATGCTTGAATCAGCTGGGGTGCTGGACCAGGCTGAAGCCAGGAGTCAGGGACTTATTCTAGGTCTCCCACAAAGGTTACAAAGACCAAAGACCCAGTAATCCACCACCTGTTGACTCTCCATGTGTGCATTAGCAGGAAGCTGGATTGAAAGAGTAGCTGGGATTCAAAAATAAATGGGATGTTGGCATCCCAACTAACATCGTAACTGCTATGTCTGTTGCCTGCTTGCACAGTTTGTTTATTTAAGCTTAACAAAAGCCCTGGGATGTAGGTGGCTCAGGCATAGCTAGTGTTACTTAAATTTATCTGTTCTTACCGTTTCTCTGCTTGAGTAAAAGGCAAAGATTGTACTTTTGTCATTCTTAGATTTCTAGTGCCTAGCATATTGTTGGCATGCAGAAAAGTTACTGAGTGTTCAAATAAGTGCACAGTTGGATGCAGAAGTAAGAGCAGTCACTAAGTGTGATATTATTGTAAGATTTTGTATCAAGTAAATGGAATACCTGGAACCAGAACCCATGTTCTTAGACTTCTACTCAGTGTTTGCTTTAAATATGAGATAAGTTTAGGGCTGTTCAAATCCTTTGTACCAAACAGAATAAATTAATCTCTGGTCCATGTAGATTTAGCATTTGTGTTCATGAGAATAATCAAAGCAAATTCATAGTCTCTGAAGCACGTGATAAATTATTTTTGTTTTTCTGTTTATCACAGGTTTTAAGCAATATGTGTCTTCCTATTTGTCTTAGTCAATTTGGGCAGCTTCAGACAATACCATAGGCTGGATGACTTAACAAGCATTTCTTTCTCTCAGCTTTGGAGGCTGGGAAGTAAGATGAAGGAGCCAGCAGATGCAGTTTCAGGTGAAGGCCCTCTGCCTCCTTTGCCAATGGCTGGCTTCTCACTGCATCTTCATACAGATGAGAGAGAAACTTACTCTAATGCCAACATGAAGATTCCACCTTCATGAGATCATTACCCCAACCTCCAAGTCCTTGGACACTGGGGAGGGATTAGGTCTTCAATGTATAAATGTTGGAGGGACATAAGCATTTAGTCTGTAGCACTATTCTCATCAAAGTGTAGTAGTGTTATAATTAGTAATATGTGTTCCAAACTATTCTTCTCCGTTGAGAAGATTTAAATTGTCAATGGGATATTTTTATTTTTTTCCCTCGGTAGGGTATTGTGGCAGGTTATTGTTAAAACAGTTAACAGGTTTCTTACCTCAAATTTCTCTCCATGGTGTCACCATATGAATCTAAAGAGAACATTCACGTTTATTTTATCACCTGTTTTTATTACTGAATATGCCAAAAATCATTTCATTTGACATGTCCCAAATTGAATTTGCCATCTTTTATTAGTTATGTCACACACATAGCTATGCAGGCATGACAGCTGGTACTCACCTCTATTCTCAGTCGCTGCTGACTCTACCACATTTAACCAGTAAGTCCTGCTGGTTATGTCTCTGAAATGTATCTCCACTGGCCTGTGTAGACATTATTTTTTCCCAAAATTAATCATCCTCCATAATATTAGAGACTTTGTTTTCATAAACTCACAACAGACTTACTTGAGCTAGGATATCAGGCCTTCTATAATCTAGAACCTTGGCTAGTTGGTGCTTGGCTCATTTCTACCTCTTTGCCTCTTATTTAAGTTCAGAAACACCAGGCTATTTGTAGTTCCACCCATGCCCTATTTCTTCCTTTGAATCCATGTCTTCTCACACTGTAATCCCTGTCTGGAAATTCCCAAACCACTTACATGCTTGTTTAGTTTCTTCTCATTTAGATTCAGCTCTGAGATTCTCAGCGGAAGTCATAACTGATTCCTTCCCATGCTTATCTCTTGACACCCAGTGCTGGGTTTATTTGTTCAAACATTCATTGATTTAAATATTTATTATTAAGCACCTATTCTAGGTGAACAAAAGATTTCTACCCTTGTAGTTTGCACATTCTAGTAGAAGATAAGAAGCTAAGTAAATTTTGTAGAATGTCAGATCATTAGAACGACATGGGAAACATGTTTAAGTAGAACAGAATGAGGATCAGGAGCTTAGTCAGTGGGGGTTGGGAGATAGCAATACTAAATCTTGTTGTATAATTCTCATTGGGGGTGGTATTTTGAACAATAATATGAAGAAGATGAAGGATTTACCCATGTAGATGTCTGAACAAAAATGAGGCAGCTCAAAGGTCCCAGTGTGGAAGCATGCCTGATTTGTTCATGGAGGTCCAAGAGGTCGTATGGGCAAGGCATGAAGGGCTTCACAAACCATCATGATGACTCCGACTGTTACTTGTGTGAGCTTAGGAGAAAGGCAGCATGATCTAAGTTAGGTTTTGACAGGGTGGTATGTTGAGGCATGACTATCAGTCAGTAAGTGCAAGTTAGTCAGCTAGATGGCCATTGAAATATCCAGATGCAAGATGCTGATGGCTTGGATCACAGTATGGGCTGTTGTGATGGTGACACATGGTCAGATTTGGGATGCTGTTGTGAAGTTTGAGACAACAAGACTGCCTAATGGTTTAGGTGGGAAGTATGAGAGAAAGGAGGCAAGGATGATTTGGGGGTTCCTTACTGTTATTGTCCTTAATCCCAGGCATCTTACTGGTATCCAGTCTTGTCAGTCTACCTCTTAATTATTCTTTTATTCCCCTGTTGTTGTTTGTTTCTTTTTTAAGATTGTTTATTTATTTGAAAGGCAGAATTACAGAGAGAGGGGAGTGAGGGAGAAACAGAGAGAGAGAGAGAGAGAGAGAGAGAGAGAGAATCTTCCAGCTGCTAATTCACTCCTCAGAAGGTCTTATTGGCTGGGGCTGGGCCACGCTGCAGCCAGGAGCCAGGAGCTTCAACCAGATCTCCCATTTGGGTGGCAGGACCCCAAGTACTTGGGCCATTTTCTTTTTTCCCAGGAACACAAGCAGGGAGCTGAATTAGAAGTATGTATGTGATGCTGGCGTCATAGGTAGCAGCTTTAACTGCTGTGCCACAATACCTGCAGTAGTGGACTAATGAGCAAGACTTTGCCTCAATCAATTCCTTTTATGGAAATACAAGTAATTTCAAAACATGAATGTTTATAGAGATTTATAAGAGTGATGTGTATCTTTTCTGAGGTTAAATCCTGTGTACTTTCAGTTGCTTACAGATAAAAGTCTAAATCCTTAGCATTACATGCAATATCCTAAAAGCGCCATCTGCTTACTGTGAGAGCTGCATCTTCCACCTGTTCTACCTTCCCTTTATCCTCTATAATTTCTGAACTTCTGAAAGGTTGATCCTTTATGCCTCCTTGGGAAGGTAAGTGCTGTCTGTCCTCCCCATCTTGCTGGTTAGTGCATTTCTAGGCCAACTTTGGGTGTCCAACTGTGAGAGCCTTCCCTGACCCTGGTATCTCACCTAGTTCAGGGCTTTACTCCTTTTCCTGTGACCTCCTGCACAGTTACTGCACCTATTCCGCTGTGTTGTAGAGGTCTGTGGTCTGTCTCTGACAACTGTTCTGAACGCTTAAGGTGGGAGCAGCAGTAGTAGTGGTATCCAGAACAGGTCCAGTACCAGCATGATTGTGTTTAGGCTGCTGGGGAATTAAGTCAGAAGTGGGTAGGAGACTTTCATTATGTACGTAAGAACAAAAGAGGAAAAAGTTTGTTTGGTGGCCAAAAATGGTAGATACACTTGGTGGTTAAGAATTGAAGTCTAAATGTAGTTTTCATGTCAGTGTCGAGAGCCGCAGGCAAGGGGGCCTTGCAGCAGAAAATGAAAGTAGTTTGGGGCCAGTCATGGAGATGCCTCCGTATCTCATGAGTTTTTCACTGTTCTGAAATGGTAAGGAACGGATCCAATACTTTTTATTTTCGTAAAAATCTGAATATTGTCGTCCTTTGGTGAAAACGCACTTTGCTTCTGTTGTGTTTCACTGGTTACAGCGCTGACAAGGTAATTTACCCAAGCCAACCAGGCCTCAGGTGAAGCGAGGGGGAGGGCGGGAGAAAGGCGTCTCCCTCAGGAAGGATCTGACCGGCCGAACGGTCTGGGGAAGAAACAGGCGGCGCCGGGCCCGGGACGCCCGCGAGGCCAGGCCGGGCAGGCCGCCCCAGCAGCTGGCTCAGGTGGCCCCTGACCATGCCCGTCCTCGGCCAAGGCTGTGGGAGGCCAGGGAGGAGCAAGGAGCTGTGCGCAGCACGCTGGACGGGGCAGCAGGCAGTTCTGGGTTCTGGCCTGTCCTCCGGCCGTCGGACCCGGCTTCAAGGCGCTGGGCTCGGCCCACCTCAGCCATGAGCAGCCTCCTGCTGTGACTGGGCACCTTTACCTGGAGGTCTGAGGCGGGCAGCGGCACTTCCGGCGTGGGCTTGATGACCCGGAAGTAGTGCCGTGGGCTTGACGCCAGAAAGTGGTGCCGTGGGCTTGATGACCCGGAAGTGGTGCCGTGGGCTTGACGACCCGGAAGTGCCCTGTGGCGGCCTGTGGTGGCCGAGGCCTGTGAGCAAGGTGGCTGCGGGGTGCAGGAGGACAGTGGCCTCAAGGGTGTGGGCTTGGCCTGGTGGGGCCTTTATGCAGACGGGGCTCCGGAGGCCACGCTGTGTGACCCATCACTGACCTCCTTGGTGGGGGAGCGCCGAGAGGGAGCGGCCCGCAGCCATCTTGGGCCGAGCAGCTCAGGGGCAGCCTGCGTGGGTCGCTCCCGGAGACTGGGGTCCCAGTACCCGGGGTGTGAAGGTTCCCCAGCGCGTTTAGTGGCAGCAGGGCCTGTGATGGGGACAAAGACGTGGTTCCGGCCTCCCGATGTGCTGAGGCTGTCAGACGTTCCTGACTGACCTGAGCGTGGAATGGCACATGGAGTCCCGCAGGTGTTGATATCCGATGTCAACGCTGCCGGCGTGCGTGGCACCAGGGGTGTCTGGGTCACAGACTTTGGACTCAAGGACACCCCCACCCCAAATTCCAAGAGAGTAGAGTGAAGAAAGATTTATCAGCAGACTGGAAATTATCAAGACTAGATTTCGAAGGGGCTGGATAGTTTGACAGGGTTCCTTTTGGCAGGAAGGAAAAGAAACATGGCTTCAGACTGTTGAAGCAATAGGACATCCCATATCCTAAAATAAGAAACCCTGAGGCAGGGCAAGCCCAGGACTGATGAACCTCCCTAAGGAGCCATTTTTATCATTCCTGTTCTCCTCATTGGCTTCATTTTGATGGTGGCAAGTTAGGTACTTTGACTACAGGCCTGGTGTGCACCTTGCAGAAGAGTGGACTTTTTATGGTGATTGCTAAACAAAGAGCTTGCAGGGGAATGGGAGTATCGTGATTGAGTTGCCTAGTCAGGGAGATGGTGACCTTTACTACAAATGCAAAATGGTGGCCAACAGTGTTTGGAGCAAAGGCAGCAACAGTGGAACAGGACATGGCTAAGAGGTGTAGACATCTTGTGGAGGGGTTGACGCAGGAATTGGATGATTTGCATTTAGAGGTTGGAAGAGAGGATGGATTGAGGAGGTCTTAGGTGAGGAGGAGGTGGCAGAAAATTTCTCTTAGACACAAACACAGTAGAGTGAGCAGCAGAGTCGTGAAGGCTGAGGGATAGTGATGCCGAGGGTTTTCTCACGTTTGACTCTTGTGTTTGTTTTGTTTTGTTTTGTTTAGAAGCTAATGGTATAGATATAGAAGTCACCCACAGAGATGTTACAGTTGAAGAGATGGGGGTAGAGAAGACTTTGAAGGAAAAGAATGTAGAATGAGGATAGAAGAGAGGAAATTCCAACATTTCACAGGTGAGTAGAGGACAGTAAGTCAGCAAAAGAAATTTAGAGAGTACATTCAGATAGGCAGCAAAATAGTACTTTGTAGCTATAAGTTTTAATTACCAAAACCATTAAATTATCAATTCACTAGAATTTGCCCTCATCATATGTTTAATCTGTTTTGAACTCTCCCACAGCATTGTAGGCAGGGTTTTGCTGTGTTAAGTTTATGGTATTTTATGCTGGATGATTACTTTTAATAGCTTTTGAGTATTTCTGTAAAGTTCTTGTTGGCTGATTTTCATTTTGTTTTTCGTAGGATGGTTGGCCTGTTTAATATTTGCTTTAGGCAAATTAATTATTGGCAAACTGCCTGCTTCTTTGCTATGTTGTTTAGGAGTTTTTTTTTTTTTTTTTCAAGAAAATAAGGGGTTGGTTAACAATATCTGATACTGCTGAGAACAAGGAAGATAAAGATTGAGATAAAAATCAGATGAGATAATGCTCTTTAACAATTTGGGCAGTTTAGTTTGGTGTATATGTTAAAAATCAAATGCTTTCAGTGCAGTGCTATGCATGAATTGGTGAAGGACATTAAAGTAAGTGTTGGACTTACTGCTTTGGCTTTGATGGCAAAAAAAGAACAAAATGAAAGTATAATGGGCTTGCCAGGTTTTAAGACGTTTTATTTTTGTTGATGGTGATGTTTCAGAATTGGGGGCAATCAGAGCATTTTTGAAATCTACTAGCAGGGGTTACAGAGTTTATAGACATGAAACATGGGGAGGACTAACAGAATGAGCAAGGCAAAGAAGGAACCGAGACCCAAGATGGGGAGCTAGCTGAATCAAGAAAGGGACTAGAAAGTGGTAGAGTTTCAGAGGATTGTTGAAGAAATGAATTCCCTCAGGAAAAAAGCAGCCTTCATATGTCCGGGAGATATTGATGTGTATATGGGTGCTCAGCGGTAGTGGCATGATCTTTGTTAGTTGCTGTGGAATCAGGATAGGTTGTCATCCAGGGGGAATAAAAGAATTGCTATGACTGTTGTTGTTGTGTTTTTTTTTATTTTTTTTAATTTTTTTTTTACAGGCAGAGTGGACAGCGAGAGAGAGAGACAGAGAGAAAGAGAAAGGTCTTCCTTTGCTGTTGGTTCACCCTCCAATGGCCGCCGCGGCCGGCGCACCACGCTGGTCCGATGGCAGGAGCCAGGTGCTTCTCCTGTTCTCCCATGGGGTGCAGGGCCCAAGGACTTGGGCCATCCTCCACTGCACTCCCTGGCCACAGCAGAGAGCTGGCCTGGAAGAGGGGCAGCCGGGACAGAACCGGCACCCCGACCGGGTCTAGAACTCGGTGTGCCGGCGCCGCAAGGCAGAGGATTAGCCTAGTGAGCCGCGGCGCCGGCTGACTGTTGTTTTTTTTTTTTTTTTCAACCAGTTAGAAATACTAGTGATGAAAATTGTGTGGATCTATTTACCTAGTAGTGAGGTTAAGAAAGGGATTCTATGGCGCTTGCTAAGGTGTGATTGGAATAATTGGCAAAGGTTTTCAGACTTTATAATATTATAATAGAGAGATGGAATTAATCCATGTGGCAGGGAAACCAGATGAATAGAGACAAAAGAGTATAACAGAGGGCAAAGATCAGACTTACTAGTAATGAAAGAAACAATGAGATATAAGGATAGAATGGTGTGGTCAGGCATGGAGTTTTGTCATGGGAGGAAGAAAACAGATTTTCTGTTTATTTATAGTTAATAGCATAATTTCCAACCCATGTAGAGGAGTGTCTTGAGTACAAATTAATTTTGAACTTGAAGGCATAATAAATAGTATGTTTAAGGTAATATTAGATATCTCTTGTTTTATTGGCTTTATAAACAGAATGCCAGTGTAGTTTGTAAAGTATAATACTTTAGAATAGTTGTAAATCATAGTATAAGTATGCTATTTCTTTCTTTTTTTATTTGAAGGCAAGATTTATTTATGTCGGAGACCTCCTGGCAGAGTGGACAGGAGGGGGGCTGTAAGAGAGGCAAAACCCAAAGGGGCTGGTGATACTGGGGTTTTTAAGAACAGTTTTGGAGAAGAAAAGAACTTGACAGGTTGACATTTGGTTACAAAGCAAGAACAAAACCTGCTGAAAGAGCTGATCTGTAATCTTATTTGCTGAGGAGGTAGGATAGGTAACTGGTTTTTACAGTAAACTGAGCTAGGAAGGATGGAATCGCCACTCCCTTGCTGTTTGAAAGATGAAAATGGAAGCTCCCAAGGAGTGAGGTAGGCACTTGACCTTGATAAAGGTAACTTCTGGGCGAAGAAAGCATTTTGCGTCCTCAGTTTCCATTGGGACCGACCTGACTGCCTGTTAATCCGTCTGACTCCTCGTATTCCCTCCCTGAGAAGAATGGACCCTAACTTCTGCTCTGGCTTCTTCAAGCTGAGTAGGGGTAGAGAGAGTAGGGAATGGCAGTCAAGATGGGGTTCCAGCAGGAGGTGGCCTCTTGGGGAGGATGCAGTGCCAGCTTGCAGAAACTGCTTCCATCTGAGGTTTCATGTCTGTTACAAGTCTGGAAAAAAATGAATCTAACAAGCAGATTAAATACACAGGATCTAAAACAAAAGACATGATCATTATTAGAGGACCTAAGAAAGGTGTTGTCTAAGCCTCGAGGAAGTTTCTCATTGAGGGGCAAATAGAAACAGACAGGAGGTTGCTTGATGATAATAGGGTGGGTGTTAAGGCCTGGACAGACCTACCTATCTTTTCACATGGGGTGCTGGAAGAGGCAAAAAAGGAAGGTGTGACCCTCCTTAGGGAAAGAACCCTGCTGACCTCCATTACCTAGCTGGGCTGGGAGGACAGCTGGCTTGAAGAGAATGCCAGTGCCATCGCTAAAGGGAATTTACAGTTCTGCCTGCAGAGTTGCTGACCCTACTTGGCTGTCCCCTCAACAGTGGTGGTTCCTTTGGAAGCTGTGCAGAGTGTAGGGCTTTTTTCAGCTTAGAGCCCACAGGATCTGCAGCTCTGACCCAGGAGTCCTTCAATCCCCAGGGCAGTTCTGTTTCCAGTGATCCAGATCTTGGGTGGAAGAGCTGCCAGGGCTTTTCATGAGCTGACTTCTGTGTCCAGCTGCAGCCCTGGCTTTCCACACTGAAGTCTGATGCCATTTGGGTAGACTGGCAGTTGGGTCTCCTTGATTGCAGATCACTGAGGAAAGCCTGCCACCTATCCTTGCATTGCTCCTGCTGTCCAGCTTGCTCCTTCTTCTCCTGGTTTCTGGTAAAGTGGACCACAGAGGCAGCCTTCAATGCCAGCCAAGAGGGTGCTCAGTCCCCTGCTTAGTCTCTGGTGGCTTGGGCTAGAAGTCTATAGTTACAGACATGTTCTGATAGTGGTTTTCCTGTGAGGTAGACAGTACCCATGAGAAAAGCTATGACCTCACTTTAAGATCAAACATGATGATTGCCTTGTCTATAGATTTTGAAGTCATGGTAAAACTTTCTCTCCCTTAGTTTGGTTTAAAAAGGAGGTTTTGCTTGTTTACTGTGCCCATGGTGAAATGTAGTTTATTTCACCATGGGCACAGTAAACAATTTCTTGTATATGTAATAGTCTATTATTACAGAAAATTGTTCACCATCCCTTTTATAAGGTCTAAAGATCAGATTGCACATCCTGGAGAGTCCTTCAGAATAGAGTCAGTTTTCCCATCTTTGATGAGAACAGAGGAGAAATGAGGGAACAAGTCAGGCTTCCCAGATTGCTTACTCTTGGTAACTTAATATCAAGAGAAAACTTAATAAGCAATTTTAACTGTTAAGTAACAACTATGAAAATATTTACCAAAAGGCCCAATGCCTTCCATAAATTTCAAGAAAAGAATACATGTATTTGGACACATTTCTTAAATGTCTAGCTCAAGTGTAACTTTTGACCAGCAGACCCTAGCACAAACACTCAATGACTTAAACACTTTTAGCTTCTTTGTACCAACTAATTTAAAGCATCTGATACAGAGATTTATTTAGGTCACATGAACCAAAAAGGTATCTTTGGTTAATTTAGCAGTTTAAATTTATGAGTAGTCTTTTATCTATAAGCCAATTAAAATATAGCTCTTAATAAATTTTCTCATCTAGACATACAATATGTACACATGTATAACATAACATGCAAGGTAGAATAATAAAGCAATTTCAGTAATAGCTTTTTAAAATCTTTAACTTTTCAAAAAAATTACCATCAATCAATTAGAATTATTTTCTGCTCTTAGTAATCTAATTTTGTCATACTTTTTCTCAGTTGGAACCTTACTATCATTTTTAATAGAACATTATTTTTTTAACTTTTATTTTATTTTAAAGATTTATTTTATTATTTATATGAAAGAGTTACACAGAGAGAGGAGAGGCAGAGAGAGAGAGAGGTCTTCCATCCGTTGTTTCACTCCCTAATTGGCCGCAACAGCTGGAGCTGCACCGATACGAAGCCAGCAGCCAGGAGCTTCTTCAGAGTCTCCCACATAGGTGCAGGGGCCCAAGGACTTGAGCCATCTTCTACTGCTTTCCCAGGCCATAGCAGAGAGCTGGATTGGAAATGGAGCAGCTGAGACTCGAACTGGCACCCGTATGGGATGCTGGCACTGCAGGCAGCAGCTTTACCCACTACGCCACAGCGCCGGTCCAATAGAACATTATGTAATATACAGTTTGAGCTGAAACTAGTAAATCAAAATCTTTATTAGCCAAGATATTTGTTTATTGTTGACAAAATTAGTTTTCACTTAGCAAGCTTGCTATTTCTGTATTTGTTTTAAAATGATACTTTAATCAGGGACAGGTTTTTAAAAGAATTCGTTTGTGGTGAAGTCGTTTTTATGACAGTGTTTTTTCTCGTCAGGAAACTGTTTCTTTGAACCCCTCACTCCTGGTTTGAGTGGTATGACTGAGCTGCAATCCGCTGTGGGTGACTGTGCCCTCTGGCTCATGTTTAGACATTAATGTGGACAGTTTTAATCCTATTGCTAACCCCCAAATACCCTTTTTTCCCCAAGCTAATGTTACAGTCATGTGGACATTTTCTCACAAATTACTTTTTCTGAAACCCTTCTAAATGAAATGTAACGAAGCAGTATCTTGGACATTCACCCGCATAAATAGGAGGGGAAGCTGTTATATGTAGCTAGAGCACTCTTTTGAAGAAACCTCACAGGTTGAGTTTGGGTTCGACACATTCACGATAACTAATGTAATATGTTGGACAGTTTGTTTTGTTAATAAGTTGCTAAAACCTGCTTAGCTCATAACTAACCTGTGCCCTCCCAGTTACATGCACACCTTCCTTCCTCCAGCGTTCACACACTAATGGCTGAAGTGCCAGACACTGTGAACTGATAAGATAAGAAGCACATGGTCCATTGCCATGAGCCAGGGGTCCGGACGGGGCCTGCTGACGCACGCAGTCCTCCCCTGATGTCAAAGGGCTGATAAGTAGCACCTTGGCTCCCTTCCCAAACTTTCTACCAGAGCGGGAAAAGACTCTTTGTCTGCAAGGCAGCTGGATTGAGGGATTTTTTTTTTTTTTAAATGACTGCTATTCTTGACTGAAGGCCAGGTTCCCGTCTGTTTAAATGGTTTAGTATTATTTCTGAATTGTTTGGCAAAAATAATGTTTGTTAGCAAAAATATTGTTAATGCATTTACATGATATTTTATGATATATTTGTTGCCACTTACAAGGCGTCACACTTGGAATTTTTTGGTGAGAAAATAAGTGTGGCAAAGATTTATAAAAGGTAGATTTCAGTAAGTCTTATATAAAGAAACTGTGGTACTGTTACCAATGTCTCTGCACTTACCCCATTTAAATACATCTACAAGGAAGGAGAAAAGCTGAATATACACTAGTGTCATTTCAGCAACCCTTAAAATCTCACAAGTATAGCAGGAAGTATCTCAGCATACTTACTGGCATTTAAAACATATCAGAAATACGGTGAAATATTATGTTTGTGACATTGAACTGTTAAAATCAAGTGGTAATCTACTAGTGTATATATCAGACATTTTTTGTTCTACTGATAAAAAAAAATCTGGACATGAGAACTTGCTCTACAGCCAGACTTGTCCTTACAGTGATAAGGTCTGAGCAGTGTGTCGTCCTGTAGAATGTCTGCTTAACTACTTTAATGGCTCATTATGAAATCCTAAGGAATGAAGATAACTGGAAGCCTGTAACTGACTATCTTGTTCGAAAGGAGGGTGTCTTGAGCAGAACGAAAAATCTGAAAATTTGAACAGCCTAGTGTGTTATATGGCAAGAATTATCAGTAACTGATGATAGGATCACCCCGGGTTAGTGGAATTTAGTAAGTTTCACCTTATCATCTAAACTTAAATTCTCATTATACACACTAGTTGAATAAGGTTAGCAATGAGCATTGTGGATTACAGTAAGTATATACAACTGGTTAGAACTATGAAGGATGGTTACATTCAGATATTGAAAATGAGAGAGCTGAGGACAGTGGTTACATAGGCGTTGTCTATATTTTTGTTACCATCGAAGCCAAAAAAATGTATTTGGGAACTGAGAGCTGCCACTGAGTTCTTAAGATGTAATTTTTGAGTTAAGATGTGTTCCTGAGGGCACTCTGGTAGTCTTGTGTCTTTTGCTGACTCATGTTTGTGGACGTATAAACTAGTGTTTTATTCGTATCGTGCCCAGTAATAGCTGATAGGTACTGACTACTTTTGTAAGCAGTTTTCGTCTGTGATCCATATTTAGCCTTTAAAACAGTCCGGTGAGGTATAAATGTTATTTTTATCTCTGTTTCCCAGATGAGGAAATTGAGGCACAGCGATGTGAAGTAACTTGTCATGGTAATTCAGTGCGTGCTAGCACTAGGAGAACCAGTGAGTCTGTCTTTGGCAGCTCAGATTTTATGATGTAAATTAAATGGGTCTGACTGGCCAGGCCGACAATGCCACCTTTCTTCAGCCATTGTCTGTACTGAGTGGCTTAGTACTGGAAGAGGGAATTGGGGTTTTCCACCTTACAGGATGCCACACATGGGGCTTTCTCGATAGTAGGAGTACTGTGCTTATATTTGAATCTTTCTCTGTCTTATAAAAATAAGTGAACACAGGTTTGTGCCTCTCTGCTTCTGTGTACTAAGTTCACATTTGTAATGGGCAACATTTATTTTATGTTTGTATCCCTACTCTTAGCATTTCTTGGTCACTGGTGGGAATTGGCCCTCTAGTTGTCAAGAATTAGCAGCTGTTACAGTGGTTTAGCAAGATGTGTGAGAATAGCTTAGCAAGTGAGGGCTGAGTGAACTGGAACAGGACAAGTGGATGGTGACTTTGGGGTATTTGCAGCGTAAATTCAAATGGATTATGAGGAAGTAAACACAGGCAGATCAACCAGTGCCAAACACGTAGGATTAGGAATTTTTTTCAGTTTGCCTAGGTGAAATGTGGTACTTTGGGAAGATATCACAGTGTGCAAAAATGGCTAAAGTCACGAGTGAGAGAACTCTCTCTCCAAGATCAAAATGTGACGAGAACTTACCCTTCTGTGTCAGCCACTCTGGCCTGACGTGGACTCAGATAACATTATCCATAGCAAAGATACTGACTGTTAGGCGTAGGACTCTTTGTGACATCACAGGGTCAATATCTGAGTTGTGTGTGATTTCTTTTTCTAGTCTCCTGGCAGACTTGAGTTCCTAGGTGTCCCAACAGAGTTGTGTGGCATGCTCTTCCAGTGTTATCGTACATATGACCTAAGATCTAGCAACATAAACAAAGAGAGTAACCTTCTGTGCTAGACTGGCAAGGCAGAGACAGCTGACGTAGTTCCTGTAACCCTAGGCTGCTTGACTGCTCACCAGTGGCTTGAGGCGTGATAAAGACCCCTTTCTGCCCTGGTGACTTCAGTGTTCTATGAGTGTTTCTTAAACAAGAACAAAATAACAAAACTATTAGTAGTAATGAAAGCAGCTTTATATCATCTTGGTTTCATTCATTTGCCAATGAAACATTTTTTGAATGACTTCTGTGTGAAAGCACCTCCAATCCTCATTGTTTGTGGGTTCGGTACTTGCAAATTTTCAGACTAATTAAAATTCATGTGTAATCCCAGAATCAATACTCATCCTACATTCACTGTCATTTGTGGGCATACACATGTGTGGATAAAGGTTATTGGTTGATGGAAATATTGTCACCAGAGGCTTACAGGAACCTAGGTCTAATTCTGCTAGGGCAAATGCTTCAGGATTTGCTGATTCAGTGTTCAGGTTATTCATTATATTTATTTCAACAGTAACTGGCTGTAATTACAAGGCATTAGGGATAGGAGATGAATTAAGGTGTAGTTTCTACTTTCAAAGATCCTGCTAATGGTGGAGACAGAATTTAAGCAAGTGTTTTATAAAACTGATACACAAGGTCCTATAAACATAGAGTTTTTAAAAGATTTACTTATTTATTTGAAAGGTAGAATGACAAAGGGAAGGATCCAGAGAAGTCTTTCATTTGTGGGTTCATCCCCCAAAAGGCTGCAGCAGCTGAACTGTGCCGAGTTGAAGCGAGCAGTCGGGAGCTCCATCTGGGTCTGCTATCTGGGTGGCAGGAAGTCACATACTTCAGTCATCGTCTTCTACATCCCAGGCGCATTAGTAGGAAGTTGGACTGGAAGCTGAGCAGTGGGGACTCAAACCCACATTCTGAGATGGGTTGTGGTATTGGGGCAGCAGCTTAACCAGGCTGTGTCATAACACCCACTCTTACAGCACTTATTTTTTAGCTAACTTTGGTGACTCTTATACGTTGAGGTATCAGTTTATTAAATTTATTAAAGGGAATATTTTCTTTTTAAAATCGAGTGTTTGAGAAGTTTGTTTTGATTCTAGAAACATTAATCTTTTTTTAAAAGATTTACTTATTTATTTTAAAGGCAGAGTTACAGAGAGAGAGGGAAAGAGAGAATTTCCCATCCACTGGTTGACTCCCCATATCGCCACACAGCTGGGGCTGAACCAGGCTAAGCCAGGTTCTTCCACATGTGTGGCAGTGGCCGAAGAATTTGGGCCATCCCCTGATACTTTCCCAGGTGTATTAGCTGGGAGCTGGGTCCAAAGTAGAACATCTGAGACTTGAACCAGTTCGCATATGGGAGGCTGGCATAGAAGATGGTGGCTTAACCTATTTCACCACAGCACTGGCCCCTGGAAATGTTAATCTTAAAATAAATTATTTTGTTTCCTTAACATTAGTAGAGTAATACAGTGTGAATTGTGAAATTCAAGTCTATGCTTTTTGAAAGTATCTGGTGAAACATTATTATTATTATATGTACTGCATTAATTTTTACTCAGGAACTGTCCATTTATCATGGTTCATTCTCTTGGAGTGTTCAAATGAATTTAAGTCTTAATTGTCTTACCTGTTTTAGGATTGAACTAACCATCTGTGTTTTTACATGTTTATTATCCATTGACACAATATTCAATTTTTTTTAAATTTTTATTTTTGACAGGCAGAGTGGACAGAGAGAGAGACAGAGAGAAAGGTCTTCCTTTTGCCATTGGTTCACCCTCCAATGGCCGCCGCGGTAGGCGTGCTGCGGCCGGCGCACCGCGCTGATCCGATGGCAGGAGCCAGGTGCTTCTCCTGGTCTCCCATGGGGTGCAGGGCCCAAGCACTTGGGCCATCCTCCACTGCACTCCCTGGCCACAGCAAAGAGCTGGCCTGGAAGAGGGGCAACCGGGACAGGATCGGTGCCCCGACTGGGTCTAGAACCCGGTGTGCCGGCGCTGCAAGGCGGAGGATTAGCCTAGTGAACCGCGGCGCCGGCCACAATATTCAATTATTAAGATAATTTATTCTCTCTTTTGAAATTTTTAGGCATATGTATAAGATTTTCAGAAAGGAAAGTGAGTTTGCTCTGGGAACCAGAGCATTACTGCATTAACCTGGCATGCTCTGGCGGGGGCTAGGGGCTCATTGTAACTGAAGCATCTCTTTAAAGGCCCTGTTTACAAATACAGTCACATTTGCAAGTATTAGAGGTTAGGACTTTTTAGAAATTTTGGGGGAACATGACTTACCGCATTACAGAGAGAACAGCTTGCAGTTTAGTTTCTGTCCTAAGCTATCTAGACTATCCAGTGCTTAAAACATGTCACTTCTGTTACCTCAAATTGAAAAATCCCTCCTGGTTTTTCCCCTGTTCAGAAAATAAAAACTTTTTGGCACTTTCATTTTTTTCTATTTTCCCCAACAGCAACAATCAGGTGTGGATTTATACAACTTTATGCAGTTTTGCTTCCCTTCCTTTTATAATGTTCATTGATAATACCTACAAACACAAATCATCAGGATGTGAGGAAGAGTCAGCTAGAATGAAAGCATGAGAGTGTCCCCGAAGGTCAATGGAAAAATGGAATTGAAAGGTTTTTTTGGTGAAAAATTTGAAATCTTTGCATAGTTTTTTTTTTTTCCCTAAACGTTTTTTCTTGAGTTTTAAAAAGTTTCTTTGCAGGAGTTAACGTTTCCTGTTAAACATTCTTCCTTGGTTAAAAAAACTATATTGAGGATGAGATTTGAGAAGAGATGAGTCTTAAAAGACAAGGGAAACATTTCATGTTTCAGAGACAGGAAGTTGTCCATCTGCCACAACCGTGAAGTGGACTTCAGGGAGAAGTACGGATCAGGGGAAACGAGGCGAAGGTGAGATGAGAAGAAAAGGAGGAAACTGGAAACCAGCTGTGAGTTTTAATTTTCAGATGATATAAATAGAAGGGATTAAGTCAGAATTCATGGCATGTGTTCCATAGTTACATTTCCAGAGTAAAATTAAAGAAGTCTTGATTAAGTAGTATAACCTACCTAAGAAAATAAATGCAATAATGGGAGTCGTTTAGGACAAACAAGGTTGTCTCAAAGTGCTGAGCCTGGGGCCGGATCAGAGGGCACATCCAGTTGTGGGCTAGGTTGGGCCTAAAGTTCTTTGTTCTTTTCCAGACTCTTTGCCTTTTACTTAGAGAAGAATTCTTTTTTTTTTTTTTTTGACAGGCAGAATGGACAGTGAGAGAGAGAGAGAGAAAGGTCTTCCTTTTGCCGTTGGTTCACCCTCCAATGGCCGCCACGGCCAGCGTGCTGCGGCCGGCGCACCGCGCTGATCCGATGGCAGGAGCCAGGTGCTTATCCTGGTCTCCCATGAGGTGCAGGGCCCAAGCACTTGGGCCATCCTCCACTGCCTTCCCGGGCTGTAGCAGAGAGCTGGCCTGGAAGAGGGGAAACCGGGACAGAATCTGGCACCCCGACCGGGACTAGAACCCGGTGTACTGGCGCTGCTAGGCGGAGGATTAGCCTGTTGAGCCACAGCGCCGGCCCAACTTAGAGAAGAATTCTAAGCACAGGCACAAACACAACATGCAACATGACAACATTTATTTACAAAGTGAGGAAAATACACAAGTAATGATGGGCTTTATTTAGGGAGAGTGGGCCAGGAAAGGTAACGAGGGACTTTTATACCCTGTTCGCTCTGGGTACAGGAGAGAGGAGAGCTTCCACTTTACCTGGCTTCTTAATGAGTTAGAAAACGGAAATGTCCTGGGTTAGGGGAAGTACTTCCTTTGGAAAGAGTCATCTGATTGACAAGTGGTAGATACAATAACACGGAGTGGGGGAGGTGTGGCTTCCAGCTTATGAACTTAATTTGTCTCCCCACTAGTCCCACATCAGTTGGGTCAATTGGCAAACAGACCTGTGACATTTTGAGAAGGGAAAGTATGGAAATGTGGTTTAGCTGAAGGAATAATTCATTGTAGTCTTATGGACAACCCAGAAAGCTTAGATGGGAGGTTAACAACTGCTGTGGTTGGAATGCATGTCCCTAGAAGCATGTGTTGGAAACGTGAGCAGCAGCACGAGGGCATACGACTTGAAAGTAACGTGTTCAGGTCTTGAGCAGGTCCACCCTTGTGAATGGATTTACGCTGATCAGCGAAATGCTTGAGGCTGAGTTTGGTTCTCTCTGTGCCCTTCTGCCCTGGGATAATGCAGCAAGAAGGCACTCTCCAGTGCGGGCCCTGGATCTTAGATTTCCCTGTCTCCATAGTGAGCTGGTATGTTTGTGTTCATTATAAATGGTCTAAGCACAAAATAGACTAAGGTTGTAGCTTTTATGAACACGCCTGGAATCAGTGAGAGGATGTTGTCTCTGATGTTTTGCAGCATGTAAAATGCCAGCCTTAATGAGCAACTGTTTTATTTCTTGACCCACACTGCTTCTCAGTCTGTTCTCCCGTTGACATTTCTAGCTATTCTAACATTAACACTTGAAGGAAATGTGAGCTAAACAAATATCTCAAGTCCAACATTTTCTCCAGAGATTAATTAGTATCAGCATTGAAGGGTCACCCACATGTGTGAGGTTCTTCCGGCTCATCTTGCCCTGAAGAGAACTTCTGTCCCCTGTGTTGTAAGTGTGTGCTGCAGGTGTGGCAGGCATTACTGTATTCTTATGTCTGGTTCCAGTTAAGGGAGGAAACAAGGCTTTGTTTGATAAGAGACTTTGTCTCCCTTTCTGCAAATGGTTCAAGTGTTCTTTTCAATGAAACATTTAGTAGGTGTAAGTCATGCAGAGCAAGCTAATCTTTATAAAAGGTTTGCAAATTTGACTTGGTTCTTTAAGTAAACTTAGTGTTATATTCTTTTATAAAGGAAATGAACCTTTTGTGATGCACACATTCATCCTTTTAGTAAATTCAGAGTTTCACATGCTAGTTTGCTGAAAGTGTGCATAACAGACATGTGCTAGGCTTTCTAAAGATCATTCAGTTCATAAAATAAGCCCTGATATCATTTGACTGAAGGTACACATCTGAGGAAGGATGGGGGTGGGTGATGTGACACAGTGCTGGATGGTTTACTTCTTTTCTGTTTTTGTCTTTGATGATCATAAAACTCCCATCAGGTGGGAAGGGCATCGGACATAGTGGTAAAGATGCTGCTTGGGATGCCTGTATCCCATATTAGAGTATCTGGGTTCAAGTCCTGGTTATGCTCCCAATTCCAGTTCGTGTTAATTTGCATTCTGGGAGGCAACAAGTGGTTCAGTTACTTGGATCTTTGCCACTCTGTGTAAGACCTGGATTGAGTTCTGGGCTCCTGGCTTTGGCATGGCTCAGGCTTAGCTGTTGTGGGCAAGTTTTGTGGAGTAAACCAGCAGATGGGAACTATCTCTGTCTCCCTCTCTCCCTCTCTCCTTCTCTCCCTTTCTCCTTTTCTCCTTTTCAAATACATGTTTAAAAAAACCACCAGGTACATGTTCTGTTTTCTGTTAAACAGAAGATACAGTTGAGCCCAAAGAGATTGAATAATTTATCCAGAGTCACGCAGTTACCAAAGGTTAGAGCTGCTTTGTTGGTACGAGTATACCTGACTGCAGATTCATACTTTTCCCTAATTAGTCATCAAAATGTTTTGTTTTTTTTTTTTTTGATTGTTCTTTTTTAAAAAATCATTTCTGGAAACATAAAGCAGGGCATGTGACCTGGAGGCTATGTTATGGAACATTCAAAAACTGGTTGTGTTACGAAGGAAGGTAGACATTAGCCTATGGGTTTGAGAGGGGCTAGAAGACAATAAATCTTTGTGCAGTTGAATGACGGCAGAAGCTTAGAAGCAGGCCTTGGAAGCGATCCACCCATGCTCAACAAAAGTCTTGCCCAAGTCCTGTGACCCTGTTATATGGGGGCAGCCCTCTTCTGGGGGCAGCTTGTGGGAAATCTTCCATCTCCACTAATAGTTGGGTGAATAGCTATGGAATTGCTGAAACTGGGCTCACTCCCTGATGTGCAGCAGGCCAGTTACCCTGGGATGGTGGGAAAAAGTAAGTATATATTGTAAAGCTCAAAGTGCAGATCCAGGCAGTTGTCACTCAATCTCTGGGCTCTTTAGGATTCTTGTAGATTGAGGTAAAGGTTCTTGTAGATTGAAGTTGGGGTTGAGAGGTATGTGTTTAGCTTGTGTCCATGTTACTCATTGGTCTGTGGTGTTCATGACCCTCCTTGATTGGTCAGTAATATCATTTGTTAGGCTATTTTCATGATGGCCAAGTAGGCTCCAGTCAGCCTGGGAGCTGTGTGCAGGTGGTAGATAATTTTTGGTAAAAGAAACTCCTCGATACAAGACTGAACATCAAGATGATCTCTGTAGGAGAAGTAAATGACCTTATGAGTATTTTCAGGGATTTTGTAGGGCTGCCCGCACTACTCCCTCAATTTAGTGAGTTAATTTTGTAAAAGTAGAGCAAGGAAACTTGAAGGGAGGATAGCTGGGAGACCGTGGGAGATGAGGACCTGCTGGTATTTAGCATCTGCATCAAAGGTGCTGGGTAGGGTCTTGGTTTTAGATAGGTAAGTCACCGGTCAGAACCATAACTGGTGCAGGAGGTGGAGGTGACAAACTGTTGAACCTGTGAATGTCAGTCTTTGCAAATGTTACCAAGCTATGGATCCTGAGATGAAATCATCCTGGATTACTCCAGTTGGCCTTAAATCCAGTGACAGATGTCCTTCAAAAGACAGGTAGAGGGACATCATAGAGATAAAGGAGGAGGCAACAGTGTGACTATGGAGGAAGAGATTAAAATGATGTTGTCACAGGTCAAGAACTGCCAACAGGCAGATTATCTGTGGAGTCCTGCTGATGTAAGAGAGCGGATTTCTGTTTCAACCACCCAGTCCGTGGTAATTAGCTTTGGCAGCCACAGTAATCTAATACAGGGAGTAATTGCTCCTGAGGCACTGCCATGAGGGGCCTGCTAACCTCACTTGAGTCTCCCCCTCTGCCAGTGACTACCCCTGTGTTGGTGGTTGAATCACATTCTCTGTCTCAGGTTTGTCGTCATACTGTATTGATGTAATTTGCTTTTTTATGAATCCAGTGACTGCTGTTTGTTGGATCTGTGGTTAAACACTCTTCCTCCATTCAGGATCCTATAGCAAAACACCTGAGACTGGGTGGCCCATAATCAGCGGACATTTGTTTTTATAGTATCCAAACTCGGAGTTTGGGGACTCCCAAGGTCAGGCCGCCAGCATTTTCAGTGTCTGGTGAAGGCCTGCTTTGGTTCCTGAGTGGCTCCTTAATGCTGCATATTGTGCAAGCAAAGGAGAAAGTTCACTGAGGATCTCTCCAAATCAGGAGGGCTCTGCTCTTGTGAGCCTGTGATCACCAGAAGCTCCGCCTCCGAATTCTAGGACAATGAGGAGCAGAGTTGAATATGAAGGTTTTGAGGACACATGAACATCCAGACCAGTGTAGTCACTTAAAAATAGTGAGGTCAAGATTACTTTTCAAGTAAACTGGCAAAGTTGGAATGTGCACTTTGAGCAGTAATAAGTCTTGCAATGGCAACATTGCAAGAGAAGAAAAAATAGTAACTTCCACTTTTCCATGCAGAACCCAGGACAAAGGATGGTAGCTGTGTGGGCTGTCAGTTTCTTCCATGCATTTTAATAGTCACTGTTAAGGTAAGGGAAATGAGATCTTGAATAAGGGGAAGAAAGTGATCCTTAGAGCAGTGCTGCCCAGTAGAAATGTAAGAGGAAGCAAAGATGACAGATCAGATACAAATATTTTAGTGGGCACTCTAATTTGTAAAATTGATTTTAATGCTAAATTTCACTTACTCAAACATGTCTACAATATTAAAATTTTAGCTCATTATTATAAAATAATTTAATGAACTATTTTACATTATTATGTTCACACTTTTTTTTTTTTTTTTAAATTTTTGACAGGT
Source organism: Lepus europaeus (assembly GCF_033115175.1). NCBI lineage: Eukaryota > Metazoa > Chordata > Mammalia > Lagomorpha > Leporidae > Lepus > Lepus europaeus. The sequence goes on along the minus strand of NC_084829.1, from coordinate 165,998,191 downwards.
AGAGTGGACAGTGAGAGAGAGAGAGACAGAGAGAAAGGTCTTCCTTTGCCGTTGGTTCATCCTCCAGTGGCCACCGCGGCCGGCGCACCACGCTGATCCGAAGGCAGGAGCCAGGTGCTTCTCCTGGTCTGCCATGTGGGTGCAGGGCCCAAGCACTTGGGCCATCCTCCACTTCACTCCCAGGCCATAGCAGAGAGCTGGCCTGGAAGAGGGGCAACTGGGACAGAATCCGATGCCCCGACCAGGACTAGAACCCGGTGTGCCGGCGCTGCAAGGCGGAGGATTAGCCTGTTGAGGCACAGCGCCGGCCCACACTGTTTTTATATTCAGTGAATATTTTATACTTATAGCTCATCTCACTTTGGAAGAGCAACTTTAACTTTGCAAGCATTTAAGGATGACATGTCCCTAATGGCTACAATGTTGGACAAACAAGTCCTATAAACTTTGTGATAACAGATTACAGTGTCTTTTTAGTTTTCTTTCCCCAGAAAATCTCAGAGTTTCCGAAGGGAAAGGACATACTTGGTTAGTATTTGTTGCTATTCTAACTGATCCTTTATCATACCTGTCAGTTAGACCTTGTTGAGCACCTGCGGTGTGCCATGCACTCTGCTTAGTGCAGTTGTTACAAAGGACATAAAGACTTGGCTTTCAAAGAAGTTAGAATCTTGAAAGCAAAGCAGATCACTTGTCCATGGATAAACTGGAAGATGAAAATATGTATAATACAGTAGAAAGATCTTAGGATTTAGGTTCAGAAAGGCTTTAGTTTGGATACTAGTTTTAGTGTTTTTAGCCATGTGACCTTGGATTATTTCTCTATTCAAACTCCTTTGTTTTTATTGATAAAAGGATGATCAAATGCACATCTAGTAGAGATTTTTTGAGACAACATTGGGATACACAAAAGCTATTAACTGTTGAGGACATGGTGGAGCAACTGGCAATGGTTTTGTCATAGAAGTAATAAGTAGATGTATACATGGAAGTGATCAGGAAGTGAAGGACACTACTAACAATGGCAGCATGCATGCATCAAGGCCTAGGCAGAAATAAAATGTTTGTTAAAGAACGTTATAACAATTTTTATGAATAGTTTTTAATTCACTGCTATATTTTTAAAGATATATTCATTTATTTTGAAGATTAGAATTACAGAGTACAAGGTGGAGAGAGAGAGAGAGAGGAGGAGGAGAGGGAGAGAGAGAGAGAGTGGGACAGAGTGAGGGAGAGGGAGAGGGAGAGGGGAAGAGAGAGAGAGAGAGAGAGAGAGAGAGAGAGGTCTTCCATCCACTGGTACAAACCCCAGATAGTCAGTGGCCAGTGCTAGGCCAGGCTGAAACCAGGAGTTTTATCTGGGTCTCTTCTAGGTGTGGCAGAAGCCCAAACAGTTGGGCTATTTTTTTGCTGTTTTTTGCAGGCTGTTAGCAGGGAGCTGGATTGGAAATGTAGCAACCAGAACATGAGCAGGTGCCGATATGAGATGCTGGTGCTGCAGGTGCTAGCTTTACCCACTACACCACAATGCTTCCTCCCATTGCTCTGTTTTACAAAATGAGATAAATCTAGGTTTCTCTATTTCTACACGTACTCACTTAGTTGTAATTTAACTTCTGAGTATTAGCTTCTTGACTGAGAAATGGGGGTAGTAAACATCACTTTTCACTTCTTTAAATACCTAGGAATAGCTTAAAATCACAAGAAGTGGACGATTATTTTTCGCAGTGAAACCATTCCTCTTAGCAAGATCTGAGAGCTCCAGTTGCTCCTCATCCTGGCTGGTGCTTGTTAGGTTACTGTAATCATTTTAATGGGAACATGGTACTGCCTCATGGTGGCTTTCATTTGCATTTCTCTAGTGGCTAATGAATTGGGGGTCTTACTTGCTATCTATATATCTTTGGTAAAGTATCTTACCAAGTCTTGCTTATTTTTTAATTGTGGTTTTTTTTAATTGATTTTTTGAAGTTCTTTACATGTTGTAGAAATAGGTCTTTTGTTGCATGTGTGGTTTACAGATACACTCAGCCAGTCTGTAACTTGTGATTTCATTGAACAATTTACTTTACACATCAGAAGTTTTAATTTGGTGATACCTAAAATTTGTCATTTGCTTTCATTTTAGTATTAGATTTTTGATGTCATCTTTAAGAACTGTCTGTGTAATTTAGACATATCCAGTTTTCAGTTATTTCTGTATTTACTAGACATTGTCTTGGGCTGCTATGCTGAAGATAAAATTGCTTCAGTGCTTTTGTCATTTTTATTTTTTTAGAAATCATTAGTTGTCTATCTCAATAGTCCCTTCTCCTTATTCTATAGAAAGGAAGGGAAGGGAAAAGATGGGGAGGAGGAGAGGGAAGGAAGGAAGGAACAAAGACAAAAACCCCATCTTTCTTTTCAGTTTGATTATGTTTGTTTATTTTTCATTTTAAAATTTAACAGTTTTTAACATTCTGTGATTTTTTTCTTTTTCTTATTTATTTACTTGTTTATTTTTTAATTTTTACAGGCAGAGTGGATAGAGAGAGAGAGACAGAGAGAAAGGTCTTCCTTTGCCGTTGGTTCACCCTCCAGTGGCCGCCATGGCCGGCGCACCGCGCTGATCTGAAGCCAGGAGCCAGGTGCTTCTCCTGGTCTGCCATGCGGGTGCAGGGCCCAAGCACTTGGGCCATCCTCCACTGCCTTCCTGGGCCACAGCATAGAGCTGGCCTGGAAGAGGAGCAACCGGGACAGAATCCGGTTCCCCGACTGGGACTAGAACCCGGTGTGCCGGTGCCGCAAGGCGGAGGATTAGCCTGTTGAGCCACAGCGCCGGCCAATATTTTTTTCAAGTGCAGACCTTATATACATACACATGTACTTTAGGAGAATGCCATCATCACTTCCATTACAAGATTTGCTCTTATGGTGCCCCCTGGGGAATGTCTTTCAAAAATAGTCTGTTTGGTTACCTTGAAGTCATGTAAAAAGGCCAGAGCTCTGTCAGTGGTCCTGAACTTCCAGGATGTGGTCTCTATCGTCTGGAGTTAGAAAGATGGGCACAGTCTTATTATAGCACTGTTATTTTGGGTATTCCCATGGTGGACAGCAGAGTTTAATCTTAAGTATTATAGAGGTAGATTCAATTCATGGTACAGGGGCAGGTGATCCCCACCACCCACCCATACCTCTCACTTCATGCAACAACACACTTTATGTAGGTTTTTTATATCAACTGCTATATAGATCAGATCTGAGTATTCCTTGTAGCAAGATAAATTCTCATTAATTCCTGTAAATTTAAGGAAAAGGTATAATTTACACAAAACATGAGTAAGTCATGTTTTTGGCTATTCAGTAAAAATAAACATGGTTAATGGCTAATTTAAATGTCTGTTTATTATTTGGTTATCATATGTTACTGGAAGTTAGATAAATTAATTTTCAGAAAATAAGATTGCAATAAAAATACTTCATTTAACCTGAACTAATTTTTTTAGCTTTTATTTAATGAATATAAATTTCCAATGTCCAGCTTATGGATTACAATGGCTTCCCCCTCCCATAACTTCCCTCCCACCCGCAACCCTCCCCTCTCCCGCTCCCTCTCCCCTTCCATTCACATCAAGATTCATTTTAAATTCTCTTTATATGCAGAAGATCAATTTAGTATATATTAAGTAAAGATGCACCAACATAGAAATACAAAGTGAAACATACTGTTTGAGTACTAGTTATAGCATTAAATCACAATGTACAGCACATTAAGGACAGAGATCCCACATGAAGAGCAAGTGCACAGTGACTCCTGTTGTTGACCCAACAAATTGACACTCTAGTTTATGGCGCCAGTAACCACCCTAGGCTGTCATCATGAGTTGCCAAGGCTATGGAAGCCTTCCAAGTTCACCGACTCTGATCATATTTAGACAAGGTCATAAAAGACAGGGTGAGGATAGTAACCAATGATCCTAAGAGAGGCATTAACCAGGTCTGAACAATTATACAGCATTAAGTGGGGAAGAGGACCATCAGTACACACAGGTTGGGAGTAGAGCCGTTGGAGGTAGAGTAGAGGTTATGATTATGAAGGAATGAGGCCCAAGTGCGCTAGACAGGGTCTAGAACAAAGGACAGAGTCATTATTAGAGGAGCTAAGAAAGGTGCTGTCTAGGCTACAATTAAGTTTTCTGATTGAGAGGCAAACAGAACCTGACAGAAGGGGCTTGATAATAATCTGGTGGGCTTTAGGCCTTGTAAGTTGAGAGGCCCAGACCTATCTATCTCTTCACATGGGGTATATCCTAAGGGAGGTGTGAACCTCCTAGGGGAAGGCACTCTGTTGACTTTCATTACTTAGCTGGCCTGGGAGGAGAGCTGGCCAGGTAAAGGCAGGGGGCATCTGTAACAAGAAATTTACAGTTCTGCCTTCAATGTTGCTGACCCTACTTGGCTGTCCCCTCAGCTGCAGTGGTCACTTTGGAAGTTGGGCTGAGTGAAGGGCTTTTCATCTTAGAGCCAATAAGATCTGTGGCTCTGACCTGGGCGTCCTTCGACTCCAGAGCAGGTCCATTTCCAGTGATCCAACTCTTGGCAGAGCTGCCAGGGCTCTTCACAAGTTGACTTCTGCTGAAGCCCAGGCTTACCACATTGAAAGCCACTGCAGTGGACTGGCCTGTTGGGTCTCCTTGAGGGCAGATCACTGTACAGATCAGCCATTAATAGGCCTGCCGCCCATTACTTCTGATGCCTAGCTTTCTTTTCCTCCTGGTTTGTGTTAAAGCAGACCAGAGGATGCAAGTCAAGGGAGTGCCCAAGTCCCATCTCTAATCTTCGGTGGCCTGAACTACAAGTCTATAGTCACAGGCATGTTCTGTAGTAGTTTTTCTAAGGTAGACAATGCCCATGAGGAAAATTATATTCTCACTTTAAAACTTTCTTTCCCTTTGGTCTGAAAGGGAGGTTTTTTTCTACTTACTGTTTACTTCGCTGATGGCGAAGTAAATCTCACTATGAAATTATAATTTAAGCTCTTATTTTGGCTATGCTATTACAGAAAAATGTTAACCATCTCTTTTATAAGGTCTAAAGATTAAATTGTGCATCCTACAGATTCCTTCATAATAGAATTAGTTTCCTACCTTGAGGAGAATAGAGAAATGAAAGACAAGTTGGGCTTAGAATAGAGAAATGAGGGAACAAGTCCTAGATTGCTTGCTGACAATAGCAATATTACATGAATACTTAGCAAACAGTTTCAACCATTAGATAACAACTTAAGAAAACATTTACCAGAAGGTCCAATGCGTTCTATAAATTTTAAGAATCATGTATTTGGAAACACCTCTTAAATATCTAACATGGTGTAGTTTGTTTAACCAGTAAACTTAAGCACAACCATATAAAATGTTTTTAGTTTCTTTCTACCAACAAGTATAAAACATATGATGCAGAGATTCAGGTCACACGAATTAAAATGTATGATAGTTATCTTTAATGAGAAAGCCCCAGAGGCCTAAAGGGTTAAATACTTGTAAAATCTTACAGGTGCTTTCAAAAATACTGTGAAGTAAGCAAGTGCCTCTTGTTGGTTGATGAGTTTAAAATTTTAAACATGGCAACTTAAAGTCTTTTGTCATCCACAGTTATATATGATTTGCTGCTCATAAAACTAAAGCGTTGTTGGTTCTGTGTTTAGCTGTCCTCCTATGGACTTTTTCCAGCCACTTCTATTGTATTCAGTACTTTGGAATGGCTCTGTAAACAGATGAAGCGAATAATGTATTAACAGTATTAACTGAGAGAAAGTATGGTTAACTGAGGTTACTAAAAACAAAAAGCAATTCAAATCAATTGGCAATCTACAAAAAGAGTTAAAGATTTTAAAAGCTATTATTAAAATTGCTATATTGGTCTATTATGCTATGTTATATGTGTGTACATATTGTATGTCCACATGGGAAAATTTTATTAAGAGTTTTATTTTAATTGGGTTATAGATAAGATTGTCCATAAATTTAAGCTGCTAACCTGAACTAATTTTATAAAGTGATTATTACTCAAGTTATGAAATAGTAATATATTTTGGTAGAAAATAATGAACTGGGGCTAACATTGTGGCATAGCAGGTAAAGTCATCTCTGATGATGCCTGCATTCCAAATGGGTACTGGTTTGTGTCCCAGCTGCTCCACTTCTGATCTAGCTCCCTGCTGTTGGCCTGGAAAAGAAATGGAAGATGACTGTGGCTCTTGGCTTTGGCCTGGCTCAGCCCTGGCTATTGCGGCCATCTGGGGAGTGAATCAGCAGATGGAAGATTGATTCTCTCCCACTCTCTCCTCTTCTCTCCCTCCCTCCCTCTATGTAATGCTGCCTTTCAAAATAAATAAATCTTTTAAAATAATGGACATTTCCAGGAGATTGTTTTGGCTGTAAGTTTTAGCGCTTCTTCTCACTAGGTTATCTTAGTTTAATAGTTGTAAGATGGAATCAGAATGTTTCCTCCAAAGGTCGTGTGAGCATTAAGTTATGTATTGTCTGTAAGCTATCTTCAAACTGGTATGGATGTTATTCTGCCTCCTTTATGTTATAGTTAAATAATTTTGTTCTTTTTGCTATATGTGATGATGGTTAGCATAAACTCTGATGATCTATAATTTGAAGGCTTAAAGAATCCACTTTTTTGATAACTATTTCTGTAACTGGTAACAAGTGTTATTGAGTTGTTGCATGGTTACAATTTTTTTCCTGTACTGATGCTGTGAGGTCCAGAGAGGTAGGACTTCAAAATTTTTTATTTCTCATATTGCCGAGTGTACCTGCAGTACTAAACGGTTTGATGATGCTTTCTGTTGTTCTTGTCATGACAAGGAAGCTCAGTTTTGTTGAAATTCATGTAACATGAAATTAGCTATTGTAAAGTACACATCTCATTGGCTTAGTATATTCAATGTTGTCTACTCCATGCCTCTACTATGTTCCAGACATTTTAATCAACCTGACAAACTCTGAACCTGTTAAGCAATCACCCTCTCTTTGCCTTTCTCCTTAGTCCCTGGGAAGCATGAGGTAGATTTCTGTCTATGGCTTTCCTTGTTTTTCCATTTACCTAGTGTATTCAAGATTGATCCATATGGCAGTATCTACATGTTTCATTCCTTATTGTGGCCAAGTAACACATGCATGCACACTCATATATACATGCAAATGTCTGTTCGTTTATCCTTTTTATTTGTTGCTGGGCATTTGGTTGTTTCAACCTTTGACTTTGGTGATTATACTGCTGCTATGAACATTTGTATGTAAATATTTGATAGGATAACTGTTTTCAGTTCATTTGGCTATCTAAGATTTATGTTCCTACAATGAGTGGGGGTTTCAATTTCTCAGCACATCCTCACCAACACTGTTTTCTGTTTTGTTAGCTTTATTTTTGTTAGCTGTATTTTTATTCGAAAAATATTTTTTTTTGACAGGCAGAGTGGACAGTGAGAGAGGGAGAGAGACAGAGAGAAAGGTCTTCCTTTACCGTTGGTTCACCCCTCAGTGGCCGCTGCGGCTGGCACGCTGTGGCCGGCGCGCTGCGCTGATCCGAAGCCAGGAGCCAGGTGCTTCTCCTGGTCTCCCACATGGGTGCAGGGCCTGAGGATTTGGGCCATCCTCCATTGCACTCCCGGGCTACAGCAGAGAGCTGGACTGGAAGAGGAGTGACTGGGACAGAATCTGGCACACTGACAGGGACTAGAACCTGTTGTGCCAGTGCCGCAGGTAGAGGATTAGCCTATTGAGCCGTGGTGCCGGCCTCAATAATTATACCTTTCAAGACACATAGGCAGCATGTTCTGATCACATCAGGGTAGTCAGCATTTCCCCTTCCTTGACGTCACTTTATAATTGGACTCTTGGAACTCTATCCTCTATTTGCTTCTAAAATACCTAATAAATTATTGTGGATGATAGTTGCCCGAATGTGCTGTGCGGTTAGGAGCATATTCCTTTAGTCTAGCTCTAATTTGTAACCCATTATTCAAACTCCCTCAATTACTTACTGCCTCTTCATTTTTCTGTTATTGCTATTCTGTGTTGATTGAGTTTTAATCTTACACATTCGAGTGAGAACATGTGGTATTTGTCTTTCTGTGTGTGGCTTATTTCATTTAACATAATGTTCTCTAGTTCTATCCATTTTGTTTGAATTTTTTTTTGCAAATGACAGGATTTCATTTGTTTTTATGGATGAAGAATATTCCATTGTGTGTGTGTGTATTTCTGTGTGTGCATCATTTTCTTTACCCATTCATTTATTGATGGACACTTTGCTTGATTCCTTGTCTTGGCTATTGTGAACCATGCTATAGTAAACCTTGAGGGAGTGGGTGTTTCTTTGATAAAATGATTTTTAAAATTTATTTGACAGGCAGCGTTAGTGAGAGAGAGAGACAGAGAGAAAGGTCTTCCTTCCGTTGGTTCATCCCCCAAATGGCTTCCACGGCCGGCGCTGTGCCCATCCGAAGCCAGGAGCCAGGTGCTTCTCCTGGTCTCCCATGCGGGTGCAGGGCCCAAGCACTTGGGCCATCCTCCACTGCCCTCCCGGGCCACAGTAGAGAGCGGGACTGGAAGAGGAGCAACAGGGACTAGAACCCAGCTCCCACATGGGATGCTGGTGCCGCAGGTGGAGGATTAGCCTAGTGAGCCACGGCACCAGACCTGATAAAATGATTTCATGCTTTTGGATATGTACTCAGCAGCAGGATTGCTTCACCATACAAAAGTTCTATTTCTGATTTTTAAAGAAATCTCCATACTGTTTTCCAGAGTGTCTGTACCAATTCACATTCTGACCAGCAGAGAATGACAGTTCTCCTTTCACCAGATCCTTGCCAGTATTCATAACGTTCTGTCTTTTTTTTTTTTTTTTTCTGGCATGGATGAGTTAGTATCTCCTCATGGGCTTGATTTGCATTACCCTTCTGTCTAGTGATATGGAGCATTTTTTTTTTATAGATTTGTTGGCTGTTTGTATTTCATCTTTTAAGAAATGTTTTTTCAGATTTGCCCATTTCTTAAATGGATTGATTGTTTTATGTTGTTGGGTTTGAGCTCCTGATATATTCTAGATTTTAATCCTTTGTTTGATAAGTAGCTTGCGGATTTTCTTCTGTTGGGTGTCCCTTCACTCTGACAGTTGTTTCTTGGCAGAGTAGAAGTTTCTGAGTTTGATTTAATCCCATTGTCAAGGTTTCCTGTTGCAGTTTTGGGGTGTTATAAAAAATAATAGTCTATTCCAAGGTATTTGAGTGTTTCCCCTTTATTTTCTTCCAGAAATTTCATAGTTTCAGGTCTTACATGTATAGCTTTGATCCATCGTAAGTTGACATTTTTATACAGTGAAAAGTCAAGGTCTTAATTTTATGAATATCCAGTTTGTCCTGCACCATTTGCTGAAAAGATTATCCTTTTAAAATGGCTGGCACAGCGAGGAGCTAGAAATTGCATTTGGGTCTCACAGATGTGTAGCAAGGGTCTGAGAGCTTGGGCTATCATCTTTTGCCTTCCCAGGTACATTGGCAGGGAACTGAATTAGAAGTGGAACATCTGGGGACTTGAACTAGCACTCTAATATGACTTACTGATAGCAAGCAACAGCTTAAACCTGTGAGCTACGAGGGTAGCCCCGAAAATACTATCTTTTATCTGTGAAAATTCTTAACATATTGGTAAAAAATCCATTGGCTGTATGTACATGAATTAATTTTGGGGTTCTCAGCCGGCGCCGTGGCTTAGCAGGCTAATCCTCCACCTTGCGGCGCTGCACACCGGGTTCTAGTCCCGGTCGGGGCACCGATCCTGTCCCGGTTGCCCCTCTTCCAGGCCAGCTCTCTGCTATGGCCCGGGAAGGCAGTGGAGGATGGCCCAAGTTCTGGGCCCTGCACCTGCATGGGAGACCAGGAGAGGCAACTGGCTCCTGGCTACGGATCAGCGAGATGTGCTGGCCGCAGCGGCCATTGGAGGGTGAACCAACGGCAAAAAGGAAGACCTTTCTCTCTGTCTCTCTCTCTCACTATCCACTCTGCCTGTCAAAAAAAAAAAAGGAAAAAAAAATACTAATTTTGGGGTTCTCTGTTATTGTTCTGTTTATTTATCATTTTTATGCCAGGACTATGCTATTTTAATTAATATAGTTTTATGGGATGATTTAAGTCATATATTGTGATGTTCCAAGCTTTATTTATTTATGTTTTCCTCAGGATCACTTTGCCTATTTTGTTTTTTTGTTTTCTAGTGGTTCCATGTGACTTTAAGGGCTGTTTTTTTCCTCCCAGTTTTATAAGGAATTTCATTGGTACTTTAATTGGGATTACATAGAATTGTAGATCGCTTTAGATATTGTAGACATGTTAACAATATTCTTTCTGTTCATGAACATGGAATATCTTTCCTTTTCTTATTTTTAAAAAAATTTTTAAAACTTTTATTTAGTAACTATAATTTTCCAAAGTTCAGTTTATGGATTACAGTGGCTTCCCCCCCCCCCCCCATAACTTCTCTCCTACCTGCACCCCTCCCATCTCCTGCTCCCTCACCCATTCCATTCACATCAAGATTCATTTTCAATTATCTTTATATACAGAAGATTTCATATATATTAAGTAAAGATTTCATTAGTTTGCACCCACACAGAAACACAAAGTATAAAATACTGTTTCAGTACTAGTTATAGCATTAATTCACATTGGACAACACATTAAGGACAGATCCCACATGAGGAGTAAGCACACAGTGACTCCTATTGTTGACTTAACAATTTGACACTCTTGTTTATGGTGTCAGTAATCACCCTAGGCTCTTGTCATGAGTTGCCAAGGCTATGGAAGCCTTTTGAGTTTGCCGACTTCAATCTTATTCAGACAGGGTCATAGTCAAAGTGGAAGTTCTCTCCTCCCTTCAGAGAAAGGTACCTCCTTCTTTGATGGCCCTGTTCTTTCCACTGGGATCTCACTCACAGAGATCTTTCATTTACGGTTTTATTTTATTTTATTTTTTTTACTCCAGAATGTCTTGGGTTTCCATGCCTAAAATACTCTCATGGGCTCTTCAGCCAGATCCGAATGCCTTAAGGGCTGATTCTGAGGCCAGAGTGCTGTTTAGGGCATCTGCCATTCTATGAGTCTGCTGTGTATCCCACTTCCCATGTGCCACAATGCTGACTCCAGTTCTTCCTTTCCTTTCCCTTCCCTTCCCCCTTCCCCCTTCCCTTCTCCTTTTCCTTCCCCTTTTTAAAAAGATTTAATTATTTGTTTGAAAGGCAGAGCTGCAGAGAGAGAGATGGAGACAGACAGTGAGAGACACAGAGAGAGAGATCTTCCATCTGCTGGTTCACTCCTCAAATGGCCACAAAGACTGGGGCTAGTGCCCCATGCAGATGTCAGTGGTCCAAGTACTTGGACCATCTTCCACCACCTTTTGAGACACATTAGCAGGGATCTGAATCGAAAGTAGGGCAAGCAGCTGGGACACAAATGTGGTGCCCACGTGAGATGCTTGTGTTGCAATCAGTGGCTCAACCCACTGTGCCACAGTGTTGGCCTGAAGGGATGTTGGTTCCTTCAAATGCTTTTTCTGTATCTATTGAGATGATCACCTGGTTTTCCTTTTGTCTCACTTAAGTACAGCCATGATAGTGGGTGTGAAGTCATATTTTATTGTTTTTATTTACCATTCCTTAAAGACTATAATGATGTTGAATGTCATTTCATGTGCTTATTTTCTAAATTTTTGCTTATTTTCTTTGGAGAAATGTTTGCTTGAATCCTTTGCCCATTTTAAAAACTGGGGTGTGTTTTTTATTTTAAAAGATTTATTTATTTATTTATTTGAAAGGCAGAGTTATGGAGAGGGCGAGGGCGAGGGGTGTTTTCTATCTGCTGGTTCACTCCCCAGTTGGCTGCAACAGCTGGAGCTGCACAGATCTGAAGCCAGGAGCTTCTTCTGGGTCTCCCACATGGGTACAGAAGATGGTCCTTTGGCCATCTTCTACTGCTTTTCTGGATCACAGTAGAGAGCTGGATTGGAAGTTGAGTAGCCAGGACTCGAACTGTTGCCTGTATGGGATGCTGGCACTGCAGGTGGTGGCTTTACTCACTATGCTGGCCCCAAGTTGTTGTTTTTCTTTGTGTTGTTGAGCTGTCATGATTCTTTGTATATTCTGGATACTAGACCCTTATCCAATATTGATAATGTCCTTTGATGACACTTAATATGATCTCATTGTTTTTAAATTTATTGAGACTTTTTGGTTCTAACACCGTGGCTCTCTTGGTAAATGTCCTATTATCCCTCAGAAAATACATACTCTATTGTTAATGGGCAAAATGTTTTGTATAGGTTTGTTAGATTTAGCTGGTTTACAATGTTTATCAAATCCTCTATTTCCTTATTGATTTTCTGTCTAGTTTTCCCATGCCTTATTGAAAATGAGGTCTGGAATTTTCCAACTAATATTGTAAAATTATATTACTCCTATCAATTCTGTCAATTTTTGCTTCATGTTTTTGGAGCTGTGTTAGGTTTGTATATGTAATTAATCTTGGTGGACTGATTCTTTTCTTTTTAAATATTTATTTACTTGAAAGAGTTACACAGAGAGAGGAGGGGCAGAGAGAGAGAGAGAGAGAGAGAGAGAGAAAGAGAGAGAGGGAGGGAGGGAGGGAGGGAGGTCTTCCATCTGCTGGTTCAATCCCCAGTTGGCCGCAATGGCTGGAGCTGTGTTGATCCGAAGCCAGAAGCCAGGAGCTTCTTCCAGGCCTCCCACATGGGTGCAGGCGCCCAAGGACCTGGGCCATCTTCCACTGCTTTCCCAGGCCATAGCAGAGAGCTATACTAGAAGAGAGGACTAGAGCCAGCACCCATATGGGATGCCGACACTGTAGGCGGCTGCTTTAACCACTATGCCACAGCACCAGCCCCTGATTATTTTCAATATATAATGTCCATCTTTGTCTTTTCTAAAAACTTTGGTTTAAATTCTCTTTTGTGTGATATTATTTTAGGCATCCTAGCTTTCCTTATTTTTTTTTTTTTGACATTTTAACCTTTGTTTCCTATCTAAGACAGTATCTTGTTTTTCAATATATTTTTAAATACTTCACAATAAATACATTTATGTAGTTTAAATTTTTGATTATCACCTGTATGCTTTTATTAAATAATTAAGCTATTTTAAAGGATAGAAATTTTTATCACAAATAATAGGTAATGCAGAAGGGAATAATAAATATTATTACTATTGTGACACTTATCTCTAAGTTTCCTCACACAAACTAAGAAAAACAATTGTGTTTTCTAATTCTTAGTGATAGGTTTTAAAAAATAGACTTTGTTTTTTAGAGCAGTTTTAGGCTTATAGCAAAATTGAATGGAAGGTACAGATATTTCCCAAGAACTGTGTGCCCTTAGAAAGGTGGCTCTCCCATTATCACCATCTCCTAGGAAGGTGATAAATTTGTTATAATTGGAAAATCTACATTTATTTATTTATTTGAGAGACAGAGCTCACATTTGCTGTTTATCCTTCAGATGTCCACAGTGGCTGGGATGGTGCTAGGCCAAACTCAGTCTAGGTCTCCTACGTGGGTGGAAAGACCCCATCGGTGAAGCCATCACCTGCTGCCTCCTACAGTGCCTATAAACAGAAAGCTGGAATAGGGAACAGAAAACAAAACTGGGATACGGGGCACAGGTATCAGAGTCCCGACAGGTGAAATGCCTGTGCCTCTCTGTGTGTCTTTTTATGAGTAGTGTGTTGAGATCATTGGTCTTCATTTTTTTTTTTTTTTCTGATTGAGTAATTTATTTTCTTACTCTTAAGCTTTAAGGGTCCTTTGTATATTTTAGATAACAGTCCTTTATCTGATGGATGTTTTGTACATGGTTTCTTCCATTCTAGATCATCTTTTCATTCTCTTGAGAGTGTCTTTCATGGAGTGGAAAGTTTTAATTTTATAGAAATCCAGCCTTGATGCTGCATCTAAAAAGTCAACACCAAACCCCCAAGATCGTTTAGATTTTCTCCTATGATATCTTCTAGGAGCTTTATACTTTGTATTTTATATTAAGGTCATAATCCTTTTTTGTGTGTTAATTTTTATGAAGATTGTAATGACTATGGTTTCTTTTTTTTTTTTTTCTTTTGTACGTGACCATACAGTTGTTCTGTCACAATGCGGTAAAAGCTAAGTTTTGCGTCATTGCATTTCCTTTCTTCCATTGTTAAGAATCAGTTCAGTACATGAGAGTACTTCAAAAACTTCATGGAAAAGTAGAAATTATAAGATTATTTTGCTATAAAATTTTTTGTTTTGAAACCCATGCCTATGTTTATCATAATACCCATTTCTTTGAACTTTTTAAAGTCCCCTTGAATGTGTATGGGTCTATTGATGGCTTCTTTATTCTGTTCTATTAATCTATTTGCCTGTTCTTTGCCCCAGTAACTGCATTGTCATGATTATTATAGCTGTCCACTATGTCTTGAAGTTTAGTATTTACAGGATTCCAACTCTGATCTTCTCTTTCAATATTGTGTTTGCTATTCTAGGTCTTTTGCTTTTCTTTGTGAACTTTGGAATAAATTTCTGAATATGCACAAACAACTTTCTAATATGTTCATTTTGGTTCCATTTGAATGTACATATGGGAAGAAATAACATCTAACACTTTGAATCTTTCTATCCATCAATATGAGTTAGCTATATACTTACTTAGTTCTCAGAGTTTTATAGTTTTCTTCATAAAGATCTTATGTGTGTTGTGTTAGTTATATCTAAGTACTTAGTTTTGGGGGTATTAATGTAAGAGGTATTATATTTTTAATTTCAAATTCTACTAGTCAATTCCTGGTATATGGAAAACAGAGTAACTTTTGTCTGTTAATCTTGTGTCCTGTAGGCCTGCTATAATTGCTTATTAATATTAGGAATTTTTGTTGATTTTTCCAGGTTTTCTTTGTATACTGTCATGTCATATGGTAACAAAGGCAGTTTTATTCTTTCCAAAATGACAAAACTTTAGTTTCCTTTTTTTGTCTTAGTGCCTTAACTAACTTCCTAGCTATATTTTGGTTGGTATTTTAATGGGCTATCTTTTTTCACTGTGTAACTCCTTGTCAGCTGATACCCGGTCCCATGCTGGGGATGTGGGCTGCCAACTTCAGGATTGCTTGACAAGCCAGGGGCTTGGTGCAGGGAAGGGGGAATCAGAATGCTGCAGATCTCTTCTGTTGTTGTCTTGTAGGTGTATTGTTGCTATATTGATTTGAAATGGAGAGATAGATAGATAGACTGACCATTTGATCTATCTACTTTTTTTTTTATTTGACAGGTAGAGTTGTAGACAGTGAGAGAGACGGAGAGAAAGAGCTTCCTTACATTGGTTCACTCCCCAAATGGCCACTATGGCTGGTGCTGCACCGATCTGAAGCCAGGAGCCAGGTGCTTCCTCCTGGTCTCCCATACGGGTACAGGGCCTAAGCTCTTGGGCCATCCTCCACTGCCCTTCCGGGCCACAGCAGAGAGCTGGACTGGAAGAGGAGCAACAGGGACTACAACCAGGCGCCCATATGGGATGCTGGTGCCACAGGTGGAGGATTAACCAAGTGAGCCATGGCGCCAGCTCCTTGATCTATCTTCTATCTCCTGGTTCACTCACCAACTGCCCATGACAACTGGGGCTGGGCCAGGCCAAAAGCCAGGAGTCGGAGCCAGGAATTCCATCTGGGTCTCCCATATAGGCACCGGGGACCAAGCACCTGAGCTATCTTCTGCTGTTTCCCAGGGTGCATATCAGCAGGAAGCTAGATGGGATATGGAGGTGGGACTCAGTCCCAGGCATACAATACAGGGTGTGGGTGTCCCAGCCTGAGGCTTAACTCAGTGTATCATAGTGCCTGCCCTCCTTTCACTATTTTTAAGTTGCCTTTCTCTTGATTCCACATTTGTGTGGTTGCTGTAAACATTTGACTGTTTCTCAGAGTTCTGACAAAGTTGATTTTGATAGTTACTGCTTTATGTTTGATGTTTCTGAGAAAGTATAATCCCTAGGAGCTCCCTGCTTGGCCATTGTTGTTCACCCTAAGTACCTTTAAAATTGACCTGAATTGATTTCAGTTTATTCTCTTACAGTGAGAATTACTGTGATTTTTCCCACTGAACATTCCATGTAAACATTTAATTATTTTTAAAAAATATCTTGTGCCTTGTTCAGAATACTTCCACTGTGCTGTCTTTTGAACTAAGGGATTTGTATTGTGCCAAGCTAGCAGTACATGATAGTCTCAGAGGCAGGAAATATTTTTATCACCGTGGCATTGTGGAAGTTAGTATAAATTTGAAAGTCACTAAAATGCTTAAAAAGGGCCATGAGGAATCTTTTATTATTTCTTTAAATAAAGCAGAGACTTAGAATTCTGTTGGAGAAGAGAAGTTACACAAAGAGGTGACACATCTGGGTGCTTCTAAGACTAGCTCACATACTATGGTCCCTTTTCTTGACCTTGTACATGTTGTGGTATATAACATAACATCTTGACACATATAGATCCCATAAACCTCCCACAATTATAATTCCTATATTGGAAACATAACTGTCCACCAGTTATCGTACTGTGCTGTAGATACTATAGAATATCGGAAGTTACTGCTGTTATGCAGGTGGACTCCTGAAACTCATAACCCATCTCTTTCCAACACCTCCCGCCCCTCCTTCTCCCAGGCTCTGTAACCACTGTTCTACTCTCTGTTTCTGAGATCAACTTTTTAGCTTCCACATGTAAGTGAGAACATGTAATACTTGTCTTTCTGTGTCTGACTTATTTCAGTTAACATAATGTACTCCAGTTCTCTCTCTGTTGGCACAGATGGCAGAATTTCTTTTTTAATGACTGTAACATTTCACTGTGTGTGTGTATCATATTTTCTTTATCCATTCATCCACTGATGGTCACCTTGGTTGAGTCCATATTTTGATTATTGTGAGTTATACAATAAACATGTGATTGAGATACTTCTTTGGTGCACAGATTTCCTTTCTTTAGATTATGGTCATTCTAATTTTGTGTTTTTGAGGCAATTCCTTACTATTTCCCTTAATGGCTGTACTATTTTACATTCTAACCAACAATGTAGGAAGATTCCCCTTTCTCTTCATTCTTATCAGTATTTGTCATTTTTTGGTGTGTTTTTGATGGTAGCCATTCTGAGATGATAATATCATTGCCATTTTGCTCTACTTTCCATTGATGAGAGAAATTGGGTATTTTTGATATATATTAACTTTTTCATTTATATGAATTTCATATATAAATACCTTTGGGCATTTGTATATCTTCTTTTGAGAAATGTCTGTTAAAATCATTTGCCCCTTTTTACTTTTTTTATTTTTGCTGTTGAGCGTTGAGTTCCCTGTGTATCTTGGAAGTTAATCCTTTGTCAGATAATGATTTACAGACATTTTTCCTAACGTGTAGTTTGACTCTTCACTGTATTGATTGTTTCTTTTACCATGCAGAAGATTTTTAGTTTGATGATCCTATTTGTGAAGATTTTTAAAGATTTATTTTATTTATTTGAAAAGCAGAGTGACAGAAAGAGAGGGCAGAGACACAGAAAGAGATCTTCCATTGTCATTGCCAAATAGCTTTAACTGCTGGGGTTGGGCCAGGTAGAGTCAGGAGCCTGTAATTACACCCAGGTCTCTCCTGTGGGTGATAAGGACCCAAGGACTTGGACCATCTTCTCCCACTACTGCTGCTTTCCCAGGCACATCAGTGGGGAGCTAAAACAGAAGCAGAAAGGCCGGGACTTGAATTAGTGCTCCAAAGTGGGTTTCTGGCATTGCAGCCAGTGGCTTAACCTGCTGTGCCACAGTGCCGGCCCCCCATTTGCCAAGAGTTACTTTTCTTGCACGCTTTTGGGGTTGTTCACAGACCAATATTCTGAAGCATTTCCCTTACGTTTTCTTTTAGTAGTATCAGGTATTACATTGAAGTCTTTGATTCACATTGATTTTTGTGTATGGTGAGAGATGGAGGTGTATTTTTCAAATTCTGAATAAAAATACCTAGTTTTCCTAGCACCATTTTTTGAAGAGATTTTTTTCTGTTTCCAGTATATGTTCTTGCTGCCTTTGTTGAAAATCAGTTGCTTGTAAATAAATGGATTTATTTCTGAGTTTTGTTCCATTCATCTGTGTATTTGTGTGTATGTGCATGTGTGTGTGTGTGTGCATGTGCTCTTTTGGTCACTATAGGTTGGTAGCATTTTTTTTTTAAGATTTGTTTATTTATCTGAAAGAGTTACAGAGAGGGTGAGGCAGAGGCAGAGGCAGAGGTGCAGAGAGAGAGAGATCTTCCAAATGCTGGTTTACTGCCCAAGTAGCCACAATGGCTAGGGCTGGGCAAGGCTGAACCCAGGAGCCAGGAGGTTTGTCTGAGTCTCCTATGTAGGAGACTTGAGCCATCTTCTGCATTCCAAGGCACGTTAGCCGGGAGCTGGATGGGAAGTGGAAATGCCAGGTCTTGCACCGGCACCCATTTGGGATGTCAGTGTCACAGGCAGAGGTTTAACCTACTATGCCACAGCAACAGCCCTGTAAAATCTGATCTTAATCATGAAACTCTGTATGTTGGGGGGAGGATGTTATGTGGTTAAAATATATAAAATTGAAGTTAGTATTATTAATAATTCATAAGTTGATGTTGGTGATCTTGCCCTACTTTCAATTATCTGTTGCCAACATAATGTTTTAGAAAAATTAAAATTTTATTATTCATAAATACTGAATGCTTTTTCAGTATTGCAAGTCACAGGTGTTTTGACTTTACTTGTTTCAGTTCAACTCACCTATTTTTATTTCGTTTTTCTGATGAATCTGCAGATGGAACAAAGTTGTATACCTCGGCTGCGGCTTGCTATGCTGCAGACAGGGAAGGTACTGAAATGTGTCCTTATCCTGGAGAGCAGACAACCTGTCCCATGTGTCTGCATAGGCCCCAGGTCCTGTTGTTTGGATGAAGACTTTCATTGAGTAACAGAGAAGGTCATGATTTGGGGATATGCGATGAAGAAATTTCTTTTTCATAAACTGTAGCCTTGAAGATCTTTAGTATGGGCTGAGTCTAAGATAAATTAAAATTGATCGTCTATGAGAAAAAACTAGGAGCATTCATTTCTGTGGAGTTCTTTTCATTTCCTGAAAGAGCAGTTGTTCATAGCTTTTCTCTCCATGGGCATATGTATCCCTTTCTCTTTCTCCCTATTTAAGAGACATTTTAAAAATCAGTTTACATAGCAATGTAGACATATTTTCATAACTCATCTAATTTACTTGTCAATGACAAGTTGACTTTCATTAGAACTCTTTCTTCCCACAGAATAATTTTGGTGGAGCCAGATTTATTTCTGAAGTAAAAATTCATTAATTATAAAATGCTCCCTTCAACAACAGGAGTCACTGTGCACTTACTCCCCATGTAGGATCTCTGTCCTAAATAAGTTGTACTATGCGAATTAATGGTAAAACTAGTATTCAAACAATACTTTATACTTTGTGTGTCTGTGTGGTTGCAAACTGTTGACATCTTTACTTAGTATATACTAAGTTGATCTTCTGTATATAAAGATAATGAAAAATGAATCTTAATGAAGAATGGGATGGGAGAGGGTGTAGGAGATGGGATAGTTTGCAGGTGGGAGTGTGGTTATTGGGGGAAAAACCGCTGTAATCCAAAAGCTGTACTTTCGAAATTTATATTTATAAAATAAAAGTTTTTTTTTTAAAAAAAGCCCTAAATCTTGAAAACTAAAAGAAATAAATGGTTGACAAAAAAAAAAACAAAAAAACAAAAAAACAAAAAAAACCAAAAAAACCTCCCTTGGCCGGTGCCGTGGCTCAATAGGCTAATCCTCCGCCTGCAGCGCTGGCATCCGGGGTTCTAGTCCCGGTCGGGGTGCCGGATTCTGTCCAGGTCACTCCTCTTCCTGTCCAGCTCTCTGCTGTGGCACGGGCGTGCAGTGGAGGGTGGCCCAAGTCCTTGGGCCCTGCACCCACGTGGGAGACCAGGAGAGGCACCTGGCTCCTGGCTTTGGATCAGCTCGGTGCGCCAGCCGTAGCGTGCTGGCCGCGGCGGCCACTAGGGGGTGAACCAATGGAAAAGGAAGACCTTTCTCTCTGTCTCTCTCTCTCACTGTCCACTCTGCCTGTCAAAAAAAAAAAAAAAAAAAAAAAGAAAAAAAAAAAAAAAGCTCCCTTACCTCTCTGCCAGAAAATGATGATTACAACTCAGCAAATATTAAAAATAATAATACTAACATTCTCTATCCTAGTAGTTCTTTAGTTTTTATAAAAAATATGGTGTTTTCTTGTGAATAAAATATGTAAGTTAATGAATTTTGAAAATCTGAAACAACTTTATTTCCATTTATAATTGAAGACAGGTGTCCTAATTCTTCTCAAATCTGTTTCTTAAATACCTGAAACATATTAGTTCATTATGTGAAAAAATGTATCATGGGGCCAGTACTGTGGCATAGGGGGTAAAGCCACCACCTGCAGTGTCAGCATCCCATGTGGACGCCTGTTTGAGTCCCAGCTGCTCCACTTCTGATCTAGTTCCCTACTACTGCCTGGGAAAGCAGTAGAGGATGGCCCAAGCCTTGGACCCCTGAACCGGCGTGGGAGACCTGGAAGAAGCTGCTGGCTCCTGGCTTCAGATCTGTGCAGCTCCGGCTGTTGCCGCCAACTGGGGACTGAAGCAGCAGATGGAAGACCTCTCTCTCTCTCTCTCTCTCCCTCTCTGTCTCTCTCTGTTGAACTCTGACTTTCAAGTAAATAAATAAATCTTTAAATCAAAAAGGAAAAATGTATTTCTAGTTTTTACAGCAATGAATATTAGCTTTTAGTGTTATTTCTGTTTTTTAATTTTGGCCAATTCCAAGGGTTTATGTGATTTTAATCGAGTCATGCTTTGACCCTTTTGTTTGTTTATGTAGAAGTTACTTTAATGATATTTTAATTAGGAGTCATTTAAAGATACATTCATTCATTTAATGGATCTTTGCTGGGTTTTTATTCTATGTCAGGAACTGTGCTTCAGTGAGAAAGCAAACAAAGTGGTAGTTAGCAGTACCCTCCATGGCTTCACTTCCCTTGGTTTCAGGTACTTGTGGTCAACTGTGATCAGAAAATATTCAATGGAAAATTTCCAGAAGTCAATAATTGATATGTTTTAAATTACATTTAAAATTGTGAATTGTTATAATTGTATTAATAGCTATTGTTAAAATTCTCTTCGTGCATCCAATATATAAACTGTATTACCTAATATGTTACCCCCTCACTTACTGGCATCTACTATTTTAAAATACAAGTAAATTCAAAATACTTTTTAAAAAAGATGTAAAACCAATAGTACTAGAACAAAAAAAAATACTAAAAGGGATGAAGTATTAAATTGTACATCAACAGTCAGGACAAGGGCTGATCAAGTCACTGTTTCTCATAGTGTCCATTTCACTTCAACAGGTTTCCCCTTTGGTGCTCAAGTTAGTTATCACCGATCAGGGAGAACATATGATATTTGTCCCTTTGGGACTGGCTGAATTCACTCAGCATAATGTTTTCCAGATTCCTCCATCTTGTTGCAAATGACCGGATTTCATAGTCTTTGACTGCTGTATAGTATTCTGTAGAGTACATGTCCCATAATTTCTTCATCCAGTCTATTGTTGATGGGCATTTGGGTTGGTTCCAGGTCTTAGCCATTGTGAATTGAGCTGCAATAAACATTAAGGTGCAGACAGCTTTTTTGTTTGCCAATTTAATTTGCTTTGGGTAAATTCCAAGGAGTGGGATGGCTGGGTTGTATGGTAGGGTTATGTTCAGGTTTCTGAGGAATCTCCAGACTGACTTCCATAGTGGCTTAACCAGTTTGCATTCCCACCAACAGTGAGTTAGTGTCCCTTTTTCCCCACATCCTCGCCAGCATCTGTTGTGGGTAGATTTCTGAATGTGAGCCATTTTCACCGTGGTGAGGTGAAATCTCATTGTGGTTTTGATTTGCATTTCCCTGATTGCTCGTGATGTTGAACATTTCTTCATGTGTCTGTTGGCCATTTGGATTTCCTCTTTTGAAAAATGTCTATTGAGGTCCTTGGCCCATCTCTTAAGTGGGTTGTTTGTTTTGATGTTGTGGAGTTTCTTGATTTCCTTGTAGATTCTGGTTATCAACCCTTTCTCTGTTGCGTAGTTTGCAAATATTTTTTCCCATTCTGTCGGTTGCCTCTTCACTCTCCTGACTGTTTCTTTTGCAGTACAGAAACTTCTCAATTTGATGCAATCCCAATAGTTAATTTTGGCTTTGACTGCCTGTGCCTCTGGGGTCTTTTCCAAGAAGTCTTAGCCTGTGCCTATATCTTGCAGGGTTTCTCCAATGTTCTCTAATAATTTGATGGTGTCGGGTCATGGATTTAAGTCTTTAATCCATGTTGAGTGGATTTTTGTGTAAGGTGAAAGGTAGGGGTCTTGCTTCATGCTTCTGCACGTGGAAATCCAATTTTCCCAGCACCATTTATTGAATAGACCATCCTTTCTCCAGGTATTGGATCCTTGATCAAATATAAGTTGGCTGTAGATCTGTAATTAACGCACAATTATTCTTAAGTGTTTAAATTCAACTGAAAAGTGATCGCTGTGAAATATAAGAGTGGGAATAAGAGAGTGAGGAGATGTATAATTTGGGACATGCCCAATGAGACTTGCCCCAAATGGTGGAGTTAGAAATGTGCCAGGGGATTCCAATACAATCCCTTCAAGGTTGCATGTACCAATGCCATCTCACTAGTCCAAGTGATTAATTTCAGTTCACAATTGATCACACTGATAGGTCTAAGAGTCAAACGGATCACAC
This sequence comes from Lepus europaeus, assembly GCF_033115175.1. NCBI lineage: Eukaryota > Metazoa > Chordata > Mammalia > Lagomorpha > Leporidae > Lepus > Lepus europaeus. The sequence goes on along the minus strand of NC_084829.1, from coordinate 165,975,247 downwards.
AAACAAAACTAGTGTCTGCTAATACTAACTGATAGAATCAAAAAGGGAGAGAACGATCCAACATGGGAAGCAGGATACACAGCAGACTCATAGAATGGCAGATGCTCTAAACAGCACTCTGGCCTCAGAATCAGCCCTTAAGGCATTCGGATCTGGCTGAAGAGCCCTTGAGAGTATTTTAGGCATGGAAACCCAAGACATTCTGGAAAAAAAAAAAACGTAAATGAAAGATCTCTGTGAGTGAGATCCCAGTGGAAAGAACAGGGCCATCAAAGAAGGAGGTACCTTTCTCTGAAGGGAGGAGAGAACTTCCACTTTGACTATGACCCTGTCTGAATAAGATTGAAGTCGGCAAACTCAAAAGGCTTCCATAGCCTTGGCAACTCATGACAAGAGCCTAGGGAGATTACTGACACCATAAACAAGAGTGTCAAATTGTTAAGTCAACAATAGGAGTCACTGTGTGCTTACTCCTCATGTGGGATCTGTCCTTAATGTGTTGTCCAATGTGAATTAATGCCATAACTAGTACTGAAACAGTATTTTATACTTTGTGTTTCTGTGTGGGTGCAAACTGATGAAATCTTAATATATATGAAATCTAATTGAAAATGAATCTTGATGTGAATGGAATGGGAGAGGGAGCGGTAGATGGGAGGGGCGCGAGTGAGAGGGAAGTTATGGCGGGGGGAAGCCATTGTAATCCATAAACTATACTTTGGAAATTTATATTTACTAAATAAAAGTTAAAAAAAAAAAAGATGTAAAAGCCACTGAAGCAATTTAAGATGCTCGTCTCGAAGAGCTCTGCTTTATTCTCAGATCTGGAGTGTTTTCCCATTGTGCTGCTACATAACTGAACACTGAACATCACTTCTGCTCTGCTTTTCAGGAAGCCCGGGCTGGATGCTCGCCATCATCTGTTAGGGCCATTCCAGGAGTTAGGAGTATTCCCCTTCTACGTGCTGTGTTCTCTTGGAGTCACACACAGATTTCCTCTAGTGTTGTTGTCATTGTGCCACTCTGCATTTTAGTGCTAATATTGGGGAAAGTGGAACTGTTCTTTCCTGAGTTTGTGCTTCCATTAAACAGTTTTTTTTTTTAATCCTTTTAACAAATTTGACAACTCGTGGCAGTTGTACTTTTTGCTAAACTGGTTAAAGATCTCATAGTTTTTAGAACTCTATTGTGTTCCTTTTAATTGGATTAATAATAAATGTAATCCAAGTTTCAAAGGTACACCAACTTTGTTTTTATTGTCTCCTAACAAAGACATCACAAATGTAGTAGTTTAAAACAGTAGCTATTTATTGGGTCCCAATTATGTAGATCAACAATCAATCTGGCATTATATGCTGTTTTTTTCCTATCCCAAGAAGGACCTCAATTCTGATCTGGCCATACTCAATTCTGATCTGGAGGCTCTGGGGAAAGTTGCATTTCAAAATTCACATTTGTCAATGGAAGCATTCAGTTCTTTGTCGTTGTGGGAATCGGGGGCATCTGAAGCCATGCCCAGGAGCTGGCTACGTTCCTCAGAACATGGCTTTCCATCTTCATATCAGCCATGGCTCTTGAAGTGTTTCTTGTGCATTGAATCTTGGGCTACTTCTGCCACCAGCAGGACGAAACTGTTCTTAAAGGACTTGTGTAGTTAGGTCAAGCTCAGTTGCATGATCTCCCTGGTTTAAGACCAATCAGCAGTGTGGCATGTCCCTGCTTGAGAGTAAGATCCAGGTTGTCAGCCCTGTGGTACAGAAGGTTAAGCAACCACCTGTGATGCCAGCATCCCATATGAGCACTGGTTTGAGTCCTGGCTGTTTCACTTGTGATCTAGCTCCCTGCTAATGCACCTGAGAAGGCAGCAGAGGACGGCCCAGTGCTCAGGGAATCAGATGGAGTTGGAGGCTACTTGGCTTTGGCCTGGCCCAATTCCAGGCAATGCAGCCATTTAAGGAGTGAACCAGTGGATAGAAGATCTCTTTCTCTCTCCATCCCTCCCTCCTCTCTCTTTCTAATGCTGCCTTTCAAATTAATAAAATAAATCACTTTTTAAAAAGAGTGAAATCCATTCTTTTCATGGTCCTGAGGATTATGCAGGCTGTGGACATCGGGACAGTCTTAGAGGCAGTCTAAAATTTTTGCTACCCATGGAAGGCTATATTTTAAATTACTAAGTGTGTAGTCTTGATTTTTAAATTTCATAAAAGGATTGATTAAAGGGTGTACTAGATTGAAGTTATCTAGAACGACTTAAAAATCTTTCTGACAACAGTAAATAATTTTCTGTTGTTATTTTTTAAGACTATTTATTTGAAAGTCAGTTAAAAAGAGAGTGAGGCAGAGAGAGAGAGAGAGGGGTCTTCCATCCGTTGGGATGGTTCATTTCCCAATTGGCCACAATGGCCGGAGCTGCGCCAATCTGAAGCCAGGAGCCAGGAGCTTCCTCCAGGTCTCTCATGCAGGTGCAGGGGTCCAAGGACTTGGGCCATCTTCCACTGCTATCCTAGGCTGTAGCAGAGAGAAGGATCAGAAGAGGAGCAGCCAGGACTAGAACCGGCACCCATATGGGATGCTGGCACTGCAGGCCCGGGTGCTAACCCACTGTGCCACAGCGCCAGCCCCTTGTTATTATTTTTAATAATACAAAGATGTAGTGAACAGTTTCTTTGCCATGTAGAATGCAATATGATACTTCTTGGAAATAGAATCCACGTGTAACTGTTCTCACTATGGATTACTCCCCAGTACTTCCTCCTCAACTCTTATTTTCTTTCTAGCTGCAGATTTATGTTTCCTACAGAACTGAAGTCTCTCTGTAGATGTCCTATGTCTGTAAGCAGATCTAACTAAAGCCAGTTTCTTTTGCACAAATCCTCTCTGTTGCTCTATTTTATAGCATGTTCTGGAATCAGTGTCTGGTCAGTTTCTCAAGATAGAAACCTCAGAGTCTCCTTTGACATACCTCATTGCTTCATTGTCTTTTTTTTTTTTAAAGAGATACCTTTTTATAAAGATTTATTTATTTATTTATTTGAAAGGTGAAGAGTTACAGAGAGGAGGAGAGGCAAAGATCGATCTTCTAGTCACTGGTTCACACCCCAGATAGCTGCAACAGCTGGAGCTGGGCTGATTTGAAGGCAGGAGCCAGGAGGTTCCTCTGGGTCTCCCATGTCAGTGCTGGGGCCCAAGTACCCTGGCCATCCTCTGCTGCTTTCCCAGGCTCACTGGTAGGGAGCTGGATTGGAATTAGAGCATCCAGGACTTGAAAACTGGCACCCATAATGGATGCCAGTGCGGCAAGTGGCGGCTTTACCCACTGTGCCACAGTGCCGACCCCTTCTTTGTCTTTGTCACCAGTTCCCGTTGGCTAGGCTTAGCCAGTGTTAAAGAGAATTCAAAGACTCTTTAAGGTTGTTGGTACTGTTTGTTATGTGTTGTGTGTGTATCAGTCGTGCTGGGCATGGTCACTGATATCTGTCCGTCTGGTTATTGTTCATAGCTCTTGCCTGTATTCCTGATGAACTGTGGCCTTATTACTTCTTGAACTCTTTATTTAGTAGAACATTAAGCCTTTAACTATAATGTAAGTTGAAAATATGTTATCTCAAAAAGAAAAGAAAAAGAAACCATCCCAACTAAAGAACCACTTGAACTCTGTTGCCATCATCTGAAAAATGGAACTTTATTCCTCTAGCTGTCTTCAAGATGAAAACCTCAGCTTTTCCTAGATTACTTCTACCTTCACCCTTGGCTGCTTAGTCCTCTCCTGTTTTTAGCCATGTGGATTCATTTCTTTGTGCAGGAAAGGCTCTCAAATGCACTGATAAAGTTTCCTCCACACTCTGGGCTTTTGCCTTCTACTAGCCTTTGATTGCACATCTCTCTGGCTGTAATCTGACTGGCTGAGGCAACCATGTGTACCGTGTACCCTGCCATGCAGTCCAGCCTACAGGTTCTCCCTCTGTGCGCCCTGCTGGGTACCACACCCTGGAGGATGTCTCTAGTGCCCCACTCCTAGTCCAGCTCCCCCTGTGTGCGCCTGCTGGGTACTACACCCTGGAGGATGTCTCTAGTGCCCCACTCCTAGTCCAGCTCCCCCTGTGTGCACCTGCTGGGTACTACACCCTGGGGGATGTCTCTAGTGCCCCACTCCTAGTCCAGCTCCCCCTGTGTGCACCTGCTGGGTACCACACCCTGGAGGATGTCTCTAGTGCCCCACTCCTAGTCCAGCTCCCCCTGTGTGCACCTGCTGGGTACTACACCCTGGAGGATGTCTCTAGTGCCCCACTCCTAGTCCAGCTCCCCCTGTGTGCACCTGCTGGGTACCACACCCTGGAGGATGTCTCTAGTGCCTCACTCCTAGTCCAGCTCCCCCTGTGTGCACCTGCTGGGTACTACACCCTGGAGGATGTCTCTAGTGCCCCACTCCTAGTCCAGCTCCCCCTGTGTGCGCCTGCTGGTTACCACACCCTGGAGGATGTCTCTAGTGCCCCACTCCTAGTCCAGCTCCCCCTGTGTGCACCTGCTGGGTACCACGCCCTGGAGGATGTCTCTAGTGCCCCACTCCTAGTCCAGCTCCCCCTGTGTACCCAGCTGGGTACTACGCCCTGGAGGATGTCTCTAGTGCCCCACTCCTAGTCCAGCTCCCCCTGTGTGCACCTGCTGGGTACCACACCCTGGAGGATGTCTCTAGTGCCCCCCTCCTAGTCCAGCTCCCCCTGTGTGTACCTGCTGGCTACCACACCCTGGAGGATGTCTCTAGTGCCCTACTCCTAGTCCAGCCTGTAGGGTCTCCCTCTGTGTACCCTGCTGGGTACTGTAACCTGGAGATGTCTCTAGAACCCCATGGCCTACAGGTTCTCCCTTTAGACTTGCTTTAGTTTCCTTGACGTACACACTGAGGCACGCTGTTTGTTAACATGATCATTAGCTAGATGATTTCTTGATACGATAATTTTCAGTTTCAGTACTCCTGGGCGTATCTAAACCTTATTCTGAAATGCACCTACATGAAATGTTCTTGCATATAGGTAGATGGAAGATTTGTAAAGTCATTTTACATTTAAATAGTAGTAGAATCTTTTGTATTAAAAAACCCTTGGTTTAACAATCATAGATCTTTGTAGTTCTTCATACAAAATTGCTCATTGTCATGAAGGTGGATGGTATGGGTATAACGAGTAATGACATGCTCAAATGTTTGTATATATCATAGACCTGCTGAGTTGTTAGTATTATTGGGGCCATTGTCGGTTCATGAAAAATGAGGCTTATGGGGGTGACTTTCTGAAGGAAAACAGCCTGTATTTGAGTGTTTATCTGGTGACTCAGGGCCCTGAGCCTCCTCAGGTGTTACAGTAGGTTTGGTACTACATGAAGCTAGAGATGGGAGTACTGAATCTTTCACAGGATGTACCCTGCACCTGAATGCTGTTTCCATTTCAGACTCCACCGTGGAGATGAGGCTTTCTGAGTTACAAAAGGGTAAATTTTCTGGGTTTCAGATTACTCTTAATGGCTTTACTTGGAAATTGTTGTTTTCTTCTTTAGCTTTTCACTCTGAGCAGCTCAAGCATGTAGTTAGCTTTCTCAGTGAAAGAAACTCTTGTTGTCCTCATCCAGGTTAAAGCCTGCAATTAATTTCATCTTGGTTAGAAATACAGTGTGCAGTTTATCTTCTGATAAGGACAAATTATAAACACTGGAAACAATGTCTTCTTTGTAGTTCCTTGAGCTGTTAATTTACTTGAAATAGGTAATCAATTATCTAGGTCAGAATTCTGGCAGTGTATTTAACTGAGGTTCATCAAAGGGCTGTTTTCTAGGTTATAGGCAGGTCACCTTTCAATGGGAATATACTAGAGTAGAGAGCAACTACTGAGGTGATACAAACATGAGAGACAAAGGTAATTACAGGAAGTTGTTTACTTTTGCTTGGTTCCTTGTTTTCCCTTCATGATCACAATAATTATATTAGTGTCTTTGCAGTTTCAAAAAATCTGAAGAAGCATCTCATCTCTTTGATTCTGTGAAAATTTAGAATCATTTTTTTAAAAAAAAGATTATTTATTTGAAAGGCAGAGTTACAGAGAGAGAGGGAGAGACAAAGACAGAGATCTTTCATCTGCTGCTTCACTCCCCAAATGGCATCAGCAGCTGGGACTGGCCAGGCTGCAACCAGGAGCCGGGAACTGCATCCAGGTCTCCCGCATGGGCAGCGGGGACTCAAGTATTTGAGCCATCTTCTACTGCTTTCCCCGTGCATTAGTAGGGAACTGGATCCAAAGTGGAGCATATGGGACTCAAACCAGCACTTTTATGGAATACTGCCATTGCAGGTGGCAGCTTAACCTGCTGTGCCACAATGCCAGCCCCTTTAAAGACATTTTAATAAGAGTGAAGACTGTTTATATTTAGTCATGTGATAACCTCCATTCATTTCATACAGTGGACTTTGACTTTTTTAAATAAAGCCAAAAATAGGCCAGCACAGTGGCTCACTTAGGTAATCCTCCGCCTGTGGCTCCGGCACCCCGGGTTCTGGTCCCGGTTGTGGCGCCAGGTACTAGTCCCAGTTATTCCTCTTCCAGTCCAGCTCTCTGCTGTGGCCCAGGAGGGCAGTGGAGGATGGCTCAAGTGCTTGGGTCCCTGCACCCACATAGGAGACCGGGAGGAAGTACCCGGCTCCTGGCTTCGGATCGGCATAGCTCCGGCCGTAGTGGCCATTAGGGGAGTGAACCAACGGAAGGAATAGCTTTCTTTCTGTCTCTCTCTCACTGTCTGTAACTCTGTCTCTCTCTCTCTCTCACTGTCTAACTCTGCCTGTCAAACAAACAAACAAACAAAAAAGACAAAAATAATTAAATTTAGAGCCTTTTCCTTCCCTTGTTTGATAAGTGATTATAAGAACTACTTTAAATATCCTTTTGTTTAGAACTTTTATATAAAGGATGAGATGCTATACCAGGGAAATATTTACAGAATTGGTGGGAGTTATTGGGTGTTAAAATTAATAAAGTATATTTGACATATAAAGATCCTAATTTCTCAGAAAACTTAATACAGTTCTTTAAACTCTTCAGAGAAGGTGGAAGTAAAAGAAAGAAGGGAGTCTGATGTATACTCAGGCAGGAATAGAACTTAGGCCAGGGCAGCAGGCGACTAGTGAGTATTTGGGCGCTTGCTTGAGGACTTGGGATTGCTGGTGGGCATACCTGTGATATTGAGTACTGGCACGGTTTCCAGAAAACACATGCATACCGCCCCCTTCCCATTCCGCTGTGAAATCATGTAAGACAGAATTACTCACTGATTCACTTACTTAATGATGGTAGTTCCTATGTTGGAACTGTGTCGCTACAATTACCCTTAAGTCTGCTGGTTCAGAAGGATTCACAGGATTTGGTTTAGAGTTATACTCGTGGCTAAGATTATTACAGCACAAGAATATAAGGCACAATCAGCAAAGGGAAGAAGTACACAAGCTGAAGTCCAGAAGAAACATGCTGCAAGGTCCTGGGAGCCCTCCCTACTGCAGCCCAGGACATGCTTAGTGCTCCCGCAGTGACTCGTGGCCTTGCACGCACAGTGCTCAGTACCAGGGAACCATGGTGGAGTCAAGCACATACGGCACTGGGGACTGATTGTGCAGGCACCCTCTGCCTGGCACATTCCAAAATTTCAGACTTAGAGAAAAAAAAAAAGTGTTCCATATAACCTCCACTGCAGTAGTAGCCTGCCCTTTGCTAACTATTGACTGGGAACAAACCCAGAGCCAAGATCCCAGGGACTGACCTTCCAAGCTACCTTTTCAAGGAGAGCACTCAACAGGTCTGTGGTGTTAACTCTTCCTGCACAGAGCCAGCCAGCGTGCTGTGTGCAGAATGAAACAGCTCCTGTGTGTTGCCTTGATGGGGATGATAGTGTGGTTGGAGAGGTGGATGTTTACCAAGTGCCTGCTGAATACATGGGAGATTGCAGCTTGTGATGAGTGACTCGAGTGAGCAGGGCACAGTGATAGGATGGTGCAGCAAGGCAGAGTGTGGACTGTGTGCTTATGAAGCGCCCCTGGGAGACTTGTTTTTACGTCCCCTAAACGTCTGTCTCAGCCTGTGACGAGTGGAACGATGTCATGAATGGGGAATGGACTCAGCACGTCGGAAGGGAGGAATGAAAGCATCGTGGGGGAGAGTGGGGTCATTTCCACTGCCCACTCCCTTCCATCTCCAAGCAGGTTTATTTTTAGGACTAGCCATGTGGGGTCATTTCCACTGCCCACTCCCCTTCCATCTCCAAGCAGGTTTATTTTTAGGACTAGCCACATGGTTCTGGGGAGTTTCTGCCGCAAAGATTCCTTTCTCCCTCATTATCAAAGCCTGAGATTTAATAGTCAGGTTTTTCAGTAGGTAGTTTGAAGTAAAATGTAGTTTCAACTTGGATGTAACACTGACCAATGGCAGCCCATTAAGGTGTGGTAAGTTTATGCAGGAGAATGTATGGACTCTTTAAACAAGAGGCAGTTTGGCTTTAAGAGGTGAACTCTTGGGCTTGTGTCTTTGTTCTGACCTTAATTATTGCTTCTGTAGCCAAGAGAAAATCCAGATAGTTAACTTCTCTAGGCTTCATTATAATTCATTTATTCATCAAATATTTACTGAGCATTTACCATTTGCTAGACACATAATGTTCTGAGACCTTCAACCGCGTTAACACATGTAATGTGCATAGCACAGTGTCTTCTGTGTGGAAAACACTCGGGGAAGGTTCACTGTCACTCCCAAATGCTGTTGGCTGTTGTTTTTCCTTTCTGCTAGGGAAGGAGGCTAAAGGGTTGGAGGTAGATGTAAGGAGGTAAATTTACTTACACATCCGACATGCTTGCTCAGTTCGGCAGCAGGATTGCTCTTAGTCAGTGAGGCAATCCAGCTTTGTTTCATATGACACAGGTACTTTCAACCTGATGCATTTAAGCTTCATATGTTAAAATGATGCGTTGATATTGAAGCATATATTAAGAAAATCCTCCAAAATATATTTTGGAACTTTCTTTTAAAACTAGCAAGAATTTCTGACGTGAATTTTTGTATACCTGTGTCTCATGTACTTGAAGACGAGTTGATGTCTTAGCCTGGGAGGTCCCTCTCCTGCGATTGGATTTTCCTCTTACTGAGCCTCTGCCCTGTCTCCTGCAGTGGCTCCTCCAATTAGAGCAGCTTTGTTTCCTTAAACACTTTGCTTAAAGTTGGGAGACTGTCTGGCTTTCTAAATTGTTTATTGAAATTTTCCTCCTGGGTTCATACATGGAAAAGCAAAAACAAATAAACCAAAATCTGTTTAACGATTTCGCTGAATAGCACTCAGAATTAGCAGTAATAGTGCCCACCAAGAATCTTGTGTTCAGTGAAACATTTGTGTTCATTCACCCACTGCTCACATGACATGTGTTTCAGCATTGCAGCTCCCGGAGAGTTCAAGCTGTTCTTCAAGAATTGAGCAATTCCAGTACAATACTTAAGAACATGGATGGTATTTCCCCCACCCCTCAAATCTGTCTTACTCTTGGACTGAGACTGTAAGAAGCTTCAGATGATTTTCTTTATGGTTCACATCTGGATGAAACACTGAGGAAATCAGAAAATTGAGACATTCATTGTATGAACTCAGGGAAAAGATTTTTGGGTACATATACCTAAAATTTTTAAGAATAGCATTTATGTTGTAGCTGAGATTAATTACCGTGAGATAAAAAGGAAATCAGTCCCTCTCCCCTTTTCTGTGGAGGGGCAGGGGCTTGGTAAGAATCCCTCCTTTGGAGGACAGAGTCCTCGAGGTCAAGGAGAACTGGGTTAGGGTAACGTAAGGTGGACTGTGATGGGGAAGTTTAGGAAGCAGAACTCAGTTGTCTGGGAGACAAGGCACCATGAGAGCAGAGGGAGGCTGAACTGAACTCTTGAGATGTTTTCAACTGGTTCTTTTAGAAGTCATAGAGAAACCAGATTGTGCTTTTTCCATTTAAGATGACAGAATTAGTACTTGAAAAATAATGCCTTTTTTCTGTCTTTAACAATAACTCTTTTGGTACCTGTGATTAGTAATTTAAAATTATTCTCAGGGGGAGAAAGCAGTTCCTTATCATCTTATTTGAAAGTGATTTTAAAAGAAGTAATTTTCATGGATATTAAGGTGCTAAGCTTTCAGAAATAAGTGCTTCAGCATATAGATAACCTTTTTCAGAATAATGTTATAAGAAAGACATATTTAAAGATATATCTGAAATGAAGCCTAATTTGCATCCAGTGGGTGAAGTAATTGCAGAGAGAACAATTCCAGACTTGGAAGTGCAGTGGTGTGCACATCTGTGGTGAGGTATTTCCTAAAGGACAAGCATACCCCATATGCTTACAGGGCTCATACTATATGGTGCCATAGACAAATGAGTAATTCTTTGACCTGGTTCCTTCAGTTTCTAAATTTGAAGTGCAACTGCCCACTAAAAGAAACCACAGATCCTGAGGAAAAATGTTTGAATCCAGACAGATGTGGGGCACAAAACGAACAGGAAGCGCCTGAAGTCCTCTCCTAGCAGGTGGGAAGGAGGCTTTCAGGGAGTACTAGGTTCTTGTCAGAATGTCCTAGACCCAGCCTAAAGAGGTTCTTCCCACTGGGTGGAAGATGGGGCAGTTTGAGCACCAGTGAGGATGATAGTTACAGTGGAGGAAACAGATCAACACGTGCCAGTCTACAATTTCAAAAGAATGCTAGTGTTTTAGTTGCTTCTGCCGGGGAGAATGTTACCATAACCATGCATTAATTTGAAAACTGGTGAGGGGCAGGTGTTGGACCTAGTGGTTAAGACACTGGATACCCACATTTCATATCTGAGTAACTGGGTTCAAGTCCTTCCTGCCAATGCAGTCACTGGCAAACAGTAGGTGTTGGTTCAGATAGTTCAATCGTGCCATTCATTTGGAAATGTAGGTTTAAGTTCCTGGCCCAATCTTGACTGTTCCAGACATCTGGGGGAGTAAACCAGGGAATAAGAGCTCTCTCTCTCTGTCTTTCAAATTCAAAAACAAAATGATAACTTATACAAAAGAAGAACAAATTATGAATTTGTCCTGTATTATCTGAATTGACCCACTGAGTAATCAAACAGTAGATGAGGTAAAGTTTCTATTTAAATTATTCCAGCAAATAAATGAATACAGTGTAATAGAATGAGGAAATCACCATTGTCAAGCCCTAAAGAATTAGTTGAGTCACTGGGGCCGCTGACATCACAAAAAGAGAGACAGCCAGATGGCTTGACTGTGACAGAAGAACGTGTAGCTATTACAGGATCACTCAGCTGTAAGACTGAACCCCCTCTCTCCAGACTGGAGATGCAGGGGATGGAGGAACATGCGAAATAACACCACAGGAATAAAGTAAGAAAAATCCAGACCAAAATAAACCATGGAACTAAAGACATATTTTCTTTAAGAAACAATCAAGAAAACACAAGAGATGAAGGGGGAGCATACAGATAAAAGAAATCTAAATATAGCAGACAATAAATCAAATAACCCAGCTGAGGTGAGTGTTGTGCTGCAACAGGCTAAGCCACTGCCTGCAGTATCAGCACTGGTTCAAGTCTTGGCTGCTCCACTTCCAATCCAGCACCCTCCTACTGCACCTGAGAAAGCAATAGAGGATGGCCCCAGTACCTGTAGCATTCGGCAATAATTTCTCTGCCACCCACACAAGAGACCCAGATGGAGTTTCAGGCTCCTGGTTTTGGCCTGGCCCTGTGCTGGTTATTTTGACCATTTGGAGAGTGAACCCACGGGTAGAAGTTTTCTCTTTATCTATCTCTGATTTTCAATAAATAAATAAATATTTAAAAACAACCCAGCTGCTTTTAACAGGTAGGTCTTTCTTGATCCTGATTTAGAAAAACAGCCTGTAAAAATATTGGGAAAAGGGGGATCCAAGATGGCTGCATAGTGAGGAGGCACATTGACCTTAGCTGCAGAAAGATGCCAGAAGATCAGAGGAAGGACCACGCTCCCAGGGAACTGCCTGAGAGAAATTGCCAGTGGAGAAGAAGCAGACAGACGGACTCCATGGGGCAGTGAGGAAGGAGGGTGGGCACGCTGCCACAGCTGGCAGCGTCCCGGCTGGGGAACACCATCTTCCCCAACAAGGTAGAAGAAGTTGCTGCGATGCCCGAGCTGTAGCACCCTACCGCCTGCAGCCTGAACTGCAGAATTCCACAGTCACTCACTTCAGATCCAGCCTGTGGAGCTGACTGTGGTCTGATCAACTACTCCACTCCAAACAGGGAGGCTGTGTTGTCTTCCTTCCCGACCCCAAGAAGTGCCAGACTCAATTGGCTGTGGTGGAGTCGTGGGTAGAATGTGTTCCGATTCAGTAGACAGTGAGCAGTCATGCTGTTGCCACAAGCGAGCAGAGCCGGAGTCAGGGCAGCTGAGAGGGTGGAGAGCAGATGCCCTGCATCCTGCAACTGTGGGAGTTCTGGGCATCAGCCCTGGAGCTGCACTCAATCACACTGCGTGATCCGGAAGGTTTTCCTCCGCTTTGTGGTGACAGAACCAGCAGTATCCCATAACAAAGTGGAGCTGAACTAACAAAGCTCCCTCTGCAATTCCTGGCTCGAGGTGCAGGGATCCCTGAACAAGAGCTCCAGCAGCATCTTTGCACACCATGTGAGGACAGAGGGCAGTTCCAGCTGTGCCGTGCAGAGTGGGGACTGTTGTTTGGGATCACAGTCTTTGGAGCAATTACTCGTGGTATCTGAAGTGCTCTATCTGCATTGCCCTGTTTTAAGGAGGTGGCTACCAACATCCCCATCACGTGGTCCCACCTGGGAGACATGAGTAATGACTGCTGTACCCTGCAACACCAGGGCTGTAACATTCAGCACTAATTTCCTCAAACCCCTGGAACCTACCCAGGGGGATTTAGGGAAGGAAGTGCTGGCATTCCACCTCTCCAGACTCCGCAAGGTTCAATTCATATCCCCCAGTGCTGGGTCTAGGGCCTTTGGATCCATAGACGACTCTAGTACCAGTTGGACTATTCCGACAGGACCTGTTGAAGATCCTGTCCACATCACAAAGTCCTTGAGCCATAGCTATTGGTGCCTCATGCGGGCTTGGCAGTGGGATCCTTGTATCCATCAGTACCGAGAACAAGGCCCAGGCTTTCACAATTCCTAGTGTAACTGACAGCCGACTCTCTGGGGACTGAAAATACATACCATATGAAGCGCATATTCACCTCAGAGTCACACTTCTAACCTCATGAGCTGCTGAAGACTACACTGTGTCACTCACAGACATAGCTGACATTGATAAAAATCAGGCCAGCGCCGTGGCTCAGTAGGCTAATACTCCTTGCGGCGCCGGCACACCAGGTTCTAGTCCCGGTCGGTGCGCTGGATTCTGTCCTGGTTGCCCCTCTTCCAGGCCAGCTCTCTGCTGTGGCCAGGGAGTGCAGTGGAGGATGGCCCAAGTGCTTGGGCCCTGCACCCCATGGGAGACCAGGAGAAGCACCTGGCTCCTGCCTTCGGATCGGCTCGCCTGCCGCGGCGGCCATTGGAGGGTGAACCAACGGCAAAAGGAAGACCTTTCTCTCTGTCTCTCTCTCTCACTGTCCACTCTGCCTGTCAAAAAAAAAAACAAAAACAAAAACAAAAAAAACCAAACCAAAACAAAACAAAACATCAATACAGATCACTCAGAAGTTACACTTTGGAGCTCACATTGAACCAAAGCCAAAGCAAGAAGCCAAGTGATGTCTTGCATTCAATATAAACAATAAACTCTTTTCCAATAAGATATTCTCCATGAAGAAGGTGTGATTATTACATTTGCAAGGTGTCAAGATAGGGACGGAGGAAACAAGAAGCAAGGTAACATGACACCTCCAAAGGAACACAGTAGTTTCCCAGAAAGAGATCTTGATCCGAAGGAAATCTATGAAATGTCATAATAGAATTCACAGTGATGATTACAGGGAAACTCATTGTGATGTGAGAGAATACAGATGGATAGCTTAAGGAAACGAGTAAAACAATGGGTGACTTGAATGTTCAATTCACTGAAGATGTAGAAATCATTAAGAATAACCAAATAGCAATTTTGAAAGTGAAAACTTCCCAAGTCTTAAGAAACATGGACATCCTAATACAGGAAGCTTAAAGAATCCAAACCAAATACAAACGATTTTTTCTAAGACATATTGCAGTAAAATTGTCAAAATTTAAGGAAAAAGAGAATCCTAAAAACAGTGTGAGCAAAGTGTCAAATTACATAAAAAGGAAAACAAGTTAGAGGAACATCAGACTTGTCAGAAATTTACAGGATAAAGAGAATGGGATGATGTGTTCAAGGTACGAGAGAGAGAGAGAGAGAGAGAGAGAGAGAGAATGAATAAGAAAATGTTCCTGACAAGAATATTGTATCCAGTGAAGAAGTGAAGAAGTAAGGTATTTCTATGATAAGCAAAAACTGGCAGACTTGTCATCATCAAGCCAATATTGTAAGAAATTTGGAAGGGAGTCTTATGTAAAAAGTAAACGTATAGAAACATGACATTACTAGGTCCACTAACAAAGCAGGTAAAATCGGTAAGTAGTCTGCACAATGACAGGTGTTAGTTTTTATCTGTCGGTGCTAACCTTGAATGTAAATGGCTTATGGATTAAAAAATACCCAAGACCCAACTATCTGCTACTTAGAAATAACTCACATCACAAAGATACACATAGGCTGAATGTGAAAGGCTGGGAAAAGACGTAGCAGGCAAACGGAACTCTAAAACAGGAATAGCTGTACTCATGTACTGTACTCATGTGAGGTAAAACAGACTTTAAATCAAAAATGGTAAAGACAAAGTATGACATTATATGTTGATAAAAGAATCAAGTCAGCAATAAGATTTAACAACCATAAATAAATATGCACCCAAGACCACCTAGATATATACAGCAAATACTATTAGACCTAAAGGGAGAGATAGATTCTAAAACAGTGATAGTGGGGGATATTAACACTCCATTGTACCCAGAGGACCCATCATTCAGGCAGAAAATCAATGGAGACAACATTAGAGTTGAACCGTACTATTGATCCCCATGTGCACCTAACAGACAATTTATAGGACTATAGAATACACATTCTGCTCATCAGCACATGGAACATTTTCTAGGTTAGGCCACAAAATAAATCTTAACTAACTTTATAAACATTGATAGTATACCATGTATCTTCTGAGATCACAAAGGATAAAACTAGAATGTAACAATAAGAACAATAGAACATTTACAGATACAGGGAAATTAACATGCTACTGAATGACTGAAGGATCATTGAAGAAATTAAAAAGGAAATAAAAAAATTTCTTGAAGTAGAGGTGAAAACCTGTTCAATACAGCAAAAGCAATATTTAGAGGAATGTTTGTAGCATTAAGTGTTTATAACAAATAAAAGGGAAAGATCTCAAATGATTTAATGATGCTCCTCTAGGACTTAGAAAATGAAGAACAAACCAAACATAAAATTATCAGGAATCAAGAACTAATAAGGACCATCGCAGAAATGATTGAAATTGAAACTAAAAAAATAAAAAGTGAAAAAACTCAAAATTAAAAAAAAGAAGCTTGTTTTTTGAGAAGATAAGCAAAATAGAGCTTTAGCAAGATTTAAATAAAACAAAACATTTTAACACAACTGAGATACATGTAATCATAATAAACTACTATGTACAACTGCACACTAAAAAAATTGGAAAAGAAATGGATAAATTCTTGGACACATATAAACAGCCTAGATGGAATAAATATGGTATAGAAAGTAGAAACAAACCCATAAGAAGCGATGAGGTTGAAGCAGTAACTAAAGTCTCCTATCAAGTAAAAGTTCAGGACCTGATGATTTTACTACTGAGTTCTGCAAAACATTTAAAGATGAATTAACTACAATGCTTTTCAAACTATTCCAAAATATTAAACAGATGGAACTGTCTAAACTCTTTATAAGAGACCAGCATACTATGATACCAGAATTGAACAAAGACACAACATGAAAAGTACAGACCTATATACTTGATGAACATAGTTGGAGAAATTCTCAGCAAAATACTAACAAACTAAATCCAAAACCACATCAAAAAGATCATGTATCGTGATAAATTGGGATTTATTCCAGAGATGCAAGGATTTTTCAACATTCAAAAATCAATAAATGTCATAAATCCAATCAACAAAATGATGAATAAAACCCATATAGTTGTCTCAGTAGTTGCAGAGAAAGCATTTGATAAGAGTCATCATCCCTCCAGGATAAAGAGCTTCCAAAAATTATAGAAAGATGTATATATGTAGAAGAATGAAATTTGACCCCTACCCCTCACCATATAACAATGTTAACTCAAAATGGATCAAAGACCTAAATTTAAGACTGGAGACTATGACGTTGCTGGAAATGTAGGGGAGCACCTCAGGACGTTGTGTAGGTGATGACTTTTTGGATATGATGACCTCCACCATCTCCCCACCCCCCACTGACAGGCAACAAAAAGCAAAACTAGGCAAATGGGATTAGATCAATCTCAGGAGCTTCTGTACATCAAAGGAAATGATCATTAAGGTGAAAAGATAGCCAACAGAATGCAAAAAATATTTACAAGCTACCTGTCTGACAAAGGATTAATATTCAGAATATATCAGCAACTCAGAAATCCTTAACAACACCAAAAACAACAAACCAGTTAAGAAATGGGCAATGGACCTCAATGGACAGTTCTCAAAAGAAGGAATTCAGATGACCAACAAATATATGAAAAAATGCTCAACATCACTAGCCATCAGGGAAATGCAAATCAAAACCATAAAGAGACATTTTGTCAACCCCTGTCAGAATGGTTATTATCCAGAGACAAAGAGTAACAAATGCTTGTGAGGGTGTTGAGAAAGGGGAACTCTGTGGGAATACAAATGGAAGCAGACCCTGTGGAAACAGTGTGGTGATTTCCTAAAAATATAGACAGGTCTGCCGTATGATCCATTAATCCCACTGCTGGGTATAAACCCCTAAAACATAAACACGTGGTACCAAAGAGATGCCTGCCCCATCATGTTTATAGCATCATTGTTCACAATAGCTAAAATATGGAATCAGCCATGATGTCGATCATCAGATGAATGGGTAAAGAAAATGTGTATATTTACAATAGAATATTACTCAGCTGTAGAAAATGATGAAACTCATTGTCATCTAGATGGTTTCAGTTGGAGGACGTCATGTTGAATAAAGTAAGCTGGGCACAGAAAGACATAATGCACGTTCTCCCTTATATGTGGGAGTTAAAAAATTTTAAATAAGAAACAGAAGCAAAAAGAACTGTTTATGTATATGTTTTGTTGCAGATATAGTGTTTTGTCAAACTTTGTTTTAGATCTTTGTTAAATTTTTAAGGATGATATGCTACTAGTAATGAACTGTACTTTTAAATTTATGTAAGTGAAATAGATATCTTTACAGTTTTTTAAATTTGTGTACTTATTTGAAAGGTAGAGTTACAGAGAGAAGGAGGTAGGGGAGAAAGAGAGAGAGAGAGAGAGAGAGAGAGAGAGAGAGTCTTCCATTTGCTGGTTCAGTCCTCAAATGCCCACAACAACCAGGGCTGGGCCAGGCTGATGCCAGGTGCCAGTAATTTAATTTGGGTCTCCCATGCGGGTGCAGGAGCCCAAGCACTTGGGCCTTCATCTACTGCTATCCCAGGCCACAGCAGAGAGCTGGATTGGAAGTGGAGCAGCTAGGTCTCGAACTGGTATCCATATGGGATGCTGGCACTGCAGGTGGCGGTTTTACCTGCTAGGCCACAGCACCGGCCCTGGCCATTGCTTTTATCCCTGCTGATCTGTGGTGTTTTAATTCCTTGCTTGTTGAACTCTTAATTTAGTAGAAAATTAAAGTTTTGGGTATAATGTAAATTAAATGTTAATAAAAAAGTGAAAAAGCGAATTAATAATAAACTTGAATAATACTTAACTATTTGATGGCAATAAAATGAATAATTTATCTGTAGATGTGATAATAGCACTTGTGGTTAAAATAGTTCTTCCTTTTAGAGATAGATATGGAAATATACAATATTATTGAAATGATGTCTAAGATTTCTTCAAAAATATATGAGGGGGAATGAATGGGAATAGGGATGGGGAATATTGGATACAAGTTAGTAATTGTTGAATTTGCTGTTGAATACATTAGATCTATAATATTTTCTGTGTGATTTCATAAAAAATTTTGAATTTATATATGTATATCTGTGTGAACACACAATATCTGTACAAAAAAGAAAGTTGGATTTTGTGGCTTGTTGCAGCAAATCCCAAGGAGTAGCATAATTAATGTGTTACATATTTAGAAGACTAGTATTTGAGGACACAAGAAAATAGACTATAGTGTTACATTTTCAAGAAGATATAATAAAAATAGGAGGTCAGAGTTGCTAGTATTTTGTCATTTATATTTTCTCTCATCATATATGGAAACCTACTGGTACTAATCTTTTCATCACCACCCTGTAGTTTACTAAAAAAATACTGAAGTGGAAGAAATCGATGTGGCTTTTATCTGTCTCTCTGTCAGTCGGATTCTTTAAAAGAATTACCCAGCATCAGCGTAAACTTTTCCTTCTCTGTCCCCACGACTGCTTGCTGGATTGTTAGCAACAGAGGAGTTATCTTTCCTAAAACGTTTAGCAGGCCTTACAGTGTTCAGTATTCTCTGTTGTTTATCCTCAGGTTAAATGTTAAGTCTACCCATGACATGTACCACTCTGCCTTTCAGCTTTGTTTTTGTTGAGATTATAATCCTTCATGGCAGTTTCAGTGAACACTTACATATTTAAAATTAATGAAATTAAAATTAAGGAAAAGAAAATTCATTATAGTTACTGAAACTCACTCAGCTTTCCCTGACTCAGTCTGCTCACTCAGGTTACCAATACCTCTTTACCTCTCTTTGACTCCGGACTTTAAACCAGCCCCTGTTCCTTAGCACCTCAGCCAGGTGCTAAAAAATGGAAGAGAGTCAGTTCAATCAGTTAAACTCATGCAAAATATTGTATGTAGTTTAGTAGCAGAAATGTAATATCTTATATTGCATTGGTTCAAACATACATCTTACCTTGGAATAGTTACCTATACTATTACATTAATTTATATGATTCATTGTGTGGGTTTGGTGATCAATTTTCATCATTGGGCTGCTCCAACCTTATCTTATGCATTTTCTGTTCCTGTCCTAAAATCAACCATTTCTCCAAGAATTCTTAGTTCTTTTTATTGGAGAGCAGCATTAGAAACAAGATTTGGATACTACAAGTGCCCTGTGGTATTGAATGTTGTTTCTAGGGCCTCTCAGCTAACATAGCAAGCCAGAATATGTGTGTGTGCTAACTTGAGTCTATATGCATATTCTAATCTATAACCATCTGCATCTATATTGAGTCATTCATGAATTCATAGTGACATCGCCAACTCTAATCCATTACCTCACAGATCACGCTGAGCTCCTGTCATTCTGAGTTCTTACCTTCTGTACATCACACTCTGCTTTTGAGAGATCTTGTTCTCTTTGTTTAGTTTTCCAATTACGGTGTACCTGCATGGCGGTGTCAGAAGTGCTGAACTCTACTCCCGTGGGATAACAACTCTGTCAGCTGGAGCTCAGTGCTTTTGCATGGCTCAGGTTCTTTTGCATTTAATCTTTCATTCTGCACTTATTTACAGGTATACAGTCATTGCATTATGCCTCTGCCCCCTTCAGTAGTTTTTTTCCCCCAAACATTTGAGTAGATTTAGATCCTTTTATTACATTCTACCTTCCATCCTAGGAGTCCCCTAATATTCTAAGTGATTTTTTTTTTTTTTCAAAATTTGCTTATACCATGATCTGTTCATTGTGCAGTCAAGTTTTCTGAGTTTGGACAAATGCATAGTGTCATGTATTCATCGTTATCATACAGATTAGCTTTATTACACTAAATATCTCTTGTCTCTCACCTGCTTAACCTTTCTCTCTTTTCTTAGAGCCCTTGGTAATTTTGCTTTCCTAAAACATTTGGTAGATATTTCTAGATAATATATAACTTTTGCAGACTGTCATTTTTATCTCAGAAAAGAGTCATGTATTTTCACTGCTTGTTAGCTAAATAATATTTAGTTGTGTGGACATATTACAGTTTGTATTTGTTTGCTTATTGAAGGATAGCTTTGGATTTTGCAGATTTGGGATTTATGAATAATGCTGCCATAAACATTCATTGAGTGTAAGTCTTTGTATCAGTTGGGTAAACACCTAGCATGATTAGATGGTGTGTAATTGTTAGTCCTACAGAAACACTGTATTTGTTTTTGTCAGCAACTGCCAGTTTTCCAAAAAAACTAGAATTTTACTTTATTATTAGAAATGAATGAGAAGTTTTATTGTTCTCCTTATATGCCAACAATTGGTATTGTAGTTTTCTCTCCTTCCTTCCTTCCTTCCTTCCGCTCGTTCTCTCTCTCTCTCTCGCTCTAGCTCTTTCTTTCTTTCTCTTCTCTCTCTCTTTCTTTCTTTTGATTTTAGCCATTCTAACTGGTGTGTAGTAGAATGGCATTTAAATTTGAATTCAATAATAGTGAATGAGTATCTTTATAATGGTACTTTAAAAAGTTTGTGGAAAAATGGAATTGAAAGATAAATTTATTGTATTTTATTTTTGCTTATTTTATTTTATTTATTTTTAAGAAAGCTTTTATTTAATGAATACAAATTTCATAGATAGGTGGTGGTTCTTCCCCCATACCCACCCTCCTACCTCCACTCCCCTCCCACCCCTACTCCCTTCCCACCCCCCACTTGTTCTCCCATCCCATTCTTCATTAAGATTCATTTTTAATTATCTTTATATACAGAAGACCAACTCTATACTAAGTAAAGATTTCAGCAATTTGCACCCACACAGTCAAAATATAAAGTACTGTTTGAGAACAAGTTTCACAGTTAATTCTCATAATGCAACTCATTAAGAACGGAGGTTCTACATGGGAAGTAAGTACAGAGTGACTCCTATTGTTGATTTAACAATAAACACCCTTATTTTTCACATAAGTGATCACCCGAGGCACTTGATATGAGCTGCCAAGGCTATGGAAGGTTTTTGAGTCCACAAACTCTGTCAATATTTAGACAAGGCCATAAACAAAGTGGAAGTTCTCTCTTCCCTTCAAAGAAAACTACATCTTTCTTTGGTGGCCCCTTTCCACTGTAGTCTCATCCATAGAAATCCTTCATGTAGAACATTCTTTGCCACTGCCTTGGCTTTCCAAGCCTGAATTGTTCTCATGGGCTTTTCAGCCAGATCTGAATTGCCTTAAGGGCTGATTCTGAGGTCAGAATGCTGTTTTAGGGCGTTTGTCATTCTGTGAGTCTGCTGTGTGGACTGCTTCCCATGTTGGAACTTTCTCTTCTTTTTAATTCTATCTATTGTTATTAGCAGACACTTGGTCTTATTTGTCTGATACCTTTGACTCTTAATCCTATCAATTACACACTCAGTATGATTACTTTAACTTGTATGATGACATTAGTACCATCCAGCTTAATGGGATTTGGAGTCCCATGGCAAGTTTGTAGCTTTACCCTTAGGGGTAATTCTGTGGGAATGTGTACTGTACAGCTCCTCCCTCTCTTATTTTTTGCTGGAATCCTTTTTCAATTGACTTAATTCACCTATGTTTAATTCTATGTTAACTAAGGAGTTCAACCAATGGTATTAAGTAGAGAAAAGTAATAACAATAAAATAAAATAATAAATTGTTCCTTGACAGTCAAGACAAGGGCTGTTCAAGTCATTGCTTCTCATAGTGTTAATATGACTTCTACAGGTTTCTTTTTAGGTGTTGTTATCACAGATCAGGGAGAACATATGGAATTCGTCCCTTTGGGACTGGCGTATTTCACTAAGTGTGATATTTTTAAGATTCATCTGTTTTGTTGCAAATGCCTGGATTTTTTTTTTTACCAATGTGTAGTTTTCCATAGAGTACATATCCCATAATTTCTTTATCCAATCTTCCGTTGATGGGCATTTAGGTTAATTCCATGTCTTAGCTATTGTGAATTGAGCTGCAATAAACATGGGTGCAGATAACTCTTTTATTTACTGATTTCATTTCCCTTGGATAAATTCCAAGGAGTGGGATGGCTGGGTCATGTGGTAGAGCTATATTCAGATTTCTGAGTTATCTCCAAACTGTCTTTCATAGTGGTTTTGCCAGTTTGCATTC
The DNA here is from genome assembly GCF_033115175.1 of Lepus europaeus. Taxonomy (NCBI): domain Eukaryota; kingdom Metazoa; phylum Chordata; class Mammalia; order Lagomorpha; family Leporidae; genus Lepus; species Lepus europaeus. The sequence continues at coordinate 165,952,899 of NC_084829.1, read as the reverse complement.
CCACCAACAGTGGGTTAGTGTCCCTTTTTCCCCACATCCTCACCAGCATTTGTTGTTTGTTGATTTCTGTATGTGAGCCACTCTAACCAGGGTGAGGTGAAACCTCATTGTTGTTTTGATTTGCATTTCCCTGATGGCTAGTGATCTTGAACATTTTTTCATGTGTCTGTTGGCCATTTGGATTTCCTCTTTTGAGAAATGTCTAAGTCCTTTGCCCATTTCTTGACTGTTTTTTTTTAAATTTTTATTTAGTAAAAATAAATTTCCAACATACAGTTTATGGATTACAATGGCTTCCCCCACCCCCAGAATTTCCCTCCCCCTCACACTCCTCCCATCTCCCGCTCCCTCTCCCATTCCATTCACATCAAGATCCATTTTCAATTATCTTTATATACAGAAGATTGATTTAGTATATATTAAGTAAAGATTTCATCAGTTTGCACCCACACAGAAACACAAAGTGTAGAATACTATTTCAGTACTAGTTATAGCATTACTTCACATTGGACCCTAATTTAAGGACAGATCCCACATGAGAAGTAAGTACACATTGACTCCTGTTGTTGACTTAACAATTTAACACTCTTGTTTATGGCGTCAGTAATCTCCCTAGGCTCTAGTCATGAGTTTCCAAGGCTGTGGAGGCCTTTTGAGTTCGCCGACTTCGATCTTATTCCAACAGGGTCATAGTCAAAGTGGAAGTTCTCTCCTCCCTTCAGAGAAAGGTACCTCCTTCTTTGATGGCCCTGTTCTTTGCACTGGGATCTCACTCACAGAGATCTTTCATTTAGGTCGTCGTCGTCTTCTTTTGTTGTTTTTCCACAGTGTCTTGGCTTTCCATGCCTACAATACTCTCATGTGCACTTCAGCCATATCCGAATTCCTTAAGGGCTGATTCTGAGGCCAGCGTGCTGTTTAGGACATCTGCCATTCTATGAGTCTGCTGTGTATCCCACTTCCCATGTTGGATCTTTCTCTCCCTTTTTGATTCTATCAGTTAATTTTAGCAGAAACTAGTCTTGTTTGTGTGATCCCTTTGACTCTTAGACCTATCAGTGTGATCATTTGTGAACTGAAATTGATCACTTGGACTAGTGAGATGGCATTGGTACATGCCACCCTGATGGGATTGAATTGGAATCCCCTGGCACATTTCTAACTCCACCATTTGGGTCAAGTCCAATTGAGCATGTCCCAAATTGTACATCCCCTCCGTCTCTTATTCCGACTCTTATATTTAACAGGGATCACTTTTCAGTTAAGCTTTAAACACCTAAGAATAATTGTGTGTTAATTACAGAGTTCAACCAATAGTACTAGAACAAAACAGAGAAAAAAATACTAAAATGGATGAAGTATTACACTGTACATCAGCAGTCAGCACAAGAGCTGATCAAGTCACTGTTTCTCATACCAGACAGGGATGCCCACTCTCACCACTGCTATTCAATAGAGTTCTGGAAGTTTTAGCAAGAGCTATTACGCAAGAAAAAGAAATTAAAGGGATACAGATTGGGAAGGAAGAACTCAAACTATCCCTCTTCGCACATGATATGATTCTTTATTTAGGGGATCCAAAGAACTCTACTAAGATACTATTGGTACTCATAGAAGAGTTTGGCAAAGTAGCAGGATATAAAATCAATGCACAAAAATCAACAGCCTTTGTATACACAGGCAATGCCACGGCTGAGGAAGAACTTCTAAGATCAATCCCATTCACAATAGCTACATAAACAATCAAATACCTTGGAATAAACTTAACCAAGGACGTTAAAGATCTCTACGATGAAAACTATAAAACCTTAAAGAAAGAAATAGAAGAGGATACCAAAAAATGGAGAAATCTTCCATGCTCATGGATTGGAAGAATCAATATCATCAAAATGTCTATTCTCCCAAAAGCAATTTACAGATTCAATGCAATACCAATCAAAATACCGAAGACATTCTTCTCAGATCTGGAAAAAATGATGCTGAAATTCATATGGAGGCACAGGAAACCTCGAATGGCTAAAGCAATCTTGTACAACAAAAACAAGGCCGGAGGCATCACAATACCAGATTTCAGGACATACTACAGGGCAGTAGTTATCAAAACAGCATGGTACTGGTACAGAAACAGATGGATAGACCAATGGAACAGAATAGAAACACCAGAAATCAATCCAAACATCTACAGCCAACTCATATTTGATCAAGGATCCAATACCTGGAGAAAGGACGGTCTATTCAGTAAATGGTGCTAGGAAAATTGGATTTCCACGTGCAGAAGCTGGAAGCAAGACCCCTACCTTTCACCTTACACAAAAATTCACTCAACATGGATTAAAGACTTAAATCTACGACCTGACACCACCAAATTATTAGAGAGCATTGGAGAAACCCTGCAAGATATTGGACCGGCAAAGACTTCCTAGAAAAGACCCAGCAGGCTCAGGCATTCAAAGCCAAAATTAACTATTGGGATTGCATCAAATTGAGAAGTTTCTGTACTGCAAAAGAAACAGTCAGGAAAGTGAACAGGCAACCGACAGAATGGGAAAAAATATTTGCAAACTATGCTACAGATAAAGGGTTGATAACCAGAATCTATAAAGAACTCAAGAAACTCCACAACATCAAAGCAAACAACCCACTTAAGAGATGGGCCAAGGACCTCAATAGACATTTTTCAAAAGAGGACATCCAAATGGCCAACAGACACTTGAAAAAATCTTCAAGATCACTAGCAATCAGAGAAATGCAAATCAAAACCACAATGAGGTTCCACCTCACCCTGGTAAGAATGGCTCACATTCAGAAATCTACCCACAACAGATGCTGGCGAGGATGTGAGGAAAAAGGGACACTAACCCACTGTTGGTGGGAATGCAAACTGGTTAAGCCACTATGGAAGTCAGTCTGGAGATTCCCCAGAAACCTGAACATAACTCTACCATACAACCCAGCCATCCCACTCCTTGGAATTTACCCAAAGGAAATTAAATTGGGAAACAAAAAAGCTGTCTGCACATTAATGTTTATTGCAGCTCAGTTTACAATAGCTAAGACCTGGAACCAACCCAAGTGCCCATCAACAGTAGACTGGATAAAGAAATTATGGGACATGTACTCTATAGAATACAGCAGTCAAAGACAATGAAATCTGGTCATTTGCAACAAGATGGAGGAATCTGAAAACATCATGCTGAGTGAATTCAGCCAGTCCCAAAGGGACAAATATCATATATTCTCCCTGATTGGCGACAACTAACTGAACTCCAAAGGGGAAACCTGTTGAAGTGAAATAGACTGGGTTGTTTGTTTTGTTGTTGAGCTTTTTGATCACTTTATATATTCTCGTTATTAATCCTTTTTCAGTTGCATGGTTTGTAAGTAATTTCTGGCATTCTGTCAGTTGCATCTTTACTTTCATGTTTCTTTTGCTGTACAGAAGCTTCTCAATTTGATATAATTACATTTGTTAATTTTGGCTTTTATGGCCTGTGCCTCTGGGGTATTTTCCAGGAATTCTTTGCCTGTCTTTGCCTGTGCCAGTGTCTTGAAGGGTTTCCCCAATTCTCTTAGTAACTTGATGATATCAGGTCATGAATTTAGGTCTTTAATCCATTTTGAATGGATTTTTGTGTAAGGTGTAAGGTAGTGGTCCTGCTTCATACTTTTGCATATGGAAATCCAGTTTTCCCAGCAGAATTTGTTAAAGAGACTGTCCTTGCTGTAGGGAACAGTTTCAGCTCCGTGATTGAATATAAGTTGGTTGTTGATGCTTGGATTGATTTCTGACGTTTCTGTTCTGTTCCATTGGTCTACATCTGTACTTGTACCAGTACCAGGCTGTTTTGATTTTAACTGGCTTGTAGTATGTCTGGTATTGTGATGCCTCCAGCTTAGTTTTTGTTGTATAAGATTGCTTTAGCTATTCGAGCTCTCCTTTGTTTCCAATTGAATTTCAGAATCAGTTCTTCTACGTCTGAGAGGAGTGTCTATGGTATTTTGATTTGTATCACATTGAATCTGTAAATTATTTTTTGGAAGGATATTTTGATGATACTGATTCTTCCTATCCATGAACATGGAAATTTTTTCTATTTCTTTGTGTCTTCTTATATTTCTTTCTTTAAAGTTTTGTAATTCTCATTGTAGAGATCTTTGACGTGCTTGGTTAAATTTATTCCAAGGTACTTGATTTTTTTTGTAGCTATTGTGAATGGGATTGATCTTAGAAGTTCTTTCTCTGCCGTGGCATTGTCTGTGTATACAAAGGCTGTTGTTTTTTTGTGTGTTGATTTTATATCCTCCTGTTTTACCAAACTCTTGTATGAGTTCCAGTAGTCTCTTAGTGGAGTCTTTTGGGTCCCCTATATATAGAATCATATCATCTGCAAATAGGGATACTTTGACTTCATCTTTACCAATTTGAATCCCTTTGATTTATTTTTCTTGCCTGATGGCTTAGGCTAAATCTTCCAGGACTATATTAAATAGTGGGTATCCCTGTCTGGTACAAGATCTCAGTGGGAATGCTTCCAAATTTTCCTCATTCATTGTGGCACTGGCTGTGGATTTGCATTAATTGCCTTGAATGTGTTGAGGATTCTTTCTTCTAAACCCAATTCTCTTAGAGTTTCATCATCAAAGGGAACTGTATTTTGGCAAATGCTTCTCTGCATCTTTTGAGATAATTATTTTTTTTCCTTCAATTTGTTAATGTGATGTATCACATTGATTGATTTCCAAATGTTGAAACATTCCTGCATACCAAGGATAAATCCCACTTGGTTGGGTGAATGGTCTTCCTGATGTGTTGTTGATTCAATTGTGCAGAATTTTGTTGAGGATTTTTGCATCTATGTTCATCAGATAAATTGGTCTGTAGTTTTCTTTCTCTGTTGCATATTTTCCGGATTTAGGAATTAAGTTGATGCTGGATTAATAGAAAAAAATTGGGAGGATTACCTCCCTGCCTCTGGGAGTCCTACTCACTTCTCTTGATCATCATGGGGCAGTACAAGAGCTCTGGTGCAGTAAGCCACGCCCACAGCGGGGGGCAAGCTTCACTCTCAATCACGCATGAGACGAGCTCTAGATTTCAATATTTAGGACTACTTCTTGTTGTACAGCTTGCAAGGTGGTGGTGGTGGGGAAATTTCTTTGAATGTAATCCTTGTTCCAGGGTGGGAGTGTTGTGAAGTGGCCCCCACAATTGATGGCATGTGCATGGGAGGCAAATGTGGTAGCCCCTTGCTTACATTTGAATACATAAACCCAGAATATGGCTTTTTCCATCTAGCTGCAGGTCCGATTGTGGAGCAGGAGGGAGGTGGACAGGGGTGGGCCAGATCCCTCCGTTTTTTCTCTTGTTCTTCCCATTTGGAACTTCAAACAGTTCGCCAGACTCCCCCACCTGCTGCTATCCACAGCTCCGTGGACTCTCGACCTCATGTCTCACTGGTCCTACGTGGGGTGGGGAGTGGTGTGAGTCTCCCCATTCGGCTTCGCCACCATGCCTGCGCCATGCTCTTCCACTTTTTGCTACCTCAGCATGGACCTGCTCAGTCTCTGTTGGACTCCTGAGCTTCTTTGTGCTAAGTTCTCATGGCTCTGTCACCAGCTTGTATTCCCTTTCCTTATTAATTATCTATTTTGCCCCCCATGACTCAGAACGTCCTGTTGCGATACCGCCATCTTGGCCTCAAGTCCCAAAAGATAAATGTATTTGGATGGAAAGTATTTTTGAAATCCATGGATAATTTTTTCATGAGTTTTCCATGGACTTTTAGAAGACACCTTGTATATGTTTATTTGCTGTATCTGCATATCTGCAGCTTTTGTGACATGTCTGTACAAATATTTGGCTCATTTTAAACTGGGTTGTTTGTCTTATTATTGATGAATTGCAGGAGTTCTTAGCCCATTTTGAATGCAGGTCTTTCATTTGATACATAATTTGGTAAGTGAGTTATATATGATAATACACTGAGATGAAATGAGATGAAAGAGAGGAGTGAGTCAGTTTTGACCTGATATTTTCAGGCTAGGTTTCTGGGAAGATGGAGAAGTGAATACAAAAAGAAAAATTGAGAGTGAGAATCTCTTGAAGAAGTGGAAAGGAGATGACTCATTCAGTTTTGACCTAAGCTTGAATATTCAATGACTGGATATTAAAAATATAGTAAGATTTATGTTACCAGTTTTGGTATAATCATTGTGGATTGTTGAAGAGCACGCAGAAGAGCAATTAGACAGTTTGGGTAAGGACCATTTAGTGTTATGTCATGGAAATGACAGAGGAAAGTTTTAAGAAGGAATAAAGAGTTGAATACATCCCACTGTGCAGAACATAACTGAAGAGAGTGTGCAGTTTTCATTGTCTGAGTTCTTGAAGGTCAAGTATGCTATCAGGTTACTTCAACATCCTGTGCATTTTGTGTCAAGGGACCATAACTTGCTGGGTTAGGAGCATGTTCTTCTACTTTAATGTCTCCTGCTTTTAGCACCTTTCAGAATATCTCAATCTGAATTTTCTATCACTGAGGCGCTTTTGCGGGGTGAATGAAGACAGAGGGGTCTTATATTTCTTCTTTTGAACACTATTATTTTATATGACTTGTGTGTGGGTTGTATATATGATTATGTACCTGGTTAGTCTGTTGTGTTTGGGGTTGTTTATTGAAATAGAATACCCAAAGCAAGGTAATTTTACATGTTCATCATGAAAGCAAGGAAAGTTCTTTGAATGTCCTGTGTAGATTCTGTGGTTACTATTAGACTATGAAAATTATTTTAGTGAAACTGGCTACATACATAAAATATTAATGAATGAATGTCATGTTTATGCTGAATTGAACATTAATTATACCACTAAATTTGCTGCCCCTGAGAAAATTAAGAATTTGTTCCAGAAGACAATAAAATTTAATAATTTAATCAATAACATTTTTGACACCTATAATGTTCTGGAGCTACATCCTTCTGTTTGTAATATTGCTAGAGTTTTATTTGCTTTGACTATGACAACTATTAAAACTTTATAGCAATAAATATTTTGTAAGGCTTAATATACTTCACATTGGGGCACAGCATTGATTCATATGTAACCCTGATATTTTACTGCTGGAATACAGTTATGTAACATGATGTAATATCTATAATTTAATGCCACTGAAGTTCCAATTTTGCATTCATTTAAAGAAGGCTTTTATTGCAGTAAAATATTTATGACATGAAAACACTGTTCTAATTGATTCGAGTGTAGAGTTCAATGGCATTAATTATACTTATGATGCTTTGCAGTTATCATACCTAGCTACTTGTAATACTTAGCCTTCATCCCAAACAGGAACATGTTCCAAGAAACAATAATTCCTCGTTGTAATGCTCTCTAGCCCTCTCCAGCAGATTAGAGGTTATTTGGTCTTAGCATAATGTGTCATCGTACTGCATCTTTCACATTCATGAAGGTATTGCTTAGGTGAATTTTATTGTCTTCAATTCTTTTCCAGGTTTGACAGATGAAAAAGTGAAGGCGTATCTTTCTCTTCACCCCCAGGTATTAGATGAATTTGTATCTGAAAGTGTTAGTGCAGAGACTGTAGAAAAATGGCTGAAGAGGAAGAACAACAAACCAGAAGGTAAGATCTCATGTAGATGGAGTGTGGAACAATTTTAAACTTTTTTCCTAGCTTATAATGATAAAAGAATGAACATTTAATCCACTGTAGAAAGCAAAAACATTGAATAGACAGTATTAGCATTTTAATTCTGTCTAAGTTTTACTGTGTTTAAAAAGCTAAAGTAACTTACATAGAGGAAAAATCAAACATAAAAGTAGCATTCTGGATCCACAAAAATCTCCACAAACAATTCTTGAGAATTTAGCTGATTGAGAAGTGACCACATTGAAAAGTGTAGAAGTCAGCGCTCTACAGATTGAGTTTTCCTTACCTGAGGAGCTTGGGTTCAGAAGTGTCAGATTTTGCAAGCATTTGGTTTTTAAATATTTGCATAGACTTTAGGGTTGAGTGTCTCTAATCTTAAATCCAAAATCTGGATTTAAATCCAAATACTCTGGAATCTAAAGCTTTTAAGAGTCATTTCTGCACTCAAAATATTGTAGATTTTGAGTTTTCAGATTCAGGATGCTCATTTGTGCTTGATTTTATTTAAATGTTTATTGTTGATTAGAAGCTATTATTTATATTTATGTTATTACATTATTGTCAGCAGAAGTCTTAAAATAATTTTTATATATTTATCCCATGGAAAGAACTGCTGATAATGACATTTGACTTTTCATTCACTATCATAAAGCTTTTTTTTAATTTTTTTTTTTTTATTTTTGACAGGCAGAGTGGACAGTGAGAGAGAGAAAGAGAGAAAGGGTTCCTTTGCCGTTGGTTCACCCTCTAATGGCCACTGCGGCCGGCACGCTGCAGCCAGCACACCGCACTGATCCAAAGGCAGGAGCCAGGTGCTTCTCCTGGTCTCCCAAGGGGTGCAGGGCCCAAGCACTTGGGCCGTCCTCCACTGCACTCCCTGGTCATAGCAGAGAGCTGGCCTGGAAGAGGGGCAACTGGGACAGAATCCGGTTCCCCGACTGGGACTAGAACCCGGTGTGCTGGCGCCACTAGGCGGAGGATTAGCCTGTTAAGCCACGGTGCCGGCCCCATAAAGCTTTAAGATGTAGAAGGAGGATGCTTCTTTTCTCTATAAACTACAGGGGAAGTAGACAATGTGTACAGAGGCACAGCTTTAAGTTTTGAGTTTGTGGAATTTCGAGCACATTGTGCTTTTAATTTTCTGCCATGTAGATTTCTACAGGAGGCTCCTTTAGTATTTTTTGTGCAGACACTGCTTCAAAATCAGTCATGTTCATAAAGAAAGGTGAAGTCAAAAGGAATGTGAAACAAAGTCAGTTCTCCCTGAAACTGAATATTTATAAGTATATTTGATTTGAATATTATTGTATTATTTTTTCCTTCTAAATGATTTTATTTGTTTGACCATGGCTTCTCATTTCTATGAATATGGTTTTTACAATGCCAATTATTTTTATATATGATTTTGACTATATAAACAACTTATTATTAAAATATGAAAATATTACTTTTGTGGAAATTGTATTAATGTAACAAAGATGCTTTATCTAAAGTACAAAATGGTTGTTATTGAAATTTTCAGTGCTAGAAGTATTGGTAATTTTTTTCTGGCTTTTAGTTTCTGTAATTTTCTTATATAATTTTTGCAATAAGAATAAGTATATAAGTAAATTTTTTAAAAGAGGGCTTTCACATTGAAGTTTGAAATAGTTTATAAAGTGTTTATGAATATGTGTGTATATATGTAATGTGTGCATATGTAATGTATAGTGCATATATATACACATCTATAATGTGTCTGTATACACACACACACACACAAGTATGTGCCGACTAAAAAGGCTGGAAGGGGAGACATAAAACTAGAGAGAGGCATTTCTTCTCTTAACAGCCGTAACATTTACTATTAAGAGCAAACCTTGGCAAAGCACGTTTCACTTCCTAGAATCCTAAAACCTTCAAAAACAGCTCGGGATGCTTGACTTCTCTGCAGTGTGGCTGAGCTTTGCTTAACACCCATCGTGAATGCAGGGGTAGGCTTCAGCCTGCTGTGTAGTGAGGAGTAATATTTGTAAGAATATGTGCCGCCTGTAGCATGTGGAATTCTGTGCAGGTCTTAGGAAATTAAGATTTTACCTCCTGTGTTAATGATACTGTGAAAGGTAACTCTTGACATTTGATAAATATTTATGTGTGTCATCCCTATTACTTCAATCCTTATTTTCTGTATTTGTTCATCAAATAGTACTTTAAGCTATTGAGTGCATAAACAAATGACTTAAATGAGTACTAAGAATAGCAGTGTGTAACCAAAACCATTTTCAGTTAACACCGCTCCCCCTTTGCACCCCAAATTGCCCTTGTAAGGAGGTATTAGGCCCAAAGGCAGGGCTAATGCGTCTTGCCTCCCAGGTGAGGTTTCTGACCTCACCCTACAGAGGGTCCGCAGACCAAATGGACTGAGTGAGCTGGGCTTGCAGCTTGCCCTGCAGAGGGGGAGGCAGGCGCACAGCAGAACGCGTCGGGAGTAAGCAGTGCAGGTCCTTGGCAGGGCTGTGTATCTGAAGGAAGCTGTAACTCAGCTGTGCATTCTGGGAGGAGCCGCTTGACTTGGGCTTTCCAGGGCCTTCATCGGGGGAGCATCTGCCTGTAGCAGCACTGTTGCCTGGGCGCTGCAGCCCTTGAGGGCTATGCGCAGGGCTGCCTGCCTACTCTCCTCACTCCATCCCTCTCTCCTTTCTGCGCTCATTTCTTCCTGCTGTTTCTAAAATTTCTCTTCTTGGCTCACCCTTATTCCCCTGCCAAGCCTCTTCATTGGAAAGTTTTTGTGGAAAGGATCTTAGGGACTGTTTCCATGGCCCTACTGGATCCAGGCAGAAACTGTGAGTGATAGAAGCCGTGTGACAGAGAGCAGTGTGCCAAGCCTGAGACCGGCTTATCCTGAGGATTTCCTTTTGGTCACTCAGAAAACAAGTAAGGAAAACTGTGCTGCAATAAGTAAGTTGTGCAACATTGTCCAATGCAGCCATCCAACATTTGTTTTTCTTTTGTAACAACTGATTCACCAGCCTGATACAGAAGTGATGTATGCTATAGAAATGAATGTTGTGTAAAGGCAGATACTACCTGAGAAAATCACATCGAAAAGCTCAAATTTGTAAGCACAGGGAGTGGTTTTTTAAAATCTAGAGCTGTCTTTCATTTTAGAATGGGCAGCATTTCTGTTCTGGCGACTGCTGTGCAGTGGGGGTGGTTTGTAGAGAAGGCTCATTTCTCTTCCTTGGTGTTTTATTGAGCACCTACTGTTTGTTTGGTATTCCTAAACAGAACATTACTTTTGCTTAAACCACATTCTACTGCTTTTAGTACATCAGTAATGTGTTCAGAGGGCACTGACTTTGATCATCTGTCCGCCCTTTCCACGGAGTGACTCCGTGAGCGTCAGGTGCAGCCGTGCTCAGCTGGGAGCTGCGGAAGCGGCCTAGGAAGCCAAAGGGTTTCTGAAGATGAAGCTTCTAGCTTGTGAAAGTGACAGCACAGTCAGGGCAGATGTGCATCACACGTGTTTGTCATCCCTCACCTAAGCACACGTCTGACACATAGTGGCCTGTGAGCCTCTTCAAGTGAATGAGTAAATTAGGTAGGCGGAGACTCTAACTGTCCAAAGGAACTCATGACACTGTGAGCAGACGGTTCGCATACTATGCTGGCACAAGAGCTGCTTTCTTTTTTCTTGATTTTTTTTGAAAAAAAGATTTATTTTGTTTGAAAGAATTACAAAGCAGGAGAGGTAGACACACCACATACACACACACACACACACACAGAGAGAGAGAGAGAGAGAGAGAGAGAGAGAGAGAGAGAGAAGGATTTTCCATCCACTGGTTCACTCCCCAAATGGCTCCACAGCCAGGGCTGGGCCAGGCCAGGCCAAAGCCAGTAGCTTCATCCAGGTCTTCCATGTGGGTGCAGGGGACCATGGACTTGGGACATCTGCTGCTGCTTTCCTAGACACATTAGCAGGGAGCTTGATAGGAACTGGAGCAGCTGGGACTCGAACCAGCACCCGTATCGGATGCCAGCACTGCAGGTGATGGCTTTACCAGTTTCTTCACAGTGCTGGCCCCAAGACCTACTTTGATACCAATCTGATCTCCCCCGTAGTCATTTAAAAGCTGTTTTAAGAAAAAATTTTAGTAATCCCCCTGCCTTTACCTGGCCAGCTCTCCTCCCAGGCCACCCAAGTAATGAAAGTCAACAGAGTGCCTTCCCCCAGGAGGTTCACACCTCCCTTAGGATATACCCCATGTGAAGAGATAGGTAGGTCTGGGCCTCTTAACTTACAAGGCCTAAAGCCCACCAGATTATTATCAAGCCCCTTCTATCAGGTTCTATTTGCCTCTCAATCAGAAAACTTAATTGTAGCTTAGACAGCACCTTTCTTAGCTCCTCTAATAATGACTCTGTCCTTTGTTCTAGACCCTGTCTAGCGTACTTGGCCTTCATTCCTTTGTAATCATAATCTCTACCACCAATGGCTCTACTCCCAACCTGTGTGTACTGATGGTCCTCTCCCCCACTTAATGCTGTATGATTCTTCAAACTTGGTAAATGCCACTCTTAGGATCATTGGTTACTATCCTCACTCTGTCTTTTATGACCTTGTCTAAATATGGTCAGAGTCGGTAAACTTGGAAGGCTTCCATAGCCTTGGCAACTCATGACGACAGCCTAGGGTGGTTACTGGCGCCATAAACTAGAGTGTCAATTTGTTGGGTCAACAACAGGAGTCACTGTGCACTTGCTCCTCATGTGGGATCTCTGTCCTTAATGTGCTGTACATTGTGATTTAATGCTATAACTAGTACTCAAACAGTATGTTTCACTTTGTGTTGCTATGTGGGTGCAAACTGTTGAAATCTTTATACTAAATTGATCTTCTGTATATGAAGAGAATTGAAAATGAATCTTGATGCAAATGGAAGGGGAGAGGGAGCGGGAGAGGGGAGGGTTGCGGGTGGGAGGGAAGTTATGGGAGGGGGAAGCCAATGTAATCCATAAGCTGTACACTGGAAATCTATATTCATTAAATAAAAGTTAAAAAAATTTTAGTAATTCTTGATTCTAGATGACTGTATAGAGAAGCCCAGCATTTGCCCCCATCCTCCAATGCGAGGAAGCATACACACGCTGGCTCATATGGTAGATTTACTTTTAGTTTTCTGAGGATTCTCTTTCCTGTTTTCCATAATGGTTGTACCAGTTCACATCACCACCAGCAGTGTATAAGGACAGCTTTTTCTCCACATCCTCACCAGCATTTGTTATTTGGATTGGATGACTGTCACTCTAACTGGAGTGAGGTGATTCCTCATTGTGATTTTTATTTGCATTTTCCTTTATGTCTAGTGATCCTGAGCAATATTTCGTGTGTCTGTTGGCCATTTTATTTTACCCTTTAAAAAATGCATGTTCATATCCTTCGTCCATTTCTTATCTGGATTGTGTTATTGTTGCTAAGTTTCTTGAGTTCTTTATATCTTCTGGATATTAATCATTAATCTTTTATTGGATAAATAGTCTTCAAATATTTTCTCCCATTCTGTTGGCTGCCTCTTCACATTGTTTCTTTTACTGTACAGAAGACTTTTAGCTTGACATAATCCCATGTGTCTGTCTTTGCTTTTATTGTATATGCTTTTGAGGTCTTATGAATGATTAGAAATAGGTATATGCTAACAAATTGGAAGATCTATAGGCAATGGATAGACTTCTGGATACATATAATTTACCACAACTGAAGTGTAAAGACACAGAAAACATGAGTAGACAAGTAATCAAGGCTGCACTGCATCTATGATAGAGAGCCCCTCAACAAGAAAAACCTTGGGCCGATGGCATCACTGATGAATTCTGCCAAAGTTTGCAGGAAGTACTAATTTCAGGGAGTCATTCCAAGCTCATCAAATGAGGCCAACATTACCTTAATCCCAAATCTACAAAAAGATATGAGAAAAAAAAGGGAACTATAGATCAATACAATAGATGCAAAAATCCTCAACAAAGTAGCTAGCAAATCAAATCCAAAACAACATATCCAAATGAGCATCTACCCAGACCAGGTGGGATTTATCTAGGGATGCAGGTGTGGTTCAGCACATACAAATCAATAAAGGTGATATATCTCATAAGCCAAATGAAGAATAACAATGATATGTTTATTTCAATAGATGCAGAGAAAGATTTAGACAAAGTACAACATCCTTTCATTATAAAAACCTGTAAAAAATAGCATAGATGGAACATACCTTGACATAATCAAGTCCACATATGACCAGCCAACAGCCAGCCTCTTACTTAACAGGGAAAAGTTGAAAGCATTCCAACTAAGATCCAGAACACACAAGGATGCCTACTCTCACCACCATTATTCAGTTTAGTTCTGGAAGATTTAAGTATGGCCATTAGGCAAGAAAATGAAATCAAAGGGATACAAATTGGAAAGAGGAAAGTCAGACTATCCCTGATGACATGACGCTAGATGACATGATCTTTGATGTAGGGGATCCAGAATCCTCTACTAACTGTTGGGTCTCATAAGAGAATTCAGTAAAGTTGAAGAATATAAAATCAACACACAAAATTCAATAGCATCCTTATACAAACTCTTAAAAATACTCTGGCTGAGGAAAGACTTGTACACTCCATCCCATTTACAGTAACTACAAAAAATTGAAGTACCCTGGAATAAATCTAATCAAGGCTGTAAAGGATCTCTTCAAGGAAAACTACAAAACCTTAGTGAAAGAAATAGAGGGAGACATAAGAATGGAAAAATCTTACATATTTGATGATTGAAAGAATTAAAACCATCAAATGTTCATATTCCATAAGCAGTTTATAGACTCAGTGAGATCCAAATCAAAATTCTAAAGGAATTCTTCACAGAATTAGAAAAATAATCCTAAAATTCAGGTGGAAGCACAAAAGTTCCAAATATCAAAATGAATATTAAACAGTAAAAACAAAGTTGGTGACATCACAATATGAGATTTAAAGACATAGAACAGGGCAGTTATGATCAAAACAGCCTGATACAGCACAAAATAGGTAGGCAAATGGAACAGAGTAGAAGCCCCAGAGATTAATCTGAACATCTAAAACCAACTAATTTTTGGCAAATGAGCTACAGTAATTTCTTGGAGATAGGGCAGTTTCCTCAACAAATGATGGATTTCCACATGCAGATGTTTGAACAAGATCCCTACATTATGTTAAACACATAATAAATGAAGAATTTAAATGGGAGACTTGAAACCATCAGATTATTAGAGGAAAACATAGTTTGAAACAATCTAAGACATTGGCCTAGGCAAAGACTTCCCAGAACACAGTATAACTTCTATGCAGGATTTTAAACAGATTTTACCAAAGAACTAAACATCTATTAGGAAAAAAAAATCTTAAGAATGAAAGAACATTATTTAGTCATTTTTGTTTAACTAAACATGATGTATTTATGCTAACTTTCATGCAAAATAACAGGCCCAATTTGTACTATTCATGACTCAGATTACTGAATTATTTACAATCCATACATCTATACTTTTAAAATTATTTTATTTATTTGAAAGGCAGAGTTATAGAGAAAGAGAAAAGGAGATGTACTGGTTCACTCCCCAAATGGCCAGAACAGTCAGGGTTGGGCCAAGCTGAAGCCAGGAGCTAGGAGCTTCTTCTGGGTCTCCCATGTAGGTGCAGGGGCCCGAGCACTTGGGCCATCTTCTACTGCTTTTCCAGGTGCATTAGCTGGGAGCTGGATTAGAAGTGGAGCAGCTGGGAGTGGAACCAGCACCCCTATGGAATGCTTGCAATGCAGGCCGTGGTTTTAACAGGCTGAGTCGCAGTGCTGGCATTTACACATCTATAGTTACATGGATTATAGAGATAAAATTCTTAAATAAACACTGGGATGTTATGGGGAGCCAGTCTTTTGCATTTTTTGTAAGAGCTACTGTGAGATAGAACATATTTTTTCATCCCTGATGCCATTGTAATATTTGTGTTATGTGTGGGAAGAATCATGAATTACTTTAAGTATCAGAAATGTTTCCTTTGGTTTCAAATGTAGAAAATATTTTCACTGACCCAACGCTGGTGTTAATAGAAAGGGTCCATGAAGAAGTGAACATCGGCATGACTATGCTTGGCACCTTTTGATATTAGCAGACTATTCAAAGTAAGCAGTTTAATTAAGAAATTGCAAAATATAATTGTTATAATAATTTCATAAGAAGGGGTTTATTTCATACTCCAGAGCATGATTGATTAAGCTTTTTTTTTTTATGGTTGTTTTATCATTAAGTTTTTTTTTTTTAAACTTTTATTGAATGAATATAAATTTCCAGTGTACAGCTTATGGATTACAGTGGCTTCCCCCTCCCATAACTTCCCTCCCACCCGCGACCCTCCCCTCTCCTGCTCCCTCTCCCCTTCCATTTGCATCAAGATTCATTTTCAATTCTCTTTATATACAGAAGATCAATTTAGTATAAAGGTTTCAAGAGTTTGCACTCACATAGAAACACAAAGTGAAACATACTGTTTGAGTACTAGTTATAGCATCAAGTCAAAATGTACAGCACATTAAGGAAAGAGATCCCACATGAGGAGCAAGTGCACAGTGGCTGCTGTTGTTGACCCAACAAATTGACACTCTAGTTTATGGCGCCAGTAACCACCCTAGGCTGTCGTCATGAGTTGCCAAGGCTATGGAAGCCTTCCAAGTTTGCCGACTCTGATCATATTTAGACAAGGTCATAAAAGACAGGGTGAGGATAGTAACCAATGATCCTAAGAGTGGCATTAACCAGGTTTGAACAATTATACAGCATTAAGTGGGGAAGAGGACCATCAGTACACACAGGTTGGGAGTAGAGCCATTGGTGGTAGAGTAGAGGTTATGATTACAAAGGAATGAGGCCCAAGTACGCTAGACAGGGTCTAGAACAAAGGACAGAGTCATTATTAGAGGAGCTAAGAAAGGTGCTGTCTAAGCTACAATTAAGTTTTCTGATTGAGAGGCAAATAGAACCTGATAGAAGGGGCTTGATAATAATCTGGTGGGCTTTAGGCCTTGTAAATTCAGAGGCCCAGACCTATCTATCTCTTCACATGGGGTATATCCTAAGGGTGGTGTGAACCTCCTAGGGGAAGGCACTCTGTTGACTTTCATTACTTGGGTGGCCTGGGAGGAGAGCTGGCCAGGTAAAGGCAGGTGGCATCTCTAACAAGAAATTTACAGTTCTGCCTTCAATGTTGCTGACCCTACTTGACCACACCCTCAGCTGCAGTGGTCACTTTGGAAGTTGGGCTGAGTGAAGGGCTTTTCAGCTTAGAGCCAATAAGATCTGTGGCTCTGACCTGGGCATCCTTCGACTCCAGGGCAGGTCCATTTCCAGTGATCCAACTCTTGGCAGAGCTGCCAGGTCTCTTCACAAGCTGACTTCTGCTGAAGCCCAGGCTTACCACATTGAAAGCCACTGCAGTGGACTGGCCTGTTGGGTCTCCTTGAGGGCAGATCACTGTACAGATCAGCCATTAATAGGCCTGCCACCCATTGCTTCTGATGCCGAGCTTTCTTTTCCTCCTGGTTTGTGTTAAAGCAGACCAGACGATGCAAGTCAAGGGAGTGCCCGTGTCCCATCTCTAATCTTCGGTGGCCTGAACTACAAGTCTATAGTCACAGGCATGTTCTGTAGTAGTTTTTCTAAGGTAGACAATGCCCATGAGGAAAATTATATTCTCACTTTAAAACTTTCTTTCCCTTTGGTCTGAAAGGGAGGTTTTTTCTACTTACTGTATACTTGGCTGATGGCGAAGTGAATCTAGCTATGAGATTATTATTTAAGTTCTTATTTTGGCTATGCTATTACAGAAAAATGTTAGCCATCTCTTTTATAAGGTCTAAAGATTAAATTGTGCGTCCTACAGATTCCTTCATAATAGAATTAGTTTCCTACCTTGAAGAGAATAGAGAAATGAAAGAACAAGTTGGGCTTAGAATAGAGAAATGAGGGAGCAAGTCCTAGATCGCTTGCTGACAATAGCAATATCACATGAATACTTAGCAAACCGTTTCAACCATTAGATAACAACTTAAGAAAACATTTACCAGAAGGTCCAATGCCTTCTATAAATTTTAAGAATCATGTATTTGAAAACACCTCTTAAATATCTAACATGGTGTAGTTTGTTTAACCAGTAAACTTAAGCACAACCATATAAAATGTTTTTAGTTTCTTTCTACCAACACGTTTAAAACATATGATACACAGATTCAGGTCACACAAATTAAAATGTATCTTTGATTGATTTTAGCAGCTTAAATTTATGGACAATCTTATCTATAAGCCATTTAAAATAAAACTCTTAATAAAATTTCCTATGTGGACATACAATATGTACACACATATAACATAGCATAATAGACCAATATAGCAATTTTAATAATAGCTTTTAAAATCTTTAACTCTTTTTGTAGATTGCCAATTGATTTGAATTGTTTTTTGTTTTTAGTAACCTCAGTTAACCATACTTTCTCTCAGTTGGTACTGTTAATACATTATTGGCCTCATCTGTTTACAGAGCCATCCCAAAGTACTGAATACAATAAAAGTGGCTGGAAAAAGTCCATAGGAACCTATAGGAGGACAGCTACACACAGAACCAACAACGCTTTAGTTTTATGAGCAGCAAATCATATATAACTGTGGATGACAAAAGACTATAAGTCGCCATGTTTAAAATTATAAACTCATAGACCAAATTTGATCTTGTTACAAGGTGATTATTCAAATCTTTGAAAATAAGCACATATTTACATAACCCATAGCTCTTAATAAAAATTCAGCTGTTTTTGAACAATTAAAATTTAACAGACATCAAGAGAACATAATAGATTACTTTAACACATTGCTTTAACAGAGCATCAGAGTTTAATTCTATGTCAAAGAGAAATTGAGCTTCCTGTGATCTTTTGCTGTGAGGTTTCCTTCCTTTACCTTCTTTCATATTGGTGACCATGTTTCTGTGTTTCTGTGTGTAACACATCTTTAAGCTTTTAACATTTAAATATTACGAGAATGCTATCTTTTGTGGCCAGTAATTGGTATTATAGTTCAATGTCTAGAATATTCAGAAGACCATGTCATTGTCAATATACCTGTAAACTTCAAATAATTAATAATGAAAATGTTCATGCTATCAGTTACCATAAGTTTTTTGCAATAATACATGAATAGTATCATTTTTAACACAATTGTAGTTATTATATATTTCTTATCCCTGTTATTCTAGAAATAGAATTTAATTTCTATTTGAATTAAACTGTTGGATATGTCATACTTAGAATAAGTAGGATTTAAATTATGCTGTTGAAACCTACTATTTTATAGCCTAAAATTCAGATTAAACTAAAGCATTTGCACTGTTTAATTTGTAACAAATGATTCATATGCAGTAGTGTAATATGATGGGCAGTTCAACTAATGGTTCATGAATCACTTTGCCAAAAGAAGCAGTGTTGTTATAAGGCTATAGTAAATAGGAAATTAATCAATGATGTGTTAACTATTAGTACGTATTATAAATATAAAAAATAACACATGGAGATGCTCTGTAGAAATAAATTAAGACAGTGCTTTTTCTCCTATTCTTGAAACTATGTAACAATTAAGTAAATTATTTTATCTCATAGGACATGTATGTATTTATTTTCATTGGTAATGGAAATCAGAAAATTTGTTGAATCCTTTGATTTGAATTATAAATAGACATGATAATATCTATGAATAATTCTATTGACTTTTAAAAAATACTGTAAGGAAGGGGAGAGCGAGCAGGAAAGGGGAGGGTTGCGGGTGGGAGGGAAGTTATGGGGGGGGGAAGCCATTGTAATCGATAAGCTGTACTTTGGAAATTTATATTCATTAAATAAAAGATTTTAAAAAATACTGTAAAATGGATCTCAAATGGGTAGAGAGACAGAGGGAGAGAGAGAGAAAGAGATCTCTCTGCTGGGTTATTCCACAAATGTCCACAATAGCTCAAGCTGAGCCGGGCTGAAGCCAGGAGCCCAGAAATCAATCCAGATCTCCCACATGGGTGGCAGGACCCAAGTTCTTGAGCCATCACCTGCTGCCTTCTGGGGTGCTCATTAGCAGGACTGTGAAACTGGAGCAGCTGTAACTTGAACCCAAGCACTTCAATATGGGATTCAGGCATCCCAAGCAGGATCTCCTACTTTGTGCCAAATGCCACACCCTACATTTAACTTTTAATTCCGTTTTCCATGGGCTGTTTGAGGTACCCCTATACTGGTTTTCATTTTCATAAAAGCTTCGTATTTGTCCATTGTACATGTAGTAGAAAAAAATGTTTCCTAAAAGTAATTATATTTATTTAATAGAATTCACATTAGCATTTAAAAATAAAATTCCCATAAACAAATTTTTTAAAAATGAATTTTAAACCTGTAAATATAAATGGCACTAACATTTAGGTTTTTTTTTTTAATATCTATGTCTTAAATGCTTCCTTAAGATTTAAGTGATCTAAATCATTTGACCTAAGATTGAACAGTCATTGTTATAAACATCCATTTATATGGCTGGTTGTACCTGGAATGTGATCAACTACTTTTTTTTTTTTTTTACCTAGCTAGCCATTTAAAATGCCAATTTAATAAGGATTTCTTGAGTACCTACTTTGAGTATTAATTGGATAACAAGAAATATAATAGAACCTTACTCTCTTGTGTTGGAGAAGTCAGATAATAAGAACATAATCAAAGAATATTACTTAAGCATTTGCTGACTATGTATATTGGGAAAAAAACTAGCACATTTTCTAAAAATGCAAAGTTTAAATAGAATGAAATGTTCTTGAAATGTAGAAATCCACACTGTTTGCTTTTAGCCTGAAAGAATGGGCTCACATATTAATTATGCAGTATATGTCTCACGTATCCTAGACTCTTTATATGTCAACAACAGCACTATTTCTTGTGCTACTTCCTTGAAGCACTTCTGTTCCTGTGAGATATGTTACTACTGGTTGAGAATCCCTAATCTGAAACCGGGAATCTGAAATGCTCCAATATCTGGAACTTTTGGGCATTGGCAGCATGTCACCTTGGAAAATTCCACACTCGATTCATGTGATCCATCATCAAATCGCCCTTGTCTAATGACAGGAAAGAAGCCTTGCCATTGTGGCGCATTCTCTGTGAAGCTTTTCCAAGGTTTTTATTTTTTTTCATTTATTATACTTTTATTTAATGAATATAAATTTCCAAAGTACAGTTATGGATTACAATGGCTTCCCCCCTCCCATAACGTCCCTCCCACCCGTAACCCTCCCCTTTCCCACTCCCTCTCCCCTTCCATTCACATCAAGATTCATTTTCAATTCTCTTTATATACAAAAGATCAGTTTAGTATATATTAAGTAAAGATTTCAACAGTTTACCCCCATATAGCAACACAAAGTGAAAAAATACTGTTGGAGTACTAGTTATAGCATTAAATAAGAGTGTACAGCACATTAAGGACAGAGATCCTACATAATATTTTTTTAAAAATTAATTAATTTTCTATGCCATTTCCAATTTAACACCAGTTTTTTTTTTTTTAATGATTTACTGACATTCTGAAAAGGTGTTATCATACATTGGTCCTCTAGAAAAAGCCTGCAGCATCCCCAAAATGGTGGTCATGGTCTTTGCTCTTCACCCCTCCCTTTCATTTTGACTGAACCAGCCATTCCTGGACAGCCATTGCTTGGTTTTCTTTGTCTTCAGGATCATACTAGTGAAACCATGTCTCATCTCCCATTTCACTTCTCAGAAGAAACGCTTCAGATCCTTGATCCCACTTTTTAAACATTTCTGTTGGAAGTGCTGCTCTTGTCTGCAGCTCGTCTAAGCACAACAGTGTTTTCATCCATGGAGCAGAAAATTCAGCTCACTTTAATCTTCCAGTCAGAATTATGTGAGCTGAACCAACTGGAAGTCTGTGTGTTGACTGTCGGTTTCTACTGTTAATTGTTGTTCTTTCCAACTAGAGCATGGACAAGTTAATTATTCCCTCACAAATCGATGTGGCGAGGATGCCATTGCACGCTTCCTTTTCAGAATGGTCTCATCCTTTTTAAAAGTGAGTTAACTTCTTGGAAATTGCAGATTAATTTAGAGCATTGTACACCTAACTTTTCTTTTTTTTTTTTGAACTGTTTATATAATTTTTTCATTAAACATTTATTTAATGAATATAAATTTCCAAAGTACAGCCCATGGGTTACAATGGCTTCCCCCTCCCAAAACTTCCCTCCCACCCACAACCCTCCCCTTTCCCGCTCCCTCTCCCCTTCCAATCACATCATGATTCATTTTCAATTCTCTTTATATACAAAAGATCAGTTTAGTATATATTAGGTAACGATATCAACAGTTTGCCCCCATATAGCAACACAAAGTGAAACAAAAAATACTGTTGGAGTACTAGTTATAGCATTAAATAAGAGTGTACAGCGCATTAAAGACAGAGATCCTACATAATATTTTTTTAAAACTAATTAATTTTCTATGCCATTTCCAATTTAACACCAGGTTTTTTTTTTTTTTTCATTTCCAATTATCATTATATACAGAAGATTGATTCAGTATATAATTAGTAAAGATCTCATCAGTTTGCACCCATGCAGAAACACAAAGTGCAAAAATACTGTTTCAGTACTAGTTATAGCATCACTGCACATTAGACAACACATTAAGGACAGATCCCACATGGGATGTAAGTACACAGTGACTCCTGTTGCTGACTTAACAATTTGACACTCCTGTTCATGGCGTCAGTAATCTCCCTAGGCTCTAGTCATGAGTTGCCAGGGCTATGGAAGCCTTTAGAGTTCGCCGACTTTGATCTTATTCCGATAGGGTCATAGTCAAAGTGGAAGTTCTCTCCTCCCTTCAGAGAAAGGTACCTCCTTCTTTGATGGCCTCATTCTTTGCACTGGGATCTCATTCACAGAGATCTTTCATTTAGGTCTTCTTTTTTTTTTTTTTTCTTTTCCATGGTATCTTGGCTTTCCATGCCTACAATACTCTTATGGGCTCTTCAGCCAGATCCGAATGCCTTAAGGGCTGATTCTGAGGCCAGAGTGCTGTTTAGAGCATCTGCCATTCTATGAGTCTGCTGTGTATCGCACTTCCCATGTTGGATCTTTCTCTCCCTTTTTGATTCTATCAGTTAGTATTAGCAGACACTTGTCTTGTTTGTGTGATCCCTTTGATTCTTAGACCTATCAGAGCCGTCGATTGTGAACTGAAATTGATCACTTGGACTAGTGAGATGGCATTGGTACATGCCACCTTGGTGGGATTGTATTGGAATCCCCTGGCACATTTCTAACTCCTTCATTTGGGGCAAGACTGATTGTGCATGTCCCAAACTGTGCATCTCCTCCCTCTCTTTTTCCACTCTTAAATTTAACAGGGATCACTTTTCAGTTAAAATTTAAACACCCAAGAATAACCATGTGCCAATTACAGAGTTCAACCACTAGTACTAGAACAACAACAACAACAACAACAACAAATACTAAAAAGGATAAAGTATTACATTGTACATCTAGAGCCAGGACAAGAGCTGATCAGGTCATAGTTTCTTATAGTGTCCATTTCACTTCCACAGGTTTCCCCTTTGGTGCTCAGTTGTCGCCGATCAGGGAAAACAAATGAAATTTGTCTCTTTGGGACTGGCTTAATTCACTCAGCATGATGTTTTCCAGATTCCTCCATCTTGTTGCAAATGATGGGATTTTATTGTTTTTGACTGCTGTATAGTATTCTATAGAGTACATGTCCCATAATTTCTTTATCCAGTCTACTGTTGATGGGCTTTTGAGTTGGTTCCAGGCCTTAGATATTGTGAATTGAGCTGCAATAAACATTAAGGTGCAGACAGCTTTTTTGTTTGCCAATTTAATTTCCTTTGGGTAAATTCCAAGGAGTGGGATGGCTGGGTTGTATGGTAGGGTTATGTTCAGGTTTCTGAGGAATCTCCAGACTGACTTCCATAGTGGCTTAACCAGTTTGCATTCCCACCAACAGTGAGTTAGTGTCCCTTTTT
Organism: Lepus europaeus; assembly: GCF_033115175.1. Taxonomy (NCBI): domain Eukaryota; kingdom Metazoa; phylum Chordata; class Mammalia; order Lagomorpha; family Leporidae; genus Lepus; species Lepus europaeus. The sequence goes on along the minus strand of NC_084829.1, from coordinate 165,929,105 downwards.
CCCCACATCCTCTCCAGCTTCTATTGTTGGTAGATTTCTGAATGTGAGCCATTCTTACCAGGGTGAGGTGGAACGTCATTGTGGTTTTGATTTGCATTTCTCTGATTGCTAGTGATCTTGAAGATTTTTTCAAGTGTCTGTTGGCCATTTGGATGTCCTCTTTTGAAAAATGTCTGTTGAGGTCCTTGGCCTATCTCTTAAGTGGGTTGTTTGTTTTGTTGTTGTGGAGTTTCTTGATTTCTTTGTAGATTCTGGTTATCAACGCTTTATCTGTAGCATAGTTTGCAAATATTTTTTCCCATTCTGTCGGTTGCCTGTTCACTTTCCTGACTGTTCCTTTTGCAGTACAGAAACTTCTCAATTTGATGCAATCCCAAATGTTAATTGTGGTTTTGACTGCCTGAGCCTGCTGGGTCTTTTCTAGGAAGGCTTTGCCGGTCCAATATCTTGCAGGGTTTCTCCAATGCTCTCTAATAATTTGATGGTTTCTAGTCGTAGATTTAAGTCTTTAATCCATGTTGAGTGAATTTTTGTGTAAGGTGAAAGGTATGGGTCTTGCTTCAAGCTTCTGCATGTGGAAATCCAATTTTCCCAGCACCATTTATTGAATAGGCTGTCCTTATTCCAGGGATTAGTTTCGGATCTTTGATCAAATATGAGTTGGCTGTAGATGTTTGGATTGATTTCTGGTGTTTCTATTCTGTTCCATTGGTCTATCCATCTGTTTCTGTACCAGTACCATGCTGTTTTGATAACTACTGCCCTGTAGTATGTCCTGAAATCTGGTATTGTGATGCCTCCGGCCTTGTTTTTGTTGTACAAGATTGCTTTGGTTATTCGAGGTCTTCTGTGTCTCCATATGAATTTCACCATCATTTTTTCCAGATCTGAGAAGAAGGTCTTTGGTATCTTGATTGGTATTGCATTGAATGTATAAATTGCTTTTGGGAGAATAGACATTTTGATGATGTTGATTCTTCCAATCCATGAGCATGGAAGATTTCTCTATTTTTTGGTATCCTCTTCTATTTCTTTCTTTAAGGTTTTGTAGTTTTCATCGTAGAGATCTTTAACGTCCTTGGTTAAGTTTATTCCAAGGTATTTGATTGTTTTTGTAGCTATTGTGAATGGGATTGATCTTAGCAGTTCTTTCTCAGCCATGGCATTGCCTGTGTATACAAAGGCTGTTGATTTTTGTGCATTGATTTTATATCCTGCTACTTTGCCAAACTCTTCGATGAGTTCCAGTAGTCTCTTAGTAGAGTTCTTTGGGTCCCCTAAATAAAGAATCATATCATGTGCGAAGAGGGATAGTTTGACTTCTTCCTTCCCAATTTGTATCCCTTTAATTTCTTTTTCTTGCCTAATAGCTCTTGCTAAAACTTCCAGAACTCTATTGAATAGCAGTGGTCAGAGTGGGCATCCCTGTCTGGTACCAGATCTCAGTGGAAATGCTTCCAACTTTTCCCCATTCAATAGGATGTTGGCTGTGGGTTTTTAATATATTGTTTTGATTGTATTGAGGAATGTTCCTTCCATACCCAGTTTGCATAGAGTTTTCATCATGAAAGGGTGTTGTATTTTATCAAATGCTTTCTCTGCGTCTATTGAGAGAATCATATGTTTTTTCTTCTGCAGCCTGTTAATGTAGTGTATTACATTGATTGATTTGCGAACGTTGAACCATCCCTGCATACCAGGGATAAATCCCATTTGGTTTGGCTGGATGATCTTTCTGATGTGTTGTTGCATTCTATTGGCCAGAATTTTATTGAGGATTTTCACTTCTATGTTCATCAGGGATATTGGTCTGTAATTCTCTTTCAATGCTGCATCTTTTTCCGGCTTAGGAATTAAGGTGATGGTGGCTTCATAGAAATAACTTGGGAGGATTCCCTCTTTTTCGATTGTTGTGAATAGTTTGAGAAGAATTGGAGTTAGTTCTTCTCTAAATGTCTGGTAGAACTCAGCAGTGAATCCATCTGGTCCTGGGCTTTTCTTTGTTGGGAGGGCCTTTATTACTGTTTCAATTTCTGTCTCAGTTGTGGGTCTGTTTAGGTTTTCTATGTCTTCCTGGCTCAATTTAGGTAGGTTGTGTGTTTCCAAGAATCTGTCCATTTCTGATAGATTTCCCTGTTTGCTGGCATACAAGTCCTTGTAGTAATTTCTGATGATTCTTTTTATTTTTGTGGTGTCTGTTGTTACGTTTCCCATTTCATCTCTGATCCTATTGATTTGGGTCTTTTCTTTTTTTAGTTAGTTGGGCCAATGGGGTGTCAATTTTGTTTATTTTTTCAAAAAACCAGCTCCTTGTTTGGCTGATTTTTTGTAATGTTTTTTAGGATTCAATCCTGTTGATTTCTTCTTTGATTTTAAATATTTCTCTTCTCTTACTGGGTTTGGGTTTGGTTTGCTGTAGATTTTCTAGATCCTTGAGATGACTTGAAAGCTCATGTATTTGGTGCCTTTCCAATTTCCTGTTGTAGGCACCTATTGTTATAAACTTTCCTCTTAACACTGCTTTTGTTGTATCCCATAGGTTTTGGTATGTTGTGCTTTTATCCTCATTTACCTTCAGAAGATTTTTGATTTCTCTTTTAATTTCTTCTATGACCCATTGTTCATTCAGGAGCATGTTGATCAATCTCCATGTGTTTGCATGTGCTCTAGGGATTTCTGAGTTGCTAATTTCCAATTTCATTCCTTTGTGGTCTGAGAAGCTGCATGGTATGATTCTAATTCTTTTGAATTTGCTAAGACTTGCTTTATGGCCTAGTATGTGGTCAATCCTAGAGAAGGTTCCATGTACTGCTGAGAAGAATGTAAATTCTTTTTGTGTAGGATGAAAAGTTCTGTAGATATCTGTTAGATCCATTTGGGCAATAGTGTCGATTAAATCTACTGTCTCCTTGTTGATCTTCTGTCCTGTTGATCTGTCTATCTCTGAGAGTGGAGGATTGAAGTCCCCCAGTACTATTGTTTTGGGGTCTAAGTCTCCCTTTAAGTCCCTTAACAAGTCTTTTAAATATGCTGGTGCCCTGTAATTAGGTGCATATACATTGATAATCATTATATCTTCCTGTTGAATGGATCCCATAAGCATTATATAGTGCCCCTCTTTGTCTCTCCTAACAGTTTTTGTGGTAAAGTTTATGTTGTCCGATATTAAGATGGCTACGCCCGCTCTTTTTTCATTTCTGTTGGCGTGGTATATATTTTTCCAGCCTTTCACTTTCAGTCTGTATGCATAATTGTTGGAAAGATGAGTTTCTTGTAAGCAGCAAAAAGATGGGTTTTGTTCCTTAACCCAATCAGCCAGTCAGTGCCTTTTAACTGGACAGTTCAGGCCATTAACATTCAATGTCACTATTGAGAAGGAGTAACTTTGCCCTGTCATTTGCCAAAGATTTTTTCTAATATATGGTTTGAGACTCCTGTGATCTTTTGCTGTGAGGTTTCCTTCCTTTATCTTCTTTCATATTGATGGCCGTGTTTCTATGTTTCTGTATGTAAGACATCTTTAAGCATCTTTTGCAGGGCTGGACGAGTGGCGACAAATTCTTTCAATTTCTGTTTGCTGTGAAAGGTCTTTATTTCACCTTCATTCACAAATGAGAGCTTTGCAGGATATACTATTCTGGGCTGGCAGTTTTTCTCTCTTAGTACCTGGGCTATATCTCGCCATTCTCTCCTAGCTTATAGGGTTTCTGATGAGAAGTCTGCTGTGAGTCTAATTGGAGATCCTCTGAGAGTAATCTGACGTTTCTCTCTTGCATATTTTAGGATCTTTTCTTTGTGTTTCACTGTGGTGAGTTTGATTATGACGTGTCGTGGCGAGGATCTCTTTTTGTCATGTTTATTAGGGGTTCTATGAGCTTCCTGTACTAGGATGTCTCTGTCCTTCTCCAAACCCGGGAAGTTCTCTGCAAGTATCTCACTAAAAAGGCCTTCTAATCCTTTCTCTCTGTCCATGCCTTCAGGAACTCCTAGAACCCGAATGTTGGTTTTTTAGTAGTATCCTGTAGATTCCAAAGAATATTTTTTAGATTTCTAATTTCCTCTTCTTTTCTTTGGTTTGCCTGTTTCCTTTCCTGTTCTCTGTCTTCTAAGTCCAATATTCTCCTTTCTGCCTCACCCATTCTGTTTTTAAGGCTCTCTAATGTGTTTGTCATTTGATCTATTGAGTTCTTCATTTCATTGTGGTTTTTTGTCACTATCACAGTTTCATGTTCTACTAGTTGTTTCATTTCATTTTGATTCCTGCTTAATATTTCATTTTCATGAGAGAGATTTTCTATCTTGTCCATTAAGGATTTCTGCAGTTCAAGAATTTGTTTTTGAGAACTTCTTAATGTTCTTACCAATTTTTTGAGATCCGCTTCTTGCATTTCTTCTATCTCTTCATCTTAATAATCTTGGATTGGGGTGTTTTGTTCATTTGGGGGCATCATAGTGTTTTCCTTGCTCTTGTTACCTCGGTTTCTACGTTTGTTGTTTGGCATGTTGGAGATAATTTATGGTTTTTTTTTTTTTGTTTTATTTTTGGCTGTGGTGTTTTTTTCTCATTATACTATGCCTCTAAGTGGGCTGTCTGCTTTGATGGATCCTTAGGGGCTGTGATGGGTGTGGCCAGAGAGCTCCGCTTGATTCTTCAGGTTTAAGGCTGTGCAAAAAGCGACTCACCCAGATTGTTCTCTTCCTTGCTCTTTGCTGGATCGCTCTCTCTTTTTTTTTTTTACTCAGTTGGGAAGTAATTCGGCACAGGTGAGTGGAATTGAGGGTAGTTGAAATCTGGCCTCTGTGAGTATTTGTTTGTTCTACCCCTGGGACCACACAAAGAGTTTATGCAGCCCTCAATGTGTTCTCAAGTTTCACCAAAGTTCCAAAGTTACTGAGTTTGTGAACTCCTTGGTGGCGCTTTACATATGTAAAATGCGCCTGCTCTTTGTTTTGCTTGGTGAATGAATAGAGAGGCCTCTGCTTCCCCCCCCCCCCAATGTCTCGGGTTTCTGACGTCTTTGTCTTACCTTCTGTTCGTTCCCCCGCTGGCGAGATTCTGCGGCTCGTCTCCCGCGGTTGGGTTTCCACGCGGTGGGCTCCCTGTAGGTCCTCTGTGTCACATCCACTAGATCCGGAAGCGTTTCCTCTGCAGTTTTTTTCTTGAGTCTTTTCCTGAGGCTACAGTAATTCCACTTTTATGAAACTTTATTTTCCCAAACTACGGCGCACGTCCTCACTATCTGCCATCTTGGCTCCGCCTCTGTACCCCTAACTTTTCTTAAAAATCAATGATTTCACCATTTTTTTCCACCCAAGTTCCATCATAAATTTAATGGTTCAACTTTAATAGAACATGTTGCGCTGATAGGGGCTTTTTTTTTTTTTTCCAAACTGATATTTTTTTTCTTCTACACTTGATCTTAGCCAAAATGCCAAGAAGCTGATACTTTTTCTTCTTAGTGGTTCTAACTAGATCCTGTTTAGACATGTAATACCAACTTAATATGAGTTTATTTTTGTGAAAAAAATTTAAAATCTGTGTGTAGTTTTTCATAATACACATTTCAATGAATTTTTATGGAAAGCTTATATTTAATAAATATAAATTTTATAAGTACAACTTCTGGATTATAATGGTTCTTCCCCCCATACCTGCCCTCTCACACCCAAACCATCCACTTCCTACTCCCTTTCCCATTCCATTCTTCATTAAGATTCATTTTTAATTATCTTTATATACAGAAGATCAACTCTATCTTAAGTAAAGATTTCAACACTTTGCACCCACACAGACACACAAAGTATAAAGTACTGTTTGAAGACTAGTTTTACCGTTAATTCTCATAGTACAACACATTAACGACAGAGGTCCTACATGGTGAGCAAGAGCACAGTGACTCCTGTTATTAATAATTGACACTCTTATTTATGATGTCAGCGATCACCTGAGGCCCTTGTCATGAGCCGCTAAGGCTATGGAAGCCTCTTGAGTTCACAGACTCTGACCTTATTTAGATAAGGCCATAATCAAAGTGGAAGTATTTTCCTCCCTTCAGAGAAGAGTACTCCCTTCTTTGATTGCCCCTTCTTTCCACCGGGATCTCATTTTCAGAGATCTTTCATGTAGATCATTTTTTGCCACAGTGTCTTGGCTTTACATGCCTGAAATGCTCTCTTGGGTTTTTAGCCAGATATGAATGCCTTAAGGGCTGATTCTGAGGTCAGCATGCTATTTACATCATTTTTCATTTATGAGTCTGCTGTGTGGCCTGCTTCCCATGTTGGATCATTTGCTCCTTTTTAATTCTATCTATTATTATTAGCAGACATTTGGTCTTACTTATGTGATCCCTTTGACACATTTCTATCTTTATGATTAGTTATGAACTTAAACTGATCACTTTTGCTAGTAAGATAGCCTTGGTACCTGCCAACTTAATGGGATTTGGAGTCCCATGGCAAGTTTTTAGCATTACTCTTAGGAGTAAGTCTGAGGGAATGTGTGCTGAACTGTACATCTCCTTCCTCTCTTATTCCCAGTCTTATTTTTAACAGGGATCACTTTTAAATTGGATTTAAATGCCTAGAATAATTCTGTGTTAAGTAAAAAGTTTAACCAATAGTATTAAGTAGAACAAGAAGATAGTAAAAGGAATAACATAGTAAGCTGTTCCTCGACAGTTAGGACAAGGGCTGATCAAAGCACTGCTTCTATAGTGTCAGTTTCACTTCTATAGGTTTCCTTTTAGGTGCTCAGTTGTCACAGATCAGGGAGAACATATGATATTTGTCCCTTTGGGACCGGTGTATTTCACTCAGCATGTTGTTATCCAGATTCCTCCATTTTGTTGCAAATGAACAGATTTCATTTTTTTTTAACCACTGTAAAAAAAATCCATTCTTCCGTTGATAGACATTTAGGTTGATTCTATGTCTTAGCTATTGTGAATTGAACTGCAATAAGCATTGAGGTGCAGATAACTCTTTTATTTGACAATTTAATTTCCCTTGGGTAAATTCTGAGGAATGGGATGGCTGGGTATGGTAGGATTATATTGAGATTTCTGAGGTTTCTCCAAACTGTCTTCCATAGTGGGTTTATCAGTTTGCATTCCCATGAACAGTAGATTAGTGTCCCTTTTTCCTCACATCCTCACCAGAATCTGTTGTTTGTTGATTTCTGTATGTGAGCTATTGTAACCGGGTTGAGGTGAAACCTCATTGTGGTTTTGATTTGCATTTTCCTGACAGCTATTGATCCTGAACATTTTTTCATGTGTCTGTTGGCCATTTGGATTTCCTGTTTTGAAAAATGTCTATTTAAGTCCTTGGCCCATTTGTTAAGTGGGTTGTTTTCTTGTTGTAGATTTTGTTGATCTCTTTGTAGATTCTGGTTATTAATCCTTTAGCAGTTGCATAATTTGCAAATATTTTCTCAAATTCTGTCGGTTGCCTCTTCACTTTCCTGACTGTTTCTTTTGCAATACAGCAACTTCTCAATTTGGTGTAATCTCAGTTGTTAATTTTGGGTTTGGCTTCCTGTGCCTCTGAGGTCTGTTCCAAGAGGTCTTTGCCTGTACCAGTAACATGCAGGGTTTCTCCAATGTTCTCTAATAATTTGATGGTGTTGGATCATAGATTTAGATCTTTAATCCATGTTGAGTGAATTTTTGTGTAAGGTGTAAGGTAGGGGTCTTGTTTCATTCTTCTGCATGTGGAAATCTAGTTTTCTAAGTACCATTTGTTGAAGAGACTGTCCTTGCTCAAGGGGTTGGTTTTACCTCCTTAGTCAAATATAAGTTGGTTGTAGATTCTTGTATTTATTTCTGAAATTTCTGTTCTGTTCAATTGGACTATGCATCTGTGCTTGTATTGGTACCATGCTGTTTTGGTTATAATTGCCCTGTAGTATGTCTTGAAATCTGGTATTGTGATGCCTCTTGCTTTATTTTTGTTGTTTGATTACTTTAGCTATTAGAGGTCTCATGTGCCTCCATGGGAATTTCAGCACAGTTTTTTCCAGATCTGAGAAGAATGTCTTTTTTTTGATTTGTATTGCATTGAATCTATAAATTGCTTTTGGAAGAATGGGCATTTTGATGATATACATTCTTCCAACACATAAACATGGAAGATTTTTCCATTTTTTGTATCATCTTCTATTTATTTTTTTTAAAGTTTTGTAACTCTCATTGTAGAGATCTTTAATGTCCTTGGTTAAGTGTATCCAAGGTATTTGATTTTTTTGTAGCTATTGTGAATGGGATTGATCTTAGTTCTTTCTCAGCTGTGGCATTGTCTGTCTGTACAAAGGCTGTTGATTTTTGTGCATTGATTTTATATCCTGCTACTTTCCCAAACTCTTCTATGAGTTGCAATAGTCTCTTATTGGAGCTCTTTGGATCTCTAAATAATTATATTATCTGCAAATAGGGATAGTTTGACTTCTTCCTTCCCAATTTGTATCCCTTTGATTGCTTTTTCTTTTCTAATGGCTCTGGGTAAAACTTTCAGTACTATATTGAATAGCAGTGGTGAGAGTTGGCATCCCTGTCTGGTACCAGATCTCAGTGGGAATTATTCCAGCTTTTCCCCATTCAATAGGATGCTGGCCACTTAAGAATGATTTATGGAAAGTTCTCATAGATTCTAGAAGTAAGGATTGTTTTCAAAATGGAGTGATAAATTTTATTTTGTGAATAAGAAATCTCTATTTTTTTAAAGTTCCTTATTTTTTTTTGCTATTTCTTTTTTTTAACTTTTATTTAGTAAATATAAATTTCCAAAGTACAGTTTATGGATTACAATGGCTTTCCCCCGCCATAACTTCCCTCCCACTCACACCTCTCCCATCTCCTGTTCTGTCTCCCATTCCATTCACATCAAGATTCATTTTCAATTATCTTTATATACAGAAGAAGATTTCATATATATTAAGTAAAGATTTCATCAGTTTGCACCCACACAGCACATAAAGTGTAAAATACTGTTTCAGTACTAGTTATAGCATTACTTCACATTGGACAACACATTAAGGACAGAGATCCTACATGCGGAGTAAGTGCACAGTGACTCCTGTTGTTAACAATTTGACACCTCTTGTTTATAGTGTCAGTAATCTCCCTAGGCTCTAGTCATGAGTTGCCAAGGCTCTGGAAGCCTTTTGAGTTTGTCGACTTCAATATTATTCAGACAAGGCCATAGTCAAAGTGGAAGTTCTCTCCTCCCTTCAGAGAAAGGTACCTCCTCCTTTGATGGCCCATTTTTTCCACTGGCATCTCACTCACAGAGATCTTTCATTTAGGGTTGTTTTTTTGTTTGTTTGTTTGTTTTTGTTTTTGCCAGAGTGTCTTGGCTTTCCATGCCTAAAATATTCTCATGGGCTCTTGAGCCAGATCTGAATGCCTTAAGGGCTGATTCTGAGGCCAGAGTGCTATTTAGGATATCTGCCATTCTATGAGTCTGCTGAGTATCCCACTTCCCATGTTGGATCATTCACTCCCTTTTTTATTCTATTGGTTAGTATTTTCAGACACTATTCTTGTTTATGTGATCCCTTTGGCTTTTAGACCTATCAGTATGATCAATTGTGAGCTGAAATTGAATACTATACAGCAGTCAAAATTATGAAATCCGGTCATTTGCAAGAAAATGGAGGAATCTGGAAAACATTATGCTGAGTGAATTCAGCCAGTCCCAAAGGGACAGATATCATATGTTCTCCCTGATCGGTTACAACTAACCAAGCACATAAAAGGAAACCTGTTGAAGTGAAAGGGACACTATGAGAAACAGTGACTTGATCAGCGCTTGTCCTGACTGTTGATGTACAATTTAATACTTTATCCCTTTCAGTATTTTTTTGGTTCTAGTTAATACTATTAGTTGAACTCTGTAATTAACACACAATTATTCTTAGGTGTTTAATTTTAACTGAAAAGTGATCCCTGTTAATTATAAGAGTGAAGGACCCTTATGGGGGAGAGGGATAAGAAACTAGGCCTGGGCAGATATCAGGGGCTTCTTAAGAGGTTAGATGTTCCCCAGGGTCCAGCGGGCACGTTCTCTGGGAAGGAAAAGTCTATCCCCTTTGGAGAGCCTCTGGGCGTGCCCAGAGCAGAGCTGCCTCTCCCCTTTGGAGAGTCTCAGTATTCTCCTCAGCATTCTCTTCACCTGGTTCCCTCAGCATTCTCCTCAGTATTCTCTTCAGCTGGTTCCCTCAGCACTCTCCTCAGCATTCTCTTCAGCTGGTTCCCTGAGCACTCTCCTCAGTACTATGCTAATTGTCCCTCCGAACCGGCCAATCCCATATGCTAATTTGTTGACTATATAACCTGTGTGAAACTGCTGTTCAGGGCTCCTCACCGCCTAAGGTGGGGGCCCGTTTGCGCAAACGTACAATAAATACCTCATGCTTTTTGCATCAACTGGTCTGGAGTCTGGATTTTTGGGCATCCTCTCGAGCAAGTGGGCATCTCTACAACTGAGAGGTCCAACATTTTGGCGCCCAACGTGGGGCTCGAGGTCGCCCTCAGACCCATTCTCTGTAGGACCAGTTGGAGGTATAATTAAGTGTTTTCTGTCTGTTGTCTTCGTCTTGAGTATTCTGATTCTGACTGGAGTATTCTGACTGGCCAGTACCTGACCTGACTCTGTGGGACCAGTGGGGGAGGCAGGCGTGCCCAGCAACCCCTGGCCCGTGCCCCGGAGGACGCTCCGGGATGAGAGGGGAAACCCTCGGTCCGTTCCCCCGGAAGACGCACCCGGGGTGGTCTGGAGGTGGGTCGGAGACCAAGTCTCCCTCCTTCCCGGGGAGGGCTGGTCAGGTAGCCGCTCCCAAAACTATTTTAGCCATGTGGTTTGTCTTACTTATTGTATATGTTTGTGCATTGGCTGTTCTTTTTGTTTGGGTTGAAATCCTTGCACACATGGGTCAACAAATAACCACCCCTTTAAGTCTCACTCTAGATCACTGGAAGGACGCGCGCACCACCTCTCATTGGAGGTTAAAAGGAAACAATGGGCAAAATTCTGTTCCTCAGAGTGGCCGGCCTTCGAGGTCGGCTGGCCAAGGAACGGCACTTTTAACCTCGATATTATTTTACAGATTAAGGCACGGGTCTTTCAGCCAGGATCAAATGGACACCCTGATCAGGTGCCCTAAATTGGAAATTGCACTGTGCCTATAGACCCCAAAGTTCAGGACAGGTAGAAAAAATGAACAGAACAATTAAAGAGACCTTGACCAAATTAGCGTTGGAGACTGGCGTTAAAGACTGGGTCCAACTCCTCCCTATGGTGTTGTTCCGGGTCCGAAACACGCCCTCTCATTGCGGGCTGACACCATACGAAATCCTTTATGGAGGGCCCCCACCAGTAGCAGGCTTGCTTGACCTTGCCAGTGACTCCGTTGCCGATGCCCCTAAGTTACAGGCCCGGTTGAGAGCACTCCAGATCATCCAGAACCAGGTCTGGAAACCTCTTGCAGCAGCCTACCAACCCAAGACGACAACCATTCCACATCCTTGATGCTGTGTATGTCCGAAGGCACCAATCTAAGACTCTAGAGCCCCGGTGGAAAGGCCCCTTCACTGTGCTGTTGACAACTTCCACCGCTCTCAAGGTCGACGGAATCGCTGCTTGGGTCCACGCCTCACACGTGAAGTGAGCACCACCTCCCCAGGGCCCCGAGGATCCGGATAGACCAGCCAAATGGAAGCTCCAGCGCACTCAGAACCCATTCAAGCTAAGACTTTTAAAAACTGTTTAATATTTATGATGTTCCTGGCCTTTCCCCATTGTTTTTCCAATCCCCCTGCTCCGCAATTGTTAACGTGGAACCTAACCCAGTCCAGCAAGAACAGAGTTTCCTCCCTCCAGTGAGGCAGGTTCTCCCCAGGCCGGTTCAATAGATTTTAAGATTAAAATCTTTGCAAAAAAGAAAAGGAGGGAATGAAGGACCCTTATGGGGGAGAGGGATAAGAAACTAGGCCTGGGCAGATATCAGGGGCTTCTTAAGAGGTTAGATGTTCCCCAGGGTCCAGCGGGCACGTTCTCTGGGAAGGAAAAGTCTATCCCCTTTGGAGAGCCTCTGGGCGTGCCCAGAGCAGAGCTGCCTCTCCCCTTTGGAGAGTCTCAGTATTCTCCTCAGCATTCTCTTCACCTGGTTCCCTCAGCATTCTCCTCAGTATTCTCTTCAGCTGGTTCCCTCAGCACTCTCCTCAGCATTCTCTTCAGCTGGTTCCCTGAGCACTCTCCTCAGTACTATGCTAATTGTCCCTCCGAACCGGCCAATCCCATATGCTAATTTGTTGACTATATAACCTGTGTGAAACTGCTGTTCAGGGCTCCTCACCGCCTAAGGTGGGGGCCCGTTTGCGCAAACGTACAATAAATACCTCATGCTTTTTGCATCAACTGGTCTGGAGTCTGGATTTTTGGGCGTCCTCTCGAGCAAGTGGGCATCTCTACAACTGAGAGGTCCAACAAGAGTGGGAATAAGAGAGGGAGGAGATGTACAATTTGGGACATGCTCAATTGGACTTGCCCCAAATGGTGGAGTTAGAAATGTGCCAGGGGATTCCAATACAATCCAATGAAGGTTGCATATAACAATACCATCTCACTTGTCCAAGTGATCAACATTTTATTTTATACATTGAATGCCTTCATTGATGTTGAGAATCTAGTTTTTTTAAAATTATGTGTGGAAATACTTGCTGCCTATTCTAATTTGTTCTTAAATGCCACTGATATCAATGTGAAGATATTCACTATAACTTTTCACATCCCAATGTGAAATGACAGGTTCATGATAGATCACTGTATTTACTAAACATTATCTTACTCCATTTGATTTTTACAGTTTTATATGCTTTCAGTTTAAGTAAATAAATATTGTTCTTTATCTGTCCATAGTCACTCATTTTTAATTTGTAGTACATATTTTCTTACCTCAATTTGCTCTGTTTTTATAATTCATAAATTTAAATAACGTTGCAATTTTTAAAAGATTGTCTTTCAGAAATACTGTGTTAAAATATTTTATGTAGTCTTCAGAATTAGAGAACCTTGATTTTTTATTTTTTTAAATTTTATTTAAGATACACAAATTTCATGTATTTCATAGATACAGATTTAGGAACATAGTGATACTTCCCACTCTACCCTTCCTCCCATCCATGTTCCCACCTTTTTCCTCCTCTCTTTCCAGTTCTCACTCTTAATTTTTACAAAGATCTATTTTTAGTTTTCTTTATACTCATAAAAGTAACCCTACGCTAGATTGAAGAAACAAACACACAAAAAAACACTGTTCCTCAACAGTCAAGACAAGTGCTGTAAACAATCGTTGAATTCTTTAGAATGATGGCTTTCCAACTATAGAAATGATCCCTGAAAGTATAATCTTAGAATGATAGCTTTCTATCTGCCAACAGTGCTGGGTCATAATTATTCTTACTGGTATTTATATATGCTGACAACTTGTCTTATGTTCTTTGCCTTTGGTATTTGAAAGACAAACTAAATATCCTCTCTTTGACAGAGATCTGACAGTCTTCAGAGTCCATTTAAGACTTGTCATAAGATAAATTCAACCTCATGAAAAACTGTTGTATTAGTATTTATTCTATTAGCTTAAATTTCATAGACATATATATGTTACTAGTTTTTAAACTCTAGGAAGGGATCATTTGGAGCTGGTGCTGGGATGTAGTGGGTTAAACTGCCCCTGCAGCGCTGGCATCCATATGTGCACCATTTCAATGCCGGCTGCTCCACTTCTGATCCAGCTCCTTGCTAATGTGCCTGGGAAAGCAGTAGAGGGTATCCAAGTCCCTGGGCTCCTGCAGCCAAGTGGGAGACAGTGGAGCTCCTGGTTTCTGGCTTTGGGTAGGTCCAGCTCTGGCCGTTGTGGCCATTTGGGGAGTGAACCAGCGCATGGAAGATATTCTCTCTCTCTCTTTCTCTCTCTCTAACTGTGCTTTTCAAATAAATAAATAAATCTTAAAAAAAGAAAAACAGAAGGGATCATGTGATGGCATAGATTCCCTGCAAAACTATCCTTGACACAAGGGAGTGTATTAGACGCTCATTTCAGGAATAAGGATTTAATGAATAAATGCATAATTCAAAAGCATGGCTATGTCTCATGAGATTAATTTTGTTTCATGGTAAGATAATGATGTATGGTTTTATTTTTATCACATTATATTAAAAACGTAGTGCTTTATATTAATTGGAAATTTATATTGCTTACCACAGAAAATGAGTCTTCATACGCTGGGATACCTTGTCTAAAGGCAAGTTTTATTGTGTTTTGCTATGGCCTTGTTATTACTGATAAGAATACAGTAAAAGTTATTATGCATTTGGTTTAAAATAAAACATTGGGACAAACCTCCAGTTGATTTCACGTGGCTAAATAATGCAGGGGAGATGTGTGACCTAATCTGAAGCACCTGAGGCTCTCGTGTTAACTACGTTCTTCTTTCTGTTAATGAAAATGACTTTTGGAGATTTGAAAACTGCTTAAAATTTGTCCCTGCGTTCTGAATCTGTGAGGTGGGTCAGACGGTTAAGTGCTTTGATGTTGTCAGCAGCAACACTGCTGTGGAGGAAGCTTTTATGTGTGATGTGGCAGAAGGCTCTTTAATCTGGATCCATAAAAAACAGAGGTGAGAGCCTCTTTTTATGTGTATCTTTGGGAATAACGTGACACACTTGCAGATGGAGCAATATACAGAAGTCTTTTTAATATATTTATTTATTTGAGAGAGAGTTTTCTCACCCATTGGTCACTCCCCAAATACCTGCAATGGCAAGAGCTGGACTGAGCTGTAGCCAGGAGTGGGAACTCAGTCCCAGTATTCCACACGGTGAAGTGAAGTGGGCCATCACTGCTGCCTTGAGGGGGTGTTGGCAGGAAGCTGGAGCCAGGAGCCCATGCTGGGATTAGAAGCCAGGTGCGGCCGGCGCCGTGGCTCACTAGGCTAATCCTCCGCCTTGCGGCGCTGGCACACCGGGTTCTAGTCCCGGTCAGGGCACCGGTTCTGTCCCGGCTGCCCCTCTTCTAGGCCAGCTCTCTGCTGTGGCCAGGGAGTGCAGTGGAGGATGGCTCAAGTGCTTGGGCCCTGCACCCCATGGGAGACCAGGATAGGCACCTGGCTCCTGCCATCGGATCAGCGCGGTGCGCCGGCCGCAGTGCGCCTACCGCGGTGGCCATTGGAGGGTGAACCAACGGCAAAAGGAAGACCTTTCTCTCTGTCTCTCTCTCTCTCACTGTCCACTCTGCCTGTCAAAAAAAAAAAAAAAAGCCAGGTGCTGCAGTGAAGGATGTGGGTGTCCTAATCAGTCTTAATCTGCCCCTGCGTATGTCTCCTAAGGTTTATTCAGAAGGAGGGGGTGGAGGTCGTCGTATCTGGAAGGTGGGGTTTTTGTTTTGTTTTAGCAGGGGGAGCAGTAAATCCTGCTGTATGCTGGTGGAGGATTCGGTGGTGAGGGAAGTCCCCACTGATGCAAGGGCAGGTTCCCGGAGCTGGTGCTCGATCACAGGCGAGGACGGGTGTGGCGCTGGGAGAAGTGACAGCCTCAGAGGAGAAGTGCAGTAATGCAGCGCATTCCTGCAGATGGAGACACGCAGGCATATGTGGTGGTGGGAGACTGGGCATTTTCTCAGGTGGCATCAGTTTCCGTTTAAAGTGGTAAGTCCATGGAGGAAGTATTATAAGGTTCAGAAAACAGCAGAAGATAGGGATTGGTTGTCTAGGATCATAACGTGCTCCAGGTAAACTGTGACGTGCAGCACTGATGGCCCCATTGAGAACTGAGCCATCTCTACAAGCAAGGATCAGTTGTATGTGCTGAGCTGTATAGCAGACACAGTTGGATGTGACTAGGGTTGGGGTTTTGCCAAGGGATTGTGGACGAGAGGAGAGCAAGACAGCAGAGTGTAGGTGAGGGTGGGCTGTAGTGATGTGTGGCACAAGTGATGTGTGGACAAGTTAGCAAGAGCCAGCATTGGGAAAGAAGGGGCCAGACAGTAGGAGGTGAGCGACTGTGTGGAGCACAGGCCAGCAGCCGCTCAGTTCATCCACAGTAGGCACATCTGGTCCATAAATATCCACCTGTCTGAAAAAAAGCGGTTGCCCTGCATTCCTCAAATGGCCCTCCCAGCTCCGCAGCTCTCACCCCGACCCCCACCCAGGATGTGGCTGGCCCTCTTTGAGAAGTTGGGTTCCTTGAAAAGCCCACTCTGAGATGGAGGTTAATGTGGAGGAGGTTTGCCAGGAATACTTACTGGGTGGACACCTGTGGAAGGAAGGAGAAAGAGTTCTACAGGGAAGTTAGGCAGAGTGCAGCTGGCCCCACGTGGAGTTCAGAAGCTGGTACGTCCAGAGATGGAGTGAGCAGGTTGGGCCTTTCTTTATAGCTCAGTCCAGTCAGGCACCAGATAGAACCTCTCAGGAGGGGGGGGGGAGAGGAGAGGGAGAGGGGAGGAGAGAGGAGAGGAGGGGAGAGGGAGGAGAGAGCTGACTTCTTTACTTGAGGAAGTCCTGATAGAGTGGGCTTCATTCGGCAGTATTCCCAGCCGCTGGGGATATCAGCCCTCCATTGCTGAGAGGGAGTGGGACGATAACCCCTGTGCATCCACTACAGAAACAGGAGCACAAAGGGCATTGTCAGGTCTGCAGCCCCCACAGTTCAGCTTGTGTTGGAAGACTGTCAGTTAAGTGTGGTGTAATACATGAAAGACTTGTGAAATGTTGCTCCCTCTGCCAGCTCTCTCCATCATGTACTTGTAGGTATGGATTTCAACAAGTTTTGGCTCCCAAATAACCTTAGCTTTCTTTTTAAAAATATTTCTGTTTATTGAGAGGCAGAAATGTGTGTGTGCACACACACGCACACAGAGAAAACACTCCTCGCTGCTGATTCACTTCAGTAATGCCAGCAGTGGCTGGGGCTGAAGCTGGGAGTCAGGAGTGCAGCATAGATGTCTCATGACGGTAGAGGAACGGCATCAGTTGAGCCATCCTTTCTGCCTCTCTGGTGGCGTTAGCAGAAAGCTAGAGTCAGAGCTGGAGACACAACTCGAACCCAGGTGCTTGGATTAGGGTGAGCACATCTCGGTCACTGTGTACCCTCCTTCCCCCTCCCTCTCCTTTTCCACTCTTACTTTTCACAAAGATATTTTCAGTTAAATTTATACTCATAAGATTAACCCTACCCTAAATACAGAGCTCAACAAATAGTATGAAAAAAAAAAAAAAACCACGAAAACAAGACCACTGCTCCTCAGCAGTGGAGACGAGGGCTGTTAAAGGGTGGGGTGTGGGCATGAGGAATTGTAGGGTGCAAACTGTCACTCTGTTCCTGAATCTGTGTCTATGAAATACATGAGATTTGTATACCTGAAATGAACTTGAAAAAAATTTTAAAAAATCACTATGCTACACACCCACTCCTAAACTTACCTTTTAATTCCATTTTCCTTGAGCTGTTTGAAGTACCTCATTATTTCATCTGAAATTACATACCACAAAAGGTTAAGTGTAAAGCAGATTAGAGAACCCAGCTTTTTTTCAGTTAAGCCAGTCTTTTAAAAGCATTTACAAAAAGTAAAATTATGCCATGTTTCCTAGTATATTTTTTAGAATATAGTAATTTCTCATAAAAATGTATATGTACATTACCCATAATATTTTCCCTGTTTTAAATAAATTAATAAATATACATTTTAAATGAACAGTTTTATCTTCTATGTCAACACTTCTAAATATGTTGGTGTCTTTGGGATCTTCATTAATTTTTAAGGTTTAAAGGGGTTTGTGCTGACTTTGCTTCCTGGCTCCAGCTCCCGACTCAGATCTTGCAAAAGCAGATCCTGGGAGGCAGTGGTGTTGGCTCAAGTGACTGCTACCCACGCAGGAGACCTACATTACATTCCTGGATCTTGGCTCCAGCATTGACACAGCTGTGGCCTTTGCAGACATTTGGGAAGTGAACCCCTGGGTGGCAGCTGTCTGTCTGTCTGTCTCTAGGTCTGTATCACTCTGTCTGCCTCTCAAATAACTCAACAAATGCAGTCTTTAATGTGATGGGAGACAGAAAGTTTAAGAACCAGTTCTATGTATAAAGTTTCCAGATTTCCCATGGCTGGCTTTGGATGAAAACTAAATTTCTGTAAGAAATTATGGCCTGACAGTGGAGGATGGCCCAAGTGCTTGGGCCCTGCACCCACATGGGAGGCCAGGATGAAGCACCTGGCTCCTGGCTTTGGATCTGCGCAGTGCACCAGCCATAGTGGCCATTTGGGGGGGAACCAATGGACAAGGAAGACCTTTCTTTCTGTCTCTCTCTCACTGTCTAACTGTGCCATATAATAAAAAAAAAAGAAAAGAAATTATGGCCTGAAAAGAGAATTCTGTATACTTAATATAAGTACCTTTAAAAAATATTTTTTTAAAAAATTTAGTTGAAATACAGAGTTACAGAGAAAGAGGGAGAGAGAGAGAGGTCTTCCATCCACTGGTTTGCAAAGGCCAGAGCAGGGCTGATCTGAAGCCAGGAGCCAGGAACTTCTTCTGGATCTCCCACGTGGGTGCAAGAGCCCGAGCATTGAGCCATCTTTCACTGCTTTCCCAGGCACATAAGCAGGGAGCTGGGTAGGATGTGGAGGAACTGGGACTTGAACCAGCTCTCAAATGTGATGCTGATGCTGCTGGTGGGGGTTTTACCTGCTGTGCCACAGCACAGGCCCTCTATATAAGTACTTTATTTAGTAGAGTTCATGATGTGTATAATCATCTGGTTTACCCAATTCTATATCAGTGTTTATTTTCTGACATTGTTTGGTATACACAATATGGTGTGTTTGTCCTACTTATGCTGGTTTGTCTTGCTAAATGAAGGTCAATTTAATACATTGGTGACATTTTTA
The DNA here is from genome assembly GCF_033115175.1 of Lepus europaeus. NCBI lineage: Eukaryota > Metazoa > Chordata > Mammalia > Lagomorpha > Leporidae > Lepus > Lepus europaeus. The sequence goes on along the minus strand of NC_084829.1, from coordinate 165,910,162 downwards.
TTTGCCCAAATTATTTAACGTAACATCTTAATATATTTGGAATCCAAATCTAAAAAGTGTTTGAATAGCTAGAGGGAGAAGTAATCTTTGGGAAATGTACCATTCTTTTAAAAAGTATATTCATTTTATTTTTCTTCATAAAACATGAAAATCATCACGTTACAGTTGCTATGCAGTTTATATCAATCATGTAGCTTGGGATGTCCAATCTTATGGCCGTTTCAGGAAAAGTTTGTAGTCTATAAAATAGTTAACTTTGCTTCTTAAATGTCTGGCTCATATAAATGACCCACTTCATAAATCTTGAAATGTAGTTTTTCTTATTATATTATATTTACATAATTGTGTCTTAATCTGTAAGGTATGTAAGGTGGTAATTCATTAGGGAGCATAGCCAAGATGGCGGAATAGTGAAAGCGCGCAATGATAGTCCGGGAAAAGATAGTTTAATAAAAGTGGAGTTACTGTAGTCTCAGGGAAAGGCTCGGGAAAAAAAATTGCAGAGGAAATGCTTCCAGATCTAGTGGATGTGGCACAGAGGACTTACGGGGAGAGCAAGGACGCCCACGGCTTAAAAGCCCAGCTGTGGAGTCTGCACACCAGCGCTGGAAGGGGAGGTGAGACAAAAACTTGGTAGCCCAAGACATTGGCAGGGAAATGGCAGAATGAGCCTAGAGGGAACGAGGCTTGAAGCCCCACTGGGGAAAGTTCACCAGGCTGACTGGAGGAGAGAAAAAAATGAATAAATAAAGGGAACCGACACAGACACAAGCCTCTCTCTCCACTCACCTTACAAAGCTGAGCAAGACAAAGAGCAGGCACCATTATGGACTTAGTAAAGCAGTGCCCGCCATCAGCCAAGTAGAAAAACCTGCCTGTGGTGGGGAGAAACAACAGGAGGTTAGGACCTAGTGAAGGTGTGGAGCTAATGAAGTGAGACTGTGAAAATCTGAGGGTGTGGGAGAGAACTAACTGAGTACATGAACTCGGTAAACTTGACAACCCAGTGGGAGACTGCAGAGAAATTGGAGACCACACTGAGGGCTGCATAGACCCTTTGTGTGGTCCTTGGGGTAGAGCAGACGGATACACACAGGGACCAGATTTCATATATCGACTACCCTCAATTCTGCTCAGCTGTGTGGAATTACTTCCTTTCTGAGTCAAAAAAAAAAAAAAAAGAGCGAGCGAAAGAGAGAACAACATGGGTGAGTCACTTTTGGCACACCCTTAGCCCTGAAGAACCAGAGTTCTCTGGCCACACAAATCACAGCCTCTAAGGATCCATCAAAAGCAGACAGTCCAGAAAAAACACCACAGTGAAGAAACCAAAGAATATCTACACAATGCCAAAGAACAAATGCAGAAACCAAGGAAACAAGAACAAGTAAGACACTATGATGCCCCCAAATGAACAAGACACCCCAATCCAAGATTATGAAGATGATGAGATAGAAGAAATGCAAGAAACAGATCTCAAAAAATTGACAAGAACATTAAGAAGTTCTCAAAAACAAATTCTTGAACTACAGAAATCCTTACTGGACAGGATAGAAAATCTCTCTTGCAAAAATGAAATCTTAAGGAGGAATTGAAATGAAGAAACTAGTAGAACATGAAACTGTGATAGTGAAGAGAAATCATAATGAAATGAAGAATTCAATAGATCAAATGACAAACACATTAGAGAGCCTTAAAAACAGAATCAGTGAAGCAGAAGAGAGAATATCAGACTTAGAACAGAGCACAGGAAAGTATACAGTCAAACCAAAGAAAAGAAGAGGAAATTAGAAATCTAAAAAATATTGTCAGGAATCTACAGGATACTATTAAAAAATCTAACATTCGGGTTCTAGGAGTTCCTGAAGGCATGGAGAGGGAGAAAGGATTAGAAGGCCTTTTTAGTGAGATACTAGCAGAAAATTTCCCAGGCTTGGAGAAGGACAGAGACATCCTAGTACAGGAAGCTTGTAGAACCCCTAGTAAACATGACCAAAAGAGATCCTCACCACGACATGTTATAATCAAACTCACCACAGTGAAACATAAAGAAAAGAATCTAAAATGTGCAAGAGAGAAATGTCAGATTACTCTCAGAGGATCTCCAATTAGACTCACAGCAGACTTCTCACCAGAATCCCTATAGGCTAGAAGGGAGTGGTGAGACATAGCCCAGGTACTAAGAGAGAAAAACTGCCAGCCCAGAATAGTATATCCTGCAAAGCTCTCATTTGTGAATGAAGGTGAAATAAAGACCTTTCACAGCAAACAGAAATTGAAAGAATTTGTCACCATTCATCCAGCCCTGCAAAAGATGCTTAAGGATGTGTTACACACAGAAACATAGAAACACGGCCATCAATATGAAAGAAGGTAAAGGAAGGAAACCTCCCAGTAAAAGTTCATAGGAAGCTCAAAGCATATATTAGAAAATATCTTTGGGAAAATGGCAGGGCAAAGTTACTACTTATCAATAGTCACATTGAATGTTAATGGCCTCAATTCTCCAGTTAAAAGGCACTGACTGGCTGACTGGGTTAAGGAACAAAACCCATCTATTTGCTGCCTACAAGAAACACATTTTTCCAACAAAGATGCATGCAGACTGAAGGTGAAAGGTTTGGAAAAGATATTCCATACAAACAGAAACCAAAAAAAAAGCAGGTAGATCCATCTTAATATCAGACAACATAAACTTTAACACAAAAACTGTTAAGAGAGACAAAGAGGGGCACTATATAATGATCAAGGGTTCATTCAACAGGAAGATGTAACTATTATAAATGTATATGCACCTAATTACAGGGCACCGGTTTATTTAAATGATGTGTTAAGGGACTTAAAGGGAGACTTAGACTCCAATACAATAGTACTGGGGAACTTCAATACTCCACTATCAGAAATAGACAGATCAACCGGACAGAAGATCAACAAAAAAACAGCAGATTTAATCGACACTGTTGCGCAAATGGATCTAAAAGATATCTAAAGAACTTTCAATCCTACATTTAAAGACTTTACATTCTTCTCAGCAGTATGTGGATCCTTCTCTAGGATTGACCACATACTAGGCCATAAAGCAAGTCTCAGCTAATTTAAAAGAGTCAGAATCATACCATGCAGCTTCTCAGACCAGTGTAATGAAGGGGGAAATTAGCAACTCAGGAATCCCTAGAGCACGTGCAAACACATGGAGATTGAACAACATGCTCCTGAATGAACAGTGGGTCATAGAAGAAATCAAAAGAGAAATCAAAAACTTTCTGGAAATAAATGAAGATAACAACACAACATATCAAAACTTATGGGATACAGCAAAAGCAGTGTTGAGAGGAAAGTTTACAGCAATAGATGCCTAAATCAAGAAATTGGAAAGGCACCAAATATATGAGCTTTGAATGCATCTCAAGGATCTAGAAAAACGGCAGCAAAGCAGACCCAAGTCTATTAGGAGACGAGAAATAATTAAAATCAGAGAAGAAGTCAACAGGATTGAATCCAAAAAAAAATTAGAAAAAATCATCCAGCCGGCGCCGTGGCTCACTAGACTAATCCTCCGCCTTGCAGCGCCGGCACACCTGGTTCTAGTCCTGGTCGGGGCACCGGATTCTGTCCCGGTTGCCCCTCTTCCAGGCCAGCTCTCTGCTGTGGCCCGGGAGTGCAGTGGAGGATGGCCCAAGTGCTTGGGCCCTGCACCCCATGGGAGACCAGGATAAGCACCTGGCTCCTGCCTTCAGATCAGCGCAGTGTGCCGGTCACAGCGTGCCAACCGCGGCAGCCATTGGAGTGTGAACCAACGGCAAAGGAAGACCTTTCTCTCTCTCTCACTGTCTACTCTGCCTGTCACACACACAAAAAAATCATCCAAGTGAAGAGCTGGTTTTTTGAAAAAATGAATAAAATTGACACCCCATTGGCTCAACTAACTAAGAAACGAAAAGACCCAAATCAATAAAATCAGAGATGAAAAAGGAAACGTAACAACAGACACCACAAAAATAAAAAGAATCATCAGAAATTACTACAAAGACTTGTATTACAGCAAACAGGAAAATCTATCAGAAATGGATAGATTCCTGGACACATGCAGTCTACCTAAATTGAACCAGGAAGACATAGAAAACCTAAATAGACCCATAACTGAGACAGAAATTGAAACAATACTAAAGGCCCTCCCAACAAAGAAAAGCCCAGGACCAGATGGATTCACTGCTGAGTTCTACCAGACATTTAAAGAAGAACTAACTCCAATTCTTCTCAAACTATTCACAACAATCGAAAAATTTGGAATCCTCCCAAATTATTTCTATGAAGTCAGCATCACCTTAATCCCTAAGCCAGAAAAAGATGCAACATTGAAAGAAAATTACAGACCAATATCCCTGATGAACATAGATGTGAAAATCCTCAATAATATTCTCGTCAATAGAATACAACAAAACATCAGAAAAATCATCCACCCAGACCAAGTGTGATTTATCCCTGGTATGCAGGGATGGTTCAATGTTTGCAAATCCATCAGTGTGATACACCACATTAACAGAATGCAGAAAAAAATCATATGATTCTCTCAATAGATGCAGAGAAAACATTCGATAAAATACAACACCCTTTCATGATGAAAACTCTAAGCAAACTGGGTATAGAAGGAACATTCCTCAATACAATCAAAGCAATTTATGAAAAACCCATGGCCGACATCCTATTGAATGGGGAAAAGTTGGAAGCATTTCCACTGACATCTGGTACCAGACAGGGATGCCCACTCTCACCACTGCTACTCAACATAGTTCTGGAAGTTTTATCCAGAGCTATTAGGCAAGAAAAAGAAATTAAAGGGCTCTAAATTGGGAAGGAAGAACTGAAAGTACCCCTTTTTGAAGACGAAAAGCCCATGAGAGTATTTTAGGCATGGAAATCCAAGACACTCTGGCAAAAAAATCACCTAAATGAAAGATCTCTGCAAGTGAGATCTCAGTGGAAAGAACAGGTCATCGAAGAAGGAGTACCTTTTCTATGAAGGGAGGCGAGAACTTCCACTCTGACTATGACCTTGTCTAAATAAGATCGAAGTTGGCGAACTCAAAAGGCTTCCATAGCCTTGACAACTCATGACAAGAGCCTAGGGTGATTACATAAACAAGAGTGTCAATTTGTTAATTCAACAACAGGAGTCACTGTGTACTTACGTCTCATGCAGGATCTCTATCCTTAATGTGCTGTCCAATGTGAAGTAATGCTATAACTAATACTGAAACAGTATTTTATACTTTGTGTTTCCATGTGGGTGCAAACTGTTGACATCTTTACTTAATATATACTAAACTGATCTTCTGTATATAAAGATAATTGAAAATGAATCTTTATGTGAATGTAATGGGAGACAGATCAGTAGATTGGAGGGTTGTCGTTGGGTGGGAAGTTTGGCGGGGGAAGCCATTGTAATCCATAAGCTGTACTTTGGAAATATACATTCATTAAATAAAAGTTTAAAAAAGTGGTAATTCATTAGGTATTTGTTTGACATAATTAAATGAAGCAATATCAATAGAATAATTTGAATTTTATCCACATTAATAATATTCATTTTTTGGAAGACTTCTTTGAAAGACTTTTGTCTACACCAATTAATTTAAAGATATAAACCTAGTGTTTACTTCTTCTGTAAGAGAACTCTTGCACACAGTTAAAGTTCTCATGTTTGAGCCATTCAGAATTGCACTATCATTTTCCTTTTTGCTTCAAAGAAAATCTGTGAAATAAATTACTTGTTAAGAGTAATTCCTAACCCACGCTTTGCTCCATGTGGCTTCTTGCCTGCTCTCTGCCTGGTATGGACCCAGTTTATGCTTCTACATTCCTTTCTGTCTTAAATAAAGCCCTCGCCTTTCTGTATATTTCTCTCACTAAATACATATGAAATCTTAGCAAAAAAATTCTGAAGCATTTAAGACATATAGCAGTAGATTCATACAAAGAACAGACTTTACTTATTGAACATTCAAGGTGTCATGAGAACACAGAATTTTATAGAACAACCGATTTTATGACAAATTTAAATAGAAGGAATGACTGCTGTGATGGAGAGAATTGTATTAGCTCAACCAACTGATAAATTTCTGGGAATTTTATGAATCAATGTATATCAAAATTGATAATTTGAAATCAGCCCTGGCATGAAGTGTTTACATCACAAAAATTGGCAAATGCTAAAAATCAGGGGTTTTTGTTCTTTTCAGAAACACTTGTTAAACATTTTCTAGCCCACATTTGGATATTCAATGGATCTACTAAACCAGCAAAATCTTTAGGTGCTCAGAGATCTGAGTCATTGTCTGCAAAGTAACATGAAAATTACTGTTTCTTACACTTCCTTCTACAAAGAAGACAGTGAACTCCTGGCAGTCTGTTCAAGTTCTGAGAGGAAGAACCCCTGTGGACATGCTTCATCCTGGATCTTGGATCCTGTATCGTGGATAACAGGAAAGGCTGGGCTTCCACTGATGTCCAGAGCAGGAAGACTCTGCAGCAGATCCAGGCTGTAATGCAACTGATGCAGTCTCTTTGGCCATGGAATGTGGCGTATCATATACGCATCTTAGGTGGAAGAGAAGACACTGTGCTGCACACAAGGGAAGGAGGAATATGTTGGCACTCAGGTCATTGTTGTAAATTGGAAGTGAGACCCCCCAGTGGGCCTTTAAGAATCATTTCAACTTGACCCTGGAAACTGCACATGAAATGAAAATATATGTTATACTCACAGGTCCTAGAGAGGGAGGCATGGCACGTCCAGAGATCCATGAAGATTAAACCAGAAGCTGCAGATTTGGTCAAGGCAGGCAGAGAGGGAGAGGCCGAGGACCTGTGGGAAGGTACCACATTCAGAGTCCTGGGCGGGATCACCCTGTGGCACAGGGGCAGCATCCTTGTTGTGGGATTTGAATTGCCTGCTCTCTGCCTGGTGTGGACCCAGTTTATGCGTCTACACTCCTTTCTGTAAGAACATTCTGCAATTATTACCTTAGTCTTTATGTGTGCAGCTAAGTCTCTAATGAGTTAGTGTGTTATTGGAAAAGCAACAACATTGTGATTTCTCTGACTTTTTATACAGCACATTTTCAGCAGTGTTAACATTATTACCTTCTCAGCAATTGTGTGTGCTAGCCAATAACAGTAGTAATAATTACAGTAACAACTTACCCTGAAGTCAGGGGTTTGACATTACTAGTTGGAAATACTACCAGAATTCGGGGCTTCTAAAGAATACATCATGTTTACATTGAAAATATTTAATTCCTTTTTCCTTACACCCTGGAAGATTGGTTTAAAAATAACTTGGAGCTTAACTGGAAACACAATATGGTTTAGTACCAGTTTCTATTGCATTAAGGCAGGAAAAGGCAAATTACCAAAGCCAAATGAATGATATTTGATCATGTTTTTGTTTCTTATTTATAGTTTCAGTCTTTTTAAAGTAAATTTCTCTCTTCCTTTAATCAGAGAATCTAATTATATGTCATTTTTATCCTCTTCAGTATTTTTAAGTATAAATAATGTAGTGGTAGGTTAAAAATAAATTAATTAATCTCATTTTTAAAACCAATGATTCAGTCTTAAATAGAAGAAAATATAAATAAATTTTATTTGGCGATAAAATAATTAAAACATTAACATAAATAAAGTAATAACTTGGATAAAAAGATAGACATTTTACATTATTTTGTGGCCACAAATAATTTGGGGATTTGCAATAACTATTTGGTATTAGCAGAGTTACAGAGATTACAGTAGGTGTAACCAAAGGTAATAAGTAGGAGCACAGTAGAAATACTGAGGCTGTATTGGCTAGCTGCTAAAGGCCTAGATATGTGTTAAACTGGACATAGAAGCATTTTAGAAACACGAGAACACAAGCTCAAGGGATGCCTTCTGCGAACCATCAGCATCATGCAGCTTGTGAACTCTGCAGTGTGCACTCGTGGGAGCACAAGGGGAAGTAACTGGCGTCAGAGAGTCAGGAGGAGAGCAGCTGTGGTCTGTGTGCCCTCTGCCTCGGTGTCTGAGAACACAGCACCGAGAACTGCGGCACGGAAACAATGTGGAGGCGGAAAGGCTGGACTTCAGCTGAGGCCGGAGCAGAAAGCGACCGTCTGCCTTCCCAGAGCGGCTGTGAGGGGGCACAGACAGCAGGGGCCGTTTCACTGCTGCAGAAGCTGTTCGAAGACATACAGGAAAAAGTACCCATGGAAGGCACTTTGAAAAGTTCATGGAAAATGGAATTCTTGATTGAGTTTATTTTGGTGTAAATTTTTTTAAATCTGTGTATTGTTTTCTCCTAAAACTAATTTTCCATGAACGTTCAGAGTGTACTTTGTATGTATGAGTTTCAAAACATCTTATACCAAAGCTAAGGTACCTTGTAAAGTTGTCCCCCTTGGGATTTTTGAAGTACCCTAAACCGCTGACCTTCAGTAGTCACTGTGACCGTTTCTAGTGCTAACAGCTCAGAGCTGCTTTCATTTCCTTCCATCCCCATAGTTGGCTTGATACAGAGATTCTGACAATTTCTCTTCCACAGTTGAAGATACTCAGTCGACTTGAAATAGTGGAGTCATCCTCTCACATCTCTCATCCAGTGGCATTATTGGGGAAGGCTGACCAGTGATCTGACTCTTGTAGCCTGAGCTTTCTGTCACGATTAGGGTTGACCTGTGCATTGGAGACTGGAGAAGACCCTCCCCTGCCCACCCCATCTCTTTAGTTTCCACTGGTCAACCCGTGAAGAGGGCCCCAGGGGAACATACAGTCAAGTAGATTTGAAAGTGGCCTGAGGTCTATCCTTTCTGTTGCTCTACAAGTCTGTTTTTGTGCAAGAACCAGGCTCTTTTGATTATAACTGCCCTTTAGGATGTCTTGAAATCTGGTATCGTAATGCCTCATCCTTGTTTTTGTTGTATCAGATTGATTTAGCTATTTGGTGTCTGCTGTGTTTACATATGAATTACAGCATCTTTTGTTTCTAGAGAAGAATATCATTGGTATTTTGACTAGGGATCACATTGAACATGTAAATTGCTCTCTATAGCATGGACATTTGGATGATGATTCTTCCAGTCTGTGACCCTGCAAGATTTTTCCATTCTTTTTGTATCTTCTACTACTTATTTAATGTTTTATAATTTTCATTGTAGAGATCTTTGACATCCTTGGTTAAATTTATTCCAAGATATTTGATTCTTTTTGAAGCTATTGTGAGTGAGACTGATCTTAACAGTTTTCTCAGCCATGACATTTTCTGTGCTGTTGATTTTTGTGTGTTGATTTTATATCCTACAATTTTACCAAATACTTTTATGAGTACCAGTAGTCTCTCAGTGGTCTTTTGGATGATATATATATATATATATATATATCATATATATCATATATATCATATATATCATATCAGAATATGTCATCTGCAAATAGGAATAGTTTGATTTCTTCCTTTTTGATTTGTATCCCTTTGTTTTATTTTTCTTGCTTAAAGGCTGTAGCTAAAACCTCTAGGACTATATCAAATAGCAGTGGTAGGAGTGGGTATTCTTGTATGGTTCTGGATTTTAGACAGAATGCTTCCAGCGTTTCCCCAACAATAGGATGCTGGCCATTGATTTGTCGTAAATCATCTTGATTATGTTGAGGAATGTTCTTTCACTATGCAATTTGCTTAAGATTTTCATCATGAAATAATGTAGTATTTCAATAAATGCTTTCTCTTCATCTATTGAGATTTTGTTCTTTAATTTGTTAATGTAATAATGTTACCAGTTTTATTGATTTGAGAGTGTTGAACCATCCCTGCATACCAGGGTAAATGCCATTGGTCCGGGTGAATCATCTTTCTGGTGTGTTGTTGGATTTAATTAGCTAATATTTTTGTTGAGGATTTTTGCATCTATGTTCATCAGGAGTAGTCTTTTATAGTTCTCTTTAGGAAACTCTGCAAGGTATTGGCATAGGCAAAGACTTCTTGGAAATGAAGCATGGGTAGTCAAAACCAAAATTGACAAATGGGATCACTTGAAGCTGAGAAGCTTCTGCCCTTCAAAAGAAACACTCGGCAAAGTGAAGAGACAACTGACAGAATGGGAGAAAATATTTGCAAACTATGCAAAGGATAAAGGGTTAATATCCAGAATCTATAAAGAGCTCTAGAAATTCAACAACAACAAAACAAACCAGTTAAGAAATGAGCAAAGGACTTGAACAGGCATTTTTCAAGAGAAGAAATTCAAATGGCCAACAGACACTTGATAAAATGCTCAGGATCAGTAGCCTTCAGGGAAATGCAAATTGAAACCACAATGAGGTTTCCCTTCACCCTAGTGACAATGGCTCTTAAACAGAAATCAACAAACAACAAATGCTGGTGAGGATGTGGGGGAAAAAGGTACTCTCATCATTGTTTGTGGGAATGTAAACTGGTGCAGTCATTGTGGCAGACAGTATGGAGATACCTCAGAAATCTGAAAATAGACCTACCACGTGATCCAGCCATCTCACTCCTGGGAATTTACCCAAACCAAAAGATGTCAGTACTTGAAAGGGATATCAGTGGCCCTCATGTTCATTGCAGCACAATTCAAAGTAGCTGAGATATGGAATCAACCCAGATATTCATCAACTATTGATTGGATAAAGAAATTGTGATATATATACACTATGGAGTACTACTCAGCTATAAGAAAACAATAAAGCAACAACAACAATAAAAAATGAAATCCTATCTCTTGCAACAAAATGGATGCAACTAGAATCCATTCTACTTAGTGAAATAAGTCAGTCCAAAAAGATACTATATATTTTTCCTAGAGTACCTAAAATGTAATGCATTGGAGTGAAATGGACATTTTGAGAATCATTGTTTATTTACCGTCCTTGCCTCTTCTGTTGAGGAACAGTTTTTTTTTTCTTCTTCTTCATATTTTTGGTGAACTCTTCTGCTTAGTATAGGGTTAACTTTACAATCATTAAGTAAACTGAAGTAGATCTTTGTAAAAGTTAGAGTGGGTATGGGAGAGGGAGGAGGAAGAAGGGTTGGAGCATGGGCAGAAGAGTGGGCAGGGTGGGAAGTATCACTACGTTCCTAAATCTGTAACATGAAATACATGAAACTTGTATAACTTAAATACAGTTTTTAAAACATAAAGTTATTTTTTGTAGATAGGCGGTTAAGAGATGGCTGTCATCTGCTGGTTCACTCCCCAGTTGTCTTCCAAAGGCCTTGTTTGGGTTGAGGCAGGGCCCAGGAACACTCAGGTTTCCCACATAGGTGGCGGACGTTCTATTATTTGAGCCATTATACTGCCTCTAAGGATGAGCTTAGCCGAAAGCTTGGATAAGGAGCCAAAGCCAGGAATGGAGCCCCAGTTATTCCAGGTGGGTGGCATGAATGTTCTAACCATGAGGCTGAATGCCTGCCCCAGTAATGACTTCTAAATATTGACTTCCTGTTTCAGTAATGTCTCTTCCACACTCTTGCTGTTTATATAGATGTATTCTTTGAAGTAGTTTATTTTGATATACCCTTTTTTTTTGAGATGGTTTATTTAAAGTTTAGAAAAAACATATTTTAGGTGACATTTTGTACCTAGCTCCAGAATTTGTTGATAAAAAATGTTACAATTTGTATAAATTTTCAAAGCCTTTATTAAGAGACTGAAACATATGAAGTATTTATATACTCTAAAAGTCCCCAAAATACTGGGTTGTATTGATGAAACTTGCAGGTTCCCAAGAAGTGTGTAAAGTGTTTAGCTGGATAGAGACATGGAAAGGACAAGGTGCTAAAAGTCATCAGCTGCGACTGTGCTTCCTGTGCAGATCCTGTGATAGGGATCGGGACAAGTCTGGCAGACAGAACAAAGCCCTGTGACTGCAGAGCATCTGGTAGAGACTGCTCGTGACGGTGGGCATAGTATTGGAGGGTGCTGATGCCTGGGGCATCTGCTTCCTAGTTGATCGTAAGTGGTGACTTCTGCATGTCAGAGGAAGATGAGCATGGCATTAGAGAAGAAGTGTTCGCCAGTTCTGTCCCCTCAGCTGTCCTACGCAGAAGTCAGAAAGCTTTGTCCTGGGGTTTGAAGTCCTTCCTCTCTCTACTCCGTGGCAGTGCCTCCTCTGTGCAAGAAGGAGCAGGCGTCCGTGTTGTGGAGAATCAGTCTGCTCCAAACAGGTCTCCAGCTCGCCTCAGCTGTGGGAACACAGTGAGCAGGGGATAGCCCTCTGTGAATCCCTCCACCCCAGATGGGGAGAAGACTTTCTTGTGGGAGTTACTACGCAGCCTTGTGGGTGTCGCCATGCATGGTGGGATGTAGGGCATTGCAGTCCGGGTCTGAAACAAGTTCTAGGCAGGGGAACAGAATTCTTAATTGTGAGGCAGCAGGAATAACTGACGATCTCAGCCAACCAGGACTCTTTCCAGGATCACCAAATGGTGCTTTCCAACAGTGTAAAGCCTAGACCTCAGCTGCTAATGGAACCAGGCACTTCCAGCCCCTGGCTGGCCATTAGTGGGAGGCTGAGCTTCCAGAACAGAGGCATCGGCAGCTGTGGTCGCAGGGATTGGGGCAAAGACAGAATTCTGGGATTACTATGATAGTATTTCAGCGTACTAAAATTAAAATATAAAGGGCTATGGGTACTCTTCCGAATGACAGAAAAAGGGCACGTGGTCTTATTTTGGCTTAGGCTGCTTGAAAGCAGTATGAAGGCAGAGCTGGTAGATGCCAAGAGTTGCCTGAGACTGGAAGCTCCTCCATCAGACACGCATGTCAGTGTGTCTTTACTTGGAAACAGTACTGTGTTGTATGTGCCCTCAGTGCTCTGTGCTTATTGTCTGTTGCATGTTATATGAATTCTGCTCTGCATGAAGGAAACTTTCATCTGCAACTTTTTCCTGTAGGAAATAATATTTTTAAAGTAGCAAGAATGTCCTATACATGCCACAATTTTTAAAATGTATTTTAATTGTTGTAATGATTGGCATATTTATTTGAAAGGCAGAGTCACAGAAAGAAAGATGAAGAGACAGAGAGATCTTCCATCTACTGGTCCCTCCCCAAATGGCTGCAACAGTCAGGACTGGGCCAGACCGAATCTAGGAGCCAGGAGCTTCTCCTGGGTCTCCCACATGGGTGCAGGGACCCATAAACTTGGGCCGTCTTCCACTGCTTTCCCAGGCCATTAGCATGGAGGTGGATTGAAAGTGAAGCAGGTGGGACTTGAACTGGTAGCCATATGGGTACCAGCATTGAAGGCAGTGGCTTAACTCACTACACCATAATGCCGGTCCCTATTTTAATTTTTAAAATTTATTCAATTGAAAGGCAGAGAGAGTGAGCGAGCCAACACAAGCTTAAGAGCCCCTATCTGCTGGCTCATTTTCCAGATGCCTGAAACATCTGGAGCTGTGCCAAGCAAAAGCCAAGGAACCAGAACTCAATCTCAATTTGGATTTCCCCTGTGGGTGGCAAGACCCCAACTGCCTGAGCCCTCAACCTGCTGCCTCCCAGGGTGTACATTAGCAGCAAGCTGGAATTGCGAGTGAAGCCTGGAGTCAAACTCGGACACTCCAATATGGGATGCTGGTGTCCCTCAGCAGTGTGTCATCTGCTGTGCCGGATGCCTGTCCCAACACGCCAAAGTGTTTATTGGAGTATTGTTTATAGAGACTTAATACTGAGACCAGCCTAAGTGCCCATCAATGGAAATAGTGGGTAAATTGTGATTTTTTTAATGTAATATGATGATTATATTGAAAAGGTTGAGTTAGAGACCAGAAAAGATGCCTTCCAGAAGTTTGCATGGGTTATTCATGAGGGGCAAGTTTGGGATTAGAAAATGGAATTGAAATATTAGAACAATAACATCATTATTTTTCTTCACCGTGTATTTGTTACTGCCTTATTGGTTATATGTATGCCTTGTGAATGAATGCTACTTTTAGATTACAGAGTAATTTTTTTAAAGATTTTTTTTCTTAAAAGTCAGGATTTAAGATATTTTTTATAGCAAACAACTTTGAATGAATCCAATTTACAACTTGATGATTAGAAAACCCAAGCAGATTCTTGTGGCCCCTATGAAATTGTATATGAAGTTTAGGAGTGTATATCCCTGTTTCTGAGAGGAGGTCAATGAGGAATTTTGGGCCAATGTGGTTATGACTAATTCTTAGAGAAAAAGTGAGAAACCACTTAGTGAGGAAACATGTGGACCTGCCTAGGCCGTGGTGCAGACTAACTGGGTGTTTTCAGTCGACACCAACTTTCCCAGATGTGGTTTTGTGATTTGTCTACATTCTGTCTCTGGTGTACATGAGCGCATTCACTGTGGGGTTATTCACTTGTGCCTGTCCAAAGAGTAAAACAGACATTCTGATCCCTTCTAAGACGCTACGTGGTAGCAGCATCAACCTTGAGGCGTTACGCTCTGCCACGGCGTGGGTTATCCTCCTCTAACTCAAAGTGACAGGCCCCTGGCTGTCCCCTCTTGGACTTCCAAACTGAACTGCCTGTGGCCGTGACCCTGTGAGAATCCCATTTTCTGAGGGTTTTTCACCACCTTGTGTCTCTTTGCTTGTTCAAAACCTTGAAATAACAATATCATGTATCTGGAACTCCCACCATCTCTGTTCTTTGAAACTTCATCTTCCCCTAGAGTTTTCCTAGCTCTGATCCTCTTTTTTTTTTTATTTGACAGATAGAGTTAGACAGTGAGAGAGAGACAGAGACAGAGAGAAAGGTCTTCTTTCTGTTGGTTCACCCCCCAAATGGCCACTACGGCTGTTGCATTGTGCAGATCCAAAGCCAGGAGCCAGGTGCCCCTTGCTGGTCTCCCATGCAGGTGCAGGCACACAAGCACTTGGGCCATCCTCCACTGCCTTCTGGGGCCACAGCAGAGAGCTGGACTGAAAGAGGAGCCACCAGGACTAGAACCCAGCACCCATATGGGATGCCAGCGCCACAGGCGGAGGATTCACCAAGTGAGCCACGGTGCCGGCCCATCTGATCCTCTTTGGGTTCCTGTCAACACTGACTGAACATAGCGTTTTAAGATTAGAGCACGTTAGAGAAACGGCAGCCCTGGCTGGATTTCTGCATAACCTTCCCTTCTTGCCTTCTCTACTCCTCTGCACTGTGCACCTGCCAGATGGCGAGTGGAGATTGACTACCCATCCTGGAGCGGGAGGAACACGTAGGCAGGGAACACGGTGGCCAGATGACAGCCTGCACTGGCAGTAATGGAGGAGACCTTAGTATTGTTTGTCGCAGTCGACAAACAGATGGCAGTAATTACTGCACACCAAGCAGGAACCTAGGCACAGGAGCTGGGTCGCCGAGCTGAATCCATACCCCTGCTTGTCTTGTGGAACTCAGTTCTGTCATAGTGAGGAAGGAGATGCTGTAACACTTGAGGTGCGAGTGGTGGGAATCGGGTGGGCACTGGAATCAGGGCAGACTTTGGTCTCCATCAGATTGCAAAGCTCCAGGGAAAGAGGCTGCACTGCCTGCTCCATAAGTATCTTCTAGCTATAGAGATTTTGTGGGTTAGGATTATTAAATGGAAATTTTCTGGATGAGTATGAAAATAGTATTACTTTAAACCAATCATCCTTCTGGGAAAAGACTGCTTTAGAAACATTTTTAAGAAAGGATGTTGTTGATGGAAACCAACATTTTAGGACATAGATTTATTATCATGAACAAAATACATGTAGCCACACAGGTGTGCACACAGATTGTGTCTTTTAACAGAGTGTATATGACACTGGGAACCTGTGTGTGTGTGTGTGTGTGAGATAAATCAAGAGAATCTGACCAGCAGAATACAATGTGGTGCTTCGTTTTATTTAATATGTACACAATGCAGCATACATATACGTTAGAGCACTACTGTGTACCATAATTATAAAATGACTTGTCATGCCTATATTTACTTCCATTTAAAGATGTTGATAATATAGTTTAAGTTAAAATTAAATAATTTGTATAGAGTGGCACTTTTCTGAAGTCTGAATTATATTCACATGCTTACTTAGGCAGAGAATGTAGGACATACTGAAAAGCTTCATGATGCTTGCCTGATTTTTATGTTACTGAGTGACCTAAATTTTGGTTTTATTTTATTTTTAGTTCTACTTTGTACATGTGTTATTTATAGACCAAAAGGAAATAATTCAAGTTTACATTGTACTTTTATGAGCATGTCTGACAGCATAGGATTGCTATTTGATTTTTTTCAAGTATTTGCTATACATACATCACAGCTTTATAAAAACACAAATAATGCATGTGCCAGTAAGTCTTTGCCTGTGGAGTCAGTGATTAGGATGACTAGAAGATGTAAAAGAAATTATGGTGTTCCTCGCCATTTTCATTTATTTTTGCGTAACGTAAGTGGAATTTAAATTAATTATCTGATGTATTTTCAAGGGTCATTAAATTTTCTGTTAATATGATAGTGGCTTCATCTCTATTGTACAAGCAAATTATTTCTGTTTATACTTTGGTGCTGTGCTATATATACAAATTTTTAATTAAGGCAGTTTATAGGAGAAAGATACACTTTTATTTTTTAAAATTTTTTTAATTTTTATTTTTTTTTATTTTCATAGGGTATATATAGCTTAATTTTGTTTTTATCATCCAGTCTAACAGGGTTTATAGGGTGGATTCAATCTGTTTAGACTTATTGTGATTATTGATATTTCTAGAAGTATGACTATTTCTATTAGAGTATTTTGTTCTTTTCATTATACTTTTTCCCTTTCTTTTCTACCTTTTCATGGATTTGCAAATTTGTATATTTAATTTTTCCCTCTGCTGGTCTAAAACCAAAGGTTTTATTTGTGTTATTTGCTGTTACTCTTTTGTTCACAAAATTCATGTTAAACTATATGTTTTTCTAATAGACTTTCTTTTTTATTTATTTATTTTTTTTAAACTTTTATTTAATGAATATAAATTTCCAATGTACAGCTTATGGATTACAATGGCTTCCCCCTCCCATAACTTCCCTCCCACTGCAACCCTCCCCTTTCCCGCTCCCTCTCCCCTTCCATTCACATCAAGATTCATTTGCAATTCTCTTTATATACAGAAGATCAATTTAGTATACATTAAGTAAAGATTTCAACAGTTTGCACCCACATAGAAGCACAAAGTGAAACATACTGTTTGAGTACTAGTTATAGCATTAAATCAAAATGTACATCACATTAAGGACAGAGATCCCACATGAGGAGCAAGTGCACAGTGACTCCTGTTGTTGACCCAACAAATTGACACTCTAGTTTATGGTGCCAGTAACCACCCTAGGCTGTCGTCATGAGTTGCCAAGGCTATAGAAGCCTTCCAAGTTCGCCAACTCTGATCATATTTAGAAAAGGTCATAAAAGACAGGGTGAGGATAGTAACCAATGATCCTAAGAGTGGTATTAACCAGGTCTGAACAATTATACGGCATTAAGTGGGGAAGAGGACCATCAGTACACACAGGTTGGGAGTAGAGCCATTGGTGGTAGAGTAGAGGTTATGATTACGAAGGAATGAGGCCCAAGTGTGCTAGACAGGGTCTAGAACAAAGGACAGAGTCATTATTAGAGGAGCTAAGAAAGGTGCTGTCTAAGCTACAATTAAGTTTTCTGATTTAGAGGCAAATAGAACCTGATAGAAGGGGCTTGATAATAATCTGTTGGGCTTTAGGCCTTGTAAGTTAAGAGGCCCAGACCTATCTATCTCTTCACATGGGGTATATCCTAAGGGAGGTGTGAACCTCCTAGGGGAAGGCACTCTGTTGACTTTCATTACTTGGGTGGCCTGGGAGGAGAGCTGGCCAGGTAAAGGCAGGTGGCATCTCTAACAAGAAATTTACAGTTCTGCCTTCAATGTTGCTGACCCTACTTGACCATCCCCTCAGCTGCAGTGGTCACTTTGGAAGTTGGGCTGAGTGAAGGGCTTTTCAGCTTAGAGCCAATACGATCTGTGGCTCTGACCTGGGCATCCTTCGACTCCAGGGCAGGTCCATTTCCAGTGATCCAACTCTTGGCAGAGCTGCCAGGGCGGAACATACAACTTTTAAAACCCAAGAGAAATAGTTGGAAAGTTGAAGTTTATGTGTGATTTATGTAAAGCTTCTTGAACTTTATATTTAGTGAATGAGTAAGTTAAATCATTGACATGTTTCTGGTTATCAAATGTAATCATCAGGCAGTTGAGTGGGTGTGAACAAAACTGCAGTCTGTTGAGTACACAGATTGTGTCCAGTCTGCAAGAACTTTAGATACATTACCTCATGCAGTCCAAATATTTTAAATCATCTCATGTCATAAATAGGAGGCAGGCAGGATTGGAAGGGTTCAGTAACCCACACGTCTTGGTAAATCTGACATCGGAAATGAGACCTTCATTGACTTCAGTCCTCTCTTTATTTTCTGTAGTTCCTGTGTTCCTATTTTCTGTAGGAATTTAAATATTCCGAGAAAAGAGGGATCAGTGGGTGTGGTGCTCTTGTAAAGACCTCATAGCCAGCTGGAATTTGAGTTGAACTGATGTTTGGAACGTGGAATCTGTGCTCTGTGGCAGGTGTGCAGCAGGGTCTGCGCGGGTTGCTGCCTCTGCTTGTGATGCTGCAGCCTGCCCCCACCCATTGCCTTCTGACCCCCATCCTACTGTACCCCTCCCCCGCCAAGCACTCAGTGCCTCCAGTGTGCTGCAGACTTCAGTTACCATCAGCTGTCTCCTCCCTCCAGAATAAGGCTTCATGAAGACGAGGACCATTGTGTTTCTGGCTTTTGTTCTGAGATATGGTAAGCACATACTTAGCAGGTGCTCACTAAATACTGCTTGAAGATATGAGGAAGTGGAATTGATGGGCCTGGTGAGATCAGTCCTAATGGAGCAGAAAAGGAATCTTGCATGGACTGGATTCCCACTGAATAAATACAGCAGAACTGGGTTGTTAGGCCATGAATGTGAAACAAAGGAATTTGTTTCTTGTTTGTTAGGAGCAGAAGAAGTTTCTGAAGATTTTATTTAAAATAACAGTGCATTAATTTAATGTCATAAAATAATATCCTAGTAACATTTGGTGGCATTTGCTCTTGATTTTTTTTTAGAGATTTATTTTATTTTATTTTTGAAAGAGTGTCAGAGAAAGAGTGGGAGGCACATTTATGTTATTGGGATGTTGTTTCACTTCAGATCTGTAAGGTGACAAAAGACGTTAGACGCCCAGAGCAGGACAGTCAGTTGCTGTGATCTGGTGTCAAATTGTAGTCTGCTCTGAGCCCCTGTGGAAACAGCCCCGCTTAGGTGCGTCAGCAGTTCAGCTCCACAGTGGAAGAGACGCGGAAAGTTCTATCTCGGGCAAGAATTTCCAACTAAGTAGAAATACAAGTATAGGAAGTAAGCTAGAGGATTCCCTTATTCTAGAACATTCTGCTGTACTCACTGATTTCCTCAGTTTTCTAGAATACTGTATTCCCTACATAGAAAAGACTTGTCAATTGTTTTTGTTTTTTCATTAAAATTTTTATTGTGATATCAATATAAGCAGAACAGATTTAATGTAATCAATAGATATAATGCTTTTTTTAACTTTTATTTAGTAGATATAAGTTTCCAAAGTACAGTTTATGGATTACAATGGCTTTTTCTCCCCCCTAACTTCCCTCCCACCCACAACCCTCCCATCTCCCGCTCCCTCTCCCATTCCATTCACATCAAGATTCATTTTTGATTATCTTTATATACAGAAGATCAATTTAGTTTATATTAAGTAAAGATTTCATCAGTTTGCACCCACACGGAACACAAATTGCTCAATACTGTTTGAGCACTAGTCATATCATTAATTCACATTGAACTACACATTAAGGACAGAGATCCTACATGGGGTAGTAAGTGCACAGTGACTCCTGTTGTTGACTTAACAAATGACATTCTCGTTTAACGCATCAGCAATCTCCCCAGGCTAGTCACTTCATCAGGTTTCCTTTTTGATGCTCAGTTAGTTGTCACCAATCAGGGAGAACATATGATATTTGTTCCTCTGGGACTGGCTTATTTTACTCAGCATGATGTTTTCCAGGTTACTCAATTTTGTTGCAAATGACCGGATTTCATTGTTTTTGACTGCTGTATAGTATTCTATAGAGTACATATCCCATAATTTCTTTATCCAGTCTACTGTTGATGGGCATTTGGGTTGATTCCAGGTCTTAGCTGTTGTGAATTGAGCTGCAATAAACATTAAGGTGCAGACAGCTTTTTTGTTTGCCAATTTAATTGCCTTTGGATAAATTCCAAAGAGTGGGATGGCTGGGTTGTATGGTAGGGTTATATTCAGGTTTCTAAGGAATCTCCAGACTGACTTCCATAGTGACTACCATTTTGCATTCCCACCAACAGTGGGTTAGTGTCCCTTTTTCCCCACATCCTCTCCAGCATCTATTGTTGGTAGATTTCTGAATGTGAGCCATTCTCACCGGGGTGAGGTGAAACCTCATTGTGGTTTTGATTTGCATTTCCCTGATTGCTAGTGATCTTGAATATTTTTTCATGTGTCTGTTGGCCATTTGGATTTCCTCTTTCGAAAAATGTCTGTTGAGGTCCTTGGCCCATCTCTTAAGTGGGTTATTTGTTTTGATGTTGTGGAGTTTCTTGATTTCTTTGTAGATTCTGGTTATCAACCCTTTATCTGTAGCATAGTTTGCAAATATTTTTTCCCATTCTGTCGGTTGCCTGTTTACTTTCCTGACTGTTTCTTTTGCAGTACAGAAACTTCTCAATTTGATGCAATCCCAAATGTTAATTTTGATTTTGACTGCCTGTGCTTCTGGGGTCTTTTCCAAGAAGTCTTTGCCAGTACTTATATCTTGCAGGGTTTCTCCAAGGCTGTCTAATAATTTGATGGTTTCGGGTCATAGATTTAAGTCTTTAATCCATGTTGAGAGAATTTTTGTGTAAGGTGAAAGGTAGGGATCTTGCTTCATGCTTCTGCACATGGAAATCCAATTTTCCCAGCACCATTTATTGAATAGACTATCCTTATTCCAGGGATTGGTTTTGAATCCTTGATCAAATATGAGTTGGCTGTAGATGTTTTGATTGATTTCTGGTGTTTAATCTGTTCCACTGGTCTATCCATCTGTTTCTGTACCAGTACCATGCTGTTTTGATAACAACTGCCCCATAGTATGTCCTGAAATCTTGTATTCTGATGCCTCTGGCTTTGTTTTTGTTGTACTAGATTGCTTTAGCTATGCGAGGTCTCCTGTGTTTCCATATAAATTTCAGCATCATTTTTTTCCAGATCTGAGAAGAATGTCTTTGGTATTTTGATTGGTATCGCATTGAATCTATAAATTGCTTTTGGGAGAATGGACATTTTTTCTGATTTTTTTTGTTTAGTAAATATAAATTTCCAAAGCACAGTTTATGCATTACAATGGCTTCTCCCCCATAATTTCCCTTCCACTCGCACCCCCCCATCTCCAGCTCCCTCTCCCATTCCATTCACATCAAGATTCATTTTCAATTCTCTTTATATACAGAAGATAGATTTAGTATATATTAAGTAAAGATTGCATCAGTTTGCACCCACACAGAAACACAAAGCATAAAATACTGTTTCAGTACTAGTTATAGCATTACTTCACATTGTACAACACATTAAGGACAGATTCCACCTGAGAAGTAAGTGCACAGAGACTCCTGTTATTGAATTAACAATTTGACACTCTTGTTTATGGTGTCAGTAATCTCCCTAGGCTCTAGTCATGAGTTGCCAAGGCTATGGAAGCCTTTTGAGTTTGTCAACTTCGAACTTATTCAGACAGGGTCATAGTCAAAGTGGAAGATCTATCCTCCCTTCAGAGAAAGGTACCTGCTTCTTTGATGGCCCTGTCCTTTCCACTGGGATCTCATGCGCAGAGATCTTTCATTTAGGTCATTTTTTTTTTTGCCAGAGTGTCTTGGCTTTGCATGCCTAAAATACTTTCATGGGCTCCTGAGCCAGATCTGAATGCCTTAAGGGCTGATTCTGAGGCCAGAGTGCTATTTAGGACATCTGCCAGAGAATGAACATTTTGATGATGTTGATTCTTCCAATCCATGAGCATGGAAGATTTTTCCATTTTTTGGTATCCTCTTCTA
The DNA here is from genome assembly GCF_033115175.1 of Lepus europaeus. Classification (NCBI taxonomy): domain Eukaryota; kingdom Metazoa; phylum Chordata; class Mammalia; order Lagomorpha; family Leporidae; genus Lepus; species Lepus europaeus. The sequence goes on along the minus strand of NC_084829.1, from coordinate 165,887,957 downwards.
ATTTCTTTCTTTAAGATTTTGTAATTCTCATTGTAGATATCTTTAACATCCTTGCTTAAGTTTATTCCAAGGTATTTGATTGTTTTTGTGGCTATTGTGAATGGGATTGATCTTAGAAGTTCTTTCTCAGCCATGGCATTGCCTGTGTATACAAAGGCTGTTGATTTTTGTGCATTGATTTTATATCCTGCTACTTTGCCAAACTCTTCGATGAGTTCCAGTAGTCTCTTAGTAGAGTTCTTTGGGTCCCCTAAATAAAGAATCATATCATCTGCAAAGAGGGATAGTTTGAGTCCTTCCTTCCCAATTTGTAGCCCTTTAATTTCTTTTTCTTGCCTAATAGCTCTGGCTAAAACTTCCAGAACTCTATTGAATAGCAGTGGTCAGAGTGGGCATCCCTGTCTGGTACCAGATCTCAGTGGAAATGCTTCCAACTTTTCCCCATTCAATAGGATGTTGGCCGTGGGTTTTTCATATATTGCTTTGATTGTATTGAGGAATGTTCCTTCTATACCCAGTTTGCTTAGAGTTTTCATCATGAAAGGGTGTTGTATTTTATCGAATGCTTTCTCTGCACCTATTGAGATAATCATATGATGTTTCTTCTGCAGTCTGTTAATGTGGTGTATCACATTGATTGTTTTGCAAACATTGAACCATCCCTGCATACCAGGGATAAATCACACATGGTCTGTGTGGATAATCTTTCTGATGTGTTGCTGCATTCTATTGGCCAGAATGTTATTGAGGATTTTTGCCTCTGTGTTCATCAGGGATATTGGTCTGTAATTCTCTTTCAATGCTGCATCTTTCTCCGGCTCAGGGATTAAGGTAATGCTGGCTTCATAGAAATAATTTGGGAGGATTCCCTCTTTTTCGATTGTTGTGAATAGTTTGAGAAGAAATGGAGTGAGTTCTTCTTTAAATGTCTGGTAGAATTCAGCAGTGAATCCATCTGGTCCTGGGCTTTTCTTTGTTGGGAGGGCCTTTAGTATTGTTTCAATTTCTGTCTCAGTTGTGGGTCTGTTTAGGTTTTCTTTGTCTTCCTGGTTCAATTTAGGTGGACTGCATGTGTCCAGGAATCTATCCATTTCTGATAGATTTTCCTGTTTGCTGGCATACAAGTCCTTGTAGTAATTTCTGATGATTCTTTTTATTTTTGTGGTGTCTGTTGTTATGTTTCCTTTTTCATCTCTGATTTTATTGATTTGAATCTTTTCTCTTCTTTTTTTAGTTAGTTGGGCCAATGGGGTGTCAATTTTGTTTATTTTTTCAAAAAACCAGCTCCTTGTTTGGCTGATTTTTTGTTTTTTGTTTTTTTTTTGGATTCAATCCTGTTGATTTCTTCTCTGATTTTAATTATTTCTCTTCTCCTATTAGATTTGGGTCTGCTTTGCTGCAGATTTTCTAGATCCTTGAGATGAATTGAATGCTCATGTATTTGGTGCCTTTCCAATTTCTTGATGTAGGCACCTAGTGATGTAAACTTTCCTCTCAACACTGCTTTAGCTGTATCCCATAAGTTTTGGTATATTGTGCTGTTATCCTCGTCTACTTCCAGAAAATCTTTGATTTCTCTTTCGATTTCTTCTATGACCCATTGTTCATTCAGGAACATATTGTTCAATCTCCATGTGTTTGCATATTCACTAGGGATTCCCGAGTTGCTAATTTCCAATTTCATTCCTTTGTGGTCTGAGAAGCTGCATGGTATGATTCTAATTCTTTTGAATTTGCTGAGACTTGCTTTATGGCTTAGTATGTGGTCAGTCCTAGAGAAGGTTCCATGTACTGCTGAGAAGAATGTAAATTCTTTATGTGTAGGATGAAAAGTTCTGTAGATATCTGTTAGATCCATTTGGGCAATAGTGTCGATTAAATCTACTGTCTCCTTGTTGATCTTCTGTCCTGTTGATCTGTCTGTCTCTGAGAGTGGAGGATTGAAGTCCCCCAGTACTATCGTATTGGAGTCTAAGTCTCCCTTTAAGTCCCTTAACAAGTCTTTTGAATAAACCGGTCCCCTGTAATTAGGTGCATATACATTGATAATCATTATATCTTCCTGTTGAATGGATCCCTTAATCATTATACAGTGCCCCTCTTTGTCTCTCTTAACAGTTTTTTTTGTTAAAGTTTATGTTGTCTGATATTAAGATGGATCTACCTGCTTTTTTTTTTGGTTTCTGTTTGTATGGAATATCTTTTCCAAACCTTTCACTTTCAGTCTGTATGCATCTTTGTTGGAAAGATATGTTTCTTGTAAGCATCAAATAGATGGGTTTTGTTCCTTAACCCAGCCAGCCAATTGGTGTCTTTTAACTGGACAGTTCAGGCCATTAACGTTGAATGTGAGTATTGATAAGTAGTGACTTTGCCCTGCCATTTTCCCAAAGATATTTTCTAATATATGCTTTGAATTCCCTGTGATCTTTTGCTGGGAGGTTTCCTTCCTTTACCTTCTTTCATATCGATGACCGTGTTTCTGTGTGTAACACATCTTTAAGCATCTTTTGCAGAGCTGGACGAATGGTGACAAATTCTTTCAATTTCTGTTTGCTATGAAAGGTGTTTATTTCACCTTTATTCACAAATGAGAGCTTTGCAGGATATACTATTCTGGGCTGGCAGTTTTTCTCTCTTAGTACCTGGGCTATGTCTCACCATTCCGTTCTAGCCTGTAGGGTTTCTGATGAGAAGTCTGCTGTGAGTCTAATTGGAGATCCTCTGAGAGTAATCTGACGTTTCTTTCTTGCACATTTTAGGATCTTTTCTTTATGTTTCACTGTGGTGAGTTTGATTACAACGTGTCGTGGTGAGGATCTCTTTTGGTCATGTTTATTAAGGGTTCTATGAGCTTCCTGTACTAGGATGTCTCTGTCCTTCTCCAAACCCGGGAAGTTCTCTGCAAGTATCTCACTAAAAAGGCCTTCTAATCCTTTCTCTCTGTCCATGCCTTCAGGAACTCCTTGAGTCCGAATGTTGGTTTTTTAGTAGTATCCTGTAGATTCCCAAGAATATTTTTTAGATTTCTAATTTCCTCTTCTTTTCTTTGGTTTGCCTGTTTCCTTTCCTGTTCTCTGTCTTCTAAGTCCAATATTCTCTCTTCTGCTTCACTGACTGTGTTTTTAAGGCTCGCTAATGTTTTTGTCATTTAATCTATTGAATTTTCATTTCATTTTGATTTCTCTTCACTATCACACTTTCCTTTTCTACTGGTTTCTGTGTTTCATTTTGATTCCTCCTTAAGATTTCATTTTCACAAGATAGATTTTCTTTCTTTTTTTTTAAACTTTTATTTAATGAATATAAATTTCCAAAGTATAGCTTATGGGGTACAATGGCTTCCCCCCTCCCATAACTTCCCTCCCGCCCACAACCCTCCCCTTTCCCTCTCCCTTTCCCCTTCCATTCATGTAAAGATTCCTTTTCAATTCTCTTTATATACAGAAGATCAGTTTAGTATATATTAGGTAAAGATTTCAACATTTTGCCCATATAGCAACATAAAGTGAAAAAACTACCATTGGATTACTAATTATAGCATTAAATAGCAATGTACAGCACATTAAAGACAGAGATCCTACATAATTTTTTTTCAAATTAATTAATTTTGTATGCCATTTCCATTTTAACACCAGGTTGTTTTTTTTCATTTCCAATTCTCTTTATATACAGAAGATCAATTCAATATATAATTAGTAAAGACCTCATCAGTTTGTGCCCACACAGAAACGCAAAGTATAAAAATACTGTTTCAGTACTAGTTATAGCATCACTTCGGATTTTCTATCCTGTCCAGTAAGGATTTCTGTAGTTCAAGAATTTGTTTTTGAAAACTTCTTAATGTTCTTATCATAAATTTTTTTTAAATCGGTATCTTGCATTTCTTCTATCTCATCATCCTCATAATCTTGGCTTGTGGTGTCTTGTTCATTTGAGGGCGTCATAGTGTCTTTGTTGATCTTGGTCCCTTGGTTTCTGTGTTTGTTGCTTGGCATTGTGGAGATATTCTTTGAATTTTTTTCCCTTGCTGTTGTGTTTTATTCTTGTTATACTGTGACTGTGTTAAGTGGACTTTCTGCTTTTGGAGGATTCTTAGAGGCTTGAGGCTTTAGATGGGTGTGGCCAGAGAGCTTTGCTTGGTTCTTCAGGGTTAAGAGTGTGCCAAAGGTGACACAATCAGGTTAGGCGTGGTAAATCTCTCTCTCTCTCTCTCTCTATTTATTTATATATATTATTATTATATTATATATAATATATATTAATATATATTATATATATTTATATATATTATATATTTATATATATATTTGATTCAGGAGGTAGGTAACACCGCACAGCTGAGCGGAATTGAAGGTAGTCAGCTTCTGATCTCTGCCTTCTGTGGGTATATCATTAGTCTGCTTTTTCCCAAGGACTACACAAAGAATCTGTGCTGCACTCAGTATGGGCTCAAATTCTGCTGTCTCCCACCAGGTTGTCAATGTTACCGAATTGTAGCATCTCTGGAGAGTACTTATGTCAACTCCGTGAGTTCTCTTGCGCACTCTTTTTTCACCTTAGTTCATTAGCTCCACCCTTTAACTAAGTCCTAACATCCTGTTATTTCACACACACACACACACACACACCCCAGAGTCAGGTTTTTCTGTTTGACTGGAGGCAGGCACAGCTCTGAGGTCGCACACAGCCCTAAGGTTGCACACCTTTTTCGTATGTCCAAAATGGCTCCTGCTCTTTGTCTCCTGCTCGCCTTTTCGAGGTGGGCGGAGAGAGACCATACTGGTCCCTTTTTTGTTATTTTTCCCTCTCTCCTATAGTTAGTCTGGTGAACTTCCCCAGCGGAGCTTCAAGCCAGTTTCCCCGTCGATGTCTCGGATTACAGAGCTCACCTACCCTTCTAGCACAGATGCGTAGACTCCACTGTTTGGCTTCGGAGCCGTGGGCGTCCTTGTTCTCACTGCAGGTCATCCGTGTCACATCCACTAGATCTGGAAGAGTTTCCTCTGCAATTTTTGCCCCAAGCCTTTCCTGAGATTACCATAATCCCACTTTTATTAACCTATCTTTTCCCAGATTATCAGTGTGCATCCTCCCTATTCCGCCATCTTGGCTCTGCCAATCTGTCATTTGATTAATAAAAACTGGCTGCTAAGTTGGATGCAGGGATAGGAAAGTGGCTGAGGAAACGAGATGGCTTGTGGCTGAGGAAGCGAGATGGCTTGTGGCTGCCTGGGGTCCCTCCTCCCGGGAGCCTACAGGAGGATTCTCTCTCCTCGCCCTCAGGTGTAGAGATGCTTCATATATAAAGTCTTGACATTTGTTGTGTCTTGGGAGTGCAGGGGCACACCACCAGCTGCCCCTGGGGTCCGTTTTTATTTTCTGAAAAATCACTCTTGGTACTGTGGTCCTTGCTGTTAGAGGCATATGCCCCAGCCCCTATACCACCCCTGCTGCTGCCTGGGTATGTGTGAACCTGGAGGGTGGTTCCTGTAATTATTAAACATGAATCCAATTAAGAAATAGATTTCTAAGTCAGCTGATAAGATTTAAAAATCCAGAAACCACCTATAGGCAAATTTTATCTCATTTTTTTAAAATTAAGGGAGTCTATCAAAACAAAAAAATTGTTGGTTTTGTACATATATACCGGTAGGATATCTTTCACACACCCAAGTTTCAGAAGCACCAACTAATCAAAACTACCAGACAAAGCAAAAGGAACATTTACTTACACATGGCTGGATATTTCAGCTACACTTAATTTGAAACGACTTTCATGTTTGTAGTAATGATTAGTAGAGAGGAGGAAACTCCAAAGTGCTGTAGCGTGATTGATTCCCATCTCAGTCTTCTACGTATTCACCAAGTCCTGCTTTTCATTATTTGACCTTCTCATCCATGCTCGTTGAACTTCTTACATAAAAACTTAAAATAATTCAAATCATATGAGCTTCTGTTCCTTAGACTATGTTAGTAGCACTTGTCACAGTGGTTACACTAGGCCTGTCTTCAGAGATTTAAGTTCTAATAAAGTGTGAAGAGTTGAAAAGTAAATGCAACATTTTTGTAATGTGACTTTAGTATAGAAGATAAAATGCATTTTTCCTATAGCATTATTATTATATTAGGGAACTAATATAATATATATTAATATATATAATATATTAGGGAACTAATATAATACTGTAAACATTTTTCAACAATTGTAGCATATATAAATGAGTATTTAATTATGAAATTAATAAATGGACACTGTTTATTGAGTGGCTACTGTTATCTGATAGCTCTGAGCTTGGTAAGTTTTAAAAGGTTCTCAGGTTAAGTCAATGTATATATTGCTGAAATCCAGTATAATTTAGGAACTTAAGCACTTGAGATGTATAATAACTGAAATATTTTTGAAAGACAAGCTTAGAATGTAAGGGGGTAGGGGTTGAGGGTGTGGAAAGAAAGAACTCACTCATGCTTGCACGCTGTGTAGGCATGATTGCCAATGCACAGTCTAGATTGAGGAGCCAACTTGGATGCTACTGGTTGGTGTGTGATTTGAGACTAGACCTGTGGACACAGATGGTAAACAGTAAACCCAAGGCTGTAGAGAAGAGGAAACTTGAGGCTCAGTGATTCGGTTAACATGGACTTTGAAGGAGAAAGGAGAATCACAGCCTTGTGTGAGCCTGGGGAGCAGAGATGAAAGATGTGGTTTGGGCTGTGTCAAGTTCAGTTAGACTGTGCTTTGGGTAGTCACAAGGTATGTTCAGTTTTAGACATGCTGAGGGACCTGGATGGTGACAGCAAGTCTTGCAGACCTATAATTTGTTGCAGGGAAAAGGGTACAGCATAGCAGCAGCGTTCGATGAGAGGCCACGTCCCAGAAGGCTCTGGAGAGGTCAGGCTGTGCTCCAGTGGCCACTCCTGTCAGAGCCAGAGGCCTTGTCTAGGGTCAGAACCAGTGAACTCTGCATGAGGCACTGAGAACCAGTGACCCTGGAGGAGGCCTGCAGCAGCTGGCTTCTTGCACTCTGCTGGTGGTCGTACAGGCATCATCTTCTTGCCAGCCCCATTGAGAGAACCCCATGGGGGTCTCACCCAGACCAGGTGCACACCACCAGTGTCCCCGTACCAATTAACAATGCTAGCAAATTGGTGTAAACAGCTGGCACCCCTTGCACCCATGGTACAAGGTACCACTACCTTGGCCAGGAGACCGAACAGCTGCGTTCAGTTCAGTGAAACAGCTAGGGCCACTCCAGGTCTGCTGGAATCTACCCTCATGGCATGAGGGACGATGGTTTTCTTGGATATTCATGTGTGCCGCACCTTGTGGAAAACTCCAAGTGTTATAGACCCATGGTAGGGTTTTGGTATACTTGGGTATAGCACAGTACAGCTTACAGGCTGTTCTGGTTGAAAACTTCTTAAAAAGTACTCTGAAGAAAGGCTGTCATACTTCATTTGCCCTCTGAAGTTCCTGTATACTTCTAACTCTTTAGGTTTGTTATGTTTGACCTTTTACAATTAAAAAAAAAAATCAAATTGTGAGGTTTCGGCAAAGACACCATTGCGAACAAGCCTTCGAGTTTCTTGAGGCTGAGTGACGTGTCCTGTAGTTCAGTGGTTACTCTGCTTCTAACTGTGTCTTCCCTGTCTTCTCCCCTCTGCAGATGAATCGACTCCTAAGGAAGTCAGCAGGGTAAGTGCTGTGAATTTAATTTCTACCTGCACTGCCACGAGCAGGACATATTGGCCTCTTCTGTACATTTTCCCAGTGTACTCACTTGTTAACATATTGGAAAAATAATGAATATTAACAACGAGTGAATTCAGCCAGTAGAGGGAGGATGCAGATTGGAGGCCTCTGGAGACCAAACGTAGCCAACAGAACACTTTGTTTGATGCGCACGCAGGTATGGAGTTGTCTGAGTCAGTTGCCAATTTTTAGAAGTTGAGAGACTTCCTGTGAAGATTGGATCTCTGGTTCTCTTGACAAACCAGAAGATGAAGCAGCCTGGATGCAGCATGCCCACGTGGCAGTGCCTCCCAAAGCAGGTAGCAGAAGTCGGTTCAGATGCCTGCCCTGCTGTCCAGTCCTCACCTTCCTCCCCTGAGCCACATGTGCGCATGTGCGTTTCTCCTCTAACCCCTGCCTTGGAGCCCAGGCACCTTTTTTTTGGGAGAACAGAAAACTAAAACTCACGTATTGAAGGCATGACATTGCTCGACACTTTTAGAAATATTAGTTGTCCTGGTTTTTATATTCTACAGAAGCACCTATTTTTAATGTTAGGAGACTTAGCAAACTTAAAAAGTTTACAGCCAATGAGTACTAACAGCATTCATACTGTGTTTAGTACTACAGAGTTCTTAAAAATTACATGTGGGGAAAGTATCTTGTTTTCTGCATACAGATAAAGATTCTAAATGTGGATTGTATAATAAAAATGACCAGTCTGAATTGCTTGTAAGCAACATGGTGTAAGAGATCCCTCTTTACTGTGAAGCATAAGCTAAATAACTGCAAATGGAGTTACATCTGTAGATACCATCCTTTATTTTTAATCTCTAAAATGGCTAGGGCCAGGGCTGGGAAGAACTGCCCTGGGCTTGGCAACCAAACACACCTGTAAGATTTCTCTGCATTGCATAATCCCACTGAGTACCTTCACTATTAATGTCACATTCACAGAGCTCACCCCTGGATAGTCCCCTGGATAGTATCAGAGGTGGATTGGTCAGCCTAGAATTTTAGCAGCTTCTAGGAGCCACAGAAAATGCCAGAGAGTCATGCATGAGGATTAAAAGGAGATTTTCACAAGTGAACATGGGCAGAGTTATAAAATAGTGGGGTATTGACGTTGGCAAAGCTGCTATTACAGATTTCTGAAGTAGCACCATGCATTTTATAAACCAGGGGCCATAAAACTGCAATTCACTCCTCAATAATCCTCTTTTGTAAAATCCCAAGCTAACTTTACTGCACAGGAAATGCCTAAGCTCAATTTAACTTTTACAGTCTTGAAGGGATTTCAGATTTTGGTGTTATTTTGGAGGGAGATTGGAGAAGGAAGGCCCAGGCCAGATGTTTCAGATCCATCGTTGTATTTTCTTTCCATCCTGTTTAACAATAAAGTTTGGGATTGCACTTCTGATACCTTGTTTGTGTCAGTGTTTCACCTCTGTTCACCTGCTTGGTGGAACAACATCTCTCAGCCCCTGGATCCCAGGTTCTGAAGATTTCATATCATAGTAACATCACAGATTCTGTAATTTCTTCCCACTCCTTCAATGATAGGCTATATTATATATGGAGAGAATAGTAACCTGGGCAAAGAGTAGATTTCTTATGTAACAGAAATGTGTATATTTTCAGTTACACAAAACATTTCTTCGGAGCCTCTTGGATTCTGAGTGTTGCGTTGTGCAGGTACTTCTTCCTGTGCCAGGGCTTATTTCTGAGGGAAGAGGGAAGAGACGGTCTGTTCAGCCAGGGCAGCTGATGATGTGTGTACTGTCTTTGAGGCTGTTACAAACAATGATGCAAGTATAGATTGTTGTTATTTTGTAAGATCCTCTTATGCCAGATTTGGAGAAAGTGGGTCTCTGAGAAGGGCTAGCTTTCTGGGCTGATGACCTAGAATGCCACCAGTTGGTGGTGTTTAAAGCTCTTTCTGCATATATGCCATATGCTGCTGGATGCTTCTTTGGCTGATACTCGGAAAGAGATAGTGTAACACTGTTTTAAATTGAGAGCAAGAATTAGAACTATCTAAAGCAACCTTTTGGGTGGTGGTGGTGCCTGGCCCCAGGGCTTCACGCTCTTTCGTGAAGCAGGTTGTTAACCACCCAGGCAGCTCTGATTATGGACAGCACTGTCTCACAGTCAGGCAGCCCCTCTTTAATCGCTGTCCCCCTTTTTTTATTTGACAGGTAGAGTTATAGACAGTGAGAGAGAGACAGAGAGAAAGGTCTTCCTTCTGTTGGTTCACTCCCCAAGTGGCCATTACCATCAGCGCTGTGCCGATCCAAAGCCAGGAGCCAGGTATTTCCTCCTGGTCTCCCATGCAGGTACAGGGTCCCAAACACTTGGGCCATCCTCCACTGCCCTCCCGGGCCACAGCAGAGAGCTGGACTGGAAGAGGAGCAACTGGGACTAGAACCCAGGGTGCCAGCGCCGCAGGCAGAGGATTAGCCAGGTGAGCCACGGCACTGGCCTCACTGTCCCTTTTGATAGTCTGGCTTTCGCAGTAACTCACCAGAGGCTCTCCGTCCTCCCTACGTGCAAGCGCTCTGAGTGCAGGGCTTGTGTTGCTTCTTTCGTAGGGAGGCATCTTAATTGAAAAACATTGTGTTTTCTGTGTGCCACATTAGGATCTGGATGACATTCTCATGGGCCAATTGTGCATGATTAATGTATTCTCAAAATGTGACAGCTAGAACATAACTTTGTACAAGTTTATAATGCAGAACTTTGTAACATAACTTGGCTTGGCCCCGGGTCAGGTAAGGTAGCACAGACAGCTGCCGTGGTATAGAATTAATTCCCTACACATTTTCATGAGAATTAGCTCTTCAGAGAAATCATAGGGATTTCTAATTTTTGAGTTTTAGTAAACTACTATTTTGTTTTTCATGAAATTAAGTCCAGTCCTTAGACTTTTTATTTCTTCCTCTCTCCTGTTTTCCCTTTTTCTCTTCCTCCCTCCCTGTCTTCCTATCTTTCTCCTTACCTGCCATTCATTCAGTTGGCAAATTTGTATTGAGTGTTTCTGCCAGGCATTGTTCTAAGGGTCTGGGGACAGAGTGGTGAGCAAAACAGTCAATATTCTGGTTCATATAGTATACGGAGGACTGGAGGAAGTAGTTAAACACAGTACACACACACACACACGCACACAGTCTTTGTCATGAAGAGTGTACCCCTGACAGACCAGGTGGATACCTCAGTGTAGAACTGAGGGTCTAGGCTGCAGTCAAACTGGAGTTTTTATGGATTTTGGATGTGGGCCTTCTTTCTACTTCCCCTATAACCTCTCTGGAATATTACTGGGTGGATAGCTTTCTGGGTGTGGAATCCCTCCCAGAACTTCATAATAGCCCCCTTTATGAACAGCAGCCAAGATTCCCCTAAGCTGCTCCCAGGAAGAGGGCTGGGACCTACCCAACCAAGTTACTGAACAATGGCGAGACTTTGGGTACGTAAATGCTGGTTTGCTTCCAAGACTGCACCTCTTCAACACACAGGCTCATGACTACCTACCTACCTTAACATCTTCCCTCTTCCCCCAATTAGCCCATAACCTTATGGGGGGTAATGTGGATGAAGGTCCACAGTCTATAGTTGCTCCAGAGACCACATATGGGCGTGCAGCTGCTTATGGGTACTCTTCTCTTGCTGTCTCTCCCAGGTGTTTGGAGGCACCTTGGGAAGAGACTGTCTTGCATAGTCCAGGAGGTTAGTCATGTCATCCAGGGGTTAGGATGTAAGCCCTGTCCCATGACCATCTGGAGCTGGATGTATTCTGTTAGACAAAGTGGACAATGGTGTTAGAGATACATGGTCCAAAGAGAGGCGCATGAGAGTGGAAGCTGTGGTCATGGAAGTCCTGGCTGTTGCCCCTCCATGGCCCTATAAGAGCAAAGTTGGTTGGGATATGTGCATGTGTGTGGGGTACAGGCAGTGTGTAAAGACTGTGTCATCAGTGACACTCCTGAGGGTACAGGCCATGTGTAAAGACTGTCGTCAGTGACACTGCTGAGGGCACAGGCCGTGTGTAAAGACTGTCGTCAGTGATATTACTGAGGGCACAGGCCGTGTGTAAAGACTGTCGTCAGTGACACTGCTGAGGGCACAGGCCGTGTGTAAAGACTGTCGTCAGTGATATTACTGAGGGCACAGGCCGTGTGTAAAGACTGTCGTCAGTGACACTACTGAGGGCACAGGCCGTGTGTAAAGACTGTCGTCAGTGATATTACTGAGGGCACAGGCCGTGTGTAAAGACTGTCGTCAGTGACACTGCTGAGGGCACAGGCCGTGTGTAAAGGCTGTCGTCAGTGATACTACTGAGGGCACAGGCCGTGTGTAAAGGCTATCGTCAGTGACACTACTGAGGGCACAGGCCGTGTGTAAAGACTGTCGTCAGTGACACTGCTGAGGGCACAGGCCATGTGTAAAGACTGTCATCAATGACACTACTGAGGGCACAGGCTGCGTGTAAAGACTGTCATCAGTGACACTACTGAGGGCACAGGCCGTGTGTAAAGGCTGTCGTCAGTGACACTGCCGAGGGCACAGGCCGTGTGTCAAGACTGTCGTCAGTGACACTACTGAGGGCACAGGCCGTGTGTAAAGGCTGTCGTCAGTGACACTGCCGAGGGCACAGGCCGTGTGTCAAGACTGTCAGTGACACTACTGAGGGCACAGGCAGTATGTAAAGACTGTCGTCAGTGACACTACTGAGGGCACAGGCCGTGTGTAAAGGCCGTCAGTGACACTACTGAGGGCACAGGCCGTGTGTAAAGACTGCCGTCAGTGACACTACCGAGGGCACAGGCCGTGTGTAAAGGCTGTCGTCAGTGACACTACTGAGGGCGCAGGCCGTGTGTAAAGACACATCAGTGACACTGCCGAGGGCACAGGCCCTGTGTAAAGGCTGTCATCAGTGACACTGCCGAGGGCACAGGCCGTGTGTAAAGACACATCAGTGAAACTGCCGAGGGCACAGGCCCTGTGTAAAGGCTGTCATCAGTGACACTACTGAGGGCACAGGCCGTGTGTAAAGACTGTCGTCAGTGACACTACTGAGGGCACAGGCCGTGTGTAAAGACTGTCGTCAGTGACACTACCGAGGGCACAGGCCGTGTGTAAAGACTGCCGTCAGTGACACTACCGAGGGCACAGGCCATGTGTAAAGACTGTCGTCAGTGACACTACTGAGGGCGCAGGCCCTGTGTAAAGACTGTCGTCAGTGACACTGCCGAGTGCGCAGGCCGTGTGTAAAGACTGTCATCAGTGACACTACTGAGGGCGCAGGCCGTGTGTAAAGGCTGTCATCAGTGACACTACTGAGGGCACAGGCCGTGTGTAAAGACTGTCGTCAGTGACACTGCTGAGGGCACAGGCCGTGTGTAAAGACTGTCGTCAGTGATATTACTGAGGGCACAGGCCGTGTGTAAAGACTGTCGTCAGTGACACTACTGAGGGCACAGGCCGTGTGTAAAGACTGTTGTCAGTGACACTATCGAGGGCACAGGCCGTGTGTAAAGACTGTCGTCAGTGACACTGCTGAGGGCACAGGCCGTGTGTAAAGGCTGTCGTCAGTGATACTACTGAGGGCACAGGCCGTGTGTAAAGGCTATCGTCAGTGACACTACTGAGGGCACAGGCCGTGTGTAAAGACTGTCGTCAGTGACACTGCTGAGGGCACAGGCCATGTGTAAAGACTGTCATCAATGACACTACTGAGGGCACAGGCTGCGTGTAAAGACTGTCATCAGTGACACTACTGAGGGCACAGGCCGTGTGTAAAGGCTGTCATCAGTGACACTACTGAGGGCACAGGCCGTGTGTAAAGACTGTCGTCAGTGACACTACTGAGGGCACAGGCCGTGTGTAAAGGCTGTCGTCAGTGACACTGCCGAGGGCACAGGCCGTGTGTAAAGACTGTCAGTGACACTACTGAGGGCACAGGCAGTATGTAAAGACTGTCGTCAGTGACACTACTGAGGGCACAGGCCGTGTGTAAAGGCCGTCAGTGACACTACTGAGGGCACAGGCCGTGTGTAAAGACTGCCGTCAGTGACACTACCGAGGGCACAGGCCGTGTGTAAAGGCTGTCGTCAGTGACACTACTGAGGGCGCAGGCCGTGTGTAAAGACACATCAGTGACACTGCCGAGGGCACAGGCCCTGTGTAAAGGCTGTCATCAGTGACACTGCCGAGGGCACAGGCCGTGTGTAAAGACACATCAGTGAAACTGCCGAGGGCACAGGCCCTGTGTAAAGGCTGTCATCAGTGACACTACTGAGGGCACAGGCCGTGTGTAAAGACTGTCGTCAGTGACACTACTGAGGGCACAGGCCGTGTGTAAAGACTGTCGTCAGTGACACTACTGAGGGCGCAGGCCGTGTGTAAAGGCTGTCGTCAGTGACACTACTGAGGGCACAGGCCGTGTGTAAAGACTGCCGTCAGTGACACTACCGAGGGCACAGGTCGTGTGTAAAGGCCGTCAGTGACACTACTGAGGGCACAGGCCGTGTGTAAAGGCTATCGTCAGTGACACTGCTGAGGGCACAGGCCGTGTGTAAAGACTGTCATCAGTGACACTACTGAGGGCGCAGGCCGTGTGTAAAGACTGTCGTCAGTGACACTACCGAGGGCACAGGCCGTGTGTAAAGGCTGTCGTCAGTGACACTACCGAGGGCACAGGCCGTGTGTAAAGACTGTCATCAGTGATACTGCTGAGGGCACAGGCCGTGTGTAAAGACTGTCATCAGTGACACTACTGAGGGCGCAGGCCGTGTGTAAAGACTGTCGTCAGTGACACTACCGAGGGCGCAGGCCGTGTGTAAAGGCTGTCGTCAGTGACACTATCGAGGGCACAGGCCGTGTGTAAAGGCTGTCGTCAGTGACACTGCTGAGGGCGCAGGCCGTGTGTAAAGGCTGTCGTCAGTGACACTACCGAGGGCGCAGGCCGTGTGTAAAGGCTGTCGTCAGTGACACTATCGAGGGCACAGGCCGTGTGTAAAAGCTGTCGTCAGTGACACTGCTGAGGGCGCAGGCCGTGTGTAAAGGCTGTCGTCAGTGACACTATCGAGGGCACAGGCCGTGTGTAAAGGCTGTCGTCAGTGACACTGCTGAGGGCGCAGGCCGTGTGTAAAGGCTGTCATCAGTGACACTACCGAGGGCGCAGGCCGTGTGTAAAGGCTGTCGTCCTCGACACTATCGAGGGCGCAGGCCGTGTGTAAAGTCTGTCATCAGTGACACTGCCGAGGGCGCAGGCCGTGTGTAAAGGCTGTCGTCAGTGACACTACTGAGGGCGCAGGCCGTGTGTAAAGGCTGTCATCAGTGACACTACTGAGGGCGCAGGCCGTGTGTAAAGACTGTCGTCAGTGACACTACTGAGGGCACAGTCCGTGTGTACAGGCTGTCGTCAGTGACACTACTGAGGGCACAGGCCGTGTGTAAAGGCTGTCGTCAGTGACACTACTGAGGGCACAGGCTGTGTGTAAAGACACATGAGTGACACTACTGAGGGCACAGGCCGTGTGTAAAGACACATGAGTGACACTACTGAGGGCACAGGCCGTGTGTAAAGTCTGTCATCAGTGACACTGCCGAGGGCACAGGCCGTGTGTAAAGGCTGTCGTCAGTGACACTATCGAGGGCACAGGCCGTGTGTAAAGGCTGTCATCAGTGACACTACTGAGGGCACAGGCCGTGTGTAAAGGCTGTCATCAGTGACACTGCCGAGGGCACAGGCCGTATGTAAAGGTTATCGTCAGTGACACTACTGAGGGCACAGGCCGTGTGTAAAGACTGTCGTCAGTGACACTACCGAGGGCACAGGCCGTGTGTAAAGACTGTCTACAGTGACACTACTGAGGGCACAGGCCATGTGTAAAGGCTGTCGTCAGTGACACTACTGAGGGCACAGGCCGTGTGTAAAGGCTGTCATCAGTGACACTACTGAGGGCACAGGCCGTGTGTAACGACTGTCATCAGTGACACTACCGAGGGCACAGGCCGTGTGTAAAGACTGTCTACAGTGACACTGCCGAGGGCACAGGCCATGTGTAAAGGCTGTCGTCAGTGACACTACTGAGGGCACAGTCCGTGTGTACAGGCTGTCGTCAGTGACACTACTGAGGGCACAGGCCGTGTGTACAGACTGTCGTCAGTGACACTACTGAGGGCACAGTCCGTGTGTACAGGCTGTCGTCAGTGACACTACTGAGGGCACAGGCCGTGTGTAAAGGCTGTCGTCAGTGACACTACTGAGGGCACAGGCCGTGTGTAAAGACACATGAGTGACACTACTGAGGGCACAGGCCGTGTGTAAAGTCTGTCATCAGTGACACTGCCGAGGGCACAGGCCGTGTGTAAAGGCTGTCGTCAGTGACACTACTGAGGGCACAGGCTGTGTGTAAAGGCTGTCATCAGTGACACTGCCGAGGGCACAGGCCGTGTGTAAAGGCTATCGTCAGTGACACTACTGAGGGCACAGGCAGTATGTAAAGACTGTCGTCAGTGACACTGCTGAGGGCACAGGCCGTGTGTAAAGACTGTCGTCAGTGACACTACCGAGGGCACAGGCCGTGTGTAAAGACTGTCTACAGTGACACTACTGAGGGCACAGGCCATGTGTAAAAGCTGTCGTCAGTGACACTACTGAGGGCACAGGCCGTGTGTAAAGGCTGTCATCAGTGACACTACTGAGGGCACAGGCCGTGTGTAAAGGCTGTCATCAGTGACACTACCGCGGGCGCAGTCCGTGTGTAAAGACTGTCGTCAGTGACACTACTGAGGGAACTGTCTGCAGGGAACCACAGGTGTGAAACGCCAGACCCTGGACACTGCAGTTGTGATTTCTGAGGAAGACATGGGGAAGTCAGCAGAGGAGATGAGGGAGAAGTTGGCGAAGTAGGAGGAAACCAAAAAGCTCTGTAACATTTCGTTGTGGAAGTCAAATGCAGGGCTGTACATTTACTTCAGCTCCCTTCCATCTTGTTGGCCCATCTCACTTTGCTGAGATGAGGCTCACTCTTGTTTCTGTCATCTACATTACATATGTTTTTCCACATGTCGAGGCCACAAATTTGAGTAATTTCCCATGTTGTTTCCCATGGCCCTCTTTTTTGTAATTTATCACCTGTCACAATACTCAGTGCAGAAAATGTCACTCAAGAGATTCATGAAGGGTTCTGTCACATGCTTTGTTTAAACCCACATATCTTGACCAATCCTGATGTATTTTCTGATGAGTCATTGTTGTTCAGTCAGCAAGTATTAATTGAGCCTCTGATCATGTAGACTTTTGAGGTATGTCAAGGAGGAAACTAGATGAAACCCCTGCTCTCATGGTGTGTTCCTAAGAGGGGACAGACCCAGTGAAACCAGCAAGTAACAAATGTGCCTGTTCAGTGGTAGCGAGTGTTGTGGAGACAGATAATTAAAGAGCAGGGCAGGTGATGTGGGGCATGACCAGGGCAGTCTCAACAGAGACATCCGAGGGAGGAATCAAGGGAAAAGAAGCGGTGAACTACTCAGAGAACAAGGGAGGTGCATTCCAGGAAGATGGTACAGTAAGGACAAAGACAGGGACAGAGGTCCCTGGCCTCCTCAAGGCATAGCAAGGGGACCATCCTGGCCAGATCTGAATGAGTTAAGGTGAGAACTTGGGTCAGAGAGGATGGGGCAGGGATACAGTTTCAGTCATATTTTTGTCAGTTGTTTTCATCTAAGGAGGACAATATTCAACCTTTCTTTCATTATTATTGTTATTACTTCTGTTGTTGTTCAAGTGATTTCAGCCTATAGTAAAAAAAAAAAAATCTGATGAGATCAGAAAATCATCAATGAGAAAATATCAAGCTAGGCAGAGTATCTGGATGCTGCATGGCTAGAACATGCCAAGTTGTAGCCAGGTCTGAAATTCCTTGGTGCAGTCTTTGCCTCTCAAAATGATGTAAGCCTTTTCCAAAAATACTCTCTTTTTTTTGTATTTAATGTTATGAAGCAGAATATGAGATCACTGTGATTTTTTACTTAGAAACTTTTATTTTTACATTTTTGAATATTTTTAGTCTATCATTTTCACTTTCATTGCTTTTACTAGGTTATATGTAAATACAGTGAATTTTATTATTTTAACCTGGTATATGGGACTTCTCAATTATTTTAAAAGTCTTTAGTTCAGAATGTTCTTTTCATTTCTTGATACATTGGTTCTTCCTTAGTTGTTTTATTATCTTCAAGATCATCAAATATCCATGTCTCTCATATTCTCTGATTCTTTGACTACATGTTTTAGAATCCTGAAAATGTTTCACTGTGTCATTGATTTGAACTTCTACAGAATAGCTCTCTTTTTGGCATTTTCTGATTCTACTTAAATTTACAATGATACTATTTTTGCTGAAAATGACTTCTATATTTTAGATGCTTTCTCTCCATTGCAGTCTGTCTTTTGGTCACTTTAATAACCTCTTATCATTAGTTCTTTCTCTTCTTTATTTATTTGAAAGGCAGAGGCAGTGAGGGGAGGAGAGAGAGAGCTTCTAATTTTCTGGTTTCACTCCCTAGATGGCTGCAGCAGCTGGGGCTGGGCCAGTCCAAATCCAGGAGCCAGGAGCTTCATTAAGTCTTCCATAAGGGTTCGGGGACTCCAGCACCTGGTTGTCTTCTGTTGTTTTCCCAGGCACATTAGAAGGGAGCTGGATATGAGGAGGAGCAGCTGGGACTCAAACCTACAACATTATGGGATGCCAGTGTTGCAGGCAGCAGCTTAACCCTTCACACCAAAACACTGGCTCCTCCCCTACCCTCTCCCTTCCCCCCTCTTTTCCTCTCTCTTTCTCTCTCTCTCCCTCTCCCCCCCCCCACTCTCCCTCACACAAAGCAGGTGCTTTCTTTCTTTTCTTTTTTTTTTTTTTTTTTTGACAGGCAGAGTGGACAGTGAGAGAGAGAGAGACAGAGAGAAAGGTCTTCCTTTACCTTTGGTTCACCCTCCAATGGCTGCCATGGCCAGCGTGCTGCGGCCAGCACACCACGCTGATCCGAAACCAGGAGCCAGGTGCTTCTCCTGGTCTCCCATGGGGTGCAGGGCCCACTCACTTGGGCCATCCACCACTGTGCTCCCAGGCCAGAGCAGAGAGCTGGCCTGGAAGAGGGGCAACCAGGACAGAATCCGAGTCCCGACCGGGACTAGAACTCAGTGTGCCGGCACTGTAGGCGGAGGATTAGCCTAGTGAGCCAAGGCGCCGGCCAGCAGGTGCTTTCTTAAAATTCGTTTTCAGAGACCCTCCCTCTGGTGGCACTGAATACTAGCTTTTGTCTAGCGAACTAATATAATATAGTTACCCTGGGAATTTCCAGTAGCTATTCTTCTTTCTCAAAAATGTTCTGATGTGAATACTTGTTGCAGGATTATTTGTTGATTGCATTTTTTAGTGCTTGTTTTTGAATGATGTTAAGTTTACTATTTATAGGTAGGCTGTCCTTGTCACCCGTTACCATTCATGTAAACATTCTAAATGTCCATTGGATATTTCTGTTGGAGCATCAGATTATGAGGTTTAATGACACCAGTTCATCCTGAAGTGACTGAGGGGAGTCCAAAGGGAACTGGAATTATGGACATCCTCCTAGGGAGAGTTGATCCCTGAGATTTTTCTCTCGTTTGGTTGAAATAGATTTCTCTCCTGGTCAAGATTTCATTATCTTGCCTTCCTTTGAACTTGTTCTGGTAAACAGTATGACTGTATGTGTGCTGTTTAGTGTTTTTGTATGCCGGGTTAAAGGAATGTTCAGTTTTGTGTGTACACCGTGAAGTTTCTGTGGGTCTTCGTTGTGTCTCTCTGAATACAGGCCCTTTTGGAGAGAGCAGGAGCTTACCTCACTGGTATCATGTCCAACAGAGTTGCCAGGGAAGTTAGGGCATGCAGCAGTGACAGTCACCTAATTTCATTACTGGTTTAGCTTCCTTCTTATTTTTACATTTCTTTGAATATTTAGTAAAGTGAGTAGGTAGAAGCTTATAGGATGCCAACTTTAAAATAATTGTTTCTTCCAACATAGCTGGTCTTTTGCTCTTGTTTATTGAATGTCAGTGCATTTAAGACATTGTTGGGTTATCTACTTAATACCCATGAGCATTCGTTTTACAAATTAATCTGACAGTATGTGACATGTGATAATCAGTTCTGTTACAGGAGGCAGTATCACCAGGAAGGCAGGACAGTTTGAGTTAGGGCAAAAATGTAAGCATTGTTCATTTCTGAGGAGTTTGACAATGGAGTTTGCTGTTAACAGTGAGTTCTAAGGACAGGTTGGTTGGCAGGGTGGTGCATCAGATGGGTAGATCAGTGGAGCCTTATGGATTGAGGGTCCAAGTGATTTGATCCATTGTAATCTGATATGGAAAAACTGTAGCCTGGAAGCACTTAGCTATTTGCTTGTTGTTTTTTTTCCCTCTTGCCTCTTGCTTTCCATTTCTCCATCTCAGTATCAGAAATTTATTGTACATTTTTTTCAATATAGAAAAGTAATTCTATTTTGTTTATCACATTGCTCTTACTGTAACATTACCCAGAAGTTTCGTATAGTAACATCCACCGAAATACCCGTAAACAGTGTTGGTGGAGTTCGCCTTCATTTACTCCTAACTAGAATTTGAGTAAAATAGATTTCTTCCCTCAAAATATCTTTACTACAGATTCAAACTGTGAGAGCTGTGGATAATTTTAGACAGAAGGAAAAAAGTTTATGAGAAGCTGAGTGCCATTTCTTTGAGTACTATTTATATAATTCCACACATTTTTTTCTCCATGCTACTCAAAACTTATTTATTGTATTATCTATATTCTTCTTTGCAATTTAACTTTTTTTAATTGAGCACTTTCGGCAAGGTGTTGGGCCCTGAGTGATTGGGCGGGGCTCCCACCGTGATTGGCGTCTGCTCTTCCAGTGCAGGCTGGGACCCTGTGGGGTCAGGTGGAGGGAGCAATGCTTTGTGCTTCAGCTCTCACACATGCATCTCCTCTCAGAGAGGAGGACACCCTCCAAAGGGCTGCCCCTGGACAAGGGGGTCAACTGGATCAGCTGTATTGTGGACTTCACATCAGACGTCTGCTACATGGCCATCATGATCGTGTTCGTCACAAATTGGAGTCAGGGATAAAGAATGTAGAATGGCCAGGGTTTCTGTGGGAGTCTCTTTGGAAGTTTCCTGTCAGTGAATGAATGACTTTGCAATTAAGAGCACCTGAGCCCTGTGCAAGTCATTAAGCCGCAGAGTAATAATCGCTACGCAAGCATGTAATTCTTCTGGGAATGGAATTTTCTTAGAGCAGAGTGCAGAAATCCTAGATCTCTCCCATACATTGTTCTAAATGCCACCATTTATTTAGTGGCTATTTATGTCATTATGTTTTTTCCATTTGAACATGGGCTTCGTTTGTTGATTGGGTGTATTGTTTGCCTGTGCTTGATGATACTCAGATTGGTTTGATGAGATTGAATTATGAGAAAGGTGTTTTAGAGAGTTTTTCTCCTCACTTAATCATCCACTCTAACCTCCTATACACCATTCTGAAATTACAACTGCATCTATATTATTTTTAAATATTTATTTTTTTGAAAGGAAGAATTACAGAGAGGCGAGGCAGAGAGAGATAGAGGTCTTCCATCCATTGGTTCACTCCCCAGATGGCTGCAATGGCCAGAACTGGGCCAATCCAAAGCCAGGACCCAGGAATTTCTTCCAGGTCTCCCTCATAGTACTGGAGCCTAAGGACTTGGGCCATCTTCCACTGCTTTCTCAGGCCATAGCAGAGAGCTGGATCGGAAGTGGAGCAACTAGGACTTGAACTAGCAGTGCAGGCAGCGGTTTTACCTGCTATGCCACAGTGCCGGCCCCAACTGCATCTATATTTATGAGAAGACTAATGCTATCTGACATGAACTCGTTTGGTTTTCCTAGCTTTTCTTTTTTTGTTTTGTTTTGTTTTGTTTTCTTTTTTTTTTTTTTTTTTTGACAGGCAGAGTGGACAGTGAGAGAGAGAGAGACAGAGAGAAAGGTCTTCCTTTTGCCATTGGTTCACCCTCCAATGGCCGTCACTGCCAACCCACCGCGCTGATCCGTAGCCAGGAGCCAGGTGCTTCTCCTGGTCTCCCATGTGGGTGCAGGGCCCAAGTACTTGGGCCATCCTCCTCTGCACTCCCGGGCCACAGCAGAGAGCTGGCCTGGAAGAGGGGCAACTGGGACAGAATTCAGCTCCCCGACTGGAACTAGAACCCGGTGTGCTGGCACCGCAGGTGGACGATTAGCCTATTGAGCCTTGGTGCCGGCCCCTAGTTTTTCTATCAGAAGGTCTCTCTCTCCTTATTTCTATACTTGAGGTTTATCGTCACTTGTAATTGACACTGCAGAGGCTTGATCCCGATCCCATCCGCTTTCACCAGAGCCGCCTGTGTGTGTTCAGTGAAAATCACTTACACTGCATTTTTAGAGGTCAGAAGTATGTCTGTGAAATGTAGTGACACCACTGTAGTTGCGCGAGTAATATTAATTGGTAGTATTTCTTCTGATTGACTCTTTAATGCTTATGTTTACATAGTAACTATTACAGTGCTTGTTAACTATTTTGATTTTTTCTTTGAATTATAACAAACGTTTACGATATACACATAATATTATCTTTAATGACTAAAACTATCCCCTTGACTTTCTTGTGGTTATTTTTTGCTTCATTTTTTTTTATTTGATCTTTGGATTGTTCTTAATCTTTCATAGACCAGTTGCCTTTATGTATGCCACAGTTTACTGTTGTGAAATAATCCCTAAGGAAAAATGCTGGAGTTTGTATGCTTGCTTGGTCAGATGACATGACTCCTTTATGGCATTTAATAGACATTGCTAAAATAGCTTATCAGGTTATTGTTCCAGATGAAGATGCCATTTTAACTCCAGTAAAATAGCAGTTACACATCTAACCACATGTAAATGGCATGGCATCGTTTTTTATCTTTTTATTTAGAGTAAATTAGTATACCATATGCTAACTAGCAGTATTTCCACTTGTGTGAATGCATCGTAGTGACCTCTATTTGTGACACATTTAAAAGAGCTTTTCTGATAAAATGTACATCACACTTAGGCATTCCTGCTGGATGAAATGTTTGGAATATCTTTTGAAAATAACTTAAAAACTTCAAATGTAGCATGAGAATAAAGTTTATCAAACCCAATGGATGCATCAAAAATAAGCTGAAAATTTAAACTTGCATTTAATTATTAGAAATTTAAAGAAACTTTAAAAAAAATAACAGAGATCTGGTATCAGATAGGGATGCCCATTCTCACCACTGCTATTCAATAGAGTTCTGGAAGTTTTAGCCAGAGCTATTAGGCAAGAAAAAGAAATTAAAGGGATATAAATTGGGAAGGAAGAACTCAAACTATCCCTCTTTGCAGATGATATGATTCTTTATTTAGGGGACCCAAAGAACTCTACTAAGAGACTACTGGAACTCATCGAAGAGTTTGTCAAAGTAGCAGGATATAAAATCAATGCACAAAAATCAACAGCCTTTGTATACACAGGCAATGCCACGGCTGAGGAAGAACTTCTAAGATCAATCCCATTCACAATAGCTACAAAAACAATCAAATACCTTGGAATAAACTTAACCAAGGACGTTAAAGATCTCTACGATGAAAACTACAAAATCTTAAAGAAAGAAATAGAAGAGGATACCAAAAAATGGAGAAATCTTCCATGCTCATGGATTGGAAGAATCAATTACATCAAAATGTCTATTCTCCCAAAAGCAATTTATACATTCAATACAATACCAACCGAGATACCAAAGACATTTTTCTCAGATCTGGAAAAAATGATGCTGAAATTCATATGGAGACACAGAAGATCTTGAATAGCCAAAGCAATCTTGTACAACAGAAACAAAGCCAGAGGCATCACAATACCAGATTTCAGGACATACTACAGGGCAGATGTTATCAAAACAGCATGGTACTGGTACAGAAACAGATGGATAGACCAATGGAACAGAATAGAAACACCAGAAATCAATCCAAACATCTACAGCCAACTTATATTTGATCAAAGATCCAAAACCAATCCCTGGAATAAGGATAGTCTATTCAATAAATGGTGCTGGGAAAATTGGATTTCCATGTGCAGAAGCATGAAGCAAGATCCCTACCTTTCACCTTACACAAAAATTCACTCAACATGGATTAAAGACTTAAATCTATGAACCGAAACCATCAAATTTTTAGAGAGCCTTGGAGAAACCCTGCAAGATATAGGTACAGGCAAAGACTTCTTGGAAAAGGCCCCAGAAGCACAGGCAGTCAAAACCAAAATTAACATTTGGGATTGCATCAAATTGAGAAGTTTCTGTACTGTAAAAGAAACTGTCAGGAAAGTGAACAGGCAACCGGCAGAATGGAAGAAATTTTTGCAAACTATGCTACAGATAAAGGGTTGATAACCAGAATCTACAAAGAAATCAAGAAACTCCACAACAACAAAACAAACAACCCACTTAAGAGATGGGCCAAGGACCTCAATAGACATTTTTCGAAAGAGGAAATGCAAATGGCCAACAGACACATGAAAAAACGTTCAAGAACACTAGCAATCAGGGAAATGCAAATCAAAACCACAATGAGGTTCCACCTCACCCCAGTGAGAATGGCTCACATTCAGAAATCTACCAACAACAGATGCTGGAGAGGATGTGGGGAAAAAGGGACATTAACCCACTGTTGGTGGGAATGCAAACTCGTAAAGCCACTATGGAAGTCAGTCTGAAGATTCCTCAGAAACCTGAATATAACCCTGCCATACAACCTAGCCATCCCACTCCTTGGAATTTACCCAAAGGCAATTAAATTGGCAAACAAAAAGGCTGTCTGCACCTTAATGTTTATTGCAGCTCAATTCACAATATCTAAGGCCTGGAACCAACTCAAAAGCCCATCAACAGTAGACTGGATAAAGAAATTATGGGACATGTACTCTATAGAATACTATACAGCAGTAAGAAACAATGAAACCCAGTCATTTGCAACAAGATGGAGCAATATGGAAAACATCATGCTGAGTGAATTAAGCCAGTCCCAAAGAGACAAATATCATTTGTTTTCCCTGATCGGTGACAACTGAGTACCAAAGGGGAAACCTGTTTAAGTGAAATGGACACTATAAGAAACAATGACCTGATCAGCTTTTATCCTGACTCTAGATGCACAATGTAATACTTTATCCTTTTTAGTATTTGTTGTTGTTGTTGTTCTAGTACTATTGGTTGAACTCTGTAATTAACACACAATTATTCTTAGGTGTTTAAATGTTAACTGAAAAGTGATCCCTGTTAAATATAAAAGTGGAAAAAGAGAGGGAGGAGATGTATAATTTGGGACATGCTCAATCGGACTTGCTCCAAATGGTGGAGTTAGAAATGTGACAGGGGATTCCAATACAATCCCATCAAGGTTACATGTACCAATGCCATCTCACTAGTCCAAGTAATCAATTTCAGTTCACAATTGCTGGCTCTGATAGGTCTAAGAGTCAAAGGGATCACACAAACAAGACAAGTGTCTGCTAATTCTAACTGATAGAATCAAAAAGGGAGAGAACGATCCAACATGGGAAGCGGGATACACAGCAGACTCATAGAATGGCAGATATCCTAAACAACACTCTGGCCTCAGAATCAGCCCTTAAGGCATTTGGATCTGGCTGAAGAGCCCATGAGAGTATTGTAGGCATGGAAAGCCGAGACACCCTGGAAAAAAAAAAAAAAAAGAAAGAAAAAGACCTAAATGAAAGATCTCAGCGAGTGAGATCCCAATGGGAAGAGTGGGGCCATCAAAGAAGGAGGTACCTTTTTCTGAAGGGAGGAGAGAACTTCCACTTTGACTATGACCCTATCGGAATAAGATCAAAGTCGGCGAACTCTAAAGGCTTCCATAGCCTTGGCAACTCATGACTAGAGCCTAGGGAGATTACTGACGCCATAAACAAGAGTGTCAGATTGTTAAGTCAACAACAGGAGTCACTGTGTACTTACATCTCATGTGGGATCTGTCCTTAATGTGTTGTCTAATGTGCAGTGATGCTATAACTAGTACTGAAACAGTATTTTTACACTTTGTGTTTCTGTGTGGGTGCAAACTGATGAAATCTTTACTTAGTATATACTGAATTGATCTTCTGTATATAAAGATAATTGAAAATGAAAAAAAAAACTGGTGTTAAATTGGAAATTGCATAGAAAATTAATTTTTAAAAAATATCAGCAGAAGTCAGCTTGTGAAGAGCCCTGGCAGCTCTGCCAAGAGTTGGATCACTGGAAATGGACCTGCCCTGGAATCGAAGGATGCCCAGGTCAGAGCCACAGATCTTATTGGCTCCAAGCTGAAAAGCCCTTCACTCAGCCCAACTTCCAAAGTGACCACTGCAGCTGAGGGTATGGTCAAGTAGGGTCAGCAACATTGCAGGCAGAACTGTAAATTTCTTGTTAGAGATGCCCCCTGCCTTTACCTGGCCAGCTCTCCTCCCAGGCCAGCCAAGTAATGAAAGTCAACAGAGTGCCTTCCCCTAGGAGGTTCACACCTCCCTTAGGATATACACCATGTGAAGAGATAGATAGGTCTGGGCCTCTTAACTTACAAGGCCTAAAACCCACCAGATTATTATCAAGCCCCTTCTATCAGGTTCTATTTGCCTCTAAATCAGAAAAATTACTTGTAGCTTAGACAGCACCTTTCTTAGCTCCTCTAATAATGACTCTGTCCTTTGTTCTAGACCCTGTCTAGTGCACTTGAGCCTCATTCCTTTGTAATCATAACCTCTACTCTACCACCAATGGCTCTACTCCCAACCTGTGTGTACTGATGGTCCTCTTCCCCATTTAATGCTGTATAATTGTTCAGACCTGGTTAAGGCCACTCTTAGGATCATTGGTTACTATCCTCACCCTGTCTTTTATGACCTTGTCTAAATATGATCAGAGTCGGGGAACTTGGAAGGCTTCCATAGCCTTGGCAACTCATGACGACAGCCTAGGGTGGTTACCGGCGCCATAAACTAGAGTGTCAATTTGTTGGGTCAACAACAGGAGCCACTGTGCGCTTGCTCCTGATGTGGGATCTCTGTCCTTGATGTACTGTACATTTTGATTTAATGCTATAACTAGTACTCAAACAGTATGTTTCACTTTGTGTTTCTATGTGGGTGCAAACTGTTGAAGTATTTATACTAAATTGATCTTCTGTATATAAATAGAATTGAAAATGAATCTTGATGTGAATGGAAGGGGAGAGGGAGCGGGAGAGGGGAGGGTTGCGGGTGGGAGGGAAGTTATGGGAAGGGGAAGCCATTGTAATCCATAAGCTGTATACTGGAAATTTATATTCATTAAATAAAAGTTAAAAAAAAATATCATGTACGATCTCTGTCTTTAATGTGCTGTACACTGTTATTTAATGCTATAACTAGTACTCCAACAGTATTTTTCACTTTGTGTTGCTATGTGGGTGCAAACTGTTGAAATCTTTACTTAATATATACTAAACTGATCTTCTGTATATAAAGAGAATTGAAAATGAATCTTGATGTGAATGGAAGGGGAGAGGGAGCAGGAAAGGGGAGGGTTGTGGGTGGGAGGGACGTTATGGGAGGGGGGAAGCCATTGTAATGCATAAGCTGTACTTTGGAAATTTATATTCATTAAATAAAAGTTTAAAAAAAATAACAGAGGGATTAAGTTAATAAAATGTGAGAAAATGGGCCCAGTGCTGTGCTGTAGTTGGTTACGTTACCACAGGTGATGCTGGCATCCCGTATTGGAATGGGTATTGGAATCCAGTCTTTTCTGCTTTGAATCCAGCTTTCTGCTGACACACCTGGAAAGCAGCAGATGAAGGGACAAGTGCTTGTACCCCTGATGCCCACGTGGAGACCTGCATGGAGTTCCAGGCACCTGGCTTTGGTCTGGCCCAATTCTGGCCATTGGGGGAATGACCCAGTAGATGGATAATCTGTCTCTCCATGTCTCTCTGTCACTCTGCATTTGAGATAAACAAATGAATCTTAAAAAAAGCGAGGAAATTAATTGAAGTTAAACAGATCAATTAAAGAGTGTAATTGGCAATATATTCAAGAACTTAGAAAATGCAATCATGAGGAAGGAGAGAAGAGCCCGCAGGCAGGATGTTAGTAATTTAATAGAGAATGCAGTATGCTCACATATTTGAAAACCTAGATGAAATGACCAATTTGGGAGAAATTATGTGTTACCCAAATTGTTTGTAGGATATTTAGGAACCCTCAACATACTATTAGCCAATGAAAAAACTGAAAACTAAAACACCACCTGAGGTAGTATTATTTCAAAAGGTTTTGCTGGCTAATGCCACCAAACATTAAAAAGGAGAAAATTCCTGTGTTACATAAAGTCTGTATTTCCAGTGCTGGAAAAGAAGCTCATCCCAGAAGGGAAGATTATTCTTGACAAAAAATTAGGCATAATAGGGAAAGTATTATTAATCAGTTTTATTAGTGCAAATGTCAGTGCAGAAATACTAAGTGGATGAATCCAATCGTGCTTTAAAAAGTAATCTTCCTTGTCAACAGTGCGTGGCAAACAGAGGCTGCTGCCACAAGTCTGGGAAGAGGCAAGGGTGGTCTGGAGGTGGCTGGCGGTAAGAGGGGAAAGGAGAAATGCTGGTATTTGGTAGATATCTTGAATTCTGCACATGTTTTGATGGGGGAACCAGCAAGATTGGCACTTAATCCAGATGTGTGGTATGAAAAAGTGAAAAGGAGGGCATCAGGTTTCGCCTGAGCTGAATGGCGGGAAGCTGGTGGTTACGTGGGAGGCCTTGCAGGGTACACTCAGGGTGTCTGTGTCTCAGGTCACTACTCAAGTGCTCGTGTTGGAGAAGCCAAGTTGGGATACCTAGAGGGTTTCGAAAGTGAGATGTTAAATGGGAGGTTAAATACCAGTGTGTGAGTCTCCTGTAGAGGTGAACTATCCGGGTTAGAGATAGAAATTTGAGATCCATAGCGGAACGGGTAGTTTAAGAAGTGAATGTGGACCAGCTTGAGTCAGGACCTTGAGAAGTCTGATAAGAAGACTGAAAAGAGGTGCCTAGGAGGTGGGAGGAGAGCTAAGGGACACACGTGCCTGCAGTGGGGAGTACGGATTCAGATAAAAGATGCTATCATACTTCAACGCGGAGGAACACATAGTTGACCTCAGGATTTGGTGGTGTCAGGGCATCAGTGACCACAGCGAAAGCCATTTCATTAGGGCAATTAGAGTGGGTTTCAGAGAGACTGAGGGAAGAGAACCCGCATGCAGAAGACATTGCTTCACAGAGCTTTGTCTGACAAAGGAGGAGGGAGATGGAGTGCTAACTAGACAGGAAGGGAGTGAAGAAAATGGTTCTCTTTAATGGTTTTCAAAAAATGGGGCAAATGACAGCATGTTTATATATATGGAAAGGAGTCAGTGGAGAGGGAGAACTTGCTGACAGAGGACAGGGAGCGGAGTCTGGCTGCAGAACCATCCTTGGAGCCTGGAGGGGCAGGGTTGACCTCCTGAAGCCTGCCCAGCACAGGCCCACCTTGTCTTTCAGATCTCACCACCCTCAGCTCATGTTTGGATTCCTTCCTTACTGTGTCATTTAAAAGAGATTTTCTGATTGGTTCTCAGGATGTTAGTTATAACAAAACCAACAAAAACAGAGGAAGAAGTAGAAAGAAACAAACTAACAATGGATGCTTTTCTATGAATGAGTAGAAAACCTGGTTTTTAATTTCCAATCGAAGGAGACCAACCAGTTTTCTTCAAGTCAAAGTCTGCATCAGCATGCAAGTCCACATTTATATATCTGGATTACAACTATCTTCATTTAGTTCAAATGCGTAGTATTAAAATGTGGTTCAGCATTCAGAAAGTGAAGGTGACCATACAGATTTGTGTGCCATGTTAGAATTATGTGGGGTAATGTCTCCCTCCATCTAATACCCACAGTGTTACTGTGATATAATCTAAGGAATGAAGTGAGAGCACAAGGAGAAGCTGACAAAAGCATATCTTTAAAAAAAAGCTTTCTAAATATGATTTTCTTCTAAATATGATTTTCTTTAAATCAGACTCTAATAGGTGGGCTTTGGGTGGTTCAAGATAATCCTTCCAAATGAGAACTTGGAGCCCAGGAGGTATTCTGTCCTCTTGTTTATCCGTGTATCTGTGAGATCTAGAGGAAATGGTGATAGATGTACTATTCCAGGTAGGTAAAGGGAATTTTGATAATCAAAGAACATTTTTATCATGAAAGGATGTTGAATAGTATCAAATGCTTTTTCTGCATCTATCGAAATAATCATATTGTTTTTGTTCTTCATTTTGTTGATGTGTTTTATGACATTTACTGATAAGCAAATGTTGAACCACACTTGTATGCCTCGGATAAATCCTTCTTAATTGGGATGTATAATCTTTTTGATATAGTGTTGGATTTGGTTTGTTAATATTTTATTGAGAATGTTTACAGATATGTTCCTGAAAAATATTGGTGGGTAGTTTTTTTTGTGTGTGTTTGTATGTATCATGTCTTTGATTTTGGTATAAGAGTAATGCTAGCCTCATAAAAAGAGTTTGATAGAGTTCTTTCCAATATTTTAGAATAGTTTGAAAAGTTTTGGAGTTATTTTCATTGTAACTCTTTTGTAGAATTCAGTTGTAAAGCCATCAGGCTCTGAATTTTCTTTGATGGGATACTTGTAATTACTACGTCAGTCTTACTATTTGTTATGAATCTGTTGAGATTTTCAATATCTTCTTGATTTAATCTCCGTAGGTTATAATGTATCTAGGAATTTACCCATTTCTTTTAATTTTTCTAGTTTGTTAGCATCTATATCATGTTACATCATGTTACTAGCATAAAACCTGACACATAGGTCTAGGAAAGCTAATAGAGAGCCAGAAATAACCACATACATAACAGCCAACTGATTTTTTGGAAAGATGCCAAAAGCATCCATTGGAGAAAGGATAGTGTTTTTAATAAATGTAGATGTCAGAACTTGACACATATGTAGAAGAAATTAGATTCATATCTCTTACTATGTAAAAAAGAATCAACTGAAGACGGATCAAAGACTTAAATATTATGACCTGAAACTCTGAAATTTCTATAAGAAAACAGTTGAAGCACTTGAAGTCATTGCTATAGAAAATGATGGTTTTTGGGGTGTTAAGACTCCAGAAGCACAGGCAACAAAAGCAAAACTATATAACTGGATTTTATCAAACTCAGAAATTTCTGCAATTGAATGAAGAGATGTCTGACACAGGGCCTGCTCTGTGGCACAGTAGGCTAAGCCTCTGCCTGTGGCACTGGCATCCCAAGTGGGTACCAATTCATGTCCTGGCTGCTCTTCCTCTGATACAGCTCTCTGCTATGGCCCAGGAAAGCAGTAACAGATGGTCCAAGTCCTTGGCCCCCTGCACCCTGTGAGAGACCTAGAAGAGGCTCCTGGCCCCTGGCTTCAGAATGGCCCAGCTCCAGCCACTGTGGACATTTGGGAGTGAACCAGCAGATGGAAGGCATTTTCTCTCTTTCTCTCCCTCTCTCTGATTGTAACTCTACCTCTCAAATACATACATAAATCTTAAAAAAAAAAAAAGCTATTTAACAGAATGAGAGAAAATATTTGCAAGCTACTTATCCAAGAAAGGATTAATATCCAGAATATATCAGGAACTCAAATAACTCAACAACAAAAATAAGCAATCCAGGCCGGCACCATGGCTCACTCCTCCTCCTGTGGCGCCAGCACCCCGAGTTCTAGTCCCGATTGGGGCCAGATTCTGTCCTGGTTGCTCCTCTTCCAGTCCAGCTCTCTGCTGTGGCCCGGGAAGGCAGTGGAGGATTGCCCAAGTGCTTGGGCCCTGCACCCGCATGGGAGACCAGGAGGAAGCACCTGGCTCCTGGCCGTAGTGGCCATTTGCGGGGTGAACCAATGGAAGGAAGACCTTTCTCTCTGTCTCTCTTTCTCTCACTTTCTAACTCTGCCTGTCAAATAAATAAATAAATAAATAAATAAATAAATAAATAAGCAATCCAGCTAAGAAATGGAAAAAGAAACTGGATAGTTCTCAAAAGAGGAAATACAGATGGGCAACAAATATATGAAAAAAATACTAAATAACACTAGCAATGTGATACCACCTCAACCCTTTTAGATTTGTTATTGCCACAAAAAACCAGAATATCAGAGATGCTGGTGATGTGGAGAAAGGGGAGCTTTTATACACTGTTGATGGGGATGTGAACTGGTACAGCTAGTGTGGGGTTGCTTTGGCAGGGCCAGACCAAATGATTTCATGTGCTTTATATGGCCTGCAGACCAGACATTCCCCATCCTTGCTCTGTGGAGTAAAAAGGCATGGAATCATTTTTTTTTATTAAACTTTTATTTAATGAATATAAATTTCCAAAGTATAGCTCATGGGTTACAATGGCTTCCCCCCCTCCCATAGCTTCCCTCCCGCCCGCAACCCTCCCCCCTCCCGCTCCCTCTCCCCTTCCATTCATGTAAAGATTCATTTTCAATTCTCTTTGTATACAGAAGATCAGTTTAGTATATATTAGGTAAAGATTTCAACATTTTTGCCCATATAGCAACATCAAGTGAAAAAACTACCATTGGATTACTAATTATAGCATTAAATAGGAATCATTTTATCAGAGAGATACGTGCTCTACCACATTTGCTGCAGCACTATTCACAGTAACCAAGATATGGAATCAAACTAGGTTCTCACCATTGGATGAAGGAATAAATAAAATGGTATATATTCAAAAAAGATACCCTTCATCCATTCAAAAGAGCAAGATCAACAACGTTTTGTCATTTGCAGCACAATGGATGGAACTAGGGGACATCATATTAAGTGAAATAAGCCAGAGATGCATATACCACATTGTTCCTCATATGTGGGAGATAATATAAATTTTAAAGAAATAAACAAATAGGCTGGCACCATGGCTCACTTGGCTAATCCTCCACCTGCGGCGCCAGCACCCCGAGTTGGGGTGCTGGGTACTAGTCCTGGTGCTAGGTACTAGTCCTGGTTGCTCCTTTTCCAGTCTAGCTTTCTGCTGTGGCCCTGGAGATCAGTGGAGGAAGGTGCAAGTGCTTGGGTCCTGCACCCGCATGGGAGACCGGGAGGAAGCACCTGGCTCCTGGCTTCAGACCGGCACAGTGCAGTCCGCATCAGTCATTAGGGGAGTGAATCAATGGAAAGGAAGACCTTTCTCTCTGTCTATATCTCTCTGTCTCTCTCTCACTGTTATAACTCTCTGTCTCTCTCTCTCTCACTGTCTAACTTTGCCTGGCAAAAACAAAAAAACAAAGTGAGAGATGGTGATCACCTGCTGTTAGGGAGGAACGAGCCCTCAGGACACTTGCCAGGGAAGTCCCTGTCCTTACTCACAGACTCGGGCTCTCCAGATGTTTCAGCTTGTGTTTTCTAAAAACCCTAAGTAATAATTCTTTATTGCTTTGTTTTGCTTTTTAAATATTTTATTGAAACACAGCATACATTCATGGCTACACAGATAAATGAGTTTTTGGTCCTCTGATTACATATCCAAAACCCAAATTAAGAATAAAGCATTACTGGCCCCCAAGAGTTCTCATTGTTCCCCCTCTTCATTTCTTTCAGTGAAGCACACTTTATAACTATGTTCCATGTGACGTGGCACCCACACAGTTTTTATACTCTGGACTAGCCTGAAGCCAGGATCTGGGAATTCAGTCTGGGACTCCCACAGGGACTGACAGGGAGCCAGGTTCTTGAGCTACCACATGCAACTTCCCAGGGTATGTGTTACTAAGAAGCTGGGATCAGAAGTGCATGTGGAACCTGAACCCAGGCCTTCTGACATGGGCTGTGGGTATTCCAGGCAGTATGTTAACCAATCCACCAAATGCGCCTCTTCCATTTTAAAACTTTGTGAAATAAACATTAACAAAGGGCTAGTAGCACCATCTCTGCTGCCTCCCACTGTTCTGTCCCAGGCCTGGAAAGCTGACAGATCTTCCTAATTTTTTTTATTGTGCTTGTCTGTGATGTTTGTGTGATTAAAAATTGGCTTTATTTATAACTTACTTTCTTTTAAAAATTCCAAAATCATTTTGATGACCTTATCCTTAAGCATATAAATCCTGGGAAAAGGTTTGGCAATCTTCTGAAAAGTGAATCATGCCTTTACCATGTGACCCAGGAATTTTGCTCTTGTGTTTGCCTAAGATAATTGCAAGCCTGTGTCCAAAAAAAACCTTCTACAGGAATTTTCAAAGCATCTCTATTCACAATAGTCCAGAACTGGAAACATGATGTCCAGTGACAGTAGTAGATCTGTATGTTAGAAGCCGTGAGTGATGGAGAGGAATATCCCACTGAACCACAGTCTGGGATGGGAGGTCTCACTTACATCCCCCAGAACAGATGCAGTGGGTTCACAAATGCACATGTCGCTTGCTTGCTTCCATTTACATACACTTTCCAAAACAGCAAAAATTTATGTGTGGTAGAAAAAAAATCAAAAAAGAAAGGCTGCCTTCCAAGCAAGAACTGCTTAGAAAGGACTATGGGAGAAGCTTTATGAAGACTGAGGAATTCTGGGTCCTGATAGGGTGACTGTTAATAGGATTCACCCATTTGCCAAAATGGCATGAATTGTACATTCCAGTGTGCTTATAACTGTTATTGCCTCACCCCCAAAAAGAAACCCTCTAAAGTGGTTCCATCTAGTTAGAAGGATTTGAAAGGCCACCATAAAACACAACAAACACTGAAGTTAAAGAAAAAGTTTATTGTTGGGGGAGATAGAGAAGGAACCAACAAGTTGGAGAAGGGCAAGAGAGTAAGAAATAGGTCTTATTACAGCTTTGCAGAGGTAAGGAAGTGGGAACAGTGAATCCCATTAAGGTAGGGGTGGAGCTGATACTTGTGGTTGGGCCATTTGGTCACCTGACTTCTAGTAAGCCAAGCTGGGCTTAGGAGCAAAGCTATTGTACAAGATGGCTGCTGAACTAGAGCCTAAGATGTCACACAGGGCTTAAGATGGTGCCTCAGATAAGATGGTGCCATTTCACTAATGTGCTACCCCCATTTTTTTTTTTTTAAAGATTCATTTATTTATTTTAAAGTCAGAGTTATACAGAGAGAGAAGGAGAGGCAGGGAGAGAAAGAGGTTTTCCATCTGCTAGTTCACTCCCCAATTGGCCGCAACAGATGGAGCCGTGTTGGTCTAAAGCCAGAAGCCAGGAGCTTCTTCTGGGTCTCCCAAGTGGGCGCAGGGGCCCAAAGACTTGGGCCATCTTCTACTGCTTTCCCAGGCCTTAGCAGAGAGCTGGATCTGAAGTGAAGCAGCCAAGACTCAAACCAGCGCCCATGTGGGATGCCAGTAGTGCAGGTAGTGGCTTTATCTGCTGTGCCACAGTACCACCCCCCCCTCCCCATTTTTTATAAAGCAAGTGTTATATGGGATTACATTGCCCTCAAAAGTCCAGGAAGGGTGGAAGGATGTTAATCTATCTTCTGCTGACATGGAGTGATGAGTCTCTCTCCACTGGTGGGACAACATCTCAAGTCATGATCTCCTGGGTGGGGAGCTGAGCATATCCCTGTAGTAGCATTTGGTTGATCACCTGGTTGATGAAGGCTTTGGTTCTTTCTATTTTCACATCCTGTAAACACTTAAACAGACAAGGTAGTATAAAAGCCAGCGTGAGAATAGCAACCAGTGGTCCTAGAACAGCATTAACGAAGTAATGAGAGGGCTCCATAGAGAGGAAAGGAGGTGGGATTTTGGACCCTAGGGCAAATTGTTAAATAGATGTGGCAATTTGTTGGAGCGTTTTAAAGTCTTGTTTTACCTGGCCTGATTGATTAATAGCAACATTGTTCTCCCAGAAAGATATGTCTGCCCCCTCCCCTTTTGTTATGAGGTTTAAGGTCTTTCTATTCTGTAGAACCGCACCTGTTAGTGAGGTGATTTGGCTTTGGAGACCTTGGATGGCATCAGCTGAGGTCTCAGTGGACCTAGTGACCCCCTCTTGTAGCTGTTGGAGTTGTTTTGGAGTTGGTTGGTTGAGATAACATTGTGGCCCAAAATCTGTCTCTGAGATCACTACTGGGAGAAAGGCTGCTTGTCTCTTATGGGTAGAGGGGCTTATCTGTAGAAAAAATTACGAATAATTATACAACATTAAGTGGGGGGAGATGACACCAATACAAATGGGCCAGGAGTAACGCTGTTGATTTAAGAATGGAGGGGGTGATTACAAAGGAGTGAGGGTCCCTTGTGGGCTAGACAGAGTCTAAAAGAAAGGACAGTCATTATTAGAGGACCTAAGAAAGGTGCTGTCTAAACCATGAGCCAATTTTCCACTGAGTGGGCAAATAGAAACTGGCTGAAGAGGCTTGATAATCAGTTGGGTTTTAAGGCCTTGTCGGTTATGAGGCCCACACCAACACAAGATAGAACAATAAGGCGGTTTCAGTAACAGCCAGGAGCCCACGGCCTGCTCCAGGCTGTGCCCAGTCTCGCAAACCAGTCAGTCTCTGAGGAAGGGAGAACAGAATGCAGTTTTCCCACAAAATGGCTGGAAACACATCAGGAGACCTGATGATGCTGTCTGGCGTGCTCATGCCAGAACAAAGAATGGGGTAGGTGACTGTCTTACAGCAAACTGTGAGCTCAGGAGGGTGGAGTTGCCACTCTCCTGCTCTTCTTACGGTAAAATTGGAACAGGACAGGGAGGGGCCAAGGCGAGCTGGAGGATGTTCTGATGGCCAGAGGAAGAAACTACCTGAGTATCAAACTGATAGAGAATGTCTCCTCCCAGAAGGGGAGTAGGACATTGAAGAATAACAAGGAAAGAGTGAGAGATGGGCACCTTATCAATCATGCAGAAGAGACTGAGAGTCTGTAGAGGTGAGATTTTCCTCTACCCCAACTATGAAGGTTGAGGCAGTAGAGGTGGGCCCCCAATAGTGGCTAAGGACTGAGAAGGTTGCCTCTGTGTTGAATAAAGAAAGAAATTAGCCTACCTGCTACCATCACAGTTACCCTAAGCTCCCGTGAAGTGATGGACATAGTCAGGTGGTGGGAGTCCAGTCTTCTTTAATCCTGGAGGCCAGTCCTAAAAGGTCAACCTGGGGCATTGGTGGAGTGGATGGCCTGCTGCTCCGGCGAACAGGAGAACAACCCGCTCCCCAGTGGCCATGTTGAAAGCATGGACCCGGAGGACCCCTGCAGTCAGTGGGTCTCCTGTGGCGAGTAGTTCCTGGAGGCAGCAGGTTGCTGAAAAGCCTTTCGTTTGGAGCACTCTCATCCCTCCTGCTGTGTTCCTGAAAGGCCAGCTCTAGAATTTCTGCCTCGGGAATTAACGGGCCTCCCTCGAGCTGCTGTAACTTTGTCTTTCTGGTGGATGTTTTTGAGGCCAACTAGTAAGCAGGTAATGAAATGATTTCTGGCTGTTGTGCCATCGAGAGTTGTAATGCCAGCAGGGGTCTTGTTCTGGGTCTGCATCTGCTCCTCTGGGATGGGCTGGGTCAGTTTGATGAGTCTCATCACATGAAGATGAGCCTGTTCCCAAACTCACCTTTGCTTCCCAGAGGGGAGGGTGTTAGAGAAGATCGTAGGTAAATGGGGGAGTAGAAATGGACAAGGCCTGGTCCTGTGGTAAGGGTGAGCAGGAGACAGAGGGAGTGGAAACAAGTGTCTGCAGGATTGAAAGTAGACAAAAGGGATTTTGGCCTTTTAGTGGGAGCTTTGGAAGTTATGAGAACCTGAGCCAGAGAACATGAGGTATAAAGAGAAAGTTTAGAATGGAGATAGGAGAAGACTTCGACATAGGGAGTCTCCTTCTACTTTCCTGAATGCTTACAGAAATGATAGAGATCCCAAAAAATGTTAAGATCAAACGTGCCGTTAAGCGGCCATTTGGACTGGTTGTTGAAGTCATACCTGGGCCACACCTGATTACAAGGAAAAATGAGGTGATGGCATTTGAGATCTGGGGCTAATTTGAGATGGAATGTGTGACAAGGAAGTTCCCATAGTGACCCTTGTAGGATTGGCTGATAGCAGACGTCCCCAGTATCATGGCAGTCCAATGAGGAGAGCAAAGAGCAGAGTAGAGGGTAGGGTCGTCACCTACACCCACTGTTACCCAAGGTGTAAAGTCCATGGAAGGGTGTAAAGCCCATCTAGGTTGCGGTGCCTGGTACCAGGACTTCGAGACAAAGCAGAGTGGAGCCACAACCCATAGTAGAGATCGCTGTGAGAGAACTTCCCATTCCCTCTCTTACTTCAGAATTTTGGAGAGCCAGTGTGTGGATCAATTCTCAGACCATTCAATGGCAAAGAAGGAGGTATAGGGGTGTTTTGTGGATGGCAGGAATCCAGGAACCAAAAGCAGCTCAAATCCCTGAGGGGAGAGCAATACTGACAGAAGAGCCTGGATCCGAGTCATGGCTCCAATGAAAGGCCACCACAAAGACATTACACCCTGGAGTTAAAGGAAGAATTTGTGTTGGCAGAGAGGGGACTGACAGGCTGGGAAGAGAGGGTGAGAGAGAAAGAGCTTGTGCAGAAAAGCAGGTCTTACTACAGCTTCGCAGAGGTAAGGAAGTGGGGCGGCGAATCCCATTAGGCTGGTGGTGGAGTTGGTGCTTGTGGTTGGGCCATTTGGTCACCTGACTTCTAGTAAGCCAGGCTAGGCTTAGGAGCAAAGCTATTGTACAAGATGGCTGCTGGATCAGGGCCCAAGATGGGAGACAGGACTTAAGATGGTGCCAAAGAGCAGATGGCACCATTTCACTAACAGGTTTGCTATTTGCTGTGCTATAGTTTAGCAGTTTGTAACTACCTTTGTGTATTCTAAACTGGGAGAAAATTTTTAACTAGGTTAAAGTTTGAAAGCCAGATTTCTCACTGTCAGGTGAGGGAGCTACAAAGAAGAAAGTAGAGGCCGGCGTCATGGCTCACTAGGCTAATCTGCCTGTGGCGCCGACATCCCAGGTTCTAGTCCAAGTTGGGGTGCCAGATTCTGTCCCCATTGCGCCTCTTCCAGTCCAGCTCTCTGCTATAACCTGGGAAGGCAGTGGAGGATGGCCCAGATGCTTGGGCCCTGCACCCACATGGGAGACCAGGAGGAAGCACCTGGCTCCTGGCTTCAGATTGGTGCAGCGTGCTGGCTAACACGTTGGCTGTAGCGGCCACTTGGGGGGTGAACCAACGGAAAAAGGAAGACCTTTCTCTCTCTCTCTCTCTCTCTCTCTCTCTCTCTCTCTCTCTCACTGTCTAACTCTGCCTGTCCAAAAAAAAAAAAAAAAAGAAAGAAAAGAAAGTAGGGAATACTGTGTAGACACTGTGCTTGTAGATTGGAACTGGAGAACTGGAGGTTGGCAGAGTCCAGCTACAGATTTTAATCTCTTCCTATATGTATCTGTGGGTAGACAGATAAATGGAGGATTACATGATATGGTTTTTTTAAGATTTATTTATTTATTTGAAAGTCAGAGTTACACAGAGAGAGGAGAGGCAGAGAGAGAGAGAGAAGTCTTCCATCCGATGGTTCACTCCCCAGTTGGCCCCAATGGCCAGAGCTGCGCCGATCCAAACCAGGAGCCAAGAGTTTCTTTGAGGTCTCCTACGTGGGTACAGGAGCCCAAGGACTGGGCCATCTTTTACTGCTTTCCCAGGCCATAGCAGAGAGCTGGATTGGAAGAGGAGCAGCTGGGACTCGAACCGGAGCCCATATGGGATGCCGGCGCTTCAGGCCAGGGCATTAACCTGCTGCGCCACAGTGCCGGCCCCTACATGATATGTTTATATACACTAGCTGTGCATGTGTGTGTGTGTGTATAATGACAGCAGTGTTCACACACAGCTCTTGGACTTTATATGTTGTTCTTAGGGCCAGCATTGTGGTGCAGCAGATTAAGCCCTCTCCTGTGATGTTGGCATCACATATGAGTGCCAGTTTCAGAACTGGATGCTCCATTTCCAATCCAGTTCCCTGCCACTCCTCCTGGGAAAGTAGCAGAAGATGTCGCAAGTATCTGGGCTCTTGTCACTCACGTGACAAGGGATGGCGTTCCAGACTCCTAACCTATCCCAGACTGTTGCATCCTTATAGGGAAGTGACACTATAGATAGAATCTCTCTCTCTCTCCATCTCTCTCTCTCCTTCCAACTCTACCTTTCAAATAAATACATAAATAAATCTTAAATAATAGTAAGACAAAATAAGTACTGTTCTTTCCTAAAAGAAAACTAGAACTTCTTTGAGAATTAAAAATGACTGGATTCAAGAGGTGGCTAAGTATGAGATGAGAAAGTTTCACGAGAATCATAGACATGTCACAAGGCTACAGGAGCTATTGTGAAGGACTGCTGGCCAAATTTGCAACAGTTGGAGTACCCAATTAAATGGCAAGGTTATTGGATTAAGCCCTGTTGAATAATATAAGAATTGGTGAGTGTGAATTTATTGTCATGTCAACGAATAAGGGGGGATGGAAAGCTCTTCTTCCCAGAAGAATACCAAGTAAAAAATACATCAGGGATGATGCAGTTCCTGCTTCCTGGATACATTGTATCACTGCCAACAATGAAGAACCTCAGTCAAATCTTGAGAAAACATCAGGCAACTCCATACTGGCCCATGTTGTTAAAGAATGTCAAGTTCGCAAAGCACAAAGAAAGGCGAGGGACTGTTAAACTTTCAGAGATACTAAGGAGACCTGATAGCTAAATGCCATCTGTAATCTGGGACTTGAACCAGGACAGGAGGTGGGACACTGCTGGGACGGCAGATGAGATGTGAAGGTGGCCTTTTAATTAATTGGTATTGCAGCAATATCACATTTTCTCACCATGGTAACTATGTTGTGACTATTTAAGGGAATGTTGTTCTTCTTGGAATATGTACAGTAAAGTGTTCAAACACAGAGAACCACACTAACTTGCACTCAGCTATTAAGAAAATAAATGGTCATGGGGCCAGTGTTGTGGCACAGCTGGTTAAGCCCCCACCTTTGATGCTGGCATCCCATATGGGCTCCGGCTTGAGTCCTGGCTGCTTTACTTGGATGCAGCTCCCTGCTCGTGTATCTGAGAAAGCAGCACAAGGTGGCCCAGGTGCTTGGGCCCTTGCACCTACGTGAGGAATCCAGATGCTGTTGCAGGCTCCTGGCTTTGGCCTAGCACAGCCTTGGCCATTGCAGCTATTGGGGCATAAGCCAGCAGATGGAAGCCAGCAGATGGAGGATCTCTGTCTGTTGTTGTTAATCTACAACTCTGCCTTTCAAATAAAATGAATCTTTGAAGCAATTAAAGAACAAGGTAGCCATTATTCCCCCTCTCTTTGCGTGTGTTATATGTGTAGAGATAGAAAGATAGCTAATTTGAATTCACTGAGAGAATGAAAAAGAAAATTTAGAGCAAGTGTGT
The DNA here is from genome assembly GCF_033115175.1 of Lepus europaeus. Lineage (NCBI taxonomy): Eukaryota > Metazoa > Chordata > Mammalia > Lagomorpha > Leporidae > Lepus > Lepus europaeus. The sequence continues at coordinate 165,846,648 of NC_084829.1, read as the reverse complement.
GCGTGTGTGCAACAACAGTGCAGTTTATTGCTCACCTTTCTGGAGACTGAGACATCAGTGCCCTGATTTGTACACAGCCGTTACCCTACCGTATTCTCAGGTGTTGAAGAGCAGCGATAGCCAGTTCATGTCTGTCCTTATTACAGCCCATTCCTGAGGATTGCATCTGCGTGACTTAGTCATTCAGGGACTCTACATACTAATATCATCACATCAGTGATTAGAATTTCAGTACAGAAATTTGAGGGTATGAAGACATTCAGGAAATAGCACTGAATAATGGGCATACAGGTGTTTCTTGTATTATTTTTCAGTTTTCTGTTAGATTTTTCAGTTAGATTTTAAGATTTTATTTATTTGAGAGCTAGATAGAATTACAGAGAGATGGAGAAACAGAGATAAAGGTCTTCCATCTGCTGGTTCACTCCCCAAAGGGTTGCAATGGCCAGAGGTGTGCCGATCCAAAGCCAGGAGCCAGGAGCTGTTTCTGGGTCTACCACACGTGTGCAGGAGCTCAAGTACTTGGGCCATCTTCTACTGCCTTCCCAGGCTATAGCAATGAGCTGGATCAGAGGAGGAGCAGCTGGGACTCGAACCAGTGCCCATATGAGATGCCAGTGCCATAGGCAGAGGCTTATCCCACTATGCCACAGCGCTGGGCCCATTTTCTCTTAGATTGAAATCATGTCAGAATGAAAAAAAATTATAAATTTGATAAACCATTGAGGTTTATATTAGAAATTGAGAGCTTCTTTGTGGTGTGAAGTAATTATCAAATTTGATATTTGTCTCATTATGCTTTCCGAGTGACCTACGGTTGGCCTTTAGGATGTGTTGTTGCTATGTTATTGCATCAAGGATTCTGAGGACTGACAGAGATCATATGGTTCCATTTGATGCTTGGTTGCCCATGAATTGTTCTGGATAAATGGGCTTCCAGTCTGTCTTTAACCACCTAGCTCACCTTAACAAGACTGAGAACACTGGTTTTCCTGAATAAAACACCTTTTACTTCTTTGAGAAGCAAGGATTGATACTAGTGTAGCCATCATCATTATATCTCATAAAATATTATTTTCCCTTGGGTAAGAGAGTGGCTCTTCCCCTAGTTCCAAAACTGTGTCTCAGATGCCCTGGGACATCACAGCAAACTCACAGGGGCCATTCAGGCTTCATTCAAATTCCTGTCAGGCTGCCTGCATGTAGTTTACAGCTTGAGATTTAGCTTGACACAGTGCAGTTTCACTGTAGAAGGGCTACTGGCCATTCATTGAGGTTGTTTCTTTGCAAAGTTGTGTTTTTAGTCATATTTCTTGTAAAAAGCAAGTATTTAATGAAATGAGTATGGAATAGAAAATGAAGATAGAGGTTTCCAATTTGATGCCAAGATTTGAGAGTTTGAGTAGTGCCAGTCTTATTCTACCTTGGAATTCTAACTCATCTTGAATTACAAATGTCACGGTGGTATCTAGAATAAATTTTATGTGGGTTCCTATAATAATGGTAGGAAATAACCTTTGTGAAGTTTAAAGTGCCATACAAATGCAAGTGCTTAACAAGTCATTTTAAAATACTGTCAAAATTTTCTTTGTCAAGCCATTAAGCTGAAGGCTTATTCAGTCAGAATGAAATGGTTTTTACTTAGGTTGCTTTATCTTTGCAAGAGCAGCTGAGAGTCTCAGGGAAGAGTTAGGGAGAAAATGGCAGAGGAAAATCCATGCAAATTAGAGGGACACAGTGGACACATGGAAAGTGTGGATGTGCACAGCTCAGGACCCCGGCAGCTGAGAGTCTCTGCACCAGCTCTGGAGCATTAGATGAGACCAGGCTGCAGCAGCCCAAGACACTAGTGATAAAGCTCCAGGAAGAGCCTGGAGGGAATCTGGCTTGGAGCTCTCTGGGGGATAGTGAACCTGCAGAATAGAGGAGAAAAAAAGTGGGGGGAAGCACATTTCTCTCTCCCCATCATCGTGCAACAGTGTCTGTAACAAGTCAATAGAGAGCAGGTGCCATTTTGTACATACTTAACAGCTGTGCCAGCTCATGTCCATGCCCAGCAACCAGCCGAGCGGAGACTCCTGAGTCTGGTGGAGAGAACTGACGGGGCTGAGTGCTCATGACTCGGAGGCTTTTGTGCTGGCACTGTGAAAACACTGAGGCTGCATGGAAGGGTGCAGGGCGTGGCTGGGACTTTGGGCAGTCACTGTGGGAGGCTTCACATACTCAGGGCTTCCTGGTTCCCTGGGGAGGCACATTGCTGCGGAATCTGAGCTTACATCGAGGTCCGCACAGATCCTTTGTGTAGTCCTTGTGGCAGTGTAGACAAATGTTATACCCACTGGGGCTAATGCCCAAGCACTGGTGTCTTTTGAGAAGAGGTGGTGAGCTGGGTCTATGCCAATAGAGCAGAACAAACCTCCCCTCTGATAAAAAATAATTACAACTCCCAACCTGCGTGTCACCTTAGACACTCCCTTCACACTGGAGCACTGAACAGAGCTCCCTGGCCATACCTACCACATGCCTCTAGGTATTCATTGGAAAAATAGACACTCCACTAATCTGCAGAGGAATAGTCCAAAGATAAAAGCCACCACAGTGGAAAAACAAAGAAGAAACTGACCAGTATCTCCACAAATGCTGAATAATAAAAACACAGATCCAAGAAACAAGAACAAGGAAGATAACATGGTACCCCCAAAGAACACAACACCTCAATACTGGATTGTGAAGGTGATGGTATTGAAGAAACTCTAGAAATCCAGAAATGGAATTCAAAAATTTATCATAGGATTACTTAGAAGTAATTAGAAGCAAATGCATGAACTACTGAAATCTGTACAGGACATGAAAGACAATTTTTCCCATGAAATTGAGATCTTAAAAAGAAATCGAAATGAAATCTTGGTAATGAAGAAATCAATAAAACAAATAAAAATGAGTGGAAAGCCTTAACAAGCAGAAAAAAAATTATGACTCTGAAGATAAATTGTAGGAAATTATATAGTCATAGCAAAAACAAGAAGAATAAATTAGAAAACTAAAAGACACTGTTGTATTGGGAATCTATAGGACACTGTCAAGGAAACTATCATACGGGTTCTAGGAGTTCCTGAAGGTGTGCAAAGAGAGAAAGGATTAGAAGGCCTTTTTAGTGAAATAATAACAGAAAACTTCCCTAATTTGGAGAAAGAAAAAGACATGCAAGTACAGAATGTTCATAGAACTCCTAATAGACATGATCAGAAAAGATCATCAACATGACACATTAAAAGATGTTAAAATGTGCATGAGAGAAATGACAGATTACTTTCAGAAGCTCTCCAATTGGACTCACAGTAGACTTCTGATCAGAAACCCTACAGGCTAAGACACAATGGTGAGACATATTCTAAGTCTTAAGAGGAAAACTGTCAACCTGGAATACTGTACCCTGCAAAGCTCTAATTTATGAATGAAAGTGAAATACAGAACTTCCATAACAAACAAATTGAAAGAATTTGTCATCACCCATCTAGCCTTGCAAAAGACACTCAAGGATGTCCTGCACACAGAAACACAGAAAGATGGTCATCACTACAAAAGAAGGTAAAGGCAGAAAATCTCTCAGTAAAGTACAAAGGAAATACAAAGTAAAAAAAATAGGAATATTTATGGAAAAATAGCTGGGCAAAGTCATTACTTATCAATAGTTACCTTGCATGTAAATGGCCTCAGTTCTCCAGTTAAAAGATGCAGTCTGGCTGAATGGATTAAAAAGCAAAATCCATCTCACATCTCACCAATAAAGATGTGTGCAGACTGAATGTAAAAGGATGGAAAGATTCCATGCTAACAGAAACCAAAAAAGAGCTGGCATAGCCATCCTAATATCAGACAAAATAGATTTTAACACAAAAACTGTTAAAAGAGACAAAGAAGAGCACTATGTAATGATTAAGGGATCAATTTAACAGGATGATGTAACTATTATAAATGTATATGTACCTAATTATAGGGTAGCTGGCTATTTCAAAAAAATGTTAAGGGATCCAAATGGAGACACAGACTCAAATACAATAGTAATTGTCTTCAGCATCCCACTTTCAACAGTGGACAGATCAACCAGACAGAAAATCAGCAAGGATATGGCCTTGGAAAGCAGTAGCAAGTGACCCAAGTACTTGGGCCCCCGCACCTGCATGGGAGACCCAGAAGAAGCTCCTGGCTCCTGGCTTCAGATTGACCCACCTTCAGCCATTGTAGCCATTTGGGGAGTGAACCAATAGATGGAGACACCTCTCTCTGTGTCTCTGTCTCTGTCTCTGTCTCTCTCTGTGCCTCAGCCTCAGTCTCTCGGTAACTTTGCCTTTCAAATAAATAAATAAATAAATCTTAAAAAAATAAAAGAAATCAACAAAGAAACAACAGAGTTAATGGACACTATAGACCAAATGAGCCTAACAAATATGTACAGAACTTTATATCCTACAGCCTTAGAATATACATTCTTCTCACCAGTGCATGGAACTTTCTCTAGGATTGACCACATGCTGGGCCATAAAGAAAGTCTCAGAAAATTAAAAAAAAATTGAAATCATACCATGCATCTTCTGGATGATAATGGAATGAAGCTGGAAATCATCAACTCAGTAATCTCTAGAACATATGATACAAAGGGAGACTGAACAACATGATTCTGAATGAACAGTGAATCATTAAAGAAATCAAAAGAGAAATCAAAGTATTTCTGGAAACAAATCAAAACTTATGGGATATAACTAAAGCAGTGTTAAGAGGAACGTTTATGGCAGTTGGTGCCTAATCAAAGAATTGGAAAGGCAGGAAATACATGAGATATCAGTGCATCTCAAGGATCTAGAAAAAACAACAGCAAACCAAACCCAAACTAGTAGGAGAAAAGAAATAATTAAAATTAGAGAAGAAATGAACAAAATTGAAACAAAAAACATCAATAAAAAGGTCAATAAAACAAAGAGCTGTTTTTTGAAAAAATAAACAAAATTGGCACACCATTGGCCCAACTAATAAAAAAAATTGTGAGAGCAGACCCAAATTAATAAAATTAGAAATGAAAAGGAAATGTAATGACACCACAGAAATAAATATAATTACCAAAAATTACTACAAAGTTCTCTATGCCAACAAATGAGGAATCATATAATAAATGGATAGATTCCATACAACCTACCTAAATTGAGCCATGAAGACACAGAAAACCTAAACAAGCCCATAACCAAGATGGAAATTGATTCAGTAGTAAAGACCCATCCAACAAAGTAAAGCCCCAGGACCTGATGGCTTCACTGCTAAATTCCACCAGAGAACTAACCCCAATTCTTCTCAAGCTATTGAAAGCAATTGAAAAGGAGGGAATCCTCCCAAATTCTTTCTATGCAGCCAGCATCACCTTAATTCCTAAATCTGAAAAAGATGTAACAAAGAGGACTACAGACCAGTTTCCCTGATGAACATATATTCAAAAATCCTCAACAAAATTCTAGCCAGTCGAATCCAGCAACATGGACAGAGAAGAAGCTCCTAAAACAGACAGAATGGGAGAAATTATTTGAAAACTATGCAACTGATAAGGGATTAATAACCACAATATGCAAAGAGATCAAGAATCTCCACAATAGCAAATCAAACATTCCAGTTAAGAAATGGGCAAATGACTTAAACAGACATTTTTTCTTATTTTAAAAGATGTTTATTTATTTTTAAGGCAGAGTTACAGCAAGGCAAAGAGAGAGACAGCGAGAGAGAGAAAGACAGAGAGAGACAGAGACAGGTCTTATAGTCACTGGTTCACTCCCCAAGTGGATGTAATGGCCAGAGCTGGGCCAAACTGAAGACAGGAGCAAACAGCTTATTCCAGGTCTCCAACACAGATGCAGGAGCCCAAGGACTTGTGCCATCTTCTACTGCTTTTCTTGGCCACAGCAGAGAGCTGGATCAGAAGTGTGCAGCCAGGTCTCGAACTGGTGCCCTTATGGGATGCCTGCATTGAAGGCAGTGGCTTTACCGACTGTGCCACAGCACTGCCACCTAAACAGACATTTTTTCAAAAGAGGAAATCCAAATGGCCAACAGACACATGAAAAAATGCTCATGAATACTAGCCATCAGAGAAATGCAAATCAAAACCACAATGAGGTTTCACCTCATCTCTGTTTGTATGGCTTTCATACAGAAGTCAACAAACAATAAATGCTTGTAAGGATGTAGGGAAAAAGGTACCCTAATCCACTGTTGGTGGGAATGTAAACTGGTAAAGCCACTATGGAAGACAGTATGGAGATTCCTTAGAAATCTGAATATAGACCTACCATATGACACAGCCAGCTAGACCTACCATATGACACAGCCAGCCCTGTCCTGGGAATTTACCCAAAGGTAATGAAATCAACATATGAAAGAGTTAACTGCACCCCCATGTTATTGAAGCTCAATTCTCAATAGCTGTGACATGGAATCAACCTAAATTCCTGACAACTGAACACTGGATATAAAATTATTGGATATGTACACCATGGAGTAGTATACAGCAGTAAAAAATGAAATCTGCAACAAAATGGATGAAACTGGAAAACATGATATCTAGTGAAATAAGTCCATTCCAAAGAGCCAAATACCATATATTCTCCCTGACCTGTGATAACTAACAGAGCACTTAAAACACAATCTGGGGCGGCACTGTAGCTCACTAGGCTAATCTCCGCCTGCGGCACTGGCACCCCCTGTCAAAAAAAAAAAAAACCATCTTAACTGTTAAAGTGATCATATGGATAGGAATAAGTGTCTGGTAATAATAATAGATAGAAATAAAAAGGGGTGAATGCTCCAACATGGGAAGCAGTCGGCATAGCTGACTCATAGAATGACATTTACTTTAAGTAACACCCTGACCTCAGAATCAGCCTTTAAAGGCATTCTGGTCTGGCTGAAAAGTCCATGAGAGCATTTCAGGCATGAAAAGCCAAGCCACTGTGGCACAAATTGTCCTACATGAAGGACCTCGATGGGTGAGACCTCAGTGGAAAGAAGTGGTCATCAAAGAAGGATGTACTTTTCTCTGAAGGGAGGAGAGAACTTCCACTCTGCTAATGGCCTTGTCTAGATACTAATGGAGTTTTGGATTCAAAAGCCTTCCATGGCCTTGGCAACTCATGTCAAGAGCCTCAGGTGATCACTGACATCATACATAAGAGTATCAACTCTTAAATTAACAACAGGAGCCACTGTTCACTAACTTCGCATGCAGGACCTCTGTCCTGAAAGTGTTGTATTACAATTATGTCTAAGCGCTCATAAAAGATGTATTTCTTGGGTCCTTCTCAAAAGTTAATTAAGTTTATAAAAAAAGAGAAGTGAACTTCCATAAGCAATGACTTTGAACAGCCTTGTCTCAACGGTTGAGGAACAGTTTGTGGTCTTTTTCGTGCAAATTGGAGTGGAGAATGGGACTAGGAATGGGAGAGGGAGGAGAAGGAGGGCTGGAAGTGTGGGTGGGAGGGTGGGTATGGTGTTAAGAATCACCATATTCCTCTGCTTGTACTTATGAAATGCATAAAGTTTGTAGTCCTTAAATAAGAGTTTTATTTGGGAAAAAAGAGCAGCTGAGAAGTGTACTATTTGGCAGTGATCTTCGTTTGTTGCTCTGCCTTTCCTGTCATAGCAGTACTGATGAGTAACAAAATAATCCTAAGGCTAACAACCAGATATTAATTATCCCTGTTATTTCATGTTTGAAAGTCGTTGCAATTTTTATACTATATTATTGTTTGACTGATTCACTGAGTATGTAGATATGCCCCTAATTTGAGAGTTAATGTTATATAAACAGAATAATAATCATAGTAAAATATTTTGCTGCGATAATATTTATACAATTGTAATCAGCAACCAAAGGAAACAGGATGTGCTAACATATTTTTTTAGGTTAAAGATTAGAATTTGAAGCCTATAAACAAAATAATTTAAAACCTTGGTCATACATTATCATAGAAAGTTTTGAAAAGTATTTTAAAGATAATATGATCCATCCTTCTTGTTAAACAAATGAAAAAATAACAGCCCAGACATGTGAAGTGAAAACTCATGATAGATTGTCCATACCCCAGAATGTCTTCATGTTCTCAGTTATCATGACATCCTGTTCCCTGCCCTAGAGTGACAGATACCAGCTGGGGATTAATCTAAGCACGCGCGAGGGTCACTGTTAAAGCTCCTGTTCTTAGAACTGCATGGTGAGAGGAAGAAGTCAGTATGCCAACTGCATAAGGACAGCAACCCCATCCTAACCTGCCTAGGGCTCATTCCTGCACTGCCACCCCAGAACGATGAGCTCTTCAGAGAACGTGTTGGTTCACGTAGAAGACGTGTCTGGAGTAGGTTGATAAGAATGAGAGCTTTTGCATGGCTGCGTCTGGGGTTCAGTGTCTGGCTTTTAGAATCATTTTTAGATAAGCTTGTTGGGGGAGGGGTTACAGAACTAGTGGTTCTGATTAAAGCAGGGTTATATTAGAGTAGAAAATTTTATCTGGAGTTCTTCAAAACTTGGAAAACACTCTGATAGGATCTTGTGCTTAGTTGATAAAATAAACACCTGTGACACTACACAATGCTGACATGTGCTAGAGGCATCTGAATCTTGGCTAATAATGATTTCCATGAAAATTCTAACAATCCTGACACTACTTGTCTAAGAACTGAACTTGGAAAGAATCTGGATCTAGAACATCGCTTGGAAGTCATGGCTGCTAACAGGGTAAAACTTTAGCAATGGGAAGTCAAAAACTGCATCTGAGTGGTGCGGAGCCAGTGGTTCACCACGGCTGTGTGTGCAGCCAACTTGGTGAGGTCCACGAGGCTAAGTTAGGGGGTATTAAATCTCATATACGCATAGCACAGCCCAGGAAAGCAGTGGATATGAGGCCAGAACACACCTGGGAGCTAAAGTTTGTTCTGTTCAGAAGAGATTTGAGTGGCAGCAATAAGGAGGAAACTAACTGTAGCAGGCAGTGATGAAGCATAGAATTTCTGGGCTGGAGCTGGCACTGTGGTGTAGTCGGCTAAGCCTCGGCCTGTAGCACTAGCATCTCATATGGGCCCTGGTTCGTGTCCTGGCTGCTCCTCTTCCATTTCAGTTCTCTGCTATGGCCTGGGAAAAGCAGAGGAAGATGGCCCAAGAGCTTGGGCCCCTGCACCCACGTGGGAGACACAGAAGAAGCTCCTGGCTCCTGGCTTTGAATTGGCCCAGCTCTGGCCATTGCAGCCATTTGGGGAGTAAACCAACAAATGGACGACCTTACTCTCTGTCTTTATATCTCTGTCTGTAACTCTACCTCTCAAATAAATAACTAAAAAATGATTTAAAAAATAAAAAGTCATGGCTGGGCTGATTTCTAGCTTGCTGCTCTTTGGACATATTCTTTTTTATCCCTCTAGTATTTTCTTTTTTAATCCCTGTCTGGGAAGGTCTTCCATCAGATTTCTGCAAGTCCACTTTCCTATTTGGAGATCCCTCTTCATAGGGACTCTGCCAGTTTTCTCAGCATGTCTGTCTGAGAAGTATGTCCTAAAACTGTGGTTTCCACCAAGTATATTTGAGAAATGAGTAGGCTCGGTTAGGAGATGGACCTGAACCAAAACTCTGATTACCACATCAGCATGAGCCCTCTGTCTGGTGTACCTAGTGCTGCCAGGGTCTCTCGGGAATCACTGTGCGTGGAGAGCTCTGCCCCCGTGTGCGGTTACCAGGGAGACAGCTGCAGCCCTTTTGTGGGAAGATAGGGGACAATCTGTGCTGTGAATCAAGACCCTTCTTTGTTAACTTTGCTCACATCTGGGCATCCATAGAGGTTTTCTGACTTTCTGTTCTAAACAAGTCAGACTATGTGTGCTTATGCCAGAGGTTTACTTCTTAGACTATCAAACCCCAGTACTTTTGTAGGCTTCCTTGTTTGCTTCTAGAGACACCGTGATCAGGTAGTCTGTGATGAAGATCTCTGCTGGCGAATCAGGTTGCAGCTTCAGTTCTGTCCACTGTAGTACCAGCTCCCACATTTTCTCGGGATATTCAGTGTTGCCACTGGGCCCCAGCCACACCAACATCGTGTCTTTCCTTTGAATCAGGAAACCCTGTTGAATGGCAGCAGTTCCCATATCCCTGTCAGCTCTTTGTTTCACTGATCTCTTATATCTTTTGCTACAATTTTGTTCATTCTCTAATTTTAATTATTTCTTTTCTCCTACTAAATTTGGTTTGCTGTTGGTTTTCTGGGTCTTGAGATACAATGATAGTTCATTTATTTGGAGTCTTTCCAATTTCTTGATGTAGGTACCCATTGATACAAACTTCCCTCTTAACACTTCTCTTGCTGTATCCAGTGGTTTTGATATATTGTATTGTCATCTTCATTCATTTCCAGAAATTTTTTATTTCTATTTTGATTTCTTCTATGACACACTCTTCATTCAGGAGCATGTTGTTCAGTCTCCATGTGTTTCCATATGTTCTGGGCATTCTTGAGTTGTTAATTACCAATTTCATTCCATTTCACTTGGAAAACTTGCATAATAGGATTTCAATTATTTTTTTAAAATTTGCTGAGACTTGCTTTATGTTCTATCCTAGGGAAAGTTCCATGAACTGTTAAAAGGAATGTATAGTCTGCAACTGTGTAATGAAAGGTTCTGTAGATAACAGTTAGGTCCATTTGGTCCATAGTGTAGATTAGCTCTGTTGTTTCTTTGTTGATTTTTCTGTATAGTTGATCTATCCATTGAGGAATGTAGGTGTTGAAGTCACCCATTATCATTGTGTTAGATAGAGTATGTGTCTCCCTTTAAATCCATTAACATTTCTTTTAAATAGCCAGGCACCCCAGCTATGCATATACATTTATTATAGTCAAATCTTCCTGTTGAAATGATCCCTTAATCATTACATAGTGCTCTTCTTTGTCTGGTTTAACAGCATTTGTGTTAAAGTCTGTTTTGTCTGATATCAGCATGGCTATACCTGCTCATGTTTGCTTTCCATTAGCAAGGAATTTCTGTTTTCATCTTTTCCCTCTCAGTCTGCCTGCATCTTTGTTGATGAGGTGTGTTTCTTGTAGGCAGCAAATAGATGGGCCTTTTTAAAAAATCCATTCAGCCAGCCTGTATCTTTTAATTGGAGAGTTTAGGCCATTTAAATGCAAGGTTACTATTAATAAATAATGGCCTGGCCCGGGCCAGCACCGTGGCACAGTAGGTTAATCCTCCGCCTGCAGCACCAGCATCCTGTATGGGCACTGGTTCTAGTCCCTGCTGCTCCTCTTCTGATCCAACTCTGCTGTGGCCTGGGAAAGCAGTGGAAGATGATCCAAGTGCTTGGACCCCTGCACCTGCTTGGGAGACCCAGAAGAAGCTCTTGGCCTCTGGCTTCAGATTGGCTCAGCTGAGACTGTTGTGGCCATTTGGGGAGTGAAGCAGTGGAGGGAAGACCTCTCTCTCTCTGTCTCTCCCTCTCACTGTCTGTAACTCTGTCTCTCAAATAAATAAAAAAATAGAAAAAAATAATGGCTTGGCCCTGTCATTTTTCCATAAATATCCCTATTATTTGCTTTGGATTTCCTTTGTATTTTTACTTGGAGATTTGCTGCCTTCATATTCTTTCATAATAACTATCTTTCTGTGTTTCTCTGTGTAATAGTTCCTTAACCATATGGTAATTCTGGACAAGTGGTGACAAATTCTTTCAACTTATGTTTGTTATGGAAGGTTTATGTCACCATCATTCAAAAGTGAGAGCTTTGCAGGTTACAGTATTCTGGGTTGACAGTTTTTTTCTCTTAAGACTTGGAATACGTATCTCCATTCTTTCTTAGCCTGTAGGGTTTCTGATAAGTTAGCTGTGAGTCTAATTGAAAATTCTCTGAAAGTAATCTGGCGTTTCTCTCCTGTAGTTTTTAGAATCTTTTCTTTATGCTTTACTGTGGAAAGCTTGACTACAATGTGTTTTGCGGAAGATCTTTTCTGGTCATGTCTATCAGGATTTCTGTGCGCCTCGTGTACTAGGACATCCCTTTCTTTCTACAAATTAGGAAAGTTTTCTGTAGTTGTTTCCCCTAGTCCTTCTAATCCGGTCTACCTTTCCATACCTTCAGGAACTCCTAAGACCTGTGTGTGCTGGGTCATTTCACAGTATGCCATAAATCTCCAACACTGTTCTTAATTTTTCCAATTTCTTCTGCTTCTGCTTCTGCTTCTGCTTCTTCTTCTTCTTTTTTTTTTTATTTTTTGGTGTGACTAAAAAGTTTCCAAAGATTTGTCTTCTAGCTTGGATATTCTTTCTTCTGCCTCAGCAAGTGTGTTGTTAAGGCTTTCCACTGTACTGTTTACTTGACACTGAATTCTTCAATTCTAACATTTTACCTTGATATTTCTTCAAAAGCTCAATGTCAAGGTAATATTTTTCATCCATGTCATTTATGAATTTATTTAACTCATGAATTTGCTTCTCATTGCTTCTGAATGATCCTGTCATTAATCTTTTTAATTCAGTTTCATTCATTTCATTAATATCTTTGTCTTCGAATTCTAATATTGAAGTGCTATTGTGTTCCTTTGGGGGGTCATCTTGCTTTCCTTCTTCTTGTTTCTTGAATTTATGCATGTATTTTTAGACATTTGTGTAAATAGTTGTTGGTTTTTCCCTCTGATGTCTTTTATCTTTGAACTATGCCTCTGTGTCTTAGAGGCTCCAAAGACCCAGCTACACCCTGCACCCACTATTGCAGTCACAGAGTTCCTACATTCTGAGCACACAAGACTCCCGTAGTTAGGAGGTGCCAAGGATCCACTCCTCCCCACTAGACTGTCCTGACCTCAGAGCAGGGGAGATGCTCCCAGAGGCAGCTGTCTTTGGGTACTCCACCTCGACAGTTGGAGCCCCAGAGCCTGTGATGTACTGAGAGCCTGGGGTACCTCACAGTGCTGTGTGGGTGCCCAGCCCCCTGTCAGTCCTCTCAGCCAGATTTCAAGTCAGTCAAGAGCAAAGATTGCCCCCTCTGGTAAAATCCCTGGATCACACACATGCAGAAGAACCTCTGCCTGCACCCCTACTCACTTCACAATGGTACCTTTTCACTGCTGGTTGCTGTGCGCACACATGAGCCTCTGCAGTGGGTACTGATGTCACAGTGGTCCTTCTCCCCACCTGTTGACAGCTGCAGGCACCCCAGCTGCTGCCACCACATTTCTGACAAGATGGCCTCTTGTCCCTGCCAGTTGCTGGGCACACACAGAAGTGCTACTGAAGCTGCTGCTTATGTCCAAAATGGCAGGCACCCTCTCTCAGCCAGTTTCCAGGCGCCATTGGGCTGGGGATAAGGAAAGAGAAATATGCCCTTTCTTTTCACTGTGTTAGCAGGTACACTGTGTTAATGCCCTTAGGGCTCCAGGCCAGGCTCTCATCCAGCTACAACACCCGTGGAATGGGCTGTGACGGTCTGGTCTCATGCGTTCTCCAGCTCCCCGCCGCTGGACCATGCGTTACGTCCATGCACATTGCTGCACATCTGCAGCCTCTGCACAGATCTGTTGTGTCCCCCTTCCTTCCATGGAATCTCTACTGCAGTTCTCTGTCTGACTCTCCCTTGAGAATGCACTGCTTCTTTATTTTTGTTTTCTTTTATTATTGTTGTTATTATTATTTACTATTTTCTCCTAGTGTAGAACATTATTCCCTTTCCCTGTCCTACCATCTTGGAATCCCATGGAAGCTTCTTGAAGACAAATTTAATTTTGTTCACTGCTGCGGGATCCCTACTGCTTGGAAGACAGCTTGCTACAGTACATCATCAGGGTGTTTGGTGCATTTTTGTTGAAAGATTGACTGGTTCATTTTTTTTTTATTTATTCCACAAATATTTATTGAGAACTGTGTTCAGGAACAAGAGTAGGTGATAGAACTTTAGGGGCGAAAGATATTTGAGAGAAAGGTGCTGGGGTTGAGACAGTGAGGCAGAGGGAACTGGGAGGTAAGGGATGAGGCTTTCAGGTTGGGTGATGACCACATTTTGTACGGTGTGGCAGGCCATCCTTGGGGGAGTTGTGTACAATCCCAAATGCAGTGGGGGAAGCCCCAGGAGTAAGTTAAGCCCAGGAGTTATGGCATTATATTTTGTTTTGCACGTTTACAGTGTTTGTTGTTTGGAGGATCAGTTTAGTCAGGCAAACTTCATAGAAATTTGCCAGAAGCGTCTGTTTCATGACTTTAGAGAAGAGACAGCACAGCTTGTCCTGAGGCGGGCTGGGGACTGGGGGCTGCCTGTTCAGCTGCTGTTGTCACTGGCAGCCTGTTGAAGCCTAGTCAGGGGGCCTTACTGTGGGACAGCTGCAGTGGAGATGGTGGGTGCAGTGTGGGCTCCCTCTCCTGTTTAGATACTGAGCTATGATTGAGAGCAGAGAAACCTGGAGCAGGTACAGTGCCTGGGGCTGACTTCCCAGCGTATTACCCCTTCCCACCCTTCCACACTCCGTACTAACTCAGTAGCCTACTACATTACATATAAAATGTCAGAGACAAAATTATAATTTTAACATTTAGCATCAATTTATATAAGCACATAATTGCTGTGTATAATAATTTCAAATAAATCATAGCAATTCTGTCAATCTGTTTTATGTAATAATGATTATATTTTAATCATGCTCTACAAGCAGCTAGTATATGAAGTCATGTATCAATTGTATGTTTTACAAAGCAATGCTTTTTGTTGTATACTATTTAGCTCTGTCATTTATTTATTTTTTTTTATTCAAAGTACCAAGATACTAATATGCAAGGGGTTGTGTATGAACTGAACAGCTACATAGAACAACGGCTGGACACAGGGGGAGATAACCAGCTGCTACTCTACGAGTTGAGCAGCATCATTAAGATAGGTAAGGCGTGTTGGCATTCCTCGCAGAAGTATCTACCAAAGATTCTTGTACTCCATTGCGAAGTAAGTGAAGAAAATAATTAGCTTACTAAGAGACAGGCGGAATTCACTTGTTTCCTTCTATTGTTGGACTGAGTTTGAAATGAAAATATTTTATGATGAAACTACCAGAATTAGTCAAACCTAAAAATTCCTAAATTGTTTAATTTTAAGCAAATATCTGCCTGGTGTAT
Source organism: Lepus europaeus (assembly GCF_033115175.1). Taxonomy (NCBI): domain Eukaryota; kingdom Metazoa; phylum Chordata; class Mammalia; order Lagomorpha; family Leporidae; genus Lepus; species Lepus europaeus. The sequence continues at coordinate 165,831,479 of NC_084829.1, read as the reverse complement.
AAAGGAATATACTATTATCTTCTAACACCTAGTTTTGAGTAGAAAATATATTTTTATTGAATCAAATCACAGGTTTCTAAATAAAACAGTTGATTCTTAGGAGAGAATAAGTATTTTAAATTTATTTAGTAGATTAAAAACTTCATATTCTATGTAAGAAATGGTTTGTATTGTGAATAGAATGAGGCAAGTTATATCAGAAAATAGGTTTTTAGAAGGATGCACTTTTCTTAGCACATGATTTTTAAAAAAATACCCACTATGATAATTGTATCTTTTAGCTTTTTATTTGAAAATAAAAATATTCCTGTTATAGGATAGTGATAACATTTATTATGTTCTAAACCATGTGGTAGGTACTTTCATATGCATATTGTGTATTAAATCACTTCTTTTAGTACAAACTTATGAAGTGGTTTCTATTATTATTATTGCCATTTTGCTAATGAGGAGGCCATGGAATAGAGAAGCTAAATATCTTAGCCAAAGCACAAAAGTAAAAAGGAGCTACACAGCAGTTTATATTCAGGCAATCCCCCCAAGAGTAATGCTGTTAATTCAGAGACTCCTGAAACGGCATCAGATCAGACACATCGGGCTCACTTTAGGAGACAGGTGAATGTATACATGATCCTTTTTTGTTGAGGTCTTTTTAGTGTTTTGAATATCACTTATGGTATTTCTTAATACCTTAAAAATTAAATACAGTTCTCTAATTTAAGAAATATTCTCAAACTTTAATATTTGAAGCTTGACATAGACATTCTTATGTATTACGTTGATTGCTACATGCATTTGAGGATGTTAAATCTAAAAAATTGCAATCATTGATGGAAAATACATGAAAATATCCTAAGTATGTTATTGAAAAAAACCCATGAATTACCTTATTGACTGCATGGGCATTGATCATTTTCACAAATCCATTCAACAGATATTTATATTCTGAATCTGATTTGTGTCTTCTGAATCCGATTTGTATCTTCTGATTGTTGAAAATTCATGTGTTCCATTCTTTCACTGAGATTGGTTACTTCCCTTTTTCTTTCTTCGGCAGCCACGAAAGCTGATGGATTTGCACTGTATTTCCTTGGAGAGTGCAATAATGTAAGTATCTAAATTAAGACTTTGGTGCTCCAGATAAGAAAATATAAGCTCTTAAAAAGAAAAAAAAAAAAACTCTTACATTACAGTTGACTTAACACCCATGTCAGAAATAGATGCTGTAGCTCGTTTTTATTGTTTCTATTTGGGGTTGTTCACAGTTTTTCTGATGTGGCAACATTTAGGCCTGACCTCTTGCAGCTTACACACTTGTTGGCTTTGGTCTGTATTTCCCTGCATTACAAACAGCATCTCTTGGCCGAGTCTTTTGTGTTGGACTTATTTCAGCACTGTGGGCTGGGGCTTCCTAGAGGAAATCCTGTCCCCTTTCTACGGGGCCTACAACTGAAGACAGCACAAGTTTGTCATTTCCATGTGATTTTTTCAGGTTTTGAAAGCCCGGGGGTAGACTTGCTGAGTCTCTCACTAGAATACAACGTCGTGAAGGGAGGATAATGCTTGGGCAGTAATTGCTGTGCTTTGTTCCTGTATTTTCCCAGCATGCACGCTTTGCACCGAAGTAAGTGGGGCCTTACTGTCCCCTCCGCCCAGGGACTTCTGGGCGTGGGAAGCCCTGGCTGAAGTCAGGTTCACTCAGGCATTTCTTTCCACCTCCTTCGCTCTGCATTTCTTCCTGCATCTCAGCTCTTTCCTTGGGGATCATCTTTAAAGCGCGTGCTGATAGGAAGCATTCCCCATTTTTGTTTGTCTGAGTGTGTCTTTTGCCCATTTTCTTGAAAGTACTTTTGGCTGATTCAAGTTTCAAATCCACCCTCAGATGAGAGTTTTATTTTCCCTCCAGTACTAATTTCAAAATCACTTGGTTTTTCTTTTTTTTTTTTTTTAACTTTTATTTAATAAATATAAATTTCCAAAGTACAGCTTATGGATTACAATGGCTTAACCGCCCCCCCCCCCATAACATCCCTCCCAACCACAACCCTCCCATCTCCTGCTCCCTCTCCCATTCCATTCACATCAAGATTCATTTTCAATTCTCTTCATATACAGAAGATCAATTTAGTTTATTAAGTAAAGATTTCAACAACTTGCACCCACACAGAAACACAAAATGTAAAATACTGTTTGAGTACTAGTTATAGCATTAATTCACATTAAACAACACGTTAAGGACAGAGATCCTGCATGAGGAGTAAGTACACAGTGACTCCTGTTGTTGACTTAATAAATTGACACTCTTGTTTATGGCGTCAGTAATCTCCCTAGGCTCTTGCATGAGTTGCCAAGGCTATGGAAGCCTTTTGAGTTCACCAACTTCAATCTTATTTAGACAAGGTCATAGTCAAAGTGGAAGTTCTCTCCTCCCTTCAGAGAAAGGTACCTCCTCCTTTGATGGCCTGTTCTTTCAGCTGGGATTTCGCTCGCAGAGATCTTTCACTTAGGTTTTTTTTTTTTTTTTTCCTATGAGTCTGCTGTGTCTCGCAGAGATCTTTCATTTAGTCCTTGGCTTTCCATTTAGTGTCTTGGCTTTCCATGCCTAAAATACTCTCATGGGCTCTTCAGCAGATCCGAATGCCTTAAGGGCTGATTCTGAGGCCAGAGTGCTGTTTAGGACATCTGCCATTCTATAAGTCTGCTGTATCTCCCACTTCCCATGTTGGATCGTTCTGTCCCTTTTTAATTCTATCAGTTAGTTTTAGCAGACACTAGTCTTGTTTATGTGATCCCTTTGACTCTTAGTCCTATCATGATTTATTGTGAACTGAAATTGATCACTTGGACTAGTGAGATGGCATTGGTACATGCCACCTTGATGGGATTGAATTGGAATCCCCTGGCACATTTCTAACTCTACTGTTTGGGGCTAGTCTGATTGAGCATGTGTGGAACTGTACATCTCTTCCCTCTCTTATTCCTCCTCTTATATTTAACAGGGATCACTTTTCAGTTAAATTTAAACACCTAAGAATAACTGTGTGTTAATTAAAGAGTTCAATCAATAGTATTAAGTAGGAAAAAAATACTAAAATGGATAAAGTATTAAGTTGTTCATTGATAGTCAGGACAAGGGCTGATCAAGTCACTGTTTCTCATAGTGTCCATTTCACTTCAACAGGTTTCCTTTTTGGTGCTCGGTTAGTTGTCACTGATCAGGGAGAACATATGATATTTGTCCCTTTGGGACTGGCTGAATTCACTCAGCATGATGTGTTCCAGATTCCTCCATTTTCTTGCAAATGACCGGATTTCACTTGGTTTTTCTTACAGTCCCTTGGTGGGACTAAGTGGCTTTTTCCTTCAGCCTCAGATGAGAAAGTAGCCTGTAACCTTCCCGGGCCCTGTGCAAAGTTTCTTGTGGCACTTCCCACGTAGAAAGGCTGAGTTTTGTCTGCAGTCATATGTTCAGCCTGGGAATTGCTGGGGAAGATCAGTATGTCTAGAATGCTGTTGGTGCCGTCCTGAAGAAGTCAGCTGTGGGATTCAGTTACCTCACAGGGGCCCTTGATTTCCTTTTAGATTTTCTGTTAATTGCTCCCATTCTTCCCAGTCCAAAATGTTCTATAAATTATTTGTAACATTATTTTCTTCAAGCTTTAAGTAATTTAAAACTTTTCCAAAAATGATTTTTTTGAAAGAGTTAGAGAAAGAGAAAGAGACAGAGACCGAGAAGAAATCTTTCATGTACTGGTTCACCCCCTAAAGGGCTACAGTGGGTAGGGCTGATCCAGGCTAAAGCCAGGAGTCACATATTCCATGCAGGTCTCCCCTGTGAGTGGCAGGAAGCCAAGTATTTCGGCCATCATCTGCTGTCTCCCCAGGCACTTTAGCAGGGAGCTGGTTTGCAAGTAGAGTAACTAGAACTCAAACTGGTACTCACCTGGCATGCCAGTGTCACAGCAGCAGCCTCACCTACTGTACCACAACTTGCTTAATTTTCAAGAGTATTAATCAAATTATCTAATCAATATTTCTTGCAAAGAAGTTATATACTTTTGATACATAAGCTAACAATACAAAATAAAATAAAACTTTTTTTCACAAGTAAACATTGATACTTGTATATTTTCTTACATTCTTTATTTTATACATAAATAATTATCAATCTCCTTAAAAGTGAACTTTTAAAAATTATAGCCAGTAAGTCTTTCTTAAGTAATTCAATTTTCAAGACAAAAGTTACATACTTGAGCAACAAAAGTATAATAACACAGCTCAAACACACTTAGATAAAAATTTTCAGGCTATATAAACTAACATCAAGCGGTAAGGAAAAGGGCGAACATTCAGTGCAGTGTTTAAAACGCCACATCTCATTTTGGAGTGCCTGGGGGTGAGTCCTGGTTCCGCTTAAATTCCAGCTGATGTGCACCCTGCGTGGTAACAGGTGATAACTCAAGTGCTCGGGTCCCTGGCTCTCACGTGGGAGAACCAGACTGAGTTTTGGCTCCTGACATCAGCCAGGGCCAGCTCGGGTTGTTGCAGCCATTTGGAGAGTGAACCAGCAATTGAAAGATCACTCTCTCTCTATTCTCTGTTTTTCAAATAAATATGTAAAAGAGAGTAAAGATGAGAAGCATTATAAAATTTTAAATAATTTTTATTTAGAAATCACAGACACAGAGAAAGAGAGAGAGATCTCCCATCTGATGGCTCATTTCCAGTGTCCACAACTGAGGCTGGGCTAAGCTAAAGCCAAAAACCAGTAACTCAACCTGGGTCTCCCTTATGAGTGACCGGGACCCAAGTACTTGAGCCATTACCGGCTGCTTTCCGGGGGTCACATTAGCAGGAAGCTGGAATAGGAAGTGGAGCCGGGACCTCAACCCAGCCCTCCAAGATGGGATCTAGGCATCCCAAGCAGCATCTTAAATACTACACCAAACAGCCACCCTGGGATCATAACACTTTGCACCTAAAAAGTAACTATTTTCTTGTAAGTTAATTTTTGAAATTGCTGTGAGAATTATAATTTAAATAGTATTTAAATTTGCTAATAGAATTCACAGATCATAGTCCCATTACCAGAAAGGAAAAATTTAAAGAAAACATGGAAAGGTAGGTAGAAAATAGAAAGCAAACTAAATAGTTAAATGCACTAAAATTAAGCATAAAATATGATTGTGAAATTCATTATGTAATTCCAAGAAAATTACAAGTGTGCTAGACACAGCTATTGAAAGAGAAGCCCTGTTAAATCCGCTTTACAAAAATCCAAATTGTCCTTTGTTCCTGGAAAGTGCAGACCAAAGGAAAGCAGGTGCCATAAAGTTAATCATGAAGTTAAATTCAATGAGTAAATGAAGTAAATTGGAAAAGGTCACTTTTTGTTTGTGATTGGTTTAGTCTACAATGAAGGGAGAGCTGTAATGAAGTTTATACAATAGATATTCCATGGGTTGAACTTTATAAAGCAAAATGCCACATACAATGGTCTTTTTCTGCCTTCTGCTTGTTGAATTCTTTATTAAGTGGAGGACTAAGCCCGTGGCTGTAAGGTAAATTAAAAGTATGTTATCACAGAAATTAAAGAATAAAAGGAGGGATGACAAATTATGGGCTTATAATTGTGTATATGAAATCTGTTCTCTTTATATAAATAATGAAAGATAGCTTTAAAATATTGCAATCTTTGTATTTAGATTTCTATAGTTATGAATGTTTTCATTTGCATGATGCACTCCAGTGGGTTTATTTTTAAGAATTATGCAAAGGAAGCTAGTTACTCATATTTCAAGTTCCAGAGGAATGTGGGACCTAATCACTCATGGCCATCTGCGTAGAATTTGTTTACTATCCAGTGCCCTCTAGTGTTATGGGAGGGGAATTACAGTGAGCGTAAATGTTTTTAATCTTAAAAAGTATTTCTAAAATTTAACTGGTTGTGAGTTGAAGTGTTCCCATTACAATGAAGTTTTATGGATAAAGTGATCTTTGAATTGCATGTGGAAAGGAAGGTGAGAGCAAGTGTTTACCAAACGAAGTGGACATCTATTTGGTAGATACCAATAAATCAAATTTTCACATTTCATTTAAAAATGATGTTTTATAGCTTCATTAGTATGTTCTTTTGTTGATTTTCCTCCAAGTCCTTTCTTTCTGCCACTTTGTTTTTTATAATTCGAATGCTTTTACATGACATCACTGAATCAATCTACTGGCTATGACTGCTAGTTTAAGTCATCTAACTTTAGAAATATGCACACAGTTTGGCTGTTTCGTGAGAAAACAGAAAATTAAACAGCATTATGTTTGTCCCCCAACGCTAGCTGGCCTCTGATTGAGCTGACTTCCGTTCTTGAGGCCGTGTCGTCTGTGTGAGTTGGGCCATGGGGGTGATAGCTGGGGTGCCCCCAGCCCGGCTCCCAGGTGTGGGTGAGGATTCCCCACAGCCCTCCCCAGGCTGACGCCCTAGAGGCAGCTAGTGTCTCCTCTGGGTAGGATAGTGGTGGGTGCTGTCTGAATTCCCCCAATTTTTCCCTGTTTATACTTGCTTTTGTCTCCAGCCTAAAAAATATGTACACTAATAACATTTTTCATAAATCTATACAATATTAAAGTAAAAATTAATTGCAAACTCAATTCATGCTACATTTTATAGATGCATTAGATATAAAATATATGCCTAGGAGTCTTCCTGAAATAATATCTGGAGATGACTTCATTTATCCTTTTATGAAAATAGAGGGAGTATAATATTTTCATTTATTTTCTATTAATCTGAATTATCTCATGACTGAGGTAATTATCCTGACAGGTTAAGCTGTTTGTTAGGACACTGGCATCTCAGACCTGAGTACCAGTTCAAGTTCTGGCTACTCCGCTTCCCATCCAGCGCCCTGCTCATGCGCCTGGGGGTAGTGGATGGTACCTGCAGTACTTGAGTTCCTGCCACCCCGTGAGGGACATGGATGGATTTCCTGGCTGAACCTCGGCTGTTTTATCCATTTAGGGAGTCAGCCAGTGCATGCAAGATCTCTTTCTCTCTCTTAAGCACACTTTCTCTCTCACTCTGACTCTAAAATAAATAAATAAATCTTCAAAAAAATGTAGCGTATGCCCACGTCCATGTCACAGTGCCTGAGTGCTAGTCCTGGCTCCACTGTGGCTTCTAGCTTTCTGTTACTCTGCTCTCTGGCAGACGGCAGATGGTAGCCTGAGTTATTTGTCCCCTGCCTCCTGTGTGGAGGACCTTGACTGAGTTCCTGGCCTCTGGCTTCAGCCTGACTACGCAAGCATGGGCCAACGGATGGAGGCTCTCCTGGTCTCTCTGACTCTCAAATAAAATAAATAAAAAGCAGACCTTCTTTAACAACAAGGAAGTTTATATCACATTATAGAAAGCTCTAAAATTATATTAATTTTTAAAAATAAAGCCCCTTCCCCTTTTGTAAATTTCTTGAGAATTTAGTTACACATTTCTGAATATTAAAGTAGACTTTTCACCGATGAAAAATGCTGCATATATATATCTTTATTTACATTATTATTTTGAAATATTAAGCAAAGTAAGCAAGACTTGCTTTGTTATAAAATGTACAAAAATTAAAACAGTCTAATGGAAAAATTAACCCAGCGTTGTGGAAACACACTGAATTATACTGGAGGATTTGGTATATGATGAATGTGGCAAATAAATAAGTGGGCGAAAGATAGCTATTCAATACATGACTGTTCAAGGGACTATCTCTGTGTAGTAAATACAGCTAGATTTCTTCAACCTTTTCCCATCCCTAAATCTGTTTAAAATTCCGCCTTCCTCACTATTTGCAATTAACAGGAATGGATCAACTTATTCAGCTACAAAACAATAATCATAAAAATCAAATGTCACAAAACATTCGATTCAAACCAACAATTAATCTTCAGTCAGAAATGAAGGGAGCTTTTGCATGGATGAATTGAATGGAGGCAAAAACGAATCGATAAAGAGTGGAAACCCCCTGCTAGAGAGGACAGAAAGTGTGAAGTGTGCAGTAAACACATGGGAAAAGGTGTTTGTTCTTAGATTAGTCCTCCTTTCAGTTCTGCCTACGCTTCTGGCCTTCGTAACACAATGTACTCAATATCTTATTAACAGTTACCCTCAGCTTTCTTTGGAAACTTTTTTTTTTTTTTTGGTAAATAGATGAATAAAATCATGAGTTAATTAGTAAATTAAGTATTCAGTTCCCACTGCAAAGAATTCCATAATTTTTCATAGGTATTGTCTATAGAGAAAGTTCACAGATTTTCTGAAATAATGAGAAGGTTTTTTAGTCTTTTATTTCAGCAAGCCTGATAGAAAGGCTAGCTTTCCATATACCTGGGATGTGGTATTTGCTTATTTGTCTGTTGTACATCACACAGAAACTCGACTTAGAGGTAGTTTACCTTTTATAATATTAAATAAAAGATCATATAACAATAGAAGAACACATAAGGTATTCCACCATTATTGAACTGTACAGCTAAGTATAGCTTGAAGATGTTAAATTTAACCATAAAATGCCCCTAGCTAAGTCATCTGGAAAAGATGTGTTACGTTTAACTTCAAACAAGCCAAGCCAACAATTAGGACTCAAAAAAGGGGGAAAAAAAAATCCAACACTCCTGTTGGAAGCTTGTTCCAGAGTTTGCGTTCTGTTACTCTCATGTCGTGTTCTTTTGAAAGGTTCTCAAACCACTCAGTTCAGTTTATTTCCTGCGGTTGTGTCTTTGGTAGAGAAGAGGAACAGTTGGTCGGCATCCTTCTTGTGATTAGCTTTCTCATGGTCTGATAAAACCACTGTCAGTTCTGACTTTTCTTCATGGTAAATATACCATAGCTAATTTTTTTGCAGTCATTTCTCTTACTGTACTAGGATCAATTTTCTACTCTTCCTGCAATCCTAAGACAGAGTGACGACAGCTGAATTATACCTAGACAATGATAGACATGACATCTAGTGACAGAGCTGCTTTTCCTGTCCTATTTGCATATTGGTTCATGATGGAAATAGAGTAACTTAAAAAACATTGGCACTGATTTCTAGTTTTTTAATAAAAAGATGTTCTTGTCATTTATCATCTTACATGTAATTTTTATCACAAGTATAAAACATGTGCTTAAAAACTTAATCCTATTTAGAAGAATCACAATATATTTTTCAGAAGCATTGTACTTAGTAGCAGATACTACTTAAACCCAGTCTTAACCTTGCTAACAAATACTTGGGGATGTAAGAATTTTGAAATTAGCTTCTAATCACTTCCAGTGGTGAATTTTTTTTAAAGCAGCCAGGGTTAAGCCAAGTTCTGCTTGCTTTCTCCTTCTTACTGGTTTAGCTAAGGAGCTCAAGTTGATGGGATTTATTCTCTTACGATTCTAAGAAAAATGTTTGAAGAGTTTTCTTATATTACAAATATTGAAAACTACTTATTTGTTAATAGATACTTGCAATTCACCATCTTACTCTTAAAATTACCTTGATAATAGTGAATATTAGTAGGAATATGTTTAGTTCAAGAAGGTTGTATAATACTTACTGATTGAAAAGGTCTTCAGTCTTTTAAGTAACAGCAATCCATTTGAGATAAAGTAAAATGAAGTATAAGGAGAATTTACTTCAACTTTAGTCTTTTTCAAATTTAGTAGATAATCCTGATAAAATTATATTAAAATATTGCCCCCAAACCTTAGAGGACTTATTTCAATTAGCACTTTTTATTTAGTGGAAAATTGAGAATTATTATTGGGTTTCATCAAAATAATGATCCTATTTTTAAAAATATTTTTAGTACTTTATTTTCCCACCCAATAATTTGAAAAACTTTGAAACATCACCCAGATATGCCAAGATTTTTGCACAGAGTAAAGCAGACTCTCCATTGAGAGGCACTGGCATCGTAGTTCAGTGAGTTAAGCCACTGCCTATGGTGCAGGCATCACATGTCTGGGTACCAGTTTGCCCCAGGTACTCTGCTTTCTGTCCAGCTGTCCCCTGATGTGCCTGGGGAGGCAACAAGAGATGGCCCAGGGTCTTGGGCCCCTGCCAACCATTTTGGAGGCCAGGATGGACTTCTGGCTGCTGGCTTTGGCCTGGCCCAGTCCGGGCTGTCATGGCCAGAGAGAACCAGTGAATGAAATATCTCTCTCCTCCTCCTCCTTCTCCTCCTCCCTCCCTCCATCTCTGTTGCTCTGCCTTTCACATAAGTTCAAATAAGTAAATGCTTAAAATGGATTCTGCCATGAGAGAAATAATGTTCTGTGACTTGTAGCCACTGCTACAAGTGTTTCCAGATATACCTTGTGTCACATCTGTAGGAAGTTTGAGCAGAGGGTTTGTTTTTGGTATGAGATCATGAGCCCAGTGACAGGATACATTTTCCCCTCACTTTTTAAATTTTTTAAAGATTTATTTATTTACTTGGAAGTCAGAGTTACACAGAGAAGGACAGGCAGAGAGAGAGAGAGAGAGAGAGAAGTCTTCCATCCGTTGGTTCACTCCCCAGTTGGCAGCAATGGCCATAGCTGTGCCATTCCAAAGCCAGGAACCAGGAGCTTCTTCTAGGTCTTCCACGTGGACTCAGGGGCCCAAGGACTTAGGCCAAGCCCCACTGCTTTCCCAGGGCATAACTGAGAGCTGGATGGGAAGTGGAGCTGCTGGAACTCTAACTGGCACCCATATGGAATGCCAGCACTGCAGGCAGCGACTTTCCCCACCAGGCCACAGCGCCGGCCCCTGTTATTTTTAATTTCTCTAAGTAGGAGGCTGTCTTAAGGGATTTCGCACCTATACTTTCATCAGAGACCTGTTTTGAAGCTATGACCTTTTGTACGAGTTTGAAATATGAAGGATACTTCTGTCTCAGGTATTCCAGTTTAATCGCGAAGCACCTTCCCTCGTTCCACATCTTTTCTTTTTCAGTTGGCTCACAGACTTCTCGTGGCCACTAAGTAACACCCAAGTGCCTTTTTGTACTGTGCAAATGCACAGAAAACTCTCCCTCTTCCTAGAGCCTATGTGTGTTCACCCCGCCGGGGTTAAAGGAAGGCAGGCCCCGCCTCGTCCCTGCCGGGCCCATCACCCAGGGTACGACCATCTCTGCCTACGTGGCCAAGTCCAGGAAGACGCTGCTAGTGGAAGACATCCTTGGGGTACGTGACCTTTTGACGCTTTATGACAGTTCTAGCCTGATGTGTTTGGTTAAGAAGTAAGATATATATATATATATATATATATATATATATATATACACACACACACACACATATACATATATGTATACATATGTACATATATAGTTTTTATATTATAGTTTAAACCATTTCATTTTTTAAAAAGGAATGAAGCAAGATATAGACGAAAAATGAATGTATATGTAAACTCAATTTTGTGTTCATAAAATCCTATTTTACATGCCCACTACGAGCTGCATGTGACAATTCTTACTTCAGCACATGATGGTATGAATAACACAAAGCATATATTTACAGTCATTTAAGCTGAATGACTGCTGTGTTGTGTTTCGTGTCTTGCCAGGATGTATAAGGATAGAAATGAGTTAGCTATTGCTATTGGCAAATGACTTAAAAAATTTTAGTGATGTTATACGTGTCCGCCTGTTACTTTCATGAGTGTAGGGCTGGGCCACTCTGCTGATTTGGGCTGCAGTCTGCTGGGACTGCCCCTGACTGTGGGGTCAGTTGGTCATCCTTTTGGGTGCTGGCTGGTCTCTGACGGTCCCAGCTCTCTGTGTTTCTCACACCTTTGCAGGAAGGCCAGCCTGCAGTTTCTTATGAAGATGTAGCTGGAGTCCAAGTGAAGTGAGTTTTCAGGTGTCTGCTTCACCACATTTAGTGCCCTCTCTTACGCCAGAGCAAATTGCACGAGTGAGCCCAGGCTGTGCTGGGGGTGCTGACAGAGGTTCTGGAAACAGAGAGACATACGTCCTCAGTGCAGCCTTGCCCACACACACGAGGGCGCTTCAAGACGTCCATGGGGGTGTAGTTCAGAGAGCAGGTGTTGTGGTGCCCAAATAACTGAAATCCACATGTACAAGAGTCTCACGAAAGCTAATGGAAAGTGTGTATTATGAAAAATCTATGCACGGATTTCAAGGTTTTGCACCAAAATAAATTTATCCTCCAATTTCATTTTCATGAATTTTTGAAGTGCCCTCATACATGGGAACATTTTAATGAAATGTCACCACGTGAAGTACAGACTTTAAAAGCGACAAGTACAAACAGGTATATAGATGTAAGGAATTAGCTCTGAGATAGCATTAAATTGAAATCATGTAACACTAGCTTTAATTTCATTTTTGCCACTAAATGTCTATATGACCATCAACAAATCAGCTAGCTAGTTATTTTACACAAAAAAAGAGAGTGTGAAAGTTCAAAGTAGATGCTATATATATTCGTTTGAAAATGTCCTGTTGTATATGCGAGTTTTAAATTATCTATAAGTTAAAGTAGAGATTTATAGTGTTGTTGATTCATGAAAAGATCTAATTCACACCTAACAGTTTCCTGCAGGCAGCAGGACTTCAACAATTAGAATTGGTGTTTTTTATATTATTTCATTGTTTCCCTGTTTTCTTTGTCTGATTTTGCTAAGATAGAAAATTATTGAAGTGGGAGAACCAATTTCCTTTCTTATACTAAATAATTGATAATGATTAGATTATTTGAATACTTAACATGTGCTTTGAGATTCAATTTAGTGAGTATTTTGAAGTTATTCTGTATTGTCTTCACCTTAAAAGGAGAAGACAGAAATGTTCATGTGTGCTCTTGATCTGGTGTTTATGTTGAGACTAATGTTCACTATGACATTGTCCATGTGCAGCCCGGAGGACGCTAGTGCACATAGAAGGTGATGGATAAGTGTCAGCCTGTATGCTTCCTTTTCTCAGTATTGCACAAAGTTAACCTTCCTCGTTCACTTATTAATTTTCTACTATGCCAGATAAAGACAAATTAAAGCCTTATGGGTGTAAAGGTTTCAATATTCCTAAAAATAAGCATTTTCTTGAACTAATTGGTGATAATCATCATCACTTAGCTTTCCTTTGAAAAGACTTGCATATCATGGGTTACAAAACCATGGCGATTTCTGATAGAAATAAGAATCCTAACGTAATGATTTTGTTTCTTTCACTGATTTATTTTTTTTTCCTTTGGTTTTTCAGGATGAACGATTTCCGAGAGGCACTGGGCTGGAGTCAGGGACTCGTATCCAGTCTGTTCTTTGCTTGCCCATCGTCACTGCCATTGGTGATTTGATTGGCATCCTCGAGCTGTATCGGCACTGGGGCAAAGAAGCCTTCTGCCTCAGTCACCAGGAGGTGAGGTCTCCCAGGCTGCCGTTAGGACGGTTACTGAGCCCCTCTCGTTCATACTGCTCATGAACGCTCCCTGAGTGCATGAGCGAGTAGTTAATGCCACGGTTTGCTCAGCAGTGTGTTTCTACTAGTGCTGATGGTTTTAAAAGCCTATTTCTGTTTTGCTTTACAGTTATTTATAGAGGAAACTGATGAGATGAGGAATATAGTGCTTTTTTTAAAAAAAATTAAAAGTACATTTTAACAATAAAAAATATGCCACACTGTGAGTCAGATAAAGAAACGGGATACCTCTGGAGAGTTTTGGCCTCCTGCTTGCCATTACGTCTTCTTGAAACCGTCCTCTTCCTAGGCTCTGTGTCCTGAAACACGGATCCAGTGTCCAGTGTATTTGGAAAACAGTGAGCTCCATTCACTATTCACTGAGCTGGAACTGGCGCGTCAATACTGAACCCAAACACTAAAACCATGTATTTAGCATGGCCAGCGTGAGCCCTGTCCGCTTGCCTGAATGGCCGCATATCTCACCGGCTCCCCCAGGCTGGGCACTCGGGAGGCCTGCGGCCCAGTGCTCAGCCTTGCCCTTGCTCTTCCATCTAGTGGGAGAGTGGTCGCCTGTCCGCTCGCAGCGCCCCCTGCAGAAGCTCTGGGGCCCTGGCTGAGCACTTCAAGGATGTTGGCACCGCTGCTCCTCTGGGGTGCCTGCGGTCACCTGGGTACACTGCAGCGATCTCCTGTCTTGTCTTCTCCCCACAGCACGACCGAAGCCCTGCTGTTTGTATTGTTTGGTTTACTGCTCTTGGCAGAACCTAGAAGCTCCCTGTTGCATCATAGACACCTAGTGTGTCTGTTAAATGGATCAATAATAAAAGGACTAATAGCCAGTGATTTAGAACTTTTCCACTGGTACAGACACACGTCTTTTACTTTCTAGAAATATCTCATCGGTTTCAAGTAGTCATTAGAGGCTTTCTTTAATATTCTTTTCGTTCAACTGAAGCATAATCATTTTATTTTAAAATCATTGTACTATGGCTCTTTTTAACAATCAGTTTGTCTTGCTGTTTATCCTAAAATAAGACAAACAAGAGAGCATTAAGCTTGATTAAATAGAAAAGGAAGTATGGAAAGAAACGTGTGAGTATTTGACACTTTGCATTTGAAGAATATTCGAAAGTTCAGTGACCTTAGGGCATTCTTCATATACATTTATGCTAAAGTCCTTTGTTGGGATGCCTACATGCTTCTAACAAATGCTTGTTTTCTTTATAAATATGGCATTTTCAGGTTGCAACAGCAAATCTTGCCTGGGCTTCGGTAGCAATACATCAGGTGCAGGTGAGTCTGTAGTGACTTTCCAGGGCTGCTGAAGAGAGAGGAGTATAGCATCGGGGCCTGGAGTAGAGGTTGATAAAGACCTTAATGGTTTAATAGGCTGTTGTGCTGCTTCTAAGTGTAGTTATTTGTTTTATCACTAAATGCTTTTCTCCTACCTTACATATCTTATGATTATTTCTATGGATTCTGTGTACATTAATGGTAAATAATTTCTGGAACTTATATGCTTGCTAAACTTCTTGTTTTCCACTGAAAACAAGTTTTCACTGAAAATTAGCTAAACAGCTGCTCTCTAATTGCAACTTTTTGAGCATAGTATGAAGTAGTTCTAAAGAGCAGCTGGCAGGAGACTGCCTGGATCTGAATGCTGGCTCCACTGCTTATTAACCCTGGAATCTGAGTAATACTCACAGCATCTTTACACCTCAATTAGAAAACGTCAAATCCCAAACTCACACAGCTTTGTGGTGATGGAGATAACAAAGTGCTTATAAGCCTAGAGCTATGTTTAGCACAACTAAAGTATTCAGTATATGTTAGTAGTTACGTTATTACCTTATAAAGCAAGTTAGTGTGTTACACCATTCTTCAGTTAATAAGGTAAGTGGTATTCTGGAAGTTTCCTTATTAAATGAGCAGTATCTCTTAGAATTAATAGCTATTATTTTATATGGCAGGTGTGCAGAGGCCTTGCCAAACAGACTGAATTGAATGACTTTCTACTCGACGTATCAAAGTAAGTGTTCATTTCTCAGGATGTAGTGGCCCTTATCGATCAGCGGCTTGAATTAAGTGCAGGCCCTAGCAGCAATAGATTGCTGTCTGCTGTGGCCAGTAACTGCAGATACACAGCTGTCCCGAAGAACGGTCCATCCTGTTGTGGCCTGTTCCATTACACAGGAAGAACGGTCCATCCTACTGTGGACGGTACAGTTACATTCTCCTCCATGTTCATTTCATAGGTGACACAGCTGTCCAGGAAGAATGGTCCATCCTATTGTGAACCGTACAGTGTATAGTTATATTCTCATCCATGTTCATTTCATAGGTGAAGGACTGCAAACATACATGTGTATGTCATGATCTTAATTTTCAGTTTGACTTGTATTTTCTCAGTTGATTGACTTAGAACACATTGAAAATACTAAAACATCTCAATTTTTCAAAGAGAATACTGGTGATGGTGGGAGAAAAAATGTTCTAATTTATTTTTCCTGGCTGGGCCAGGCCAAAACCAGGAGCCAGGAGCTTCTTCCGGATCTCTCGCATGGTTGCAGGGGTGCAAGGGACAGGAAGTAGAGTAGCTAGGACTTGAACCAGCGCCGTGTGGCATACCAACGCTGTAGGCAGAGGATTAACCTAAGGCACAGCGCTGGCCTCTGTGATTAAGGAGATTAAATACTTGTTATAGGGGACACTGTCTATATTTGATCCATGTAATTAATTGCTGAAACATAAAAAAAAAAAAAATCTCAGGATGTGGTGATTCTGGGGTCCTGTCCTCCTGCAAATTCAATACAGGAATAATGTATTTGTTCTTCCATGGTGTTTGTCAATGACTGTGAAGTGTGGTTATCGTTCACTTATTTCTGTGTTAGCATTTAGTAATCTTCCCATCAATAAGTACTGCAGTCCATATGAATATTTGGTTTGATGTTGCTAGTTCGTGTTACATTCTTATATTATATTTTGAAATATAAAATTAGGGGTGGGTGTCTGGTACAGCAGTTGAGACACTGCCTGGGGTCACTACATCCCATCAGTGGAGTGGCTGGGTTGGAGTCCCTTCTCCACTGTCCACTCCAGCGTCCTGCTAATGCACACTCTGGGAGGCATCAGGGCTTAAGTACTTGGATCCCTGCTACTAACAAGAGAGATTCAGATCCAATTTCAGCTCATGGCTTTCAGCCTAGCCCACCCCAGAGCGGTTTGTTTGGTTTGGTTTGGTTTTTAATGAATATACAGTGAGAGTAGATTGGGACTGAAGAAGCTGTTTTTTTTTGATCCTCTAAACCAACTCTTCTTCCAAACAAAATTGAACATAATGCCTCTGGGACACGATCATGTCACTTCAGAATGCACAGAGAAGGCCGTGGGCCTTTCTTGCTCCGTATTTTAATATTCTGCAACTTGCCCAGAGTCAACTGAATACCTCACACGATACTTGAAATCCATTCCCTTTCGTTTTCTCCCTAGTGGGAAATTCATTCACTTCACCATCTTCCTTGTAGTGTATTCTTCAGTGCATAGTGTAATGAAGTGTGTTCTAAATTCCAGGGGCTTCATGCTAAATAATTTTCCTTTTAAATAAGAGGTATTGTCCATTACTTATGAGTTCTCTTAATCATGAGTGCATGGTTATTACACAAATCTAAACTGAAAGCACATTTATCCAGCAGCGCTGACATTGAGTTCTTTGCATTTTCCTACAATACGTGTCTATTGATTTATCTTTTTATCAGATTTACATGTTTTTGACAGGCAGAGTTAGACAGTGTGAGAGAGAGAGACAGAGAGAAAGGTCTTCCTTCTGTTGGTTCACCCCCCAAATGGCCACTACAGCTGGCGCGCTGTGCTGATCCGAAGCCGGGAGCCAGGTGCTTCTCCTGGTCTCCCATGGGGTGCAGGGCCCAAGCACTCGGGCCATCCTCCACTGGACTCCCGGGCCACAGCAGAGAGCTGGACTATCAGATTTACATTTTAATGTATGTGCCATATACCTCTCATTTTCTTGTATTCGTAAATCATGAATGCGTATTTTATTTATGTCTAGTTATGAGATCCACATCATTGCTTACATTCTGGTATTTCTTCTCAAATTAATTACATTGTTTGATACAATTAAAGTAAAATTTAACTTCTTCCAACTTTCAGTGATAATTTTCATTTTAACTGTATTGATCAGAGTGGTGAATATACATATCAACTATTCATGTGTGATTTTAGTTAAGTGCCTCAAACTTTCTATCTGCATTGGGATATATAAAATAATTACCAAATGCCTCCCCTGGGGTGAGGCTTCTTATGGTAAGGGCCTGATAACTTTCATGTATCTCTTTGAAATAACCTTATGGATTGTTTCCACAAAAGGACAGAAATGAATCAATGTATGTCTTGATGTTTATTATTTAAGTAAAGACAAAGTCAGGAAATGTATTCAAAGTTTAAGATGTACTGTGATCTAAATTAAGATTACTTACAGGATTTATGTTTCTTTTTTTTTTTTCAGAACATATTTTGATAACATAGTCGCAATAGATTCTCTACTTGAACACATAATGGTATGTTGCCATCTGTTTTGAAATTTATTTAAAATTATAGGCCTAATGTATGGTGTAACAATTTAATTTATTAGACACGCAAAAGCTCTTTTAAATATTACAGAATGTGGTACTTAGGAATCCACTTTGATTTGTTTGTTACTTCTGCTAAGTTTGTGTAATTTGCTAATATTCTGTGCCATTCTAGTGGATTGTCTTCATCTTCTTGTTAATGTCTTTTTTAAAAAAGATTTATTTTTGTATTTGAAAGAGTTATATAGAGAGAAGAGAGGGAGAGGGAGGGAGGGAGGGAGGAAGAGAGGAAGAGAGAGAGAGAGAGAGAGAGAGAGAGAGAGAGAGAGAGAGAGTCTTCCATCTGCTGGTTCACTCCCCAAATGGCCTCATGGCCGGAATTGCACCAATCCGGAGCCAGGACTTCTTCTGCGTCTCTCACGCGGGTGCAGAGGACTTGAGCCATCTTCTACTAGTTTTCCAGGCCAAGCAGAGAGCTGGATTTGGAAGTGAAACAGCCAGGTCTCAAACCGGCACCCATATGGGATG
Source organism: Lepus europaeus (assembly GCF_033115175.1). Taxonomy (NCBI): domain Eukaryota; kingdom Metazoa; phylum Chordata; class Mammalia; order Lagomorpha; family Leporidae; genus Lepus; species Lepus europaeus. The sequence continues at coordinate 165,812,943 of NC_084829.1, read as the reverse complement.
CTGGCACTGCAGGCAGCGGCTTTACCTGCTACACCACAGTGCCGGCACATTAGTGTCTTTTAAAACAACCAAGAAAGGGGCCGGTGCTGTGGTACAATGGGTTAAAGCCCTGGCCTGAAGCGCTGGCATCCCATATGGGCACCAGTTCGAGTCCCAGCTTCTCCTCTTCTGATCTGACTCTCTGCTGTGGCCTGGGAAAGCAGTAGAAAATGGCCCAAGTGCTTGGGCTCCTGCACTCACGTGGGAGACCCAGAGGAAGCTCCTGGCTCCTGGCTTCAGATTGGCACAGCTCCTGCCATTGCGGTGGCCATGTAGCCATGTGGGGAGTGAACCAGCAGATGGAAGACCTCTCTCTCTGTCTCTACCTCTCTGTAACTCTGTCTTTCAAATAAAATAAAGCTTTTTTAAAAATAAAACAACAAAGGTGAATTTTTTTTTATTAAACTTTTATTTAATGAATATAAATGTCCAAAGTATAGCTTATGGGTTACAATGGCTTCCCCCCTCCCATAACTTCCCTCCCGCCCGCAACCCTCCCCCCTCCCGCTCCCTCTCCCCTTCCATTCATGTAAAGATTCATTTTCAATTCTCTTTGTATACAGAAGATCAGTTTAGTATATACTAGGTAAAGATTTCAACAAAGGTGAATTTTTAATTTTAGTGAATTCAATTATTTTTTCTTTTGTTGTTCATGCTTTGGTGTCATATTTAAAAGTCCAATGCCAAATCTGACATCCTGAGGTTTACCTGACTATTTCTCCTAACGGCTTTATGGTTTAAGCTTTTACACTTAGATCTCTAATGTGTTGAATTAATTTTTGTATGTGATATGAAGTAAGGGAAGTAAGGTTACAGATTGATTTTTTCCAGGTGACTATTCAGTTTACCAGCACCTTTTGTTAAAAATAAAGATTCTTTCATCTTTGAATGGTCTTGCCAAAACTTATTTGAGTATAAACACATGGTTTTATTTCTGGACTCTATGAAGGAGAAGTCAAAAGGTTAAGAAAAATGCATATTATGAAAAACAAATGGATGAATGATTTTTATTTTTTTTAAACTTTCATTTTTGGGGTATTTATTGGAAAGGCAGAGCGATGAGACAGAGGAAAGGATCTCTCATCTAGTGATTTACTCCCCCAAATGCCCACGACAGCCAAGGCTGGGCCAGGCTAAAAGCAGGTGGTAAGATGGCAGTTTGGGTCTCCCATTTGGGTGCAGGGAGCAAACCACTCAGGCATCCTCTGCTACCTCCCAGGGTGCATATTCATGAGAGGCTGGGATCAGTAGCAGAGCCAGGACTTGAATCCAGGCACTCTCAAATATGGGATACATGCCACCCAAGGGGCATCTTAACTGCCACACCAGAAGTCTACCCCAGATATTAAAAAAAATGTACTAATAGAAACATCTATTGATTCAAAATTTTCATGAACTTTCTGAAGTCCTCTGGTACATCTGTTTTGATTCTAGTACTACAGTGTTTTAATTTGGGGTGTATCATAACAATATTAACAACATAATATTATTAGCCCACATGAACATGAGCTATGTTTCAGTTTACTTTAGTTTTCTTAAGTTTTTCAATGTTTTTTAGTTCTTAAAGAGTGAATATTGATTTCATTTTGGTCAAACTATTCCTACATATTTTTAATACCTATAAAAATGGAATTATTCAATAAAATTTGTCTTGGCATATTGATCTTGTATCCTGCCACCCTCAATGAACTCATCATGAGTTATAAGAGTTTCTCAGTGTATTCTTTAAGATTTTCTATATATTTGATCCTATCATCTGTGACTAGAGAGGTTTCATCCCTTCTTTCTAATCTATATGTCCTGTTTCTTTTACTTGCATAATCACCCCTGCTAGAACCTATGGCTCCATATAGAATAGAACTGGCAAGCGTTGACATTCATATCTTATTGAGGTTTTTTTTTTTTAGGATTTATTTATTTATTTTTAAAGATTCTCTCTCTCTCTCTCTCTCACACACACACACACACAGAGAGAGAGAGAGAGAGAGAGAGAGAGAGAGAGAGTCTTCCATCTCCTGGTTCACTCCCCAAATGGGTGCAATGAACATGGCTGAGCCAGGCCAGATAGAAGCCTGGAACTCTATCTGGGTCTCTGACATCGGTAGCAGTGGCCCAAGCACTTGGGCCATTCCCTGCTGCTTTCGCGGGTGCATTGACAGGGACCTGGATCAAAAGTGGAGCCGCTAGGACTCTCCATATAGGATACTGGTGCCACAGATGGCGGCTTTACCCGCTGTGCCATGGTGCTGGCCCCTGTGGACATTCTTGTTGTGTTCTTGCTCTTAGGGGAGGAACATCTAGTCTCCCCACGATTATGTATGTAAGAAGTTTGCTATGGGTTTCTCATGATGGCCTTTTATCAGGTTATAGAAGTTCCCTTCTATCCTAGATTTTTAGATTTTGTCAAATAATTTTTATGTATCAAGATCTTTGCTACTTTTTTATCAGTGTCAATACATCAATGATATCTATTGATTTTTGAATAGTTAACCTTGCATTCATGCGATGTATGATTTATTAATTTAATAGAAAATCTGAGTTTATGCCTTCAGCATGGTGATTTACCACCCAAAACCATTCTCTTATTTTTCATTTATTTTTTTTTAATGAGACATTTATTTATTTGAAAGGCAGGGTTATGCAGGGTGGGATGGGGCCAAGGGGAGGGATGCCTTACATCTGCTGACTCACTCCCCAAGTGAGGACATAAGCATGGAGCTGGATCTGAAGTGTTGCGGCCAGGACTCAAACCAGTGCCCATATGGGATGCTGGCATAGCAGGCAGCGGCTTAACCTGCTGCACTACAACGCCGGCCCCTAAATTTCCTCAAAACCTATGTTAATGGATGCAGTGATAACGATGCCTCATATTTATAAATTATTTTTCTAGTTTATAGTCTTGGATTTTTAATCTAGAGAGTGATTTATAGAGCTGACAATAGCAGGAATAGTTCTCGTGGTTCTGCTTCTCCTGTTCTTGCAGTGCTTACTTCCGTTCGTCTTTGTAGATATTGGCTAGAACCTAGGAACTCTGCTGAATGGAAGCATTGATTAGCAAAGTGAATGCACATGTTTGCCTTCATGCTTATAAATTGCTATAAATATTTGTCATTAGTCCCCTAGAAGATACTACATATGAATTAAATGTTTTCTCTTTATCCTTATGTGCCATGAGTTTGATTCTGAGTGTTGAATATCATCAAAGTTGGATACTATCAACATTTTACAAGCAGTTGTTAAAATAATTCTGATAGTCATTTGGAATAGGAAATTAGTTTATTACTCAAATGTTAAATCACTCTTTCATTGATCGTAGAAAACCTATTTAATTATAGCATATTCTTAAAAATACCTTTTATTGGGGCTGGCGCTGTGGCGTAGCAGGTAAAGCCGCCGATGGAGTGCTGGCATTCCATATGGCTGCCGGTTTGAGTCCGGACTGCTCCACTTCCAAATCCAGCTCTGTGCTGTGGCCTGGGAAAGCAGTAGAAGATGGCCCATGTGGGAGACCTGGAAGAAGCTCCTGGCTCCTGGCTTCAAATTGGCATAGTTCCAGCTGGCCAATTGGGGAGTGAAAAAGTGGATAAAAGACCTCTCTTCCTCAGCGTCTCCTCTCTCTTTGTAACTCTGACTTTCAAATAATGAATAAATCTTTAAAAAGAATACTTTTATTTATTTTCATTGTATTTTAAAGGCAGAGAGAGGGAGAGAGAGACAGAGACAGAAAGAGACAGAAAGATACCTTATATCTGCTGATCTACTTCCCAAATGCCCCCAACAGTTGGAACAGTGCCAGGCTGAAGCCAGGAACCTGGAATTTAATCCAGGTCTCCTACATGAGTGGCAGGGACCAAAATACTGGAGCTATCCCCTGTTGCCTCCCAGGATGGGTGTAAGTAAGAAATTGGAATCTGAAGCAGGAGCCGTGATTTGAACCCAGACTCTCCAACAGGGGTGTCTAAGCAGTGTCCCAACTACTGTGCCAGTCATCCACTCCTGCCATGTATTCTTAACTACTGCATTGGTTATTAATGTTTACTTCAGACTTTTGCATCTGTGTTCATAGGTATGGTTGTTTAGTAGTTTCCTATTCTCGGGTAGTTTTGGCATTGGGTCATGCCCCTCTTCATCAATGAGACATTGTTCATTCTTTCAGTGGCTTGAATAATATATGAGTTGTTTTCCCTTTATGGTTTAGTATGAATCAGTTGTAAAACCATTTCGGTCTTATTTGGGGACAGATCTGATTCTATTTTAAGTATCTCCTATGATATTGTTGTAAAACCATTTCAGTCTTATTTGGGGACAGAGATGATTCTATTGTAAGTATCTCTTATGATATTGGCTCCTACAGATCTTCATTCACCCACTAATGCTATATTTCGTGGATATCTGTTATATTCCTCAAATGGTATAGCAGCTAGAATTATAAACTGGTAATCAAAAACCTTCACAGTCTCTGTCCTCATTGAGATAATGGTCTAATGGGGGAGACAGACATGATCAGATAGCAGCACATGTGTAAAATTGCAGTCACAATCAGGGCTTTGGTGCAGCCGAACACGGTGCTCTAAAAGTTCATAAGAAAATCTGACCTAATTGAGGAGCCTGTGTGAAAGTTACAGTGACAAAGACAGAAAACAGGGGCGCTGCTTTAGGGGAGAGGGATCAGGAGACTTAGAAGGACCAACTTATCCAGGCTGTGGAGGGATTTTTTTTATTTTAATGCCTTTTAAACTACATGGTGCAAGATCAGATTGGAATTTGATCCCCTATGTTAGGGGAGGTGAGAGGAAAGTCTTCGATAATGTAGATAAGATTTCTCTTTTCCACATAAGCAAATGTTCAGATCCCAGGTGATCATTTATTCTACCTCAATGTCCTCAGTGGAGGCAATGCTGACACTTGGAGAAGGTTTATCCTTATGCAAGGGTGCCCTGACCATTACAGCTGTGTGAACTAGGCACCAGGCATACCCAATCTTCACTGGCTCATTGTAACAAATGGAGATGCCTCCACTTGTTTCAGGTGCTTTGTGGTCTGAATGGCTCAGCTCCTAGTTGGGAATTAGTGAATTAAACTTTCATATTGAATTTTATACATTTTTAATTACTTATATTCCTGTATCTGAAAACATTAACTACTGCATTCAGGTTATCTTGAAAGAATCAAAGGTCATATCAATTGAAAGTCCTTGAAGATTGGGAATTCTGTAATTCCTGGACATGATGGCTCAGATTATGTTTTCAGGAATGTGTCTTTTACTATTTTCCTGTTAAGCTTACTTCTGTAATCCCTATTCTCAGACAGTCTCTGTGTACTTGATGGCAACCCCAGCCCTGTTTTCAGAGGAGATATTTACTTTTCTGATTGACTTCCATGCCCTTAACAAGAAAAGAAAATGTAGAAATCCTATACAGAGACTCAACAGCATTCTCCTGAGTGAACAGTGAGCATAGAAAAAATCAAAAGGGAAATAAAAAATTCCTTGAGACAAATGAAAATACAGTATATCAAAACTCATGGAGTATAGTAAGCAGTGTTAGGAGGAAAGTTTATAGCTTTAAGTGCTTTTATAAAAAAAATGGAAAGGTATCAAATAATCTAACAGTGTATCTCAAGGATGTGGAAAAACAAACAAAAAAAAACTTAACACAAAATTAGTAGGATGAAAGAAATAATAAAAATTAGAGAAGAAATAAACAAATAGAAATAAAAATGCAAAAGTCAGTGAAATGAAGACCTGTGTTGTCAAGAATAAACAAAGTTTATCAACCATTGACCAAGCTTAAAAAAAAAAAGATTCAAATCTATAAAATCAAAGATGAAAAAGGAGATACTACAACTGATACCACAGAGATACAAAGAATCGTTAAGAAATATTATGGTGACCAGTGCTGTGGTGCAGTAGGTTAGTCCTCCGCCTGCAGTGCCAGCTTCCCATATGGGCTCTGGTTCTAGTACCAACTGCTCCTCTTCTGATCCAGCTCTCTGCTATGGCCTGGGAAGGCAAAAATGGAAGAAAGCCCAAGTGCTTGTCCCCTGCACCCATGTGGGAGACCCAGAAGAAGCTCCTGGTTTCAGATTGGCCCAGCTCTGACCTTTGTAGCCATTTGGGGAGTAAACCAGCAGATGGAAAATCTTTCTCTCTGTCTCTCCCACTCACTGTCTTTAACTCTACCTCTCAAATAAATAAATAAAAATCTTTAAAAAATATTATGAACAATTATATGCCAACAAGCTTAAAACTCTAGAAAGAATGGACAGATTTCTGGACACATGATTTACCAAAATTGAGACATGAAGACATAGAAAACCTGAATAGATGAATAACTAAGGTTGAAGTTAAATTAGTAATAAAGAGTCCACCAACAAAGAAGAGTCCATGACCAGATGGCACCAGTTCATCTCAAACTACTCAAAATAATTGAACTAGGCACCCTTCAAAACTCATGCTTTGAGGCCAGCATTACATTAATTCTGAAAGTACCAAAGATATAATGGAAAAGAGAACTGTGGTCCAATATCCCCGATGAACCAGAGATGCAAAAATCCTCAACAAAATACTCGCAAATCAAAGCCAACAGGACACCAAGGAGGAGATCATCTACCTGACCGAGTGGGATTTATCTTCAATATGCAGGTGTGGTTCAAAACGTGCAGACACTGGGTGTGCACAGTGCTTGGCCTGCTTTAGAAGAGCGGTAGCACACCAGGGGTTTCCATTTGGAATTGTGCCGCACTTCTGGAAGGCGTGTCCTGGAGACTGTGGACAGTTTGCTTCAGCTTTCAGCCCAGAGTCTCCTTCAGATCTCCCCAGGAACTCTGCTGGGCGCAGAAGCCATCCTGACGGGAGAGCCAAGATGGCTGAGTAGGGTGCAGCCACACTAACTTGAGCTGCTTTGCTACATGAGAAGAACAAAGGAAGGACTCCTTTGCCAGGGATCTAACTGATGCAAATTTTCAGCAAAGAAGTGAAAAACAACAACAAAGAGTCTGTGGGACAAAAGGAGAGAGAGAAACTGCTGTAGTTGCCGCATGGTGTAGCCAGCTGCTTACTGTGAGCCGCCAGCTTACCGTGTCAAGGTAGGAAGAAATTGCCACGTGCCTGGCCATTTGCCCTGTTGGCTGAGAGGGAATTCCAGTCACCCACTGACTTTTGCTTCAGCTCGGGGAGCTGCCTGGGATCTGAGTGACTGCTGGGCTTGGAGCAGGGATGCAGCCTTGCTTCTTTCCCCTCCTCTACTCCTGCAGATTTGGGTAATGACCACACTTTATCCTGGGACACCAGGACTATAACAATTCATTCTAAATTTCTCAGTACCACTGGATACTATCCAATCAACACAGGGAAGAACCTACTGGCATTCTACTTCTCTGAATTCATACGTTCCAGAGTAAAACCTCCTGTATATCTTATAGTCACCCTGTAGGACTGGGACAGGGTACAGTTCACATACCCTAGTCCTAGGACTAGGGCTGTTGGTGTCATATATAAGCCACAGCACTACTTGGACTCTGCCATCAGGGCCTGGGGAAGGGTCCACTTATATCACATAGTCCTAGAGCCACAGCAGTTGATGCCATAAGCCCCAGCATCACTCAGGCTTGCCAGTAGGATGAGGGTCAGCCACCCTTTTCTCCCTTAGCACCAATAACAATGCTCTGGCTATCTCATTTGCCTGGAAACTGACATCAAATTCTCTGTGGACCAAAGATATACACCCAAAGAAACCTTTATTTATGTCGAGCCACACTTCTATCCCTACAAACTGCAGCAGAGTAGAACATTGTGTTATTAATAGATACAGCTGATATTAAGACAAAATAAATCACTCAGAGACTGCACTCCTTGGCTCACCTGGAACCAAAGCAAAGCAGCAAGCCAAGTGATAGCCTGCATTCCAACCAAACCAGGCACTCTTACAATAAAATCCACTCCATAAAGAAGGTTTGCATACACCAGATGAGCAGATGTCAACCTAGGGACACAGAAGACATGAAGAAGCAAGGTAGCATGACACCTCCAAAAGAACACAGTGCTCCTCTGGAATAGATCCTGAGCTGGAGGAAATCTGTGAATGACAGATGTACAATTCAAAATAATGATTGTAACAAAACTCAAGAGAATACAGTGAGATTAAAGAAATGAGGAAATCAATGAGTGACATGAATGAAAATATAACTAAGGAGATAGAACTCATTAAGCAGAGCTAAATAGAAATTTTGGAGATGAAATCTTTAATCAGTACACTAAAAAATACAGTTGAGAATTTTAATAGAATAGACCACGTAGGAGAAAAATTAAAAAGAATGAAGAAAGTCTACACAAAATATAGGATAACATTAAGTGACCAAATATTCGCATCATAGGTATTTCTGAAAGAGAAGAAAAGGAAAAACATGTTGAGAACCTGCTAAATGAAATAATAGTTTAAAATTTCCCAAGTATTGAGACATGGACATCCAGATACAAGAAGATCAAAGAACCCCAAGCCAACTCAACTGAAAAAGCTCTTCTCCTAGTGATTATGTAGTCAGATTGTCAAAAGCTAAAGACAAGGAGAGAAACTTAAAGACAGTAAGAGAAAAGCAAGTTACATATAAAAGAAAACCAATTAGATTAACATCAGACTTCTCAGCGGAAGTGCTACATGCCAGAAAAGACAGGGAAGATATATTCAAGATCTTAAAAGAAATAAGTTAGAACCAAAAATATGATATCAAGTGAAGCTATCCTTTAAAAGTGAAGGGGAAATATTTTCCCAATAAGCAAAAACAGAATTCACCACCACCAGGTAAGACAAGAAATTGTGAAGCGTGTCCTGCATCAGAAGTGAACGTGAAAACACATATCACCACCAAATTCACTAACAGCAGGTGGAGTCATTATCCAGTCAACAAAGTGACAGGTCCTTGTTCTTGTCTGTCAGTACTAACATTGAATGTAAATGGATCAAATTCACCAACCAAAAGACTTAAGTTGACTGAATGGATAAAAAAGCAAGACCTCACTATATGCTGCCTACAAGAAACTCACTTCACAAACGATACACACAGACTGAAAGTGAAGTGTTGGGAAGATATAGCAAGAAATGGAAACCAAAAGCAAGCAGTCGTAGACATCCTGATATCAGATAAAACAGACTTTAAATCAAACAAAAAGAGATAAAGAAGGAAGGGTCTGTTCAGCAAGAAGACATACCAATCATCATATGTATGCACCAACACAAGACCACCCAGATAGATACAGAAAATAGTGTTAGATGTAAAGGGAGAGATTAAGTATAATACAATACAATAATAGTGGGTGATGGTGACACCCACTCTCATCAATGGACAGATCATCCAGACAAAAAAATTCAATATACATTGGAGTACAAACATGCTATTGGGCAAATGAACCTAACAGACATTTACAGAACATTTCACCCAACTGATACAGAATATATATTCTTCTCATCAGCATATAGAACATTTTCTAGGATACACCTCATATTAGGTCACAAATCAAGTCTCTGCAGATCTAAAAAAGATTGAAATCATAATATGTATCTTCTCAGACCATAAAGGAAGAAAACTATAAATCAACATGATGAAGAACATTAGAACTCTCATAAATAGGCTGGCGCCGCGGCTCACTAGGCTAATCCTCCGCCTTGCGGCGCCGGCACACCGGGTTCTAGTCCCGGTTGGGGCACCGATCCTGTCCCGGTTGCCCCTCTTCCAGGCCAGCTCTCTGCTGTGGCCAGGGAGTGCAGTGGAGGATGGCCCAGGTTCTTGGGCCCTTCACCCCATGGGAGACCAGGATAAGCACCTGGCTCCTGCCATCGGATCAGCGCGGTGCGCCGGCCGCAGCGCACCTACCGCGGCGGCCATTGGAGGGTGAACCAACGGCAAAAAGGAAGACCTTTCTCTCTGTCTCTCTCTCACTGTCCACTCTGCCTGTCAAAAATAAAAAAAAAAAAGAACTCTCATAAATAATTGGAACTTAAACATTAAAAAAGAGAATGTCTCAAATAAAAGATCTAATGATGCATATTGAAGGCTTCAAAAAAAAAAAAAAAAGAATGGACAAAACCAAAATCAGAAAGAGGCAAGAAATAATAGAGCAGAAATTATTGAAATTGAAAAATAGTCAAAGATCAACAAAAAAGTTGATTTTTTGGGAAGATAAACAAAATAGATAAACCTGGAGCCAGACTATCAAAGAAAAACATCAGATAAATAAAATTAAAGATGGAAAAGGAAATACTACTACTGATACCACTGAAATACAAATGTTAATAAGAAACTGATATGAAGAACTATATGCTAATAAACTGAAAGCCTCAAGGAAATGGATAAATTCCTGGATTCATATAACCTGCCAGGATTAAATCAAGAAGATATGGTCAACCTAAACAGACTAAACAGATCCATAACAAGCAAGGAGATTGAAGCAGTAATCCTAAATCTTCCATCAGAGAGAAGTCTGGGATCTGATGGCTTTACTACTGATTCTACAAAGCATTCAAAGAGTAAATAACTCTTAGTACTCTCCAAACTATTAGAAAACATTGAACGACATAGAATTCTGTCAAAGTATGTATGAGGCCAGCATTACTTTGATACTAAAACCAAAGACATGACATGAAAAGAAATCTGCATTGGATGCTCTTTCTAATGTGTTGTTGCATTCTATTGACCAGAATTTTATTGAGGATTTTTGCATCTATGTTCATCAGGGAAAATAGAAAGTGGGGCTGGTGCTGTGGCATAGCAGGTAAAGCCTCAGCTTCCAATGCCAGCATCCCATATGGGCATTAGTACGGGTCCTGGCTGCTCTACTTCTGATCCAGCTCTCTTCCATGGCCTGGGAAAGCAGTAGATGTTGACCCAAGTCCTTTGGTCCCTGCACCTGCATGGGTGACCAGGAAGAAGCCCCTGGCTCCTGGCTTCAGATGAGCACAGCTCCAGCCATTGCCGCCATCTGGGGAGTGAACCAGTGGATGGAAGACCTGTCTCCCTCTGTCTCTGTTTCTCTGTAACTCTCTCTTTCAAATAAATAAATATATCTTTAAAAAAAATAGAAAGGTAGAAGAAAGGGAATATCATTATGTTCTTTGAATTGTATCTGCAAATCACATTGAATCTGTTAAAAATGAATTAAAATTAGGCCTGCGCCGTGGCTTAACAGGCTAATCCTCTGCCTTGCGGTGCCGGCACACCGGGTTCTAGTCTCGGTCAGGGCGCCGGATTCTATCCCAGTTGCCCCTCTTCCAGTCCAGCTCTCTGCTGTGGCCCTGGAAGGCAGTGGAGGATGGCCCAAGTCCTTGGGCCCTGCACCCGCGTGGGAGACCAGGAGAAGCACCTGGCTCCTGGCTTCGGATCAGCGAGATGCACCGGCTGCAGCGGCCATTGGAGGGTGAACCAGCGGCAAAAAGGAAGACCTTTCTCTCTGTCTCTCTCTCTCACTATCCACTCTGCCTGTCAAAAAAAAAAAAAAAAAAAGAAAGAAAGAAAATTAAAAAAAAAAAACTACTTAAAATTAAAAAATTTAAAATCTGGAAAAGGAAACTTGACTTGCCTCAGGGTGAGGGAGAAGGAAGTCTTCCTTTTCTGATTAATAGAAGAAAAGGGAGGAAAAAACCCACCCAATAAATGTGTTAGATTGCATCAACAAAATGACGGTCAAAAGTATAGGATTATTTAAATAATGCAGATAACACATTTGATAGAATGCAACATCCTTTAATGAAACAAATCTTTTAAAAATAGACTATTGAGGGAACACACCTCAAATAATAAAGGCAATAGATGACAAGCCTGCAGTAAACATCACACTGAATGGGGAAAAGCTGGAAGCATTTCAACTGAGATCTGGAACTAGACAAGGATGTCCACTCTCACAACTTTCATTCCGTATAGTTCTGGTACTTTTTGCCAGAGCCATTAGGCAAGAAAAAAGGTCAAAGGAATGCAAATTAGAAAATTAGAAATGAGAGTCAGAGTATCTTTGTTTGCAGATGACATGATCCTTTACATAGGGGAACCCAAAGACTCCACTAAGAGACGATTAAAACTCATAATAGAATTTGGTACAATTGCAGGGTGTAAAATCACACGTAAAAATATATAGCATTCTTATGTGCCAACAATGATCTTGAGGAGAAAGAACTTATAAGAGTAATCACATTCTCAATTGCTATAGACATTTAAATACCTTGTGATAAATTTAGCCAGGGGCGTGAAAGATCTCTAAAATGAACTCACAAAACATTAAAGAAATAAATGGAAGAAGACACACAGAAAAGTGGAGACATCTTCCATGTTCCTGGATTGGAATAATAATACTCAAACAACTTACAGATTTAATGCAATCCCATCAAAATTCCAAGGTCATTTTTCACATAAAAGAAAAAGCAGTCCTAAGATTGATATGGGATATGAATCTCATATTCATATGGAATAGCCAAAAGAATCGTAAACAATGTAAGCAGAGCAGGAGGGACAATATCAGACTTCAAGAATACTACAAGTCTTCCTTTAGCAAAACAATAAAGAAAAGGTGATAGGTATCTATACATTATGGAATACTACTCAACCACTAAAAAAGAAAATTCTGTCTTTTGCAGCAGAATGGATGCAACTGGAAACTGTTATTCTTGGTGAAATAAGCCAGTCCCCAAAAGACAGATTATTTTTTTCTGATATGTGGCTTAATATAAAATACAAAAATATGTATAGGAATGAAACAGATATCTTGTGATAGTATTCTTGTTTTTAAGCCCTTGTTTATACTCCTGTGGATTGGTGTTCTTCCTACTTTTTACTTGTTGAATATTATAATTAGTGAATTAAGCCTATGATTATAGGTGAAATTGAACTTATTTCTTTGCAAAAATTAAAGAAAAAGGATGCAAGGAAGGAGGAGGATTGAGGGAGGAAGAAGTGAAGAGTGGAAAGTATGGTTATCTTAGAACAATACCCATGAAATACATGAAATTTCTTCTCTTTATATTAATATAAATTTTTTTAAAAATAATCAGAATAATATGATACTGACATAAAATACACATGTAGAACAATAGAATAGAATAAAATAGAAACCTGAGAAATCTACACCCAACTAATCTTTGACAAGTGTGCAAAAAGCATTCTCTGGAGAAAGAACAGTCTCTTCAACAAAGAGTGTTGGAAAATTTGATTTCCATATGGAGAAGTTTGAAGCAAGACCCCTACCTTACACACTATACAAGAATCAGCTCACATTGGATCAAGGATTTAAACTTAACACTTGAAATTATTAACCTACTAGGGAAACAAAAGGGAAAACTGCAAAACCTTGGCCTAGGCAAAGAGTCTCTGGATAAGACCTTACAAGTGCAGGCAATGAAAACAAAAACAGACAGATTTTATGAAGCTAAGAAGCTTCTGCATAGCAAAGGAAACATTTAACAAGGTGAATAGCACCTGATAGATGGGAGAAAATATTTGCAAACTCTGCAACTGATAAAGGATTAATATCAGGAGTATATAAGGAGCTCAAGAAACTTAACATCAAAACAAATAATTCTATTAAGAAATATAAAAAGGATATGAATAGATTTTCTTTTCAAAGAAAAAATACAAATGGTCAATAGACACATGAAAAAATGTTCAGGATCACTCACCATCAGGAAAATGCAAATAAAACCACTGTATGGTATCATGTTACTCTAGTTAGAATGACTTATCCAGAAATCCAAAAACAAATGCTTGTGAAGTTGTGGGGAAGTGTACCCTAACACACTATTGGTGGGACTGCAAAGTAGTACAATCATTGTGGAAGACAGGGTGGAGATTTCAAAAAAAACTAACAATAGTTCTGTATTGCTCTACATGTGTTCCCAGCTACCCCACTTCTGGGAACACATCTGAAGGAAATGCAGTCAGCACATGGGAAGGTTACCTGTACTCCCATGTTCTAAGCTGTCCATTTCACAGTAGCACAGCTATGGAATCAACCATGATGTCCATCAGCTGATGAACAGAGTAAGAAAAAGTGGTGCCTGCATGTGGTGATATATTAGTCATAAAAGAATGAAATCCTAACATTTGCACCAGAATAGATGGGACCAGGGATCAGCTAGACCCAGACAGACAGACATCACGTTTTCTCTTATTTGTAAAAGTTAATAATATAAAATCACTATATTCCTGCATCTGTACATATGAAATTTATATACCTTAAATAAAATTTAAAATAAATGAATAAATTATTTAATAAGAAAGTAAAATAAAAAAAGGCAATACAGAGCACAGAAGTTGTGCGGATGTCGTGTGAGTTGGTGTATGGTTGTAGACCTGCTTCGCTGAGTTACACCAGCTAAGATGACAGAGTACCCTTCCCCACCATGTGCTCATTGCCATGCGTCTCATACCTGGTGATAGTAACATCCCTGTGTTCCAGAAAAATAATGTATGTGTATAATATCTGTGTGTGAAGTGACAATGTGAGAATGTTAAAATTGGTAAATCTAAACTTTAAAAATTAAAAACCTAATAAATGGAAAAGAAGCTGATTCTCTTCAGCTATTATATTTCTTCTTGTTTCTCAGATGTAACCTAGGCCCCTAACATCAGTTGTTAAGATGTGCCTGATAGCAGTCTATCCAGTTAACTTTTTAAAAAGATGTATTAATTTATTTGAAAGGCCGAGTTCCGGGGGGAAGGGGGGGCAGAGACAGACAGATGTACAGAGACACAGGGAGTGAGACAGAAAAATCTCCCATGTGCTGCCTCACTCCCCAAACAGCTGCACTGGCCGGACTTGGACCAGAGCCAGGCCCATCTGAAGCCAGGAGCTTTTTCTGAGTCTTCCTCTGGGTGCTGCTGCCTTCCCAGACACAGTAGCAAGGAGCTGGATCACACTGCAGCAGTCAGGACTCGAACCAGTGCAAGTGTGGGAAGCAGGCGTCCCAGGTGGCAGCTTTGCCTGCTACGCCACAATGCCAGCTCCTATCCAGTTAACTTTAGTAATGATTTGACAGTGAGAGAGAGAGAGACAGAGAGAAAGGTCTTCCTTCCATTGGTTCACCCCCCAAATGGCTGCTATGGCCAGCATACTGCACCGATCCGAAGCCAGGAGCCAGGTGCCTCCTCCTGGTCTCCCATGCAGGTGCAGGGCCTAAGCACTTGGGTCATCCTCCACTGCACTCCCGGGCCACAGCAGAGAGCTGGACTGGAAGAGGAGCAACCGGGACAGAATCCGGCGCCCCGACTGGGACTAGAACCCAGTGTGCCGGCGCTACAGGTGGAGGATTAGCCAAGTGAGCCATGGCGCCGGCCAGTAATGGTGTTTGTGATGTCTGACACTTACAAATCATAATAATAAATTATCACAATACTGAATTATTAATTTTTCATACATAATCTCTTATAACTTTAAAGTGTGGGTGAATACACAAATAGGGCCTTCATAAGTCAGCATGTATTTTTACAGCTTTTATACAGAGGAAACTTGAGGTTTTAGTGCAAAAGTAAGGAAATTCCAAAGTTTCAGACATATTTTAAGTAGTGGAACCAGAACTGAAATCCAGGTCTTATTTCAAAGCCTCTGAATTTTTACCAAGTTTCCCCTCAGTTGTGATGGCAGTGATAATTCCACATCTCACACAGCACTCTCTCCTTTAGAAAACGCTTTTATTTATTTTATGGCAGGTAGTCACACCACCAGCTCTAAGAAGGCAGGGCAAGCACTTTTATTCCGATTTGACTAGAAAATGCTGTTGAATATAAATAGTGTTACACAACTGCAATGTGCAGTTATCAGTGTCTTTAACAAAATAGGCTTGAGAAGGAAGAGAAAGAAGGACCTTGCCCTACGTTGGAGGGTTTAACTCATGGTCCTGGTGACTCCAGCTTCCCATTGATGTTGACCCTGGGAGTTGGTGATGATGGCTTCCTGCTAATGAGCACTCTGGGAGACAGTGGGAGCTGGGGTGTGGAGCAGGTGACTAAGTCCCTGCTACCCATGTGGGAGAACCAGATGGAGTTCCAGGCTCTTGGGGAAGGCCTGCCCCAGACCAGGCTCTTAAAGATATAAGGGTAGTAGGTAGTAGATGGAACATTGGGACATTCATATTCTCTCTCCCTCTTCCTCCCTCCCTCTCTCCTCTCTCCTCACCTTTCTCCTACCCCCCACCTTTCAAATAAAAAACAAAAATATTAAAAATTGTCTTCCACTTACAGGTAATTGTGCATGTGTGTGTATAGGGGAGTATGGGTCGCTTTTACAATGACTTTTTGATGGCTTGGAGTTCACGAATATTATATAGCTGGGTGTCTCTAAAAGTCCTTTTCCGCATCTGAGGTTTATATTAGACTGGAAACCTATGTAGGGTAAAGCTAATCAGATGTAAAGCTAATCAGATTTAAAGTCATTCATGTTTAAACATAACCCTGTTTAACCACCTATCTGTAATTGATGTTCCCAAAGTTTGATATATGCCATGACATCAGCAAATAATAAGCATGTTGTCTCTCCTATATATACCTCAATTATGTTTTGTTGCTTAATGCGTGCTAATGATCATAACGTATCTGTATCTTATTCTTACCAGATTTTACTGAATATAACTTAACCTTTAATTATGCTGGATCATTATTGTTCTTGAGTAATTCACAGTCTCATGGGTTTATAGAGCAGATGTGTATTCCTTGTTGGTGGTATTTTACATTTTCTAAGCCGATGACAGCAATGTTTTCTTTGCTTCGGGACAGATAGTAAAGTTTATGCTTTGTGGCCCACACCGTCTTGCAGCTGCTCAGCTGTGCTGTAGCAGCACCATAGATAACATGGAAATAAATGATCGTGGCTGTGCCCCTGTGCAACTTGGTTCACAGTAACCCAGTGCACTGGGCTTGGCCTGTGGGCTGTAGTTGGCTGGCTATGCCATGGGCCTTTGGAACATGAAGGGGAGAAGAGAAGCGGCTGATGGTGTCATAGAGCTCTCAGGCTGATCCTGGAGGCCAGAGTCATCTGGGCTCTCTGATGCTCATAACCCTCGAGTGCTCAGCCCTGCAGAGCAGGCACAGCCGGTATTTTCTGAGAGGATGAGTGCAGTTTGATGGTGGAAGTCGGCACAAGCACATAGCACAAAGGTGATGAAGCTTGCCTACCCACTCTGATGTCTTTTGATTAAATCTGTAAGTGAAATTTTATATGGGGTTTTGCATTTTCCTCTGGCTGCCAGGCGGGCCATGTTCATTTTGCATGCATTTTTATGAAAGGTGTTTTTCTCGGAGAATTCTACATCTCTGAGGAATAATTTCATGGCTAGATCTGTATGGTAGAGGTTGATAGAATTCTCAATATAGGTAATGATAGTATTCATGGCATAACTGTAGCCTCAGCTCACTAGAGGCAGCAGGAGATGTTAGGCATTAAAGAAATGTTTGTTGAAGGAAATAGACAAATGATGAAATGAACATACAGTTTTACATTTGGAAATGTAAAAGCATTGGCCAAGGAAATTGCTGGTATGTGTTCAAATGCTAAATCCACCATTTACTAGCCATGTAAAAATAGCATACATTACCTCTCAGTGCCTGAATTTTCCTAAGACGTAAAACTGGGGTAAAAATTTTCCCTGGCTTAATATTGTTATTGTGAAGGTTAAATTAAAGCACATAAAGTACATAAAGATGTGATGCATAGTAAACACTCAGTAGTAAACAGAAGGTACTGACGATAAAACTGAGCCAATGCCACTGTGAAGGCTGGGTGTCACCAGTTTGTGGCACAGACACCAACCAGTCAGAAAAGACTCTGACCTCGTGCTGACAGAGGCTCAGACCAAGCACCGGGAGAGGCTTGAGTGGGTGTAGGAGAGGGTCTCGGCTGCAATAGGGCGCTTGGCAAGTTAGGCCAGTAGCTGCTGACCAGCCAGTGTGGCTATCAGGTTTGTTCTTGTTGGCATCTGCTGGCATGAGCTCAGAGCAGTGACTTCTGGATACAATGTGTTTACTGTGTCAGTACCCCACACAGTATAGCACTGCTGAGCTGACGTCAATGTTTTTTTCATGATATTTTTTCACAGTCTTTTCTCATTGCCTTACTTTCGCTTTGTCATTTGTCTTTAGATATATGCAAAAAACCTGGTGAATGCCGATCGTTGTGCACTTTTCCAGGTAGACCATAAGAACAAGGAGTTATATTCAGACCTTTTTGATATTGGAGAGGAGAAGGAAGGAAAACCTGTCTTCAAGAAGACCAAAGAGATCAGGTATAATTAGGAGTGGCGCGTCCTGGAGCGTCCTCTGCTCTGAGTGCAGATGTGCAGGTGCTCTGTTACCCACTTTCCTGTGCCTATTCACAGGTATGCTGACAACACTTGTCATACTGTGGTATCATTCCCACCAGGACCCGCCTCCTGAAGGTAGTGCTTCTGGGAATGACATTGCAGTGCCAGCGAAACCGCGCCCTGAAGCTTTAGCGTCAATCCTGGAAATGCCGTCTTCCGGAGGCGGTCCTTTTGGAAATCTTGTTGGAAAAACTTGCTAGTGCTCCCAGGTAGGTCAAGGTACACTCCACCTGGAGTCTGTAGGCTTTCTCACGATTTGGAGCAAGAGGGTAGTCAAACAGTTTGGCCCCCATCCCTTCCCAGCCTGTGGGGCTGTCAGACCGTCCAGGCAATAAAGGAGCTGGATCAGGTATGCTGGACGCTACAGCTGAGCAGTCAGTTTAACTGATCCTATAGCACAGTCCTATTGCATCTGGAAACTGAAGCCTCCCTTGGTATTTAATTGGCAGCTGTCATCGCTTAAATGAGCAGAGAGGAAATTATTTTGTCGGTGGAGGCGGGCATGGTGG